>NC_092342.1:178252500-179452500 GCF_046630445.1 Rutidosis leptorrhynchoides | reverse complement strand
ATGTAGTGTTTTAATATGTATTTATACACTTTTGAAAGACTTCAATACACTTATCAAAATACTTCTACTTAACAAAAATGCTTACAATTACATTCTCGTTCAGTTTCATCAACAATTCTACTCGTATGCACCCGTATTCGTACTCGTACAATACACAGCTTTTAGATGTATGTACTATTGGTATATACACTCCAATGATCAGCTCTTAGCAGCCCATGTGAGTCACCTAACACATGTGGGAACCATCATTTGGCAACTAGCATGAAATATCTCATAAGATTACAAAAATATGAGTAATCATTCATGACTTATTTACATGAAAACAAAATTACATATCCTTTATATCTAATCCATACACCAACGACCAAAAACACCTACAAACACTTTCATTCTTCAATTTTCTTCATCTAATTGAACTCTCTCAAGTTCTATCTTCAAGTTCTAAGTGTTCTTCATAAATTCCAAAAGTTCTAGTTTCATAAAATCAAGAATACTTTCAAGTTTGCTAGCTCACTTCCAATCTTGTAAGGTGATCATCCAACCTCAAGAAATCTTTGTTTCTTACAGTAGGTTATCATTCTAATACAAGGTAATAATCATATTCAAACTTTGGTTCAATTTCTATAACTATAACAATCTTATTTCAAGTGATGATCTTACTTGAACTTGTTTTCGTGTCATGATTTTGCTTCAAGAACTTTGAGCCATCCAAGGATCCATTGAAGCTAGATCCATTTTTCTCTTTTCCAGTAGGTTCATCCAAGGAACTTAAGGTAGTAATGATGTTCATAACATCATTCGATTCATACATATAAAGCTATCTTATTCGAAGGTTTAAACTTGTAATCACTAGAACATAGTTTAGTTAATTTTAAACTTGTTCGCAAACAAAAGTTAATCCTTCTAACTTGACTTTTAAAATCAAATAAACACATGTTCTATATCTATATGATATGCTAACTTAATGATTTAAAACCTGGAAACACGAAAAACACCGTAAAACCGGATTTACGCCGTCGTAGTAACACCGCGGGCTGTTTTGGGTTAGTTAATTAAAAACTATGATAAACTTTGATTTAAAAGTTGTTATTCTGAGAAAATGATTTTTATTATGAACATGAAACTATATCCAAAAATTATGGTTAAACTCAAAGTGGAAGTATGTTTTCTAAAATGGTCATCTAGACGTCGTTCTTTCGACTGAAATGACTACCTTTACAAAAACGACTTGTAACTTATTTTTCCGACTAGAAACCTATACTTTTTTTGTTTAGATTCATAAAATAGAGTTCAATATGAAACCATAGCAATTTGATTCACTCAAAACGGATTTAAAATGAAGAAGTTATGGGTAAAACAAGATTGGATAATTTTTCTCATTTTAGCTACGTGAAAATTGGTAAAAAAAATCTATTCCTACCATAACTTAATCAACTTGTATTATATATTATGTAATCTTGAGATACCATAGACACGTATACAATGTTTCGACCTATCATGTCGACACATCTATATATATTTCGGAACAACCATAGACACTCTATATGTGAATGTTGGAGTTAGCTATACAGGGTTGAGGTTGATTCCAAAATATATATAGTTTGAGTTGTGATCAATACTGAGATACGTATACACTGGGTCGTGGATTGATTCAAGATAATATTTATCGATTTATTTCTGTACATCTAACTGTGGACAACTAGTTGTAGGTTACTAACGAGGACAGCTGACTTAATAAACTTAAAACATCAAAATATATTAAAAGTGTTGTAAATATATTTTGAACATACTTTGATATATATGTATATATTGTTATAGGTTCGTGAATCAACCAGTGGCCAAGTCTTACTTCCCGACGAAGTAAATATCTGTGAAAGTGAGTTATAGTCCCACTTTTAAAATCTAATATTTTTGGGATGAGAATACATGCAGGTTTTATAAATGATTTACAAAATAGACACAAGTACGTGAAACTACATTCTATGGTTGAATTATCGAAATCGAATATGCCCCTTTTTATTAAGTCTGGTAATCTAAGAATTAGGGAACAGACACCCTAATTGACGCGAATCCTAAAGATAGATCTATTGGGCCTAACAAACCCCATCCAAAGTACCGGATGCTTTAGTACTTCGAAATTTATATCATATCCGAAGGGTGTCCCGGAATGATGGGGATATTCTTATATATGCATCTTGTTATTGTCGGTTACCAGGTGTTCACCATATGAATGATTTTTATCTCTATGTATGGGATGTGTATTGAAATATGAAATCTTGTGGTCTATTGTTACGATTTGATATATATAGGTTAAACCTATAACTCACCAACATTTTTGTTGACGTTTTAAGCATGTTTATTCTCAGGTGATTATTAAGAGCTTCCGCTGTCGCATACTTAAATAAGGACAAGATTTGGAGTCCATGCTTGTATGATATTGTGTAAAAACTGCATTCAAGAAACTTATTTTGTTGTAACATATTTGTATTGTAAACCATTATGTAATGGTCGTGTGTAAACAGGATATTTTAGATTATCATTATTTGATAATCTACGTAAAGCTTTTTAAACCTTTATTGATGAAATAAAGGTTATGGTTTGTTTAAAAATGAATGCAGTCTTTGAAAAACGTCTCATATAGAGGTCAAAACCTCGCAACGAAATCAATTAATATGGAACGTTTTTAATCAATAAGAACGGGACATTTCAGTTGGTATCAGAGCGTTGGTCTTAGAGAACCAGAAAATTTGCATTAGTGTGTCTTATCGAGTTTGTTAGGATGCATTAGTGAGTCTGGACTTCGACCGTGTTTTCTTTAAAAATGATTGCTTAACATTTTTGTTGGAAACTATATATTTTTAACATATGAATATTATGTGATATATTAATCTCTTAACGTGTTTGATATTATGTGATAGATGTCTACCTCTAGAACAAGTCCCATTGACTCACCTAATAATAATGAAGAGTCAAATGTAAATTGGAATGATTTGTGGACTGATTCACAAGTTCCCGAAGAGGAACCGGAAGAAGAGTCGGAACCGGAAGAAGAATCGGAACCGGAAGAAGAATCGGAACCGGATGAAGAAATAGAACCGGTGGGGGAAATAATAAAACGGTTAAGTAAAAGAAAATCCTCAACCAACCGACCAAGGTTAATTATGGTCAATGGTGTTTCCGCCAAGGAAGCAAAATATTGGGAGGATTACCAATTCTCCGATGAATCGGATTCCGACGAGAATTTCGATGATGTTATAGAAATTACCCCAACTGAATTTAAAAAGGCAAAAGAAAATAATAAGGGAAAGGGCATAAAAATAGAGAAATCTAATTCCAACCCCGATGAACTTTATATGTATCGTCAACCCCCGAAGTCCTTAAGTTGTAACAATGACCCGGGAACCTCTAAACCACCAGGTTTTTCTAAACCAATGTGGATAACGACGGCTCGTATTAGGGGAAAATCATATATCCCTAGAAACTTGGCAAAACGAACCAAAACCGAAGAAAAAGAAACAAGCGAGTCGGAATAAGATAGTTGTATTCATGTGGTGTAATATATGTAATATAGTGTGCTTATGTTTTATGATATATGTAAAAATTGCTTGTATTAATAAGTATTATTTTTTATGAATCTAACTCTTGTCTATTTTACAGTATAAAAACGCAAAATGGATAGACAACCCAATATTTTAAGAGACCTACCCGGAGACATGATTGATGAAATCTTGTCTAGAGTCGGCCAGAATTCTTCGGCACAACTATTTAAGGCGAGATCAGTTTGTAAGACATTCGAAGAACGTTCCAAGAATGTCTTGGTTTATAAGAGACTTTCGTTTGAAAGATGGGGGATATCACATTGGGAAACCCATAAGTTACGATGTGTTTACTTTGACGCATATATTGCGGGGAACCCAAATGCTATTTTACGCAACGGGTTAAGAAATTATTTTGACTCAATATATCCGAATATTGGACTTCGTGATTTAGAAAAAGCGGCTAACATGCAACATAAAGAAGCATGTTATGCTTACGGATTAGTAATGTTCGCTTCTCACCAAAGTGAGAACAAGAACATCGGGCTACAACTATTAAACAAAACGTTTCCACAAGTGACGGAGTCGGTAATTGGGGTAAGAAATGAGGTTTTTAGATTATTACGGGACTGTTGGACATTACGTAACCCTCGTCCCTTTGATGACGTTACGACACGCTGTCTTATCAACGGCCATAACGGTTATGTTGCACAAGACCAAGGATGGGAAGTAGTCCTAGTAAAACCAGAATGCATGACTTGTTTCTGGACGTATGAATTACGTGTCTTTATTGCCTTTGCTGAACGACTTGTGTACTAGCTAGAATTGTCTTCACAACTATCTTGTATCAAAGTTATTGTGTGCTATATTTCATGCTTTATGTAAAATAAGCGGTATTGTAAGTTTGTAAAATATTGTATAAAAGTTTGAACGCGAAATATTATTATAATCAGTTTTTCATATAGAATTGTAGTAGTTGAATTGTATATTAGCTACTAAGTATGAACTTAACGGGTAGGTACTACCCGAATTTAAACTTATAAAACGCTAATATGAAGAAAAAGCTTTTATAAATGAGTTCATATTATGCTACGAAATACTATTAACTACTCTTAATATTCTGTATGATTAACTTGTTCCATTTAACTATTTTGAAGGAAATGGCACCGACTACTCGACACACCGTGAATATGAATGAAGAGGAATTCCGTACTTTTCTAGCTTCAAACATAGCCGCAGTACAGGCTGCGCTACATACCAACAATAACCTTGGATCTAGCAGTACAGGAAATCGTGTAGGATGCACCTACAAAGAATTCACTGCCTGCAAACCTTTGGAATTTGATGGAACCGAAGGACCGATCGGATTGAAACGGTGGACTGAGAAGGTTGAATCGGTGTTTGCCATAAGTAAGTGTACTGAAGAGGACAAAGTGAAGTACGCTACGCATACCTTCACAGGTTCTGCGTTAACATGGTGGAATACCTATCTAGAGCAAGTGGGACAAGATGATGCGTACGCACTACCGTGGTCAGCATTCAAGCACTTGATGAACGAGAAGTACCGTCCCAGAACCGAGGTCAATAAGCTCAAGACAGAACTTAGAGGGTTACGAACCCAAGGATTTGATATTACCACGTACGAAAGACGATTCACAGAATTGTGCCTATTGTGTCCGGGAGCATTCGAAGATGAGGAAGAGAAGATCGACGCGTTTGTGAAAGGATTACCGGAAAGAATCCAAGAAGATATAAGTTCACACGAGCCCGCCTCCATACAACAGGCATGTAGAATGGCTCACAAACTAGTGAACCAGATTGAAGAAAGAATTAAAGAACAGACTGCTGAGGAGGCCAATGTGAAGCAAGTCAAAAGAAAGTGGGAGGAAAACGGTGATAAGAATCACCAATACAACAACAACAACAGCAATTACAACAATAATCGCAACAATTATCCCAACAATCGCAACATCAATCGCAACTACAACAAACGGCCCAACAACAACAACAACAACAACAACAACAACAACAACAACTACAACAATCATCCCAATAACAATAATAACCGCAACAACAACAACAATCAGAAGCAACTATGCCAAAGGTGTGAAAAGAATCACTCGGGGTTCTGCACTAAATTTTGCAACAAGTGTAAAAGAAATGGTCATAGCGCGGCGAAGTGTGAGGTATACGGACCAGGGGTTAATAGAACGAAAGGAACAAATGGTGTCGGAACGAGTAATGGCGGAGCAAGTAGTGTCGGAGCAAGTTATGCCAATGTAGTTTGTTATAAATGTGGAAAACCAGGCCACATTATTAGAAATTGCCCGAACCAGGAGAACACGAATGGACAAGGCCGTGGAAGAGTTTTCAATATTAATGCGGTAGAGGCACAGGAAGACCCGGAGCTTGTTACGGGTACGTTTCTTATTGACAATAAATCTGCTTACGTTTTATTTGATTCGGGTGCGGATAGAAGCTATATGAGTAGAGATTTTTGTGCTAAATTAAGTTGTCCATTGACGCCTTTGGATAGTAAATTTTTACTCGAATTAGCAAATGGTAAATTAATTTCAGCAGATAATATATGTCGGAATCGAGAAATTAAACTGGTTAGCGAAACATTTAAGATTGATTTGATACCAGTAGAGTTAGGGAGTTTTGATGTGATAATCGGTATGGACTGGTTGAAAGAAGTGAAAGCGGAAATCGTTTGTTACAAAAATGCAATTCGCATTATACGAGAAAAAGGAAAACCCTTAATGGTGTACGGAGAAAAGGGCAACACGAAGCTACATCTTATTAGTAATTTGAAGGCACAAAAACTAATAAGAAAAGGTTGCTATGCTGTTCTAGCACACGTTGAGAAAGTACAAACTGAAGAAAAGAGCATCAATGATGTTCCCATTGCAAAAGAATTTCCCGATGTATTTCCGAAAGAACTACCGGGATTACCCCCACATCGATCCGTTGAATTTCAAATAGATCTTGTACCAGGAGCTGCACCAATAGCTCGTGCTCCTTACAGACTCGCACCCAGCGAGATGAAAGAACTGCAAAGCCAATTACAAGAACTTTTAGAGCATGGTTTCATTCGACCAAGCACATCACCGTGGGGAGCTCCTGTTTTGTTTGTCAAGAAGAAAGATGGTACATTCAGGTTGTGTATCGACTACCGAGAGTTGAACAAACTTACCATCAAGAACCGCTACCCACTACCGAGAATCGACGACTTATTTGATCAACTACAAGGCTCGTCTGTTTATTCAAAGATTGACTTACGTTCCGGGTATCATCAAATGCGGGTGAAAGAAGATGATATTCCAAAGACTGCTTTCAGAACACGTTACGGTCATTATGAGTTTATGGTCATGCCGTTTGGTTTAACTAATGCACCAGCTGTGTTCATGGACCTTATGAACCGAGTGTGTGGACCATACCTTGACAAGTTTGTCATTGTTTTCATTGATGACATACTTATTTACTCAAAGAATGACCAAGAACACGGTGAACATTTGAGAAAGGTGTTAGAAGTATTGAGGAAGGAAGAATTGTACGCTAAGTTTTCAAAGTGTGCATTTTGGTTGGAAGAAGTTCAATTCCTCGGTCACATAGTGAACAAAGAAGGTATTAAGGTGGATCCGGCAAAGATAGAAACTGTTGAAAAGTGGGAAACCCCGAAAACTCCGAAACACATACGCCAGTTTTTAGGACTAGCTGGTTACTACAGAAGGTTCATCCAAGACTTTTCCAGAATAGCAAAACCCTTGACTGCATTAACGCATAAAGGGAAGAAATTTGAATGGAATGATGAACAAGAGAAAGCGTTTCAGTTATTGAAGAAAAAGCTAACTACGGCACCTATATTGTCATTGCCTGAAGGGAATGATGATTTTGTGATTTATTGTGACGCATCAAAGCAAGGTCTCGGTTGTGTATTAATGCAACGAACGAAGGTGATTGCTTATGCGTCTAGACAATTGAAGATTCACGAACAAAATTATACGACGCATGATTTGGAATTAGGCGCGGTTGTTTTTGCATTAAAGACTTGGAGGCACTACTTATATGGGGTCAAAAGTATTATATATACCGACCACAAAAGTCTTCAACACATATTTAATCAGAAACAACTGAATATGAGGCAGCGTAGGTGGATTGAATTATTGAATGATTACGATTTTGAGATTCGTTACCACCCGGGGAAGGCAAATGTGGTAGCCGATGCCTTGAGCAGGAAGGATAGAGAACCCATTCGAGTAAAATCTATGAATATAATGATTCATAATAACATTACTACTCAAATAAAGGAGGCGCAACAAGGAGTTTTAAAAGAGGGAAATTTAAAGGATGAAATACCCAAAGGATCGGAGAAGCATCTTAATATTCGGGAAGACGGAACCCGGTATAGGGCTGAAAGGATTTGGGTACCAAAATTTGGAGATATGAGAGAAATGGTACTTAGAGAAGCTCATAAAACCAGATACTCAATACATCCTGGAACGGGGAAGATGTACAAGGATCTCAAGAAATATTTTTGGTGGCCGGGT
Organism: Rutidosis leptorrhynchoides; assembly: GCF_046630445.1. Taxonomy (NCBI): domain Eukaryota; kingdom Viridiplantae; phylum Streptophyta; class Magnoliopsida; order Asterales; family Asteraceae; genus Rutidosis; species Rutidosis leptorrhynchoides. Next base: position 179,444,414 of record NC_092342.1, on the reverse strand, counting down.
ATGAAAGCCGATGTTGCTAAATACGTAGGAGAATGTTTGACGTGTTCTAAGGTCAAAGCTGAGCATCAGAAACCATCAGGTCTACTTCAACAACCCGAAATCCCGGAATGGAAATGGGAAAACATTACCATGGATTTCATCACTAAATTGCCAAGGACTGCAAGTGGTTTTGATACTATTTGGGTAATAGTTGATCGTCTCACCAAATCAGCACACTTCCTACCAATAAGAGAAGATGACAAGATGGAGAAGTTAGCACGACTGTATTTGAAGGAAGTCGTCTCCAGACATGGAATACCAATCTCTATTATCTCTGATAGAGATGGCAGATTTATTTCAAGATTCTGGCAGACATTACAGCAAGCATTAGGAACTCGTCTAGACATGAGTACTGCCTATCATCCACAAACTGATGGGCAGAGCGAAAGGACGATACAAACGCTTGAAGACATGCTACGAGCATGTGTTATTGATTTCGGAAACAGTTGGGATCGACATCTACCGTTAGCAGAATTTTCCTACAACAACAACTACCATTCAAGCATTGAGATGGCGCCGTTTGAAGCACTTTATGGTAGAAAGTGCAGGTCTCCAATTTGTTGGAGTGAAGTGGGGGATAGACAGATTACGGGTCCGGAGATTATACAAGAAACTACCGAGAAGATCATCCAAATTCAACAACGGTTGAAAACTGCCCAAAGTCGACAAAAGAGCTACGCTGACATTAAAAGAAAAGATATAGAATTTGAAATTGGAGAGATGGTCATGCTTAAAGTTGCACCTTGGAAAGGCGTTGTTCGATTTGGTAAACGAGGGAAATTAAATCCAAGGTATATTGGACCATTCAAGATTATTGATCGTGTCGGACCAGTAGCTTACCGACTAGAGTTACCTCAACAACTCGCGGCTGTACATAACACTTTCCACGTCTCGAATTTAAAGAAATGTTTTGCTAAAGAAGATCTCACTATTCCGTTAGATGAAATCCAAATCAACGAAAAACTTCAATTCATCGAAGAACCCGTCGAAATAATGGATCGTGAGGTTAAAAGACTTAAGCAAAACAAGATACCAATTGTTAAGGTTCGATGGAATGCTCGTAGAGGACCCGAGTTCACCTGGGAGCGTGAAGATCAGATGAAGAAGAAATACCCGCATCTATTTCCAGAAGATTCGTCAACACCTTCAACAGCTTAAAATTTCGGGACGAAATTTATTTAACGGGTAGGTACTGTAGTGACCCGAACTTTTCCATGTTTATATATATTAATTGAGATTGATGTTTACATGATTAAATGTTTCCAACATGTTAAGCAATCAAACTTGTTAAGACTTGATTAATTGAAATAGGTTTCATATAGACAATTGACCACCCAAGTTGACCGGTGATTCACGAACGTTAAAACTTGTAAAAAACTATATGATGACATATATATGGTTATATATATAGTTAACATGATATTATGATAAGTAAACATATCATTAATTATATTAACAATGAACTACATATGTAAAAACAAGACTACTAACTTAATGATTTTGAAACGAGACATATATGTAACGTTTATCGTTGTAACGACATTTAATGTATATATATCATATTAAGAGATATTCGTACATCATAATATCATGATAATATAATAATTTAAAATCTCTTTTGTTATTATAAACATTGGGTTAACAACATTTAACAAGATCGTTAACCTAAAGGTTTCAAAACAACACTTACATGTAACGACTAACGATGACTTAACGACTCAGTTAAAATGTATATACATGTAGTGTTTTAATATGTATTTATACACTTTTGAAAGACTTCAATACACTTATCAAAATACTTCTACTTAACAAAAATGCTTACAATTACATTCTCGTTCAGTTTCATCAACAATTCTACTCGTATGCACCCGTATTCGTACTCGTACAATACACAGCTTTTAGATGTATGTACTATTGGTATATACACTCCAATGATCAGCTCTTAGCAGCCCATGTGAGTCACCTAACACATGTGGGAACCATCATTTGGCAACTAGCATGAAATATCTCATAAGATTACAAAAATATGAGTAATCATTCATGACTTATTTACATGAAAACAAAATTACATATCCTTTATATCTAATCCATACACCAACGACCAAAAACACCTACAAACACTTTCATTCTTCAATTTTCTTCATCTAATTGAACTCTCTCAAGTTCTATCTTCAAGTTCTAAGTGTTCTTCATAAATTCCAAAAGTTCTAGTTTCATAAAATCAAGAATACTTTCAAGTTTGCTAGCTCACTTCCAATCTTGTAAGGTGATCATCCAACCTCAAGAAATCTTTGTTTCTTACAGTAGGTTATCATTCTAATACAAGGTAATAATCATATTCAAACTTTGGTTCAATTTCTATAACTATAACAATCTTATTTCAAGTGATGATCTTACTTGAACTTGTTTTCGTGTCATGATTTTGCTTCAAGAACTTTGAGCCATCCAAGGATCCATTGAAGCTAGATCCATTTTTCTCTTTTCCAGTAGGTTCATCCAAGGAACTTAAGGTAGTAATGATGTTCATAACATCATTCGATTCATACATATAAAGCTATCTTATTCGAAGGTTTAAACTTGTAATCACTAGAACATAGTTTAGTTAATTTTAAACTTGTTCGCAAACAAAAGTTAATCCTTCTAACTTGACTTTTAAAATCAAATAAACACATGTTCTATATCTATATGATATGCTAACTTAATGATTTAAAACCTGGAAACACGAAAAACACCGTAAAACCGGATTTACGCCGTCGTAGTAACACCGCGGGCTGTTTTGGGTTAGTTAATTAAAAACTATGATAAACTTTGATTTAAAAGTTGTTATTCTGAGAAAATGATTTTTATTATGAACATGAAACTATATCCAAAAATTATGGTTAAACTCAAAGTGGAAGTATGTTTTCTAAAATGGTCATCTAGACGTCGTTCTTTCGACTGAAATGACTACCTTTACAAAAACGACTTGTAACTTATTTTTCCGACTAGAAACCTATACTTTTTTTGTTTAGATTCATAAAATAGAGTTCAATATGAAACCATAGCAATTTGATTCACTCAAAACGGATTTAAAATGAAGAAGTTATGGGTAAAACAAGATTGGATAATTTTTCTCATTTTAGCTACGTGAAAATTGGTAAAAAAAATCTATTCCTACCATAACTTAATCAACTTGTATTATATATTATGTAATCTTGAGATACCATAGACACGTATACAATGTTTCGACCTATCATGTCGACACATCTATATATATTTCGGAACAACCATAGACACTCTATATGTGAATGTTGGAGTTAGCTATACAGGGTTGAGGTTGATTCCAAAATATATATAGTTTGAGTTGTGATCAATACTGAGATACGTATACACTGGGTCGTGGATTGATTCAAGATAATATTTATCGATTTATTTCTGTACATCTAACTGTGGACAACTAGTTGTAGGTTACTAACGAGGACAGCTGACTTAATAAACTTAAAACATCAAAATATATTAAAAGTGTTGTAAATATATTTTGAACATACTTTGATATATATGTATATATTGTTATAGGTTCGTGAATCAACCAGTGGCCAAGTCTTACTTCCCGACGAAGTAAATATCTGTGAAAGTGAGTTATAGTCCCACTTTTAAAATCTAATATTTTTGGGATGAGAATACATGCAGGTTTTATAAATGATTTACAAAATAGACACAAGTACGTGAAACTACATTCTATGGTTGAATTATCGAAATCGAATATGCCCCTTTTTATTAAGTCTGGTAATCTAAGAATTAGGGAACAGACACCCTAATTGACGCGAATCCTAAAGATAGATCTATTGGGCCTAACAAACCCCATCCAAAGTACCGGATGCTTTAGTACTTCGAAATTTATATCATATCCGAAGGGTGTCCCGGAATGATGGGGATATTCTTATATATGCATCTTGTTATTGTCGGTTACCAGGTGTTCACCATATGAATGATTTTTATCTCTATGTATGGGATGTGTATTGAAATATGAAATCTTGTGGTCTATTGTTACGATTTGATATATATAGGTTAAACCTATAACTCACCAACATTTTTGTTGACGTTTTAAGCATGTTTATTCTCAGGTGATTATTAAGAGCTTCCGCTGTCGCATACTTAAATAAGGACAAGATTTGGAGTCCATGCTTGTATGATATTGTGTAAAAACTGCATTCAAGAAACTTATTTTGTTGTAACATATTTGTATTGTAAACCATTATGTAATGGTCGTGTGTAAACAGGATATTTTAGATTATCATTATTTGATAATCTACGTAAAGCTTTTTAAACCTTTATTGATGAAATAAAGGTTATGGTTTGTTTAAAAATGAATGCAGTCTTTGAAAAACGTCTCATATAGAGGTCAAAACCTCGCAACGAAATCAATTAATATGGAACGTTTTTAATCAATAAGAACGGGACATTTCATAGTCCCACTTTTAAAATCTAATATTTTTGGGATGAGAATACATGCAGGTTTTATAAATGATTTACAAAATAGACACAAGTACGTGAAACTACATTCTATGGTTGAATTATCGAAATCGAATATGCCCCTTTTTATTAAGTCTGGTAATCTAAGAATTAGGGAACAGACACCCTAATTGACGCGAATCCTAAAGATAGATCTATTGGGCCTAACAAACCCCATCCAAAGTACCGGATGCTTTAGTACTTCGAAATTTATATCATATCCGAAGGGTGTCCCGGAATGATGGGGATATTCTTATATATGCATCTTGTTATTGTCGGTTACCAGGTGTTCACCATATGAATGATTTTTATCTCTATGTATGGGATGTGTATTGAAATATGAAATCTTGTGGTCTATTGTTACGATTTGATATATATAGGTTAAACCTATAACTCACCAACATTTTTGTTGACGTTTAAAGCATGTTTATTCTCAGGTGAATATTAAGAGCTTCCGCTGTTGCATACTAAAATAAGGACAAGATTTGGAGTCCATGTTTGTATGATATTGTGTAAAAACTGCATTCAAGAAACTGATTTCGATGTAACATATTTGTATTGTAAACCATTATGTAATGGTCGTGTGTAAACAGGATATTTTAGATTATCATTATTTGATAATCTACGTAAAGCTTTTTAAACCTTTATTTATGAAATAAAGGTTATGGTTTGTTTTAAAAATGAATGCAGTCTTTGAAAAACGTCTCATATAGAGGTCAAAACCTCGCAACGAAATCAATTAATATGGAACGTTTTTAATCAATAAGAACGGGACATTTCACATAGCAACCTTTTCTTATTAGTTTTTGTGCCTTCAAATTACTAATAAGATGTAGCTTCGTGTTGCCCTTTTCTCCGTACACCATTAAGGGTTTTCCTTTTTCTCGTATAATGCGAATTTCATTTTTGTAACAAACGATCTCTGCTTTCACTTCTTTCAACCAGTCCATACCGATTATCACATCAAAACTCCCTAACTCTATTGGTATCAAATCAATCTTAAATGTTTCGCTAACCAGTTTAATTTCTCGATTCCGACATATATTATCTGCTGAAATTAATTTACCATTTGCTAATTCGAGTAAAAATTTACTATCCAAAGGCGTCAATGGACAACTTAATTTAGCACAAAAATCTCTACTCATATAGCTTCTATCCGCACCCGAATCAAATAAAACGTAAGCAGATTTATTGTCAATAAGAAACGTACCCGTAACAAGCTCCGGGTCTTCCTGTGCCTCTGCCGCATTAATATTGAAAACTCTTCCGCGGCCTTGTCCATTCGTGTTCTCCTGGTTCGGGCAATTTCTAATAATGTGGCCCGGTTTTCCACATTTATAACAAACTACATTGGCATAACTTGCTCCGACACTACTTGCTCCGCCATTACTCATTCCGACACCATTTGTTCCTTTCGTTCTGTTAACCCCTGGTCCGTAGACATCACACTTCGCCGCGCTATGACCATTTCTTTTACACTTGTTGCAAAATTTGGTGCAGAACCCCGAGTGATACTTTTCACACCTTTGGCATACCTGCTTCTGATTGTTGTTGTTGTTGCGGTTATTATTGTTGTTAAGATGATTGTTGTGGTTGCTGTTGTTGTTGTTGTTGTTGTTGTTGTTGTTGTTGTTGTTGTTGGGCCGTTTGTTGTAGTTGCGATTGATGTTGCGATTGTTAGGATAGTTGTTGCGATTATTGTTATAATTGCTGTTGTTGTTGTATTGGTGATTCTTATCACCGTTTTCCTCCCACTTTCTTTTGACTTGCTTCACATTGGCCTCTTCAGCAGTCTGTTCTTTAATTCTTTCTTCAATCTGGTTCACTAGTTTGTGAGCCATTCTACATGCCTATTGTATGGAGGCGGGCTTGTGTGAACTTATATCTTCTTGGATTCTTTCCGGTAATCCTTTCACAAACGCGTCGATCTTCTCTTCCTCATCTTCGAATGCTCCCGGACACAATAGGTACAATTCTGTGAATCGTCTTTCGTACGTGGTAATATCAAATCCTTGGGTTCGTAACCCTCTAAGTTCTGTCTTGAGCTTATTGACCTCGGTTCTGGGACGGTACTTCTCGTTCATCAAGTGCTTCAATGCTGACCACGGTAGTGCGTACGCATCGTCTTGTCCCACTTGCTCTAGATAGGTATTCCACCATGTTAACGCAGAACCTGTGAAGGTATGCGTAGCGTACTTCACTTTGTCCCCTTCAGTACCCTTACTTATGGCAAACACCGATTCAACCTTCTCGGTCCACCGTTTCAATCCGATCGGTCCTTCGGTTCCATCAAATTCCAAAGGTTTGCAGGCAGTGAATTCTTTGTAGGTGCATCCTACACGATTTCCTGTACTGCTAGATCCAAGGTTATTGTTGGTATGTAGCGCAGCCTGTACTGCGGCTATGTTTGAAGCTAGAAAAGTACGGAATTCCTCTTCATTCATATTCACGGTGTGTCGAGTAGTCGGTGACATTTCCTTCAAAATAGTTAAATGGAACAAGTTAATCATACAGAATATTAAGAGTAGTTAATAGTATTTCGTAGCATAATATGAACTCATTTATAAAAGCTTTTTCTTCATATTAGCGTTTTATAAGTTTAAATTCGGGTAGTACCTACCCGTTAAGTTCATACTTAGTAGCTAATATACAATTCAACTACTACAATTCTATATGAAAAACTGATTATTATAATATTTCGCGTTCAAACTTTTACACAATATTTTACAAACTTACAATACCGCTTATTTTACATATAGCATGAAATATAGCACACAATAAATTTGATACAAGATGGTTATGAAGATAATTCTAGCTAGTCCACAAGTCGTTCAGCAAAGGCAATAAAGACACGTAATTCATACGTCCAGAAACAAGTCATGCATTCTGGTTTTACTAGGATTACTTCCCATCCTTGGTCTTGTGGAACATAACCGTTATGGCCGTTGATAAGACAGCGTGTTGTAACGTCGTCAAAGGGACGAGGGTTACGTAATGTCCAACAGTCCCGTAACAATCTAAAAACCTCATTTCTTACCCCAATTACCGACTCCGTCACTTGTGGGAACATTTTGTTTAATAGTTGTAGCCCGATGTTCTTGTTCTCACTTTGGTGAGAAGCGAACATTACTAATCCGTAAGCATAACATGCTTCTTTATGTTGCATGTTAGCCGCTTTTTCTAAATCACGAAGTCCAATATTCGGATATATTGAGTCAAAATAATTTCTTAACCCATTGCGTAAAATAGCATTTGGGTTCCCCGCAATATATGCGTCAAAGTAAACACATCGTAACTTATGGATTTCCCAATGTGATATCCCCCATCTTTCGAACGAAAGCCTTTTATAAACCAAGGCATTCTTGGAACGTTCTTCGAATGTCTTACAAACTGATCTCGCCTTAAATAGTTGTGCCGAAGAATTCTGACCGACTCTAGACAAGATTTCATCAATCATGTCTCCGGGTAGGTCTCTTAAAATATTGGGTTGTCTATCCATTTTGTGTTTTTATACTGTAAAATAGACAAGAGTTAGATTCATAAAAAAAAATACTTATTAATACAAGCAATTTTTACATATATCATAAAGCATAAGCACACTATATTACATATATTACACCACACGAATACAACTATCTTATTCCGACTCGCTTGTTTCTTCTTCTTCGGTTTTGGTTCGTTTTGCCAAGTTTCTAGGGATATATGATGTTCCCTAATACGAGCCGTCGTGATCCACATTGGTTTAGAAAAACCTGGTGGTTTAGAGGTTCCCGGGTCATTGTTACAATTTAAGGACTTCGGGGGTTGACGATACATATAAAGTTCATCTGGGTTGGAATTAGATTTCTCTATTTTTATGCCCTTTCCCTTATTATTTTCTTTTGCCTTTTTAAATTCAGTTGGGGTAATTTCTATAACATCATCGGAATTCTCGTCGGAATCCGATTCATCGGAGAATTGGTAATCCTCCCAATATTTTGCTTCCTTGGCGGAAACACCATTGACCATAATTAACCTTGGTCGGTTGGTTGAGGATTTTCTTTTACTTAACCGTTTTATTATTTCCCCCACCGGTTCTATTTCTTCATCCGGTTCCGATTCTTCTTCCGGTTCCGATTCTTCTTCCGGTTCCGACTCTTCTTCCGGTTCCTCTTCGGGAACTTGTGAATCAGTCCACGAATCATTCCAATTTACATTTGACTCTTCATTATTATTAGGTGAGTCAATGGGACTTGTTCTAGAGGTAGAAATCTGTCACATAATATCAAACGCGTTAAGAGATTAATATATCACATAATATTCACATGTTAAAAATATATAGTTTCCAACAAAATTTGTTAAGCAATCATTTTTCAAGTAAACACGGTCGAAGTCCAGACTCACTAATGCATCCTAACAAACTCGATAAGACACATTAATGCAAAATTCTGGTTCTCTAAGACCAACGCTCTGATACCAACTGAAATGTCCCGTTCTTATTGATTAAAAACGTTCCATATTAATTGATTTCGTTGCGAGGTTTTGACCTCTATATGAGACATTTTTCAAAGACTGCATTCATTTTTAAAACAAACCATAACCTTTATTTCATAGATAAAGGTTTTAAAAAGCTTTACGTAGATTATCAAATAATGATAATCTAAAATATCCTGTTTACACACGACCATTACATAATGGTTTACAATACAAATATGTTACAACAAAATAAGTTTCTTGAATGCAGTTTTTACACATTATCATACAAGCATGGACTCCAAATCTCGTCCTTATTTAAGTATGCGACAGCGGAAGCTCTTAATAATCACCTGAGAATAAACATGCTTAAAACGTCAACAAAAATGTTGGTGAGTTATAGGTTTAACCTATATATATCAAATCATAATAATAGACCACAAGATTTCATATTTCAATACACATCCCATACATAGAGATAAAAATCATTCATATGGTGAACACCTGGTAACCGACATTAACAAGATGCATATATAAGAATATCCCCATCATTCCTGGACACCCTTCGGATATGATATAAATTTCGAAGTACTAAAGCATCCGGTACTTTGGATGGGGTTTGTTAGGCCCAATAGATCTATCTTTAGGATTCGCATCAATTAGGGTGTCTGTTCCCTAATTCTTAGATTACCAGACTTAATAAAAAGGGGCATATTCGATTTCGATAATTCAACCATAGAATTTAGTTTCACGTACTTGTGTCTATTTTGTAAATCATTTATAAAACCTGCATGTATTCTCATCCCAAAAATATTAGATTTTAAAAGTGGGACTATAACTCACTTTCACAGATTTTTACTTCGTCGGGAAGTAAGACTTGGCCACTGGTTGATTCACGAACCTATAACAATATATACATGTATATCAAAGTATGTTCAAAATATATTTACAACACTTTTAATATATTTTGATGTTTTAAGTTTATTAAGTCAGCTGTCCTCGTTAATAACCTACAACTAGTTGTCCACAGTTAGATGTACAGAAATAAATCGATAAATATTATCTTGAATCAATCCACGACCCAGTGTATACATATCTCAGTATTGATCACAACTCAAACTATATATATTTTGGAATCAACCTCAACCCTGTATAGCTAACTCCAACATTCACATATAGAGTGTCTATGGTTGTTCCGAAATATATATAGATGTGTCGACATGATAGGTCAAAACATTGTATACGTGTCTATGGTATCTCAAGATTACATAATATACAATACAAGTTGATTAAGTTATGGTTGGAATAGATTTGTTACCAATTTTCACGTAGCTAAAATGAGAAAAATTATCCAATCTTGTTTTATCCATAACTTCTTCATTTTAAATCCGTTTTGAGTGAATCAAATTGCTATGGTTTCATATTGAACTCTATTTTATGAATCTAAACAGAAAAAGTATAGGTTTATAGTCGGAAAAATAAGTTACAAGTCGTTTTTGTAAAGGTAGTCATTTCAGTCGAAAGAACGACGTCTAGATGACCATTTTAGAAAACATACTTCCACTTTGAGTTTAACCATAATTTTTGGATATAGTTTCATGTTCATAATAAAAATCATTTTCTCAGAATAACAACTTTTAAATCAAAGTTTATCATAGTTTTTAATTAACTAACCCAAAACAGCCCGCGGTGTTACTACGACGGCGTAAATCCGGTTTTACGGTGTTTTTCGTGTTTCCAGGTTTTAAATCATTAAGTTAGCATATCATATAGATATAGAACATGTGTTTAGTTGATTTTAAAAGTCAAGTTAGAAGGATTAACTTTTGTTTGCGAACAAGTTTAGAATTAACTAAACTATGTTCTAGTGATTACAAGTTTAAACCTTCGAATAAGATAGCTTTATATGTATGAATCGAATGATGCTATGAACATCATTACTTGAGACGACCCGACCCAATCCATAGGGACGAATACAATAACATATGATAACATTGCGAGGTACTTGACCTCTATATGATACATTTTACAAACGTTGCATTTATTCTTAAAAGGCAAACTATCATTACATCAATATTTGACATTTTTGTCTAACATTTCATAATATCCAAATGACCTAATCTGTCATTTACTTATTTATATTCTCTATTGAACTCCAATGACTCGAATGCAACGTCTTTGTATCATGGCTTAAAAGGTCCCAAGTAGTATCCTTAACATGAGCTAATGCACAGCGGAAGACTTAATTCATACCTGAGAATAACATGCTTTAAAACGTCAACATAAAGTTGGTGAGATATATAGGTTTGATGCTAGCAGCGTTATAACAATGGAACACAAGATTTCATATATAAACATTTTAATAAAAATATTCTAAGTGGTTGAGCACTTGGTAACCATACTTAACATTTAATCACGTCGCATATTCCCTTTATTATGAAATCTTACTACACCGTACCAAGGTGTAGTCACGAAACGAAGTACTGTGCAACCGTTGAATACTGGTCGTCCAGTCCGGTTGGGGTTGTCAGGCCCGATAGATCTATCAACAGGATTCGCGTTTACAATACCGCTGTAAATATTAGTTACCAAGCTACAGGGAAGTATGCCAGTGGTACAACTCAACGTAGAATATATTTTTCAGTTACTTGTGTCCATAGCGTAAAACATAAAATACATGTATTCTCATCCCGAAATATTTAGAGTTTAAAAGTGAGACTATATACTCACTTTTGTCTTGAAGATATGTAATTTCGACTTGGTCTCCGATTGATATCACGAACCTATCCATATATAATATATCAATACCTTTTCTTTTTAAACAATCGTCACATATATATACTTATAATACTTTTAATACTTTTAATAATTCCTTAGTCCGTAGTTAGCAGTCCGATGTTAGTAATTCAATTTTAATGGTTCATATTTAGTTGTTTAATAAACCCCCAATGAAATAAATAAAACCCCCATCGTATATGTATTGGTCGAGATTAATCTTGACCCATGGTACCGGTGTTGTCAAATGACGTGTTGCGTACATAAAGTACCGGTGTTGTCAAATGACGTGTTGCGTACAATCATGGGATCTTATGATTAATCTTCTCGTATTGTTTACGGGTGATCCTGAACCATATAAAATTAAATTATGAGTACATATGTATAAAATATCATGTTACTTTAGGAAGATGTGATTTATTTAATTTTCTCCAATTATTTTCGTGGCTAAACTAGTCTTGGATATCCGATTTTGTTTTGGTCATAATTTCTTCGTTACAACTCCGTTTTCGTTGATTCAACTTTCCACTTCCTTGGATCGAGTCCCTCTTTAAGAATATGAACTGTAAATACCTTAGTTTGTATTCAAAATCATAGGTCATAGGTCAAATTTTGGTGAAACTTATGAAGTTAATCATTTTTGTTACAAAAACATCATTTAATGACCATTTTTCTAAAAATACTTATACTATGAATTAAATCATGAAATTTTTATGTGTTAACATATTCATAAGAAATATCATTTTTCCAGAATATAAACCTCCAATTCAAAGTTCAAGATGGTTTTTAATTATCCAACCCAAAACAGCCCCCGGTTGCACTCCGACGTCATAAAAACAGTTTTTAAGGTATTCTTTGAAAAACCAAGTTATACCTTGTTAAATTAGCATATATTTAAGTTATATTACAGGTATTGAAGTATTTTAAAAGTTAAGTTAGAAGGATCTATTTAGTTTGCAAACAAGTTTGAAATCATTCAAACTATGTTTTTGTTGTTAAAATTGTATACCATACAATAAGATAGCTATATATATATGAATCGAATAAGGTTATGAACAAAGTTACTACCTCAAGTTACTTGGACAAGATTGCTGTAAAAGAGGAGTAAAAACCTAGAACCAAAAGAGTGATGAAATTGGATGAAAGATTGGAAGCAACTTAAGACATAAACTTGAATTGAAAGTTGTATTTTTGTAGTGTTTTTGTTGATCTTTTTATGGTGGTGTTTAAGGTGATTCTTGAGAGGATTTTTGCTGGAGTTCTTAGAGAGACATGAGGCTAGTAAGTGTGTGTGTTTAGCTAGAGAAATGATGTTCCAAAAATTGAAAATGGATGCATGTATTTATGGTGGTGTAAAAGGTGTATAAATTTGTAATTTTGTGAAAAGATCTTTTAATCATGTGAAATTGTCATACTAAATAACAAAAGTAGTTACCTTATACATAAGGCATGAACAAGGGCTGGTTGGTGGTGATTTGATGTGTATATACCAATAGTAAATACGTATAGAAGCTAGGTATGATACGAGTACATATACTCTAGATATACGTATAGAAATCTTGTGAAAAATGGAATGAGGATTCAAATATAGCTATCTTTTGTGAATATACTTATATTGTTTTATGTATTTAAGTCTTTAAAAGTGATTAAATACATTATATATACGATATATGTATAAACATTATAGGTCGTAAGTATTTATGTCAAATAACGTTACGTATAGTTATCGTTTTGAAAGCTTAAGTTAGTAGTTTCAAAATATACTTATAACTTATTGTTATTAATACAAAATGAGATATTTAAACATCCTTAAATCATGTTAAATATGTATATATACATATATATACACAAACGTATAATTAACATATATTGTATAGTTCGTGATATCATCGGTCAAACTAGACGGTTAAACGTTATGTAAAACTCTTTTCAAAATCATAAATCTCAACAATTTAGATTGCTTATCATGTTGGTAAGTTTTAATTTATGTAAATATTAATCTTATAAGTGTAAAACGATCGGAAAAATCCGGGTCGTTACAGTACCCACCCGTTAAAGAAATTTCGTCCCGAAATTTGGTAGAGGTTGTCATAAACAACAATAGGAATGTTTTCATGACGAATATCAGGTATTAATAGAGTTTTATCATTATTGGAAGATATGGATAAAACGATTCGGTCATGTGAAGCGCACGAGTGAAGCTATCACAAAAGAATGAAATGAGTGAATATAGAATTGTTTTAACCGATGTCGAGATTAGGATTGATTTCCAGAATTTAAGGGATTTAAAGAAAATCTTATGTAATAAGATTTGGTTCTTCGATGATTTAGAAAACAGGATCTCCTTTGATTTAATGCGATAATCTGTTTCGATTTCTTTGTCGGATATTTCACTATAAATCCACCTCCTTCCCTTTCTTACTTCCATACCTCACATCTCTTACTCTTCCTCCTCTAATTCATACCTTAAGGTATCCTTTAAAATGCTTCATCCCGTTCTGATTTTTGTTATACTTCTAACTTTCATATCTTTCATTCTTCTCTTTCATCTACCGCTAGAAGAATCTATTCACTTTTATGATTTTCTTGGAATTATAATGTTTCTAATTCTCCCGTGTCTTTACGTCGCCATACGTATTGATACACACGGTTTGTAGTTTCTGGGTGGTTATTGGGTTTGATATCTTTCCTTATATTTCGATGCTCCTGCTTCTGTTTTCCATAATCATTGTCATCCATAGTTAATACTCTCTCCTATTTGCTGTAATCTATACCCCAATTTCTATTTTGGGACTTTGTCCCTTCGTTTCTTCTTCCCGTCCTTGAGTCAAGCGATCAATAGTTCGAAATTCGTAGGTATAAAATTCGGAATGAACATAGCTAATGCTCTAAGAAAGGAATGGTAATAGCACGATTTTGATTTGTCAAATTACCAGAATATCCAGGAAAATAGAACTATCAAGATGATTTGTTCTTAATATGTTTCGGAATTGGATAGAATGTAAAAGTCGTGTAACATGGCACATGATGACGGTACTGTGAATCATCATATTCCATTAGAAACTTAACATGACTTACTGTAATATAATGAAGTTGATCAAGTTTCATTATATTATACTAGTTCATGCATCAGTTCCCAACACTGCTTCAGAACATTCCTATTTTAAACTTGAAGGATTTAGAAACTAACACAGTTTCCTTTATATTGTAACGCAGATATTACAGAGAGATAAATGATTTCAGATAAGGATAGTGGTGAAAATATCTTCAGAAATATTGAGGATATTTATAATGAAAGATATGATAATATCTTGGAATTTCTAATGTCGAAGGATGATGATGAAGATTGACCCGTAAGGGTTTAGATTCAGAAGCAAGGTGTTTGCTACAGAATCGTCATAATTCTTTATGTACAAGTTTAGTCCTTGTAACTTGTTCAGAGTCTCCTTCATGGTTTGTTCAATCCGGTTTTCAGTACCAATTTTCTATCGAGCGTTCCTAACACTTCCTTCTTTTATCATCAACATTTGGTCATTAAGACCTTCTACAACATGCTGCTTCGTCAGTATTTTCAAAGTTATCGAATCTGGGTCATTGGTTATCAAACCAAGATGGTTTAAAGAGAATTGTATTTTTAGATGATTAAACGCTGATGGTAATATGATGGAATATAAAAGGTTCTCCGGTAACGATGGCGAAAGAACAACGTATATATATATATCGAGATTGTAATAAGAGTAGTCTTACTGAGATATCGAAGTGGAGCTGTGACAAAATTAGTTAATTGAAAAGGAATCGCGTGATTGTTTTTGCTAATGGATGATAAGGAATTCGATGCGGATACGTTTTAACTATAACTTCGAGTTCAAAAATTTTTAGGTGCATAACTGTATGCATAAATCTTTATTTCGTAGACGAGGTGCGGCTGGTTGAACTTCTCGATCGAGATGTTTTCAAGAATCATGAAAAGTTGTGAATGCGAATTGTAATCGTCAAGATACAAATGAGGTTTAAAATAGAATCAAGTGGCAAATTTGAAGGATTGTTTAGTTTCATATGTAATAATCATCATTTTAACTCATTTTTAATTGTCCAAAGTTAGCAGTCCAATAGTCCGATTGTCCAATGGTTCAATAAATTCATATATGAACTAAATATATAATATTCGAATTACTTAATACGTATCGTGACCCGTGTACTGGTCTCGGTGTCGATCACAACTCAAAGTATATATATATTTTGGAATCAACTCCGACCCTGTATAGCCAACTCCCACCTTCACATATAGAGTGTCTATGGTTGTTCCGAAATATATATATAGATGGATCAATATGATAAGTCGAAACCTTGTATACGTGTCCCGTTATTTAAAATGCGTAAAATAAATAAATATATATCATGACCCATTATACAACGTGTTGTCTCAGAATTAATCCGACGTGTTGTTGTACATGTGTCCCGACGGTATGTAAAGTACAGAAATTAAAATTGCAAGAATGTAAATTGCGATAAATTAAATATTAATCAGTTAGCTGGGAACAGTTAGCCGGAACAGTTAGCGTGTAATCCTATCACAATTTCAATTAATTAATTCATCTGTTTCTAACAATTTTTATTTTGCCAATGTTTCTTCATTATGCCACTTGTTGGATTCGGATAGGTAAAAATCCAAATATGAAATTTAAATGGAAATGGTTAATCTGGGGTGAACGGATACGTATATCGGTAATTGTAAGTAGGATAATAAATGATCGTTGAATCAGATTCGAAGAATGTACAGTGTAACTTGTTAATGAGAATTCTAAATATTCCTTGGGTACTACCCACCCGTTAAAATATTTTCATCATTAACAGTTTGTACGAATGAAATTTTTAATTACAATCTTTATGAAAATATATTTGCATATATATTTTCTTCGAAGGTAACTATGAATTTAATGAGTCAATAAAATATTCAACTCATTTGATTTATCGTTATTACTAGATTACATAATCTCCAAAACATTAGAGATTACATAATCGTCATGTCGAACGAAGAACGATACGTAAAGAAGAGGTAATCGGTGTAGAATGATATGTAGAACAAAGATCATATTCGAAGTTCAGATGATGATGTTGAGGTACGTGGTGCGGATGTGATTGTTGGTGGTGGTAATGATACGGTTGGTGTTGATGCTGATGATGTCGTTGACGTCGATGATGCTACTGGTACTGAAGATTGCGAGGTTGATGTTGTTAACGGTACTGGTTATGCTGCTGGTGCTGCTGCTGGTGTTTGTAACCTTCGCACCGTGTTCTCCAAAGCCGTCACACGAGCGCGAAGTTCGTTAATTTCTGCTAGTACACCAGGATGATTGGCGGTTGGAGTGAGCGAATGAACAAGATCCGAAATATGGGATAGGATATAATCGTGACGAGATACTCGAGAAATGAGAGAGAAAATGGTTTCTCGAGCAGGTTCGCCGGTAAGTGCTTCAGGTTCGTCGCCAATGGGGCAATTCGGTGGGTGAAAGGGATCACCTTCTTCTTGTCTCCAATAATTTAGTATACTACGAACCCATCCCCAATTCATCTAGAATAGATGATGAGAAATTGGTTGATCCATTCCAGTGACGCTGCCTTCGGAGCCCGAATGGAAATCCATATCAGCGTAGCTGTCGGAGTCGGAGGAATTAGAACTGGACGCGGAGTTCATCTTGTACAGTCGGGGAAATGAATTTTTGGTTTGGAATAGATTATAGGAGTTGGGTTTGGTATTCTTCAATACATAATTTACATATGTATTTATAATACTCAAAATCCCGTGAATTACGGAGAATCTTTGAAATTCGTCAGGCAATGTCTATAGCAACAGATACGCTAGGATACGAATTTTGTCTATACACTATCGATGCACCAAATGCAGTAAGACGTGTCTAGACTTAAGAATACTAAGCAGGCAATTCTTAAGGATGATAAGCAGATGATTTTTGACTAGATATGATAAGCAAAACTTTTGACATGTAGACACGGTCAAAGTCCAGACTCACTAATGCATCCTAACAACTACCAGTTAGACACACTAATGCAAGGCCTGGTTCGCTAAGACCAACGCTCTGATACCACATGAGACGACCCGACCCAATCCATAGGGACGAATACAATAACATATGATAACATTGCGAGGTACTTGACCTCTATATGATACATTTTACAAACGTTGCATTTATTCTTAAAAGGCAAACTATCATTACATCAATATTTGACATTTTTGTCTAACATTTCATAATATCCAAATGACCTAATCTGTCATTTACTTATTTATATTCTCTATTGAACTCCAATGACTCGAATGCAACGTCTTTGTATCATGGCTTAAAAGGTCCCAAGTAGTATCCTTAACATGAGCTAATGCACAGCGGAAGACTTAATTCATACCTGAGAATAACATGCTTTAAAACGTCAACATAAAGTTGGTGAGATATATAGGTTTGATGCTAGCAGCGTTATAACAATGGAACACAAGATTTCATATATAAACATTTTAATAAAAATATTCTAAGTGGTTGAGCACTTGGTAACCATACTTAACATTTAATCACGTCGCATATTCCCTTTATTATGAAATCTTACTACACCGTACCAAGGTGTAGTCACGAAACGAAGTACTGTGCAACCGTTGAATACTGGTCGTCCAGTCCGGTTGGGGTTGTCAGGCCCGATAGATCTATCAACAGGATTCGCGTTTACAATACCGCTGTAAATATTAGTTACCAAGCTACAGGGAAGTATGCCAGTGGTACAACTCAACGTAGAATATATTTTTCAGTTACTTGTGTCCATAGCGTAAAACATAAAATACATGTATTCTCATCCCGAAATATTTAGAGTTTAAAAGTGAGACTATATACTCACTTTTGTCTTGAAGATATGTAATTTCGACTTGGTCTCCGATTGATATCACGAACCTATCCATATATAATATATCAATACCTTTTCTTTTTAAACAATCGTCACATATATATACTTATAATACTTTTAATACTTTTAATAATTCCTTAGTCCGTAGTTAGCAGTCCGATGTTAGTAATTCAATTTTAATGGTTCATATTTAGTTGTTTAATAAACCCCCAATGAAATAAATAAAACCCCCATCGTATATGTATTGGTCGAGATTAATCTTGACCCATGGTACCGGTGTTGTCAAATGACGTGTTGCGTACATAAAGTACCGGTGTTGTCAAATGACGTGTTGCGTACAATCATGGGATCTTATGATTAATCTTCTCGTATTGTTTACGGGTGATCCTGAACCATATAAAATTAAATTATGAGTACATATGTATAAAATATCATGTTACTTTAGGAAGATGTGATTTATTTAATTTTCTCCAATTATTTTCGTGGCTAAACTAGTCTTGGATATCCGATTTTGTTTTGGTCATAATTTCTTCGTTACAACTCCGTTTTCGTTGATTCAACTTTCCACTTCCTTGGATCGAGTCCCTCTTTAAGAATATGAACTGTAAATACCTTAGTTTGTATTCAAAATCATAGGTCATAGGTCAAATTTTGGTGAAACTTATGAAGTTAATCATTTTTGTTACAAAAACATCATTTAATGACCATTTTTCTAAAAATACTTATACTATGAATTAAATCATGAAATTTTTATGTGTTAACATATTCATAAGAAATATCATTTTTCCAGAATATAAACCTCCAATTCAAAGTTCAAGATGGTTTTTAATTATCCAACCCAAAACAGCCCCCGGTTGCACTCCGACGTCATAAAAACAGTTTTTAAGGTATTCTTTGAAAAACCAAGTTATACCTTGTTAAATTAGCATATATTTAAGTTATATTACAGGTATTGAAGTATTTTAAAAGTTAAGTTAGAAGGATCTATTTAGTTTGCAAACAAGTTTGAAATCATTCAAACTATGTTTTTGTTGTTAAAATTGTATACCATACAATAAGATAGCTATATATATATGAATCGAATAAGGTTATGAACAAAGTTACTACCTCAAGTTACTTGGACAAGATTGCTGTAAAAGAGGAGTAAAAACCTAGAACCAAAAGAGTGATGAAATTGGATGAAAGATTGGAAGCAACTTAAGACATAAACTTGAATTGAAAGTTGTATTTTTGTAGTGTTTTTGTTGATCTTTTTATGGTGGTGTTTAAGGTGATTCTTGAGAGGATTTTTGCTGGAGTTCTTAGAGAGACATGAGGCTAGTAAGTGTGTGTGTTTAGCTAGAGAAATGATGTTCCAAAAATTGAAAATGGATGCATGTATTTATGGTGGTGTAAAAGGTGTATAAATTTGTAATTTTGTGAAAAGATCTTTTAATCATGTGAAATTGTCATACTAAATAACAAAAGTAGTTACCTTATACATAAGGCATGAACAAGGGCTGGTTGGTGGTGATTTGATGTGTATATACCAATAGTAAATACGTATAGAAGCTAGGTATGATACGAGTACATATACTCTAGATATACGTATAGAAATCTTGTGAAAAATGGAATGAGGATTCAAATATAGCTATCTTTTGTGAATATACTTATATTGTTTTATGTATTTAAGTCTTTAAAAGTGATTAAATACATTATATATACGATATATGTATAAACATTATAGGTCGTAAGTATTTATGTCAAATAACGTTACGTATAGTTATCGTTTTGAAAGCTTAAGTTAGTAGTTTCAAAATATACTTATAACTTATTGTTATTAATACAAAATGAGATATTTAAACATCCTTAAATCATGTTAAATATGTATATATACATATATATACACAAACGTATAATTAACATATATTGTATAGTTCGTGATATCATCGGTCAAACTAGACGGTTAAACGTTATGTAAAACTCTTTTCAAAATCATAAATCTCAACAATTTAGATTGCTTATCATGTTGGTAAGTTTTAATTTATGTAAATATTAATCTTATAAGTGTAAAACGATCGGAAAAATCCGGGTCGTTACATTACTACCTCAAGTTCCTTGGATAAACTTACTGGAAAATAGAAAAATGGATCTAGCTTCAATGGATCCTTGCATGGCTCGAAGTTCTTGAAGCAGAATCATGACACGAAAACAAGTTCAAGTAAGATCATCACTTGAAATAAGATTGTTATAGTTATAGAAATTGAACCAAAGTTTGAATATGATTATTACCTTATATTAGAATGATAACCTACTGTAAGAAACAAAGATTTCTTGAGGTTGGATGATCACCTTACAAGATTGGAAGTGAGCTAGCAAACTTGAAAGTATTCTTGATTTTATGAAACTAGAACTTTTGGAATTTATGAAGAACACTTAGAACTTGAAGATAGAACTTGAGAGAGATCAATTAGATGAAGAAAATTGAAGAATGAAAGTGTTTGTAGGTGTTTTTGGTCGTTGGTGTATGGATTAGATATAAAGGATATGTAATTTTGTTTTCATGTAAATAAGTCATGAATGATTACTCATATTTTTGTAATTTTATGAGATATTTCATGCTAGTTGCCAAATGATGGTTCCCACATGTGTTAGGTGACTCACATGGGATGCTAAGAGCTGATCATTGGAGTGTATATACCAATAGTACATACATCTAAAAGCTGTGTATTGTACGAGTACGAATACGGGTGCATACGAGTAGAGTTGTTGATGAAACTGAACGAGGATGTAATTGTAAGCATTTTTATTAAGTAGAAGTATTTTGATAAGTGTATTGAAGTCTTTCAAAAGTGTATAAATACATATTAAAACACTACATGTATATACATTTTAACTGAGTCGTTAAGCCATCGTTAGTCGTTACATGTAAGTGTTGTTTTGAAACCTTTAGGTTAACGATCTTGTTAAATGTTGTTAACCCAATGTTTATAATATCAAATGAGATTTTAAATTATTATATTATCATGATATTATCATGTATGAATATCTCTTAATATGATATATATACATTAAATGTCTTTACAACGATAATCGTTACATATATGTCTCGTTTAAAAATCATTAAGTTAGTAGTCTTGTTTTTACATGTGTAGTTCATTGTTAATATACTTAATGATATATTTACTTATCATAGTATCATGTTAACTATATATATATCCATATATATGTCATCATATAGTTTTTACAAGTTTTAACGTTCGTGAATCACCGGTCAACTTGGGTGGTCAATTGTCTATATGAAACATATTTCAATTAATCAAGTCTTAACAAGTTTGATTGCTTAACATGTTGGAAACATTTAATCATGTAAATATCAATCTCAATTAATATATATAAACATGGAAAAGTTCGGGTCACTACAGATGTCACGATGATGATGATGATTGAACAAAGAAAACAGAAACATAATACATATAAACGGGTATAAATCAGAAAGACGGATTAGACTAGATGGTTTGATGAGAGTGTTGGGATTCAAGAGGTCGCGGGTTCAATTCTGACCTTGGACAGTTTCTTTTTAAAGAATTTCTTAAGGTAGATTTACATGTTAAAAATCATTATTATTGTTATTATGATTATTATTATTGTTATTATTATTATGATTAATATTATTTAGTTAAAAATGAATTAAAGATCATGATCCAAACTATAAATAAGATGTAATTAAATGAAGTATTATCATTAATTATTATTAATAAAATTATTATTATTATTATTATTATTATTATTATTATTATTGATTAAGATAATTACTATTATTATACAATTAATATTATTATCATTATTATTAGAATTAGTAATATCATTAATTGTATAAGATTATTAATATAAGTATTACTACTAATATTATCATGGTTATCATTATTATTATTATTATGATCATAGTTAAAATTAAGAGTATCGATATTATAATTATTATTATGATATCTATGGACAACTAATGTATGTATTATAATTATCATTATGTAAACATATAAACAATGAATAAAATTATTATTATTAATAAAATTATGCAAATTATTATCATTTTCATTAACATTAGTATTAGTATCTTTTCTATAATTACTAGTATTATTATCATTAACATAATTATCATTGTTAACAATATCCTTTTTATTAGTATTATTAGTATTATTAATATAAATAAAATTGTATTATTATTATTATTATTATTAGTAAATCATTAATATCAAAATTATCGTTTTTAAACAAATAAATATTACGTACATAGAACATACTTAATATATGTATATATACTACAATCATATTAATATTCCATATAACAACATATAAACGATATTAACTTTTCTTAGATAAAAACTTACATACAACAAAATAGGTATTTTTAATATTATACTAAATGTATATATATATAAATATTAATATAAACATACTAATCACTTAAATACATATACAAATAAATATATATAACATATGATTTAAGATATAACATAAAATATATGTTTTAAATGGAATTTAGTATAAATCTTATATAACTACAAAAAAAATATATAAATAATATATATTAACAATTGAAATTATGATATTTCAATTATATGTTTTAATAGAAATGCAATTAATATAGGTTCATGAATTCGAGGCCAACCCTGCATTGTTCAGTTGTTCAATATAGTCATATGTATTTTTACTACAAAATACATTAGGTGAGTTTCATTTGCTCCCCCTTTACTCTTTACATTTTTGGGGCTGAGAATACATGCAAATGCTTTATTAACTGTTTTACAATAATTATATGCGTGAGTTTCATTTGCCTTTTTACCCTTTATATTTTTGGGCTGAGAATACATGCGTAATTTTTATAAATGTTTTACGAAATAGACACAAGTAATCGAAACTACATTCTATGGTTGGATTATTAAATCGAATATGCCCCTTTTTAGTCTGGTAATCTAAGAATTAGGGAACAGACACCCTAATTGACGCGAACTCTAAAGATAGATCTATCGGGCCCAACAAGCCCCATCCAAAGTACCGGATGCTTTAGTATTTCGAAATTTATATCATGTCCGAAGGAGGATCCCGGAATGATGGGGATATTCTTATATGCATATTGTGAATGTCGGTTACCAGGTGTTCAATCCATATGAATGATATTTTTGTCTCTATGCATGGGACGTATGTTATGAGAAATGGAAATATGAAATCTTGTGGTCTATTAAAATTATGAAATGATATATTTATGTTAAACTAATGAACTCACCAACCTTTTGGTTGATACTTGAAAGCATGTTTATTCTCAGGTATGAAAGAAATCTTCCGCTGTGCATTTGCTCATCTTAGAGATATTACTTGGAGTCATTCATGACATATTTCAAAAGACGTTGCATTCGAGTCGTTGAGTTCATCAAGATTATTATTAAGTCAATTATAGTCAGATATATTATAAAATGGTATGCATGCCGTCAACTTTCGATGTAATGAAAGATTGTCTTTTCAAAAACAAATGCAATGTTGGTAAAATGTATCATATAGAGGTCAAGTACCTCGCGATGTAATTAACTGTTGTGAATCGTTTATAATTGATATGGACTTCGTCCGGATGGATTAGGACGGGTCTTCACAGTTGGTATCAGAGCGGTGGTCTTAGCGAACCAGGTCTTGCATTAGAGTGTCTAACTAGTAGTTGTTTAGATGCATTAGTGGGTCCGGACTTCGACCGTGTCTGCATATCAAAACTTTTGCTTATCATTTAGTGTCAAAAATTATTTGCTTATCATCCTTAAAGACACGTCTTACTGCCTCTATTGCATAGACAGTGTATAGATAAATTCATATCTTAGCGTATCTGTTATGGTTACCTTTGTCTAACAGCTTCCGTAGATTCCTCTGTAACTTATGGGATTGTAGTATTATATATGCATATGTAAACTATGTATTGCAGGGTACTAATCTACATCCTATAATATATTTCTTATCGAAAATCCTTCATCTGATTGTACGAGATGAATCCCTCAACCAGTTCGAATTCCTCGGATTCCGACAGTTATTCCGATACGGATATTCACCTAAGCTCCGGAAGCAGCGTCACCAGAATGAATCAATCAATCAGCCATCCCTAATTCATCTGATGGGTTCGTAGTCGACTTAATCAATGGAGACGCGAAGAAGGCGATCCTTTCCACCAACCAAATTGCCCTCTTGGCGAAGAACCTGAAACACTTATCGTAATACTATTTTTCTCTCTCATTTCCAGAGTATCTCAACACGATTATATTCTATCCACAATTCTAAACCTTATTCATCCGCTCGTTCCAACCGACAATCATTCCAGAATAATGGAAGAAGTCAACGAGCTCCACGCTCGAGTAATAAATTTGGAGAATATGGTGCAAAACGTACCAGCTTTAGCAACATCACTGGTAGCAACAGTACCACCATCAGCAGCATAACCAGTACCAACAACAACAACCTCATCAGACGCCTCAACCTCGCAATCTATACCTTAAGCATAATCATAGTTCTACGTATCGTTCTACCTCATTTATTTTCGTTTGACATGGCGATTATGTAGTCTCTAAAGTTTTAGAGAATATTCATTCTAGTTCCAACCGAAAATCAAATGAGTTTAATATCATATTAACTCATTAAATCCATGATTACATCTGAAGAAAATATATATGTATATATATTTTCATAAAGATTGTAATTAAAAATTCTTTCGTACAAACTGTTAATGGTGAAAATATTTTAACGGGTAGGTAATACCCGAGGAATATTTAGATTTCACACTAATAAGTTACATTGTACATTCTTCGAATCTGATTCAACCGTCATTTACTATCCTACTTACAATCACAGATACACGTATCCGTTCACCGCAGAATAACCATTTTCATTCAATTTCATATTTGGATTTTGACCTATCAGAATCCAACAAGTGGTATAATGAAGAAAACATTGGAAAAATAAAATTTTTTAGAAACAAACAATTTAACTATGAAAAGAATTTTGTTAAGAATCCACGCTAGCTGTTCCTAGCTAACTGTTCCTAGCTAACTGGTAACATTTTATTTATCGCAATTTACATTCTCGCAATTTACATTCTCGCAATTTTATTTATTGTCATTTAATTTCTGTATTTATTTTACGCACTTTAAATATCGGGACACGTATACAAGGTTTTGACATATCATATCGACGCATATATATATATATATATATATATATATATATATATATATATATATATATATATATATATATATATATATATATATATATATATATATATATATATATATATGGAATAACCATAGACACTATATATGCAGTAATGATCGAGTTCTCTATAGAGGGTTGAGGTTGATTCTATAATAATATATATACTTTGAGTTGTGATCGAGTCTGAGACATGTACACGGGTCACGATACATATTAATTAATTCGAATATTATATATTAAACTATATATGAATTATTGGTCTGTCAACTGTGGACTATTGACTGTGGACTAATGACATTGGACAATTAAAATGAATTAAAATATCGATTATAATATATGAAACTAAATAATTCTTCAAGTTGCCACTTGATTTCATCTTAAACTTCAATTGTATCTTAACGATTACAATCTGCGTTCAAACCTTTCATGATTCTTGAAAACATCTCAATTGAGAGGATGAACCAACCGCACATCATTTACGGAAGGAAATAGTGATGCATATAACTATGTACCTGAAAACACTCGGAACCTGTGTAAATGTTTAACATGTATCTGTGTTAGATCCTTTAACATTATTATTACCCAAAATAACTTCACAATCCCTTTTCAAGGTAGTAAATTTTGTCACAGCTCCAACAAGTCAACTTTGACTTTTCACTCGGTTTAGCTTATTATAACCCTGATATAAAAGTTGCCTTTCGTCATCAATACCGGAAAACTGTTTATATCTCACTACATTAGCAGTAAACTTACCAGCAACATCATTGATCTTTGACCTTATGAAAATTTATTATATTCATTGAAATCCTATCATCTACTCATCTGCATCTGATAACGAGAATTGCCATACCAAATACCGAGAATCAGCAATCAGTATTTTGAAATCTCGCAGCATGTCTACATAAACAGTTGCATGTAAACATATAACATTTATCTCTTAGAATTATGATCTTCCATTCTGAAATTCTGAAAAAGCTGAATACAGCAGCAAAAACTGTACACGATCTTAACTGTCGAAAGTATGATGATAAAGAATGGAGTATTGGAAACACTCAATAGAAAATTTAGTACCGAAAAGCGGATTATGCGAAACTATGAAGGAAACCATGGACAAATCACAAAGAATAAGTTTGACTTCAAAGAATCCAAATGATTCTGTTTCTGATGAAATCTTTAGCAAATACCTTGCTTTTGACTCCAAACTCTTGCGGACAAATTTTCTTCACCATCCTTCGATATTAAAAATTCCAAGATATCATCGTATCTTTCATTATAAATATCCTCCATATTTCTGAACATATTTTCATAACTATTCTTATCTGAAATCATTAATCTCTTCGTGATATCAGTGTTTACATCATATAGAAACTGTTAGTTTCTATATTCTGTAAACTTTCGAACTTAAAATATGAATGTTATTGAAGTAATGTTAGTAATTGATGCATGAGTTAGTATAATATAATGACACTTGATCAACGTGATTATATTACAGTAAGTCATGCTGAGTTTCTAATGGGACATGATGATTCACAGATCCTAACATCATCATGTGCCATGTTACATAACTCTTTCATTCTACTTAACTTCTGAACATATCAAGAAAATATATTCTTGATAGTTCTATTCTCCGTGATACTGGGAATTTGACAAATCAAATCGTGCTAAAACATTCTTTCTTGTTTAGAACATGATGTTCATTCGAAACTCCATACTTATGAATTCTGGACCGTTACTCGCTTTACTAGTGGTCGAGAAGATAATAAAAAAAAAAGCAAAGAGCTTCAAAATATAAGAGAAAATATAAAGCCCAATAACAACACGGAGATTACAAACCACGGATATTAATACGAATAGCAATATCTTTAATATAATTAAGAATAGTATCACCCTAAGGTAATAGTAGAAGTAAACAGATTCTTTTGGTGGAAGATTGAAAAGAATGATGACAGCAATGATAATTAGAAAAATATCAAGGATTAGAACTGGATTAAGAATTTTC
This sequence comes from Rutidosis leptorrhynchoides, assembly GCF_046630445.1. Classification (NCBI taxonomy): domain Eukaryota; kingdom Viridiplantae; phylum Streptophyta; class Magnoliopsida; order Asterales; family Asteraceae; genus Rutidosis; species Rutidosis leptorrhynchoides. The sequence goes on along the minus strand of NC_092342.1, from coordinate 179,416,534 downwards.
ACAATCTGTTGGATGTATGAATTAAGAAAGGAAGTATAGGAATGGTGAGAATAATGGAACGGAAGAGCTTAATTTGTAATGGAAATATCAGACAGAGTTATCAAGGCATATCACTGTATTTAATTATAGAGATCTTAATTTTCTTACTCGCCGAAGTATCAAATCTTTTAGATTTCGAAGATTTTCTTTAAATCCCTTGAATTCCAGAATTTAACCCTGACTCTGTCAAAACTTAAGATGAATATTTACTTTCCTATTTCACTCTTTGGTGATAGCTTCATTTGTACTCATCGAATAATCGAATTATTTTTATCCATATTACTCAATGATGATAAAACTCAAGTTATCAACTCATATTCGTCATGAAAACAATTTTATTGTTAGCCATGACCACCTCACTCAAATTTCGGGACGAAATTTCTTTAACGGGTAGGTACTGTGATGACCCAGGAACTTCTGACCAAATTTTAAACTTAATCTTTATTGATTTCGACACGATAAGCAAAAGTCTGTAATGTTGAGCCTCGAAAACTTTTGAACAGTACATGAATGCAATTGCCCTTTTGACCATTCCCGACGGTTCACGAACGATTGTTTGTAATATATATATATATATATATATATATATATATATATATATATATATATATATATATATATATATATATATATATATATATATATATATATATGTATAAATGTATGTATTGGAAATAATAAAAGATAATTGATCATTAAAATTAAATATATAAAATAAAATACAAGGTAAGAAAATTTTTATTTAAAATGAATCTATGAATATATATATATATATATATATATATACATAATAATTATTATATCATATGTATATGGGTATATATATATATATATATATAAACGTCATGAGTATTATGTGTTAAAATTATACTATTTATTTCTATGATGAAATAAGATGATATATATATATATATATATATATATATATATATATATATATATATATATATATATATATATATATATATATATATATATATATATATATATATATATATAGGTAAGACAATTATATTTTCATTATGAAAATGCAATCATATATTATATAATGTATTTATATTAAAATGCATAAATATTAAAAATTTAAAAGATATTATCATATAATATACATTGTATAATTATTAAACATTATATAAATAATAATATCAGTAGCATTAATACTATTAAAATTATTATATATGGATATAAGGTATGATATAAAATGCCCCGTTCATATTGATAATAAACGTTCCATATTTATTGATTTCGTTGCGAGGTTTTGACCTCTATATGAGACGTTTTTCAAAGGCTGCATTCATTTTTAAAACAACCATAAACTTTATTTTATCAATAAAGGTTTCAAAAGCATTACGTAGATTATCAAATAATGATAATCTAAAATATACTGTTTACACACGACCATTACATAATGGTTTACAATAGAAATATATTACATCGACATATGTTTCTTGAATGCAGTTTTTACATAATATCATACAAACATGGACTCCAAATCTTGTCCTTATTTTAGTATGCAACAGCGGAAGCTCTTAATATTCACCTGAGAATAAACATGCTTTAAACGTCAACAAAAATGTTGGTGAGTTATAGGTTTAACCTATATATATCAAATCGTAACAATAGACCACAAGATTTCATATTTCAATATACATCCCATACATAGAGATAAAAATCATTTATATGGTGAACACCTGGTAATCGACATTAACAAGATGCATATATAAGAATATCCCCATCATTCCGGGACACCCTTCGGATATGATATAAATTTCGAAGTACTAAAGCATTCGGTACTTTGGATGGGGTTTGTTAGGCCCAATAGATCTATCTTTAGGATTCGCATCAATTAGGGTGTCTGTTCCCTAATTCTTAGATTACCAGACTTAATAAAAAGGGGCATATTCGATTTCGATGATTCAACCATAGAATGTAGTTTCACGTACTTGTGTCTATTTTGTAAATCATTTATAAAACCTGCATGTATTCTCATCCCAAAAATATTAGATTTTAAAAGTGGGACTATAACTCACTTTCACAGATTTTTACTTCGTCGGGAAGTAAGACTTGGCCACTGGTCGATTCACGAGCCTATAACAAATATGTACATATATATCAAAGTATATTCAAAATAAATTTACAACACTTTTAATACATTTTGATGTTTTAAGGTTATTAAGTCAGCTGTCCTCGTTAGTAACCTACAACTAGTTGTCCAACGTTAGATGTACAAAAAAAAATTGATATATATTATCTTGAATCAATCCACGACCCAGTATATACACGTCTCAGGCTAGATCACAACTCAAAGTATATATATTTTTGGAATCAACCTCAACCCTGTATAGCTAACTCCCACATTACTGCATATAGAGTGTCTGTGGTTGTTCCAAATAATATATACACATGGGTCGATATGATATGTCAAAACATTTGCATACGTGTCTATGGTATTCCAAGATTACATAATATATTAGAATACATGTATAATACAATATAAGTTAGCTAGGATATGATTAATATAGATTTGTTACCAATTTTCACGTTGCTACAACAAGAAAAATTATCCAATCTTGTTTTACCCATAACTTCTTCATTTTAAATCCTTTTTGAGTGAATCAAATTGCTATGGTTTCATATTGAATTCTATTTTATGAATATAAACAGAAAAAGTATAGGTTTATAGTCAGAAATATAAGTTACAAGTCATTTTTGTAAAGGTAGTCATTTCAGTCGAAAGAACGACGTCTAGATGACCATTTTAGAAAACATACTTCCACTTTGAGTTTAACCATGATTTTTGGATATAGTTTCATGTTCATAAGAAAAATCATTTTCCCAGAAGAACAACTTTTAAATCAAAGTTTATCATAGTTTTTAATTAACTAATCCAAAACAGCCCACGGTGTTACTACGACAGCGTAAATCCGGTTTTACGTTGTTTTTCGTGTTTTCAGGTTTTTTATCATTAAGTTAGCATATCATATAGATATAGAACATGTGTTTAGTTGATTTTAAAAGTCAAGTTAGAAGGATTAACTTTCGTTTGTGAACAAGTTTAGAATTAACTAAACTATGTTCTAGTGATTACAAGTTTAAACCTTCGAATAAGATAGCTTTATATGTATGAATCGAATGATGTTATGAACATCATTACTACCTAAAGTTTTCTGAAAAAAGCTACTGGAAATGAGAAAAATGGATCTAGCTTCAAAGGATCCTTGGATGGCTTGAAAGTTCTTGAAGCAGAATCATGACACGAAAACAGTTCAAGTAAGATTTTCACTCGAAATAAGATTGTTATAGTTATAGAAATTGAATCAAAGTTTGAATATGAGTATTACCTTGTATTAGAAAGATATCTTATTATAAATAAGAAAGATTTCTTGAGGTTGGATGATCACTCTACAAGATTGGAAGTAAGCTAGCAAACTTGGAAGTATTCTTGATTTTATGAAACTAGAACTTGTAGAATTTATGAAGAACACTTAGAACTTGAAGATAGAACTTGAGAGAGATCAATTAGATGAAGAAAACTGAAGAATAAAAGTGTTTGTAGGTGTTTTTGGTCATTGGTGTATGGATTAGATATAAAGGATATGTAATTTTATTTTCATGTAAATAAGTCATGAATGATTACTCATATTTTTGTAATTTTATGAGATATTTCATGCTAGTTGCCAAATGATGGTTCCCACATGTGTTAGGTGACTCACATGGGCTGCTAAGAGCTAATCATTGGAGTGTATATACCAATAGTACATACATCTAAAAGCTGTGTATTGTACGAGTACGAATACGGGTGCATACTGAAATGTCCCGTTCTTATTGATTAAAAACGTTCCATATTAATTGATTTCGTTGCGAGGTTTTGACCTCTATATGAGACGTTTTTCAAAGACTGCATTCATTTTTAAAACAAACTATAACCTTTATTTCATAAATAAAGGTTTAAAAAGCTTTACGTAGATTATCAAATAATGATAATCTAAAATATCCTGTTTACACACGACCATTACATAATGGTTTACAATACAAATATGTTACATCGAAATCAGTTTCTTGAATGCAGTTTTTACACAATATCATACAAACATGGACTCCAAATCTTGTCCTTATTTTAGTATGCAACAGCGGAAGCTCTTAGTATTCACCTGAGAATAAACATGCTTTAAACGTCAACAAAAATGTTGGTGAGTTATAGGTTTAACCTATATATATCAAATCGTAACAATAGACCACAAGATTTCATATTTCAATACACATCCCATACATAGAGATAAAAATCATTCATATGGTGAACACCTGGTAACCGACATTAACAAGATGCATATATAAGAATATCCCCATCATTCCGGGACACCCTTCGGATATGATATAAATTTCGAAGTACTAAAGCATCCGGTACTTTGGATGGGGTTTGTTAGGCCCAATAGATCTATCTTTAGGATTCGCGTCAATTAGGGTGTCTGTTCCCTAATTCTTAGATTACCAGACTTAATAAAAAGGGGCATATTCGATTTCGATAATTCAACCATAGAATGTAGTTTCAAGTACTTGTGTCTATTTTGTAAATCATTTATAAAACCTGCATGTATTCTTATCCCAAAAATATTAGATTTTAAAAGTGGGACTATAACTCACTTTCACAGATTTTTACTTCGTCGGGAAGTAAGACTTGGCCACTGGTTGATTCACGAACCTATAACAATATTGATGGAATTCTCCACATGAACAAGTCACAAAACCCATTTATATATGTATATGTATATGTGTATAAAGCGGAAGCATTTTAACAAGTTTATGCATGCAAAGTTTTAACCTTTTAAAACAAGAATTCCATTGAAGATCTAGTCTTGAAAATACACTTAAATGTAAATAGAAGCTAGTGAAAGGTTATACCTACTCCAAAAGGAGGTGAAGAACAAGGAAGAAGATGATGATGGTGAAAAGCAAGTTTCTAACTTGAAACCTCAAGAGATAATACCCACAAGCCTTAGAACAACAACACCCTTGTATGTAGTTAGGATTTTAACACCAAAATAAGCTTGAGATCAAACTTGAAGAACCCTTTTTTCCTCTTCAAAATTTCGGCCAAGAAGATGGTGAGGAGAGGATTTTTGGTTGTTCAAAATTGCAAGTAATTGATGTGTGTGAAAGTATCAAAGGTGTGGTATCAAATGGGGATATTTCAATGACCAAGACAAGCATGGGGTGGCTCTTTCTTGGAGCCTACAAACCGCCACCCCCATTTAATGGGTAGAAAATATTACATTTTTTTTATATAATTCAAATTAATAAGATTAATTTGTGGAGGAAAATCCCATTTGATACTTACACTTAATTTTCTTTATAAAACCCATTATAAAGATAAGTAAATATAAATATATTTACTTGTAAATTATAAAACTTATAAGCCATTTATAAGTTATCCATTTGTTACTTGCACATATACTTAATTTTATAACCATTTTATAAAATTATCACACTTGCATTTATAATTATCCAAATAATTATTCAAGCATATTATCTTTAGAAAACCAATTTCTAAAGTCAAAGTGTCTAGTATTTATTTTAAAATCCATTCATTAAAACAAATACTATTTAGGTGTTGTCGGCTTGTTATTGGGTATGACCCGACTTGGATCATAACCTATTGGCCACATTAATCACTTATGTCTCTCGGGCATATGAAATACCTTCAATCTCCCACTTGCACGAGAAACATAAGGAATTTATGCAAGTGACAGATACCACCTAACGACCGTCCATCACCCCCAACATGTTATGACTTAGTGCCATTCAATAACATCATCCCTTTCGAATTCCCATCTCGAATATGATTAGGTGAATCTTTCAATATATCTTTTTGTCCTAGATGTCACGTTAAATCCAAGAGACATAGAATGATCACTCTCTTATAGATTTAACTTTGTCAGGCCTTAGACATCTTACTCTCAACGAATAAGAGGGACAAATTCCATCTTGACTACATACGTCCTAGACATTACACTTCATACCATGCCTGAAGCCTCCCTTAAGTACTACCATGTTTCAGAATAGCGAAGGAAAGAATCAAGGTACAATATTCGGTGAATATCTGAACCCAATATGTGTCTCAGGTCAGAGGATATAATGATATTCTCCTTTACTCAAGATTACATGTGATCAACCACAAAGGTTCCATATAGTAATCTTGAGAGCGGGTCTTCCAATATTTGTATCCCACAAATATCTATGAACCTTGGTTGCAACCTTGCCCCACATTCATCATTTGAATGTTAACCAATCCAAGTTCATAATAGTCTAGACCTCACACTTGTTCCCACAAATGTGATCAACTACGGAATTTAGAATAATAATTTATTCATGGATAAAATATGCTAAATTTGAACATGACTCATAATTGAATTAATACCATAATTATATTAATGAGTTCGAATTAATTCGTTCCGTTACAATACATAAAGTAGATCAATTTCAATCACTAGAATATCGAAGCCCTAATGCACAAACATGTCCCTCATGTTTTGGCCCATGTAAGAGCTTCGTGAGTGGATCCGCAACATTTTGATCTGTGTGAACTTTGTGAATACATATCTTTCCTTTTTCAACCTCATCCCTAATGTAGTTGAATCTCCGCTCAATGTGACGAGTCTTTTGATGAGCACGAGGTTCCTTGATTTGAGCAATCGCACCCTCGTTGTCACAAAAGATCTCAAGAGGGTCCTGAATGGAAGGGACCACTCCTAAGTCGTCGATGAATTTCTTCATCCATGCAGCCTCCTGAGCTGCCAATGAGGCGGCAATGTACTCCGACTCTGTAGTGGATAACGCAACAACTTCCTGTTTCGTACTCTTCCAAGAGACCGCACCACCATTTAACATGAATACATAACCGGATTGTGACCGGGAGTCATCTCGATCAGTTTGGAAACTCGCGTCCACGTAACCTTTTACAACGAGTTCCTCCTCACCAGACCCAAATATTAGAAACATATCCTTAGTCCTTCTAAGGTATTTCAATATACATTTAACCGCAGTCCAATGACTATTTCCTGGGTTATTCTGGTATCTACTTGTCAAGCTAAGAGCGCATGACACATCCGGTCTAGTACATATCATTGCATACATGATAGACCCAATAGCAGATGCGTATGGGACTTTCTTCATTTTCTCTTGTTCATCTTTCGTGGTAGGACACTGAGATGAACTGAGAACAGTTCCCTTTTGAATAGGTACCAAACCTTTCTTAGAGTTTTCCATCTTGAACCTTTTCAAGACTTTATCAATGTATGTACTTTGACTTAAACCTATCAATCTCTTGGATCTATTTCTATAGATTCCAATCCCCAATATGTATTGTGCTTCTCCAAGATCCTTAATGGAGAAGCAACCTTTTAACCAAGTTTTGACCTCTTGCATTGTGGTTATATCATTCCCAAATAATAATATATCATCCACATATAGCACAAGGAACATTATAGAGCTCCCACTAGCCTTCTTGTATACACAAGCTTCATCACCATTTTTAATGAAGCCAAATTTCTTTGCCTCTTCATTAAAACGATGATTCCACATTCTAGATGCTTGTTTCAATCCGTAGATTGATTTCTTTAACTTGCATACCTTTTTAGGATTTTTCGGATCGACAAAACCTTCGGGCTGTACCATATAGACATCTTCCTCAAGATATCCATTTAGGAAAGCGGTTTTGACATCCATTTGCCAAATTTCGTAATCATAATGAGCAGCGATGGCAAATAATATCCTAATAGACTTTAGCATTGCCACAGGCGAGAAAGTTTCATCATAGTCAACCCCTTGAGTTTGAGTGAAACCCTTTGCTACAAGTCTAGCTTTGTATGTATCCAAGTTTCCATGTATGTCGGTTTTCATCTTGAAAATCCACTTGCAATCAACTAGCTTAGAGCTAGGAGGTTGCTCAACAAGTTCCCAAACTTGGTTGTCATACATGGATTGCATCTCGGCGTTCATGGCTTCCTGCCATTTATCTTTATCAATCCTTGATAAAGCATCTTCGTAGTTTACCGGTTCATCCAAATCAACCGTATAGCAACCATCCACGAGAAAACCATATCTCTCAGGAGGATTACTTATCCTACTAGATCTTCGAACGTCTTGTGTACCTTGATCATCCTCTTGATCATATTCAACATCCTCATGTTGAGTGCTAGTGTCAACCAATTGTGTATCATCGGCTTGATCTTGTACCTCTACAAGATCTATTTTCCTTTCACCATCACCTTCCATAAGGAACTTGTTTTCAAGGAATTCCGCTTTCCGAGCAACAAATACCGTTTGCTCGGATGGATCATAGAAGTAATATCCCATGTCATCTTTGGGATATCCTATGAAGATACACTTTGTGGATCGAGCATGTAGCTTATTTGCTACATAACGCTTAGGATAAGCTTCACATCCCCATACTTTCAAGTATGAAAGAGAAGGAGGTTTTCCAAACCACATCTCATGAGGAGTTCGTTCCACTTTCTTGGTTGGGGCCATATTTAAAATACGAGCCGCGGAGCTTAGACAATAACCCCAAAATGATAGAGGCAACGAGCTTCTAGCCATCATAGATCGAACCATATCCATTAGGGTTCGGTTCCTCCTTTCGGAAACTCCATTAAGTTGGGGTGTTCCGGGTGGAGTAAGTTGTGAGATGATCCCACAACTCCTAAGATGATCTTGGAAGGCATCGCTTAGGTATTCACCTCCTCTATCGGTACGAAGTACCTTGATTGTCCTATTGAGTTGATTTTGTACTTCGTTTTGATATTCTTTGAATGCTTCAAACGTTTCGTCCTTGTGTCTTAGTAAGTAGACATATCCGAAACGACTAAAGTCATCAATGAAAGTAACAAAGTATCTTTCACCATTCCTAGTCATGGGTTTAAAGGGTCCACATACATCCGAATGTATTAATCCCAATAAATCTTTAGCCCTTTCATAAGTCCCTTTGAAAGGTGCCTTAGTCATCTTGCCTTGTAAACAAGATTCACATACATCAAACGAATCCATTTCATTTGATTTCAAAAGTCCATTCTTTTGAAGTGTATGCATTCGGTTCTTGTTTATATGACCAAGGCGACAATGCCATAAATAGGAATCACTCAAATCCCTTTTGAGTTTCTTGGTGCTAGTATGGTATATAGAGCTCGATGATGCGTCATCATGAACCAATTCATAAATTCCATTTGAAGGCGAAGCCTTGAAATAGAATACATTATCTTTAGAAAAATGGATATCATCATCAATAAAATTAACATTGAAATCACATTGTCTTAAGCGAGAAATAGAAATAATGTTTCGACATAAATCCGGTGCATACAAAACATTTTCTAAAATAAGCTCCAATCCACTTGGAAGCTTCAAAACAAATTCTCCTTGAGCTTTAACATGCACCTTTGCACCATTGCCCATATAGAGACTTGATGTTCCCGTTTTATGATCACTTCTTTTGAACCCCTGCAAAGTATTGCAAATATGAGTTCCACATCCCGTGTCTAATACCCATGTATTAGAAGAAGTAATACTAAGCTCTACATATACCATGTATATATTACCTGAGGTTTGCCCTGCATCCCTCTTGTCCTTCAACTCTTTAAGATAGACCGGACAGTTTCGTTTCCAATGACCCATCTCACCGCAACCGAAACATGGGTCTTCCTTGGGGTTTGCCTTCTCGGCTACCTTTTGCTTCTTTGCCTTGTTGATGGTTGGGGTAACCATCTTCCCCTTCCCTTTGCCTTGATGGGCGGGTCCTTTTCTCTTAGCCACCTTTGGCTTAGAGGTGTTACCTTTAGACCCACCTTGATCGATTGCTAACACGGGTAAAGTCCTTTTACCCATGCTAGTTTCCGCCGTCCTAAGCATACCATGAAGCTCACCTATACTCTTATCCATCTCATTCATGTTGTAATTAATTACAAATTGATCAAACCTCTTTGATAGGGAGTTAAGGATAAGATCGGTGGCTAACTCATTAGATATGTTAAGGTTAAGACGGTTAGCACGATCGATAAGGCTTTTCATCTTAAGTACATAAGATGAAACCGATTGGGTATCGTCCATACGACAAGCATGAAGCGCCCGAACCGTTTCGAAACGCTCAACACGTGCTTGTTGGAGAAACATCTCCTTCAATTGTGTTATCATGTCGTATGCGCTATGATGCTCGAAATCCTTTTGGAGTTCGGGTATCATAGTCCCAAGCATTAAGCATGAGACTTGAAGGGAGTCGTGGCAATACTTATCGTAAGCGGCCATTGCCTCCACATCATTCTCATCCGGTTGATCGGGAATGGGGTCCTCAAGCACATACATTTTATCCTCTTGTTTGAGGACAATCCGAAGATTGCGGAACCAATCCATAAAATTTGTATGGTTGAGCTTGTCTTTCTCGAGGAGAGACCGTAACGATAGGTTGTTAAAGTTAAGTGGTGCGTTGTTCATGTTGTTGTTGTTATTAGCGGCCATCTACAAAATTCAACAAAGTTCATTTAAGTATTGATTTCAAATTTAATAAACAATACCCTTTTAATTTGTTTTATTAAATATTAGAATCCAACGGTAAATCAAATTTCGGTTAGGTGACCTTTATCCCGTTATTTGATTTTGCTAGGTAGTCATAATGACAATTGCAATCCTTTTGCAACTTCTAATTTATGGGATCATGCAATCCTTTTGCATGGCATATTAATCCCATCAACGCCTATTTGTTCCTCATGCTTCGGTGACCCTAAGTTCATGATTCCCAAATCAAGTTGCCCTACTTGTGTAGACATGTAGACTTAACATACAAGTGGTTAGGTGACCTTTATCCCACATGTATGTGAAGTGTACCTTATTCATATTAGTTCACTCATGACGGTTAGGTGACCTTTATCCCATCAAGAGATTCCTAATATGTCTAAGTGTTTCCACAAAAGGATGGCGTTAAACTTGTTTACCTTGTTTTATTAAAGGGATTTTAGGTTTTCTACATTCTAGTTTAGAAAACAAAGAGCTATATACCAACATGCATTTGGTGTGTAGTATGTTTATGAAAAACCCATTTTCATGTACCTTTTAGTAACCAATTACTAGTTTTAACCATTCCATTGCTTTTAAATAAACCATTTTATCTAAGTCTAATAACCAATTATTAGTGTCATTTTGTTATGTTTTATTATAACCATTTTATAATGTATTATGCAAGTGTTATCTAGTGATGATCTTGTAGCAACCAAACATACAAACATTCACAAACATGCATAACAAAGTGTTCACAATCAAGAGCCATTTTGGTAGACATTTGTTTAGCCAATAAACAAATGTCACCTAAGGGGTTAACCAAAGTAAGAGATTTTTAACCAAAATCTCCCACTAAATCTTGTAACTTCATAAGCTCCATCTTGTAATCTTCTTCATGAATCTTCACTTTCATTTTACAAAATCATATCCTAATACAATTTTTCTAGAAAATGAAATAACAACCTATTCTATTTTACAAACCAAAATAGAACAAATTACATGGAAAAATTACAAGATTACATACAACTTATTACAAACCAAAATTACAAAATTATTACAAATCATATGAATGAATATTTCAACCAAATCAACCAAACATACAACCACATGGTCTAGGCTCGATTGTGAACAACAACATAACAATAATCTTGGCCAAATTTGAAGTCCAAACCCACTTTTGGAACCCCAAATAATTCGGCCAAGCCATCATCCCCACCAAAACTCAAAATTTTTTTTACATTCTACTTTCATGCATGTTGGTAGATTGTAAAGAAAGTGAGTTTACTAGCCAAAAACAAGAAGCATATTAACAAGACTTTGGCTCTAGATACCATTGATGGAATTCTCCACATGAACAAGTCACAAAACCCATTTATATATGTATATGTATATGTGTATAAAGCGGAAGCATTTTAACAAGTTTATGCATGCAAAGTTTTAACCTTTTAAAACAAGAATTCCATTGAAGATCTAGTCTTGAAAATACACTTAAATGTAAATAGAAGCTAGTGAAAGGTTATACCTACTCCAAAAGGAGGTGAAGAACAAGGAAGAAGATGATGATGGTGAAAAGCAAGTTTCTAACTTGAAACCTCAAGAGATAATACCCACAAGCCTTAGAACAACAACACCCTTGTATGTAGTTAGGATTTTAACACCAAAATAAGCTTGAGATCAAACTTGAAGAACCCTTTTTTCCTCTTCAAAATTTCGGCCAAGAAGATGGTGAGGAGAGGATTTTTGGTTGTTCAAAATTGCAAGTAATTGATGTGTGTGAAAGTATCAAAGGTGTGGTATCAAATGGGGATATTTCAATGACCAAGACAAGCATGGGGTGGCTCTTTCTTGGAGCCTACAAACCGCCACCCCCATTTAATGGGTAGAAAATATTACATTTTTTTTATATAATTCAAATTAATAAGATTAATTTGTGGAGGAAAATCCCATTTGATACTTACACTTAATTTTCTTTATAAAACCCATTATAAAGATAAGTAAATATAAATATATTTACTTGTAAATTATAAAACTTATAAGCCATTTATAAGTTATCCATTTGTTACTTGCACATATACTTAATTTTATAACCATTTTATAAAATTATCACACTTGCATTTATAATTATCCAAATAATTATTCAAGCATATTATCTTTAGAAAACCAATTTCTAAAGTCAAAGTGTCTAGTATTTATTTTAAAATCCATTCATTAAAACAAATACTATTTAGGTGTTGTCGGCTTGTTATTGGGTATGACCCGACTTGGATCATAACCTATTGGCCACATTAATCACTTATGTCTCTCGGGCATATGAAATACCTTCAAATATATACATATATATCAAAGTATGTTTAAAATATATTTACAACACTTTTAATATATTTTGATGTTTTAAGTTTATTAAGTCAGCTGTCCTCGTTAGTAACCTACAACTAGTTGTCCACAGTTAGATGTACAGAAATAAATCGATAAATATTATCTTGAATCAATCCACGACCCAGTGTATACGTATCTCAGTATTGATCACAACTCAAACTATATATATTTTGGAATCAACCTCAACCCTGTATAGCTAACTCCAACATTCACATATAGAGTGTCTATGGTTGTTCCGAAATATATATAGATGTGTCGACATGATAGGTCGAAACATTGTATACGTGTTTATGGTATCTCAAGATTACATAATATACAATACAAGTTGATTAAGTTATGGTTGGAATAGATTGGTTACCAATTTTCACGTAGCTAAAATGAGAAAAATTATCCAATCTTGTTTTACCCATAACTTCTTCATTTTAAATCCGTTTTGAGTGAATCAAATTGCTATGGTTTCATATTGAACTCTATTTTATGAATCTAAACAGAAAAAGTATAGGTTTATAGTCGGAAAAATAAGTTACAAGTCGTTTTTGTAAAGGTAGTCATTTCAGTCGAAAGAACGACGTCTAGATGACCATTTTAGAAAACATACTTCCACTTTGAGTTTAACCATAATTTTTGGATATAGTTTCATGTTCATAATAAAAATCATTTTCTCAGAATAACAAATTTTAAATCAAAGTTTATCATAGTTTTTAATTAACTAACCCAAAACAGCCCGCGGTGTTACTACGACGGTTTAAATCCGGTTTTACAGTGTTTTTCGTGTTTCCAGGTTTTAAATCATTAAGTTAGCATATCATATAGATATAGAACATGTGTGTAGTTAATTTTAAAAGTCAAGTTAGAAGGATTAACTTTTGTTTGCGAACAGGTTTAGAATTAACTAAACTATGTTCTAATGATTACGAGTTTAAACCTTCGAATAAGATAGTTTTATATATATGAATCGAATGATGTTATGAACATCATTACTACCTCAAGTTTAGTAGGTAAACCTACTGGAAGTGACAAGAAATGATCTAGCTTCAAAGGATCTTGGATGGCTTGAAAGTTCTTGAAGTAGGATCATGACACAAAAACAAGTTCAAGTAAGATTTTTACTCGAATTAAGATAGTTTATAGTTATAGAAATTGAATCAAAGTTTGAATATGAATATTACCTTGAATAAGAAAGATAACCTACTGTATATAACAAAGGTTTCTTGATCTTAGATGATTACTTGGAATGGATTAGAAAGCTTGGAAGTAAATTAGTAAACTTGAAGGGATTTTTGAAGTGTTCTTGAAGTGTTCTTCCTATGATGATTATAGCTTGATTCTTGAAGTGATTTTTGATGAAGATGATGATTAACTACTGGAAAAATACGTTCATAATAGTGTGTGTGTGTTGAGAGAGAATTTGAAAGAGAATTGGAAGTGAAATGGAGTGAATGATGAGTGGTAATTGGTGAGTGGTGAGTGGGGTTAAAAGGAGTTCTAGTTAGTTGACTAGCTCATGGTAGAAGTTAAAATTGATTAGTCATACATGACATAATCAAGAGTGGAATCCCATGCTAGTTCCTATTGGTATATACTCATAGTAAGTATGTTTTGAAGCTGTGTATAATACGGGTAAGAATACGACTAGAATTCTTGATGAAAGAAAAGAATGGAAAAGTAACTGTAACCATTTTCGTTAAGTATGAGTGTTTTGATATATGTCTTGAAGTCTTCCAAAAGTATTTTAATACATCTAAATACACTACATGTATATACATTTTAACTGAGTCGTTAAGTCATCGTTAATCGTTACATGTAAGTGTTGTTTTGAAACCTTTAAGTTAACGATCTCAATTAATGTTGTTAACCCATTGTTTATTATATCTAATGAGATGTTAAATTATTATATTATCATGATATTATGATATATTAATATATCTTAATATGATATATATACATTTAAATGTCGTTACAACGATAATCGTTACATATATGTCTCGTTTCGAAATCCTTAAGTTAGTAGTCTTGTTTATATGTATATAACTCATTGTTAATATACTTATGGAGATACTTACTTATCATAATCTCATGTTAACCATATGTATATCCATATATATATCGTCATGTCGTTTTTACAAGTTTTAACGTTCGTGAATCGCCGGTCAACTTGGTTGGTCAATTGTCTATATGAAACATATTTCAATTAATCAAGTCTTAACAAGTTTGATTGCTTAACATGTTGGAAACATTTAATCATGTAAATATCAATCTCAATTAATATATATAAACATGGAAAAGTTCGGGTCACTACACATACGAGTAGAATTGTTGATGAAACTGAACGAGGATGTAATTGTAAGCATTTTTTAGAAGTATTTTGATAAGTGTCTTAAAGTCTTTCAAAAGTGTATGAATACATATTAAAACACTACATGTATATACATTTTAACTGAGTCGTTAAGTCATCGTTAGTCGTTACATGTAAGTGTTGTTTTAAAACCTTTAGGTTAACGATCTTGTTAAATGTTGTTTACCCAATGTTTATAATATCAAATGAGATTTTAAATTATTATATTATCATGATATTATGATGTACGAATATTTCTTAATATGATATATATACATTAAATGTCGTTACAACGATAATCGTTACATATATGTCTCGTTTCAAAATCATTAAGTTAGTAGTCTTGTTTTTACATATGTAGTTCATTATTAATATACTTAATGATATGTTTACTTATCATAATATCATGTTAACTATATATATAACCATATATATGTCATCATATAGTTTTTACAAGTTTTAACATTCGTGAATCACCGGTCAACTTGGGTGGTCAATTGTCTATATGAAACCTATTTCAATTAATCAAGTCTTAACAAGTTTGATTGCTTAACATGTTGGAAACACTTAATCATGTAAATAACAATTTCATTTAATATATATATAAACATGGAAAAGTTCGGGTCACTACAGTACCTACCCGTTAAATAAATTTCGTCCCGAAATTTTAAGCAGTTGGAGGTGTTGACGTATCTTCTGGAAATAAATGCGGGTATTTCTTCTTCATCTGATCTTCTCATTCCCAAGTGAACTCGGGTCCTCTACAAGCATTGCATCAAACCTTAACAATTGGTATCTTGTTTTGCTTAAGTCTTTTAACCTCACGATCCATTATTTCGACGGGTTCTTCGATGAATTGAAGTTTTTCGTTGATTTGGATTTCATCTAACGGAATAGTGAGATCTTCTTTAGCAAAACATTTCTTCAAATTCGAGACGTGGAAAGTGTTATGTACAGCTACGAGTTGTTGAGGTAACTCAAGTCGGTAAGCTACTGGTCCGACACGATCAATAATCTTGAATGGTCCAATATACCTTGGATTTAATTTCCCTCGTTTACCAAATCGAACAACACCTTTCCAAGGTGTAACCTTAAGCATGACCATCTCTCCAATTTCAAATTCTATATCTTTTCTTTTAATGTCGGCGTAGCTCTTTTATCGACTTTGGGCGGTTTTCAACCGTTGTTGAATTTGGATGATCTTCTCGGTAGTTTCTTGTATTATCTCCAGACTCGTAATCTGTCTATCCCCCACTTCACTCCAACAATCGAAGACCTGCACTTTCTACCATAAAGTGCTTCAAACGGCGCCATCTCAATGCTTGAATGATAGCTGTTGTTGTAGGAAAATTCTGCTAACGGTAGATGTCGATCCCAACTGTTTCCGAAATCAATAACACATGCTCGTAGCATGTCTTCAAGCGTTTGTATCGTCCTTTCACTCTGCCCATCAGTTTGTGGATGATAGGCAGTACTCATGTCTAGACGAGTTCCTAATGCTTGCTGTAATGTCTGCCAGAATCTTGAAATAAATCTGCCATCCCTATCAGAGATAATAGAGATTGGTATTCCATGTCTGGAGACGACTTCCTTCAAATACAGTCGTGCTAACTTCTCCATCTTGTCATCTTCTCTTATTGGCAGGAAGTGTGCTGATTTGGTGAGACGATCAACTATTACCCAAATAGTATCAAAACCACTTGCAGTCCTTGGCAATTTAGTGATGAAATCTATGGTAATGTTTTCCCATTTCCATTCCGGGATTTCAGGTTGTTGTAGTAGACCTGATGGTTTCTGATGTTCAGCTTTGACCTTAGAACACGTCAAACATTCTCCTACATATTTAGCAATATCAGCTTTCATACCTGGCCACCAAAAATGTTTCTTAAGATCCTTGTACATCTTCCCCGTTCCAGGATGTATTGAGTATCTGGTTTTATGATCTTCTCTAAGTACCATTTCTCTCATATCTCCAAATTTTGGTACCCAAATTCTTTCAGCCCTATACCGGGTTCCGTCTTCCCGAATATTAAGATGCTTCTCCGATCCTTTGGGTATTTCATCCTTTAAATTTCCCTCTTTTAAAACTCCTTGTTGCGCCTCCTTTATTTGAGTAGTAAGGTTAGTGTGAATCATTATATTCATAGATTTTACTCGAATGGGTTCTCTGTCCTTTCTGCTCAAGGCGTCGGCTACGACATTTGCCTTCCCCGGGTGGTAACGAATCTCAAAGTCGTAATCATTCAACAATTCAATCCACCTACGCTGCCTCATATTCAGTTGTTTCTGATTAAATATGTGTTGAAGACTTTTGTGGTCGGTATATATAATACTTTTGACCCCATATAAGTAGTGCCTCCAAGTCTTTAATGCAAAAACAACCGCGCCTAATTCCAAATCATGCGTCGTATAATTTTGTTCGTGAATCTTTAATTGTCTAGACGCATAAGCAATCACCTTCGTTCGTTGCATTAATACACAACCGAGACCTTGCTTTGATGCATCACAATAAATCACAAAATCATCATTCCCTTCAGGAAATGACAATATAGGTGCCGTAGTTAGCTTTTTCTTCAATAATTGAAACACCTTCTCTTGTTCATCCTTCCATTCAAATTTTTCCCTTTATGCATTAATGCAGTCAAGGGTTTTGCTATTTTGGAGAAATCTTGGATGAATCTTCTGTAGTAACCAGCCAATCCTAAAAATTGACGTATATACTTCGGAGTTTTTGGGGTTTCCCACTTTTCAACGGTTTTGATCTTTGTCGGGTCCACCTGGATACCTTCTTTGTTCACTATGTGACCGAGGAATTGAACTTCTTCCAACCAAAATGCACACTTTGAAAACTTAGCGTACAGTTTTTCTTTCCTCAATACTTCTAGCACTTTTCTCAAATGTTCTTCGTGCTCTTGATCATTCTTTGAGTAAATAAGTATGTCATCGATGAAAACAATGACAAAATTGTCAAGATATGGCCCACACACTCGGTTCATAAGGTCCATGAACACAGCTGGTGCATTAGTTAAACCAGACGGCATGACCATAAACTCGTAATGACCGTAACGTGTTCTGAAAGCAGTCTTTGGAATATCATCTTCTTTCACCCGCATTTGATGATACCCGGAACGTAAGTCAATCTTTGAATAAACAGACGAGCCTTGTAGTTGATCAAATAAGTCGTCGATTCTCGGTAGTGGGTAGCGGTTCTTGATGGTAAGTTTGTTCAACTCTCGGTAGTCGATACACAACCTAAATGTACCATCTTTCTTCTTGACAAACAAAACAGGAGCTCCCCACGGTGATGTGCTTGGTCGAATGAAACCACGCTCTAAAAGTTCTTGTAATTAGCTTTGCAGTTCTTTCATCTCGCTGGGTGCGAGTCTGTAAGGAGCACTGGTGCAGCTCCTGGTACAAGATCTATTTGAAATTCAACGGATCGATGTGGGGGTAATCCCGGTAATTCTTTCAGAAATACACCGGGAAATTCTTTTGCGATGGGAACATCATTGATGATCTTTTTTTCAGTTTGTACTTTCTCGACATGTGCTAGAACAGCTTAGCAACCTTTTTTATTAGTTTTTGTGCCTTCAAATTACTAATAAGATGTAGCTTCGTGTTGCCCTTTTCTCCGTACACCATTAAGGGTTTTTCTTTTTCTCGTATAATGCAAATTTCATTTTTGTAGTAAACGTTCTCTGCTTTCACTTCTTTCAACCAGTCCATACCGATTATCACATCAAAACTCCCTAACTCTACTGGTATCAAGTCAATCTTAAATGTTTTGCTAACCAGTTTAATTTCTCGATTCCGACATATATTATCTGCTGAAATTAATTTACCATTTGCTAATTCAAGTAAAAATTTACTATCCAAAGGCGTCAATGGACAACTTAATTTAGCACAAAAATCTCTACTCATATAGCTTCTATCCGCACCCGAATCAAATAAAACGTAAGCAGATTTATTGTCAGTAAGAAACGTACCCG
Source organism: Rutidosis leptorrhynchoides (assembly GCF_046630445.1). Taxonomy (NCBI): domain Eukaryota; kingdom Viridiplantae; phylum Streptophyta; class Magnoliopsida; order Asterales; family Asteraceae; genus Rutidosis; species Rutidosis leptorrhynchoides. Next base: position 179,397,259 of record NC_092342.1, on the reverse strand, counting down.
TAACAAGCTCCGGGTCTTCCTGTGCCTCTGCCACATTAATATTGAAAACTCTTCCGCGGCCTTGTCCATTCGTGTTCTCCTGGTTTGGGCAATTTCTAATAATGTGGCCCGGTTTTCTACATTTATAACAAACTACATTGGCATAACTTGCTTCGACACTACTTGCTCCGCCATTACTCGTTCCGACACCATTTGTTCCTTTCGTTCTGTTAACCCCTGGTCCGTAGACCTCACACTTCGCCGCGCTATGACCATTTCTTTTACACTTGTTGCAAAATTTGGTGCAGAACCCCGAGTGATACTTTTCACACCTTTGGCATAGCTGCTTCTGATTGTTGTTGTTGTTGCGGTTATTATTGTTGTTGGGATGATTGTTGTTGTTGTTGTTGTTGTTGTTGTTGTCGTTGTTGTTGTTGTTGGGCCGTTTGTTGTAGTTGCGATTGATGTTGCGATTGTTGGGATAGTTGTTGCGATTATTGTTGTAATTGCTGTTGTTGTTGTATTGGTGATTCTTATCACCGTTTTCCTCCCACTTTCTTTTGGCTTGCTTCACATTGGCCTCTTCAGCAGTCTGTTCTTTAATTCTTTCTTCAATCTGGTTCACTAGTTTGTGAGCCATTCTACATGCCTGTTGTATGGAGGCGGGCTCGTGTGAACTTATATCTTCTTGGATTCTTTCCGGTAATCCTTTCACAAACGTGTCGATCTTCTCTTCCTCATCTTCGAACGCTCCCGGACACAATAGGCATAATTCTGTGAATCGTCTTTTGTACGTGGTAATATCAAATCCTTGGGTTCGTAACCCTCTAAGTTCGGTCTTGAGCTTATTCATGTCATAACCCGACCTTAACCATAAGGACGAATACAATAACATATGATTTCATCGCGAGGTATTGACCTCTATATGCGACATTTTTCAAAAACTGCATTCGTTTTTACAATACAAACCATAGCTTTTATTACAAATACAAGGTTTAAACAACTTAATAATGATTATCGTTTAGCGATAATCTTAGACTTACAAACTTTACGTGTAATAATAACAATACGACTTCCAACATATTTTACATTACAAATCCTCCGATATGCAGTTTTATTTTTGACACAAATATGCATACTCAAGATCTTGCTTAAATTCAACATGTTGCAGCGGAAGCTTTTAGTTATCACCTGAGAATAAACATGCTTAAAACGTCAACATAAAGTTGGTGAGATATAGGTTTAATGCCGGCAGCGTTATAAATATAGACCACAAGATTTCATATATAAACGTTTTAATAAAAATATTCTAAGTTGTTGAGCACTTGATAACCATACTTAACATTTAATCAACGTCGCATATTCCCTTTATTATGAAATCTTACTACACCGTACCAAGTGTAGTCACCGAAACGAAGTACTGTGCAACCGTTGAATACTGGTCGTCCAGTCCAGTTGGGGTTGTCAGGCCCGATAGATCTATCAACAGGATTCGCGTTTACAATATCTCATGTAAATAGTAGTTACCAAGTTACAGGGAAGTATGCCAGTGGTACAACTCAACGTAGAATATATATTTTTAATCACTTGTGTCCATAACGTAAATCATAAAATGCATGTATTCTCATCCCGAAATATTTAGAGTTTAAAAGTGGGACTATATACTCACTTTTGCCTTGAAGGTATTTATCACGACTTGGTCTCCGATAGATATCACGAACCTAACCATATATATAATATATCAACATATTTTCTTTTTAAGTAATCGTTATATATATATATATATATATATATATATATATATATATATATATATATATATATATATATATATATATATATATATATATATATATATATACTTTTAATACTTTTAATATTTTCTTAGTCCGTAGTTAGCAGTCCGATGTTAGTGGTCCACAATTAGTTGCTTAAATAAAATAAATAAAGACCTCATCGTATTCGTATTGATCAGAATTAATCTCGACCCATGGTACCATGTTGTCAAGTGACGTGTTGCGTACATAAAGTACCGTGTTGTCAAATGACGTGTTGCGTACAATCATGAGGTCTTATGATTAATCTTCTCGTGTTGTTTACGGGTGGTCCTGAAATATATAAAATCAAATCATAAGTAAATATATATGAAATATCATATTAATTAGAAATATATGATTAATTTAATTTTTCTCCAAATATTTTCGTAGCTAAACTAGCTTCGGATACCCGATCTTGTTTTAGTCGTAGTTTCTTCATTACAACTCCGTTTTTGTTGGTTCAACTTGCCACTTCCTTGGATCGAGTCAAATTTTAAGAATATGAACTGAAAATACCTTAGGTTATATTCGAAATCACAGGTTATAGGTCAAACTTTGGTGAAACTTATGAAAGTGATCATTTTCCATCATAAAAGCAACATTTAATGATCATTTTTCTAAAAATACTTACACTTTGAGTTAAACCATGAAATTTTTATGTGTTAACATATTCATAAGAAATATCATTTTTCCAGAATATGAACTTCCAATTCAAAGCTTAAGATGGTTTTTATTATCCAACCCAAAACAGCCCCCGGTTGCACTCCGACGACGTAGATTCAGTTTTTAAGGTGTTCTTTGTAAAACCAAGTTATATCTTGTTAAGTTAGCATATCATTATGATATATTATAGGTCTTGAAGTGTTTTAAAAGTCAAGTTAGAAGGATCTATTTAGTTTGCGAACAAGTTTGAAATCATTCAAACTATGTTCTTGTTGTTAAAATTTTATAGCACAAAATAAGATAGCTATATGAATATGAATTGAATAAGATTATGAATAAGGTTACTACCTCAAGTTACTTGGACAAAGTTACTGTAAGAGATGAGAAAAATCCTAGAATCAAAAGAGTGGTGGAGTTGGATTGAAAGGTTGGAAGTAAACTTGTTTACTTGGAAGGATTTTTGAAGTGTTCTTGAATGGATTTTCTTATGATGATTAAGGGTTGTTTTTGAAGCTAGATCTTCATGGTTATTTGCTGAGATTGTGAAGAACACTTAAGGTTCCTAAGAGTGTGTTTTTGGTTAGAGAAAATGTGTAGTAAAAATGAAAATGGAATGGAGTATAAATGGTGGTGAAAAGATGTATAAATTTGTAATATTGTGCAAAAGTCTTGTAATATGCCAAATTGATTAATCATGCATGCTAAGATCCAAAATTTGCTGAATCATGGCTGCTAATAAAGTGATTGTGATGTGTATATAACAATAGTAAATACGTATAGAAGCTGGGTGTGATACGAGTACATATACTCTAGGTATACATGTAGAAATTTTGAGGAAACGGAACGAGAATTCAAATATAGCTATCTTTTGTAAATATACTTATATTGTTTTATGTATATAAGCCCTTTAAAAGTGATTAAATACATATTTATACGATACTTGTATAAGTATTATAGGTTAAAGGTATATATGTCAAATAACGTTACGTATAGTTATCATTTTGAAAACTTAAGTTAGTAGTCTCAAAGTATACTTATAACTTATTGTTATTAGTACACAATAAGATGTTAAACCATTCTTAGATCATGTTAAATATATATAAATACATATATATACACAATCGTATAATTATCGTTTGTTATATAGTTCGTGATATCATCGGTCAAATTGGACGGTCAAACGTTGTGTAAAACTCTTTTTAAAAACATAAATCTCAACAATTTAGATTACTTATCATGTTGGTAAGGTTTAATTTATGTAAATATTAATCTCATAGGTATAAAATGATCGGAAAAAATCCGGGTCGTTACAGTACCTACCCGTTAAATAAATTTCGTCCCGAAATTTTAAAATTGTACCTATTTTGCGTTCTCGGGAAACAAATGTGGGTACTTTCTTTTCATCTGATCCTCTCGTTCCCAAGTAAACTCGGGACCCCTTCGAGCATTCCAACGAACCTTAACGATCGGTATGTTGCTCGGCTTGAGTTGTTTAACTTCACGGTCCATGATTTCGACTGGTTCTTCTATGAATTGTAGTTTCTCGTCGACTTGGATTTCTTCAAGAGGAATGGTGAGATCTTCCTTTGCAAGACATTTCTTGAGGTTTGAGACGTGAAATGAATTATGTACTCCGGCGAGTTGTTGTGGTAACTCGAGTCGATAGGCTACCGGTCCGATGAGTTCGATGATCTTGAACGGGCCTACATACCTTGGGTTCAGTTTACCCCTTTTTCCAAAACGTATTACACCTTTCCAAGGTAACACCTTTAACATAACCATGTCACCGATCTGAAACTCTAATGGTTTCCTTCAGACATCGGCGTAGCTCTTTTGGCGACTACGGGCTGTTTTCAATCTCTCCTTGATTTGTACTATCTTCTCAGTCGTTTCGTGTATGATCTCGGGACCAGTTAATTGTCGATCTCCTACTTCATTCCAACAGATAGGGGATCTACACTTCCTTCCATACAGTGCTTCAAATGGTGCAGCTTTAATGCTCGCATGATAACTGTTATTATACGAGAATTCTGCTAATGGTAGATACTTATCCCATCCGTTTCCAAAATCAATCACACATGCCATGAGCATGTCTTCAAGAGTCTAAATTGTTCTTTCACTCTGCCCGTCAGTTTGTGGATGATATGCGGTGCTCATATCCAAACGAGTTCCCAGGGCCTCCTGTAGTGATTGCCAAAACTTTGATGTAAATCTACTATCACGATCGGATATAATGGAAATAGGTATTCCATGCCTTGAAACAATTTCCTTTATGTATAATCGTAATAGTTTCTCCATTCTATCTGTTTCCTTTATAGGCAAGAAATGTGCAGATTTGGTGAGACGATCAACTATTACCCAAATGGTGTAACACCCCAGCTTAACATGACCACAATATTGTCCGCTTTGCCCGCAGGCGCACGGCTTTTTCTTGGCGACCACACATGAGAAGCACTTTCCCAGGAGGTCACCCATCCTGGTAGTGCTCTCACCCGAGCACGCTTAACTGCAGCGTACTCACACATTTGCTCTGCATGTGGTCCCAAAACGCGTTGTGTCATTTAAGCGTGAGTATTACCTTATAATCCCATGATCACTCATGTTCGTGGGCGATGTGGGATTTGCCTAGGGTGTTACATTCACCCCCCCTCAGGGACTCATCGTCCTCGATGAGGTTTGCCCCATCACCCCCAACATCACATGAGTGGCTCTGATACCATTCTGTAACACCCCAGCTTAACATGACCACAATATTGTCCGCTTTGCCCGCAGGCGCACGGCTTTTTCTTGGCGACCACACATGAGAAGCACTTTCCCAGGAGGTCACCCATCCTGGTAGTGCTCTCACCCGAGCACGCTTAACTGCAGCGTACTCACACATTTGCTCTGCATGTGGTCCCAAAACGCGTTGTGTCATTTAAGCGTGAGTATTACCTTATAATCCCATGATCACTCATGTTCGTGGGCGATGTGGGATTTGCCTAGGGTGTTACAAATGGTGTCATAACCCCAGGCAGTCTTAGGTAACTTTGTGATGAAATCCATGGTAATACCATCCCATTTCCATTCTGGGATTTCTGGTTGTTAAAGTAACCCTGACGGCTTCTGGTGTTCTGCTTTGACTTTGGAACAAGTTAAACATTCCCCAACATATGTTGCAACATCTGTCTTTAAATTAGGCCACCAATAATGCGTCTTAAGATCTTGATACATCTTTCTAACTCCAGGATGTATCGAGTATCTTGTCTTATGTGCCTCGTTTAATATCAACTTCCTTAATCCACCCAACTTTGGTACCCAAATACGGTTTGCAAAATATCGAATTTCGTCTTCCCGTATAATGAGTTGTTTCCCATACTTCTTCATTATTTCATTTCCTATGTTTTCTTTAGTAAGAGCTTCTCGTTGAGCCTCTTTGATTTGTGAGTTGAGATTCATGCGAATTTTTATGTTCATCGCTCGTACTCGAATTGGTTCCCGTTCCTTTCTGCTTAGAGCGTCGGCCACTACATTCGCTTTCCCGGGATGATAGCGAATCTCACAATCATAGTCGTTTATCAGCTCGACCCACCTACGTTGCCTCATGTTCAGCTGTTTCTGATCAAAAATATGTTGAAGGCTTTTATGATCAGTAAACACAGTGCATTTAACCCCATATAAATAGTGTCTCCATATCTTCAATGCAAACACTACTGCTCCTAATTCTAAATCATGCGTCGTATAATTCCGCTCATGAATCTTCAATTGTCGGGATGCGTATGCTATAACTTTCTTCCGTTGCATAAGGACGCAACCAAAACCTTGTCGCGAAGCGTCACAATATATCTCAAAATCATCGTTCCCTTCAGGTAACGATAAAATAGGTGCTGTAGTCAACTTCTTCTTCAGTAATTGAAATGCACTCTCCTGCTCAGAAGTCCATTCGTACTTCTTCCCTTTTTGTGTTAACGCTGTTAATGGTTTAGCTATTCGGGAAAAATCTTGAATAAACCTTCTATAATAACCAGCTAAACCCAAAAATTGGCGTATCTGCGTTGGTGTCTTAGGAGTCTCCCATTTTTCAATGGCCTCAATTTTAGCTGGATCAACCTGAATTCCTTTGCTACTAACAACGTGGCCAAGAAATTGCACTTCTTTCAACCAAAATGCACACTTAGAAAATTTGGCGTATAACTGTTCTTTTCTTAACAATTCTAATACCAACCTTAAATGCTGCTCATGCTCTTGCTCACTCTTGGAATAGATAAGAATATCGTCAATGAAAACGATAACAAACTTATCAAAATACGGACTACAAACTCGATTCATGAGGTCCATGAATACAGCTGGCGCATTAGTCAACCCAAACGGCATAACCAAAAATTCGTAATGACCATAACGTGTCTGAAAAGCAGTTTTCGAAATATCTTCTTCTTTGACACGTAATTGATGATAGCCCGATCTTAAGTCGATTTTCGAGTACACACATGATCCTTGCAGTTGATCAAATAAGTCGTCAATTCTCGATAGTGGATACCGATTCTTGATAGTTAACTTATTTAATTCACGATAATCTATACACATCCTAAAAGATCCATCTTTCTTCTTGACGAATAAAATCGGAGCTCCCCACGGTGAAGTACTTGGTCGTATGAATCCACGGTCCAGTAATTCTTTTAACTGACTCTGAAGTTCTTTTAACTCAGATGGTGCAAGTCTATATGGAGCACGAGCCACTGGTGCAGCTCCTGGTACTAGATCTATTTGAAATTCTACAGATCTAAATGGAGGTAATCCCGGCAACTCTTCCGGAAAGACTTCAGGAAAATCTATTGCCACAGGCACGCCATTGATGCTCTTCACTTTTTCCTTCGTTTCGACTTTATTAACATGTGCTAAGATAGCATAACACCCTTTCTTCAAGCACTTTTGAGCTTTCAAACAACTAATGAGTTTTAGCTTTGAGTTACCCTTCTCTCCATAAATCATTACTGGCGTTTTATCCTTACGAGGAATGCGAATTGCCTTCTTGGCACACACAACTTCAGCTCCTATTTTGGACATCCAGTCCATGCCGACTATTACATCAAAACTTCCTAATTCTACGGGTATCAAATCAATCTTAAATATTTTTCCGGCTAAATTTATTTTACAATCACGGCAAATTTTATCGGCTTTAATTAGTTTACCATTAGCTAACTCAATCATGTACTTAGCATCTAGAGGTAATGATGAACAATTCAATTTAGCGTGAAAGTCTCTACACACGTAACTTCTATCGGCACCAGTATCAAATATAATAGATGCGGATAAGTTATTAATGGTAAACGTACCCGTAACAAGCTCTGGGTCTTCGTACGCCTCTCTAGCATTAATAACAAATGCTCTTCCACGTGCAGATTCGTTATTCTTTTCTGGATTCGGGCACTGACTCTTATAATGACCCTGTTTCCCACACCCATAACAAGTAATAGTGGCTAAGGCAGTTCTATTTGCATTGGTGGCAGGAGTCTTGGTACCGTTTGTATTTGTAGCGGGAACCCTACAATCTTCAGCAAGATGACCTTTTCGATTACAATTGTTCCACACCACATTACAATAACCAGAGTGATGTTTGTGGCATCTGTTACATAAAGGATTTCGTCCCTTGTAACCTGAGTTCGAACCGCTACCCGCACCTTGCGTGGTTTCTTGTTTCTTGTTGGATTGTTGATGATTACCTTCCCACTTTCTTTTGTTTCCCGATGTCTTGACATCGGTGTTCTTATCTAGAATAATCTGGTCCATCAACTCATTCGCCATGGTGATAGCTTCATGAATAGTCTTAGGTTTGGATGCTGTAACATTTGCCTTGACCTTTTTAGGCAAACCGTCTTTGTACAGTTCAATCTTTCGTTCTTCGGTTGGTACTAATTCGGGACATAGCAAAGCTAATTCCATGAATCGCTGATTGTAGTTGGTGAGTTCAGTACCAACAACTTTCAGGCTTCGTAATTCAGCTTCCAACTTCCTAACCTCGTTCCTTGGACAATACTCGTTGATTAGCATTGTTTTGAATTCTTCCCAGGGAGTATCATAAGCTACATCTCCTCCTACGGCCTTCACATAGTTTTTCCACCACGTGAGTGCACTATCTTGTAAGATGCACGATGTATACTTGGTCATGTCCTTCTCAATACAACCACTGATTTTAAACACAGACTCAATCTTTTCGATCCACCGGGTTAAACCGACCGGTCCTTCTGTTCCACTGAATGATGAGGGCTTGCAACCTTGAAAAGTTTTGTAAGTGCATCCCACACGAGAATTTGGGTTAACTGCAGCACCTCTTGCAGCCTCGACCCATAACATTCTGTCATTCACTCGCTGATTGATGAGTTCCTGGATTTCTTGTTCCGTCATTCGGTTCAATCGCGCCATAATCTTCAATAAAAATGGAAAAAAAATAATTATTCACATGGAATATTATAGATGTAGTATGTATTTACAGTACATCGTAGCTTATTAATAATATGAACCAGTTATTATTATAAAAGCCTTTTCTTCTTATTAGCGTTTTATAATTATACCAAGGGTAGTACCTACCCGTTAAAGTTCATACTTAATAGCTTAGTACGAAAATCAATTACTATCACCTAAATAATACTCAACCATGGAAAATTATTGCATTTCACACTTCACTATTTTACATATGCTTATCGTACATCAAACATTAAGCAAACCACACTAGTAATATTATACAAAACGTTATATGATCCCATGGTTTAAAACAACAGTTTGTCATTTAACCCAAAGCGTTTCTGTTCAAAGAAATCGTTTAAAGGTTATCCTGGTTGTCTCCCTGCTTTTTGGCTGAGGAACCGAAGAACTGGATGGCGGGATAGAACTAATAGGAATAGCGGGAATAGGTGTGGAAGTATCTGGTGGAGTTGGTGCCACAACATCCTCTCTAGACTCGGGATTTGGATTTTCCATTTCAGTAGCCTTTCGTTTCTTTCCTCGTTCGAACTTGTCTTTCGTAATTTCCTGTATTTCTTCCTCCTCAGGATCACTTTCCGGTTCCTCTTCAATTGATTCATCCGGAACTTGTGAGTCTTCCCCAAAGGTGTCGTTTTCATCATCGGATAGGTTAATGACTGGAACACCATCTGAAGATTCTGGTTCGGAGTCGCTGAATGTGATAACAAGTTCTAAGCTAGACATCTATCACATAACAACTAGCATGTTAGTATCACATAATATTTACATATTAATTTTTAACCAACAAGGATAAGCAATAGTTTTCTAAATCAAACACGGTCAAAGTCCAGACTCACTAATGCATCCTAACAAACTCGATAAGACACACTAATGCAAATTTTCTGGTTCTCTAAGACCAACGCTCTGATACCACATGTCATAACCCGACCTTAACCATAAGGACGAATACAATAACATATGATTTCATCGCGAGGTATTGACCTCTATATGCGACATTTTTCAAAAACTGCATTCGTTTTTACAATACAAACCATAGCTTTTATTACAAATACAAGGTTTAAACAACTTAATAATGATTATCGTTTAGCGATAATCTTAGACTTACAAACTTTACATGTGATAATAACAATACGACTTCCAACATATTTTACATTACAAATCCTCCGATATGCAGTTTTATTTTTGACACAAATATGCATACTCAAGATCTTGCTTAAATTCAACATGTTGCAGCGGAAGCTTTTAGTTATCACCTGAGAATAAACATGCTTAAAACGTCAACATAAAGTTGGTGAGATATAGGTTTAATGCCGGCAGCGTTATAAATATAGACCACAAGATTTCATATATAAACGTTTTAATAAAAATATTCTAAGTTGTTGAGCACTTGATAACCATACTTAACATTTAATCAACGTCACATATTCCCTTTATTATGAAATCTTACTACACTGTACCAAGTGTAGTCACCGAAACGAAGTACTGTGCAACCGTTGAATACTGGTCGTCCAGTCCGGTTGGGGTTGTCAGGCCCGATAGATCTATCAACAGGATTCGCGTTTACAATACCTCATGTAAATAGTAGTTACCAAGTTACAGGGAAGTATGCCAGTGGTACAACTCAATGTAGAATATATATTTTTAATCACTTGTATCCATAACGTAAATCATAAAATGCATGTATTTTCATCCCGAAATATTTAGAGTTTAAAAGTGGGACTATATACTCACTTTTGCCTTGAAGGTATTTATCATGACTTGGTCTCCGATAGATATCACGAACCTAACCATATATATAATATATCAACATATTTTCTTTTTAAGTAATCGTTACATATATCATGAAAGAGTTAAACCATGAAATTTTTATGTGTTAACATATTCATAAGAAATATCATTTTTCCAGAATATGAACTTCCAATTCAAAGCTTAAGATGGTTTTTAATTATCCAACCCAAAACAGCCCCCGGTTGCACTACGACGACGTAGATTCAGTTTTTAAGGTGTTCTTTGTAAAACCAAGTTATATTTTGTTATGTTAGCATATCATTATGATATATTACAGGTCTTGAAGTGTTTTAAAAGTCAAGTTAGAAGGATCTATTTAGTTTGCGAACAAGTTTGAAATCATTCAAACTATGTTCTTGTTGTTAAAATTTTATACCACAAAATAAGATAGCTATATGAATATGAATTGAATAAGATTATGAATAAGGTTACTACCTCAAGTTACTTGGACAAAGTTACTGTAAGAGATGAGAAAAATCCTAGAATCAAAAGAGTGGTGGAGTTAGATTGAAAGGTTGGAAGTAAACTTGTTTACTTGGAAGGATTTTTGAAGTGTTCTTGAATGGATTTTGAAATGTCCCGTTCTTATTGATTAAAAACGTTCCATATTAATTGATTTTGTTGCGAGGTTTTGACCTCTATATGAGACGTTTTTCAAAGACTGCATTCATTTTTAAAACAACCCATAACCTTTATTTCATAAATAAAGGTTTAAAAAGCTTTACGTAGATTATCAAATAATGATAATCTAAAATATCCTGTTTACACACGACCATTACATAATGGTTTACAATACAAATATGTTACATCGAAATCAGTTTCTTGAATGCAGTTTTTACACAATATCATACAAACATGGACTCCAAATCTTGTCCTTATTTTAGTATGCAACAGCGGAAGCTCTTAATATTCACCTGAGAATAAACATGCTTTAAATGTCAACAAAAATGTTGGTGAGTTATAGGTTTAACCTATATATATCAAATCGTAACAATAGACCACAAGATTTCATATTTCAATACACATCCCATACATAGAGATAAAAATCATTCATATGGTGAACACCTGGTAACCGACATTAACAAGATGCATATATATAAGAATATCCCCATCATTCCGGGACACCCTTCGGATATGATATAAATTTCGAAGTACTAAAGCATCCGGTACTTTGGATGGGGTTTGTTAGGCCCAATAGATCTATCTTTAGGATTCGCGTCAATTAGGGTGTCTGTTCCCTAATTCTTAGATTACCAGACTTAATAAAAAGGGGCATATTCGATTTCGATAATTCAACCATAGAATGTAGTTTCACGTACTTGTGTCTATTTTGTAAATCATTTATAAAACCTGAATGTATTCTCATCCCAAAAATATTAGATTTTAAAAGTGGGACTATAACTCACATTCACAAATTTTTACTTCGTCGAGAAGTAAGACTTGGCCACTGTTGATTCACGAACCTATAACAATATATACATGTATATTAAAGTATGTTCAAAATATATTTACAACACTTTTAATATATTTTGATGTTTTGAGTTTATTAAGTCAGCTGTCCTCGTTAGTAACCTACAACTAGTTATCTACAGTTAGATGTACAGAAATAAATCGATAAATATTATCTTGAATTAATCCACGACCCAGTGTATACGTATCTCAGTATTGATCACAACTCAAACTATATATATTTTGGAATCAACCTCAACCCTGTATAGCTAACTCCAACATTCACATATAGAGTGTCTATGGTTGTTCCGAAATATATATAGATGTGTCGACATGATAGGTCGAAACATTGTATACGTGTCTATGGTATCTCAAGATTACATAATATACAATACAAGTTGATTAAGTTATGGTTGGAATAGATTTGTTACCAATTTTCACGTAGCTAAAATGAGAAAAATTATCCAATCTTGTTTTACCCATAACTTCTTCATTTTAAATCCGTTTTGAGTGAATCAAATTGATATGGTTTCATATTGAACTCTATTTTATGAATCTAAACAGAAAAAGTATAGGTTTATAGTCAGAAAAATAAGTTACAAGTCGTTTTTGTAAAGGTAGTCATTTCAGTCGAAAGAACGACGTCTAGATGACCATTTAAGAAAACATACTTCCACTTTGAGTTTAACCATAATTTTTGGATATAGTTTCATGTTCATAATAAAAATCATTTTCTCAGAATAACAACTTTTAAATCAAAGTTTATCATAGTTTTTAATTAACTAACCCAAAACAGCCCGCGGTGTTACTACGACGGCGTAAATCCGGTTTTACGGTGTTTTTCGTGTTTCCAGGTTTTAAATCATTAAGTTAGCATATCATATAGATATAGAACATGTGTTTAGTTAATTTTAAAAGTCAAGTTAGAAGGATTAACTTTTGTTTGCGAACAAGTTTAGAATTAACTAAACTATGTTCTAGTGATTACGAGTTTAAACCTTCGAATAAGATAGTTTTATATATATGAATCGAATGATGTTATGAACATCATTACTACCTCAAGTTTAGTAGGTAAACCTACTGGAAGTGACAAGAAATGATCTAGCTTCAAAGGATCTTGGATGGCTTGAAAGTTCTTGAAGTAGGATCATGACACAAAAATAAGTTCAAGTAAGATTTTTACTCGAATTAAGATAGTTTATAGTTATAGAAATTGAATCAAAGTTTGAATATGAATATTACCTTGAATAAGAAAGATAACCTACTGTATATAACAAAGGTTTCTTGATCTTAGATGATTACTTGGAATGGATTAGAAAGCTTGGAAGTAAATTAGTAAACTTGAAGGGATTTTTGAAGTGTTCTTGAAGTGTTCTCCCTATGATGATTATAGCTTGATTCTTGAACTGATTTTTGATGAAGATGATGATTAACTACTGGAAAAATACGTTCATAATAGTGTGTGTGTGTGTTGAGAGAGAATTAGAAAGAGAATTGGAAGTGAAATGGAGTGAATAATGAGTGGTAATTGGTGAGTGGTGAGTGGGTTTAAAAGGAGTTCGAGTTAGTTGACTAGCTCATGGTAGAAGTTAAAATTGATTAGTCATACATGACATAATCAAGAGTGGAATCCCATGCTAGTTCCTATTGGTATATACCCATATTAAGTACGTTTTGAAGCTGTGTATAATACGGGTAAGAATACGACTAGAATTCTTGATGAAAGAAAAGAATGGGAAAGTAACTGTAACCATTTTCATTAAGTATGAGTGTTTTGATATATGTCTTGAAGTCTTCCAAAAGTATTTTATTACATCTAAATACACTACATGAATATACATTTTAACTGAGTCGTTAAGTCATCGTTAGTCGTTACATGTAAGTGTTGTTTTTGAAACCTTTAAGTTAACGATCTCAATTAATGTTGTTAACCCATTGTTTATTATATCTAATGAGATGTTAAATTATTATATTATCATGATATTATGATATATTAATATATCTTAATATGATATATATATACATTTAAATGTCGTTACAACGATAATCGTTACATATATGTCTCGTTTCGAAATCCTTAAGTTAGTAGTCTGGTTTATATGTATATAACTCATTGTTAATATACTTATGGAGATACTTACTTATCATAATCTCATGTTAACCATATGTATATCCATATATATATCGTCATGTCGTTTTTACAAGTTTTAACGTTCGTGAATCGCCGGTCAACTTGGGTGGTCAATTGTCTATATGAAACATATTTCAATTAATCAAGTCTTAACAAGTTTGATTGCTTAACATGTTGGAAACATTTAATCATGTAAATATCAATCTCAATTAATATATATAAACATGGAAAAGTTCGGGTCACTACAGTACCTACCCGTTAAATAAATTTCGTCCCGAAATTTTAAGCTGTTGAAGGTGTTGACGAATCTTCTGGAAATAGATGCGGGTATTTCTTCTTCATCTGATCTTCATGCTCCCAGGTGAACTCGGGTCCTCTACGAGCATTCCATCGAACCTTAACAATTGGTATCTTGTTTTGCTTAAGTCTTTTAACCTCACGATCCATTATTTCGACGGGTTCTTCGATGAATTGAAGTTTTTCGTTGATTTGGATTTCATCTAACGGAATAGTGAGATCTTCTTTAGCAAAACATTTCTTCAAATTCGAGACGTGGAAAGTGTTATGTACAGCCGCTAGTTGTTGAGGTAACTCAAGTCGGTAAGCTACTGGTCCGACACGATCAATAATCTTGAATGGTCCAACGCCTTTCCAAGGTGCAACTTTAAGCATGACCATCTCTCCAATTTCAAATTCTATATCTTCTCTTTTAATGTCAGCGTAGCTCTTTTGTCGACTTTGGGCGGTTTTCAACCGTTGTTGAATTTGGATGATCTTCTCGGTAGTTTCTTGTATAATCTCCGGACCCGTAATCTGTCTATCCCCCACTTCACTCCAACAAATCAGAGACCTGCACTTTCTACCATAAAGTGCTTCAAACGGCGCCATCTCAATGCTTGAATGGTAGCTGTTGTTGTAGGAAAATTCTGCTAACGGTAGATGTCGATCCCAACTGTTTCCAAAATCAATAACACATGCTCGTAGCATGTCTTCAAGCGTTTGTATCGTCCTTTCGCTCTGCCCATCAGTTTATGGATGATAGGCAGTACTCATGTCTAGACAAGTTCCTAATGCTTGCTGTAATGTCTGCCAGAATCTTGAAATAAATCTGCCAGCCCTATCAGAGATAATAGAGATTGGTATTCCATGTCTGGAGACGACTTCCTTCAAATACAGTCGTGGTAACTTCTCCATCTTGTCATCTTCTCTTATTGGCAGGAAGTGTGCTGATTTGGTGAGACGATCAACTATTACCCAAATAGTATCAAAACCACTTGCAGTCCTTGGCAATTTAGTGATGAAATCCATGGTAATGTTTTCCCATTTCCATTCCGGGATTTCGGGTTGTTGAAGTAGACCTGATGGTTTCTGATGCTCAGCTTTGACCTTAGAACACGTCAAACATTCTCCTACGTATTTAGCAACATCGGCTTTCATACCCGGCCACCAAAAATGTTTCTTGAGATCCTTGTACATCTTCCACGTTCCAGGATGTATTGAGTATCTGGTTTTATGAGCTTCTCTAAGTACCATTTCTCTCATATCTCCAAATTTTGGTACCCAAATTCTTTCAGCCCTATACCGGGTTCCGTCTTCCCGAATATTAAGATGCTTCTCCGATCCTTTGGGTATTTCATCCTTTAAATTTCCCTCTTTTAAAACTCCTTGTTGCGCCTCCTTTATTTGAGTAGTAAGGTTAGTGTGAATCATTATTTTCATAGATTTTACTCGAATGGGTTCTCTGTCCTTTCTGCTCAAGGCGTCGGCTACCACATTTGCCTTCCCTGGGTGGTAACGAATCTCAAAGTCGTAATCATTCAACAATTCAATCCACCTACGCTGCCTCATATTCAGTTGTTTCTGATTAAATATGTGTTGAAGACTTTTGTGGTCGGTATATATAATACTTTTGACCCCATATAAGTAGTGCCTCCAAGTCTTTAATGCAAAAACAACCGCGCCTAATTCCAAATCATGCGTCGTATAATTTTGTTCATGAATCTTCAATTGTCTAGACGCATAAGCAATCACCTTCGTTCGTTGCATTAATACAAAACCGAGACCTTGCTTTGATGCGTCACAATAAATCACAAAATCATCATTCCCTTCAGGCAATGACAATATAGGTGCCGTAGTTAGCTTTTTCTTCAATAACTGAAACGCTTTCTCTTGTTCATCATTCCATTCAAATTTCTTCCCTTTATGCGTTAATGCAGTCAAGGGTTTTGCTATTCTGGAAAAGTCTTGGATAAACCTTCTGTAGTAACCAGCTAGTCCTAAAAACTGGCGTATGTGTTTCGGAGTTTTCGGGGTTTCCCACTTTTCAACAGTTTCTATCTTTGCCGGATCCACCTTAATACCTTCTTTGTTCACTATGTGACCGAGGAATTGAACTTCTTCCAACCAAAATGCACACTTTGAAAACTTAGCGTACAATTCTTCCTTCCTCAATACTTCTAACACCTTTCTCAAATGTTCACCGTGTTCTTGGTCATTCTTTGATTAAATAAGTAAGCATCCGATACTTTGGATGGGGTTTGTTAGGCCCAATAGATCTATCTTTAGGATTCGCGTCAATTAGGGTGTCTGTTCCCTAATTCTTAGATTACCAGACTTAATAAAAAGGGGCATATTCAATTTCGATAATTCAACCATAGAATGTAGTTTCACGTACTTGTGTCTATTTTGTAAATCATTTATAAAACCTGCATGTATTCTCATCCCAAAAATATTAGATTTTAAAAGTGGGACTATAACTCACATTCACAGATTTTTACTTCGTCGAGAAGTAAGACTTGGCCACTGTTGATTCACGAACCTATAACAATATATACATGTATATTAAAGTATGTTCAAAATATATTTACAACACTTTTAATATATTTTGATGTTTTAAGTTTATTAAGTCAGCTGTCCTCGTTAGTAACCTACAACTAGTTGTCCACAGTTAGATGTACAGAAATAAATCGATAAATATTATCTTGAATCAATCCACGACCCAGTGTATACGTATCTCAGTATTGATCACAACTCAAACTATATATATTTTGGAATCAACCTCAACCCTGTATAGCTAACTCCAACATTCACATATAGAGTGTCTATGGTTGTTCCGAAATATATATAGATGTGTCGACATGATAGGTCGAAACATTGTATACGTGTCTATGGTATCTCAAGATAACATAATATACAATACAAGTTGATTAAGTTATGGTTGGAATAGATTTGTTACCAAATTTCACGTAGCTAAAATGAGAAAAATTATCCAATCTTGTTTTACCCATAACTTCTTCATTTTAAATCCGTTTTGAGTGAATCAAATTGCTATGGTTTCATATTGAACTCTATTTTATGAATCTAAACAGAAAAAGTATAGGTTTATAGTCGGAAAAATAAGTTAAAAGTCGTTTTTGTAAAGGTAGTCATTTCAGTCGAAAGAACGACGTCTAGATGACCATTTTAGAAAACATACTTCCACTTTGAGTTTAACCATAATTTTTGGATATAGTTTCATGTTCATAATAAAAATCATTTTCTCAGAATAACAACTTTTAAATCAAAGTTTATCATAGTTTTTAATTAACTAACCCAAAACAGCCCGCGGTGTTACTACGACGGCGTAAATCCGGTTTTACGGTGTTTTTCGTGTTTCCAGGTTTTAAATCATTAAGTTAGCATATCATATAGATATAGAACATGTGTTTAGTTAATTTTAAAAGTCAAGTTAGAAGGATTAACTTTTGTTTGCGAACAAGTTTAGAATTAACTAAACTATGTTCTAGTGATTACGAGTTTAAACCTTCGAATAAGATAGTTTTATATATATGAATCGATTGATGTTATGAACATCATTACTACCTCAAGTTTAGTAGGTAAACCTACTGGAAGTGACAAGAAATGATCTAGCTTCAAAGGATCTTGGATGGCTTGAAAGTTCTGGAAGTAGGATCACGACACAAAAACAAGTTCAAGTAAGATTTTTACTCGAATTAAGATAGTTTATAGTTATAGAAATTGAATCAAAGTTTGAATATGAATATTACCTTGAATAAGAAAGATAACCTACTGTATATAACAAAGGTTTCTTGATCTTAGATGATTACTTGGAATGAATTAGAAAGCTTGGAAGTAAATTAGTAAACTTGAAGGGATTTTTGAAGTGTTCTTGAAGTGTTCTTCCTATGATGATTATAGCTTGATTCTTGAACTGATTTTTGATGAAGATGATGATTAACTACTGGAAAAATACGTTCATAATAGTGTATGTGTGTTGAGAGAGAATTAGAAAGAGAATTGGAAGTGAAATGGAGTGAATGATGAGTGGTAATTGGTGAGTGGTGAGTGGGGTTAAAAGGAGTTCTAGTTAGTTGACTAGCTCATGGTAGAAGTTAAAATTGATTAGTCATACATGACATAATCAAGAGTGGAATCCCATGCTAGTTCCTATTGGTATATACCCATAGTAAGTATGTTTTGAAGTTGTGTATAATACGGGTAAGAATACGACTAGAATTCTTGATGAAAGAAAAGAATGGGAAAGTAACTGTAACCATTTTCGTTAAGTATGAGTGTTTTGATATATGTCTTGAAGTCTTCCAAAAGTATTTTATTACATCTAAATACACTACATGTATATACATTTTAACTGAGTCGTTAAGTCATCGTTAGTCGTTACATGTAAGTGTTGTTTTGAAACCTTTAAGTTAACGATCTCAATTAATGTTGTTAACCCATTGTTTATTATATCTAATGAGATATTAAATTATTATATTATCATGATATCATGATATATTAATATATCTTAATATGATATATATACATTTAAATGTCGTTACAACGATAATCGTTACATATATGTCTCGTTTCGAAATCCTTAAGTTAGTAGTCTTGTTTATATGTATATAACTCATTGTTAATATACTTATGGAGATACTTACTTATCATAATCTCATGTTAACCATATGTATATCCATATAGATATCGTTATGTCGTTTTTACAAGTTTTAACGTTCGTGAATCGCCGGTCAACTTGGGTGGTCAATTGTCTATATGAAACATATTTCAATTAATCAAGTCTTAACAAGTTTGATTGCTTAACATGTTGGAAACATTTAATCATGTAAATATCAATCTCAATTAATATATATAAACATGGAAAAGTTCGGGTCACTACAGTATATACCAATAGTAAATACGTATAGAAGCTGGGTATGATACGAGTATATATACTCTAGGTATACATGTAGAAATTTTGAGGAAACGGAACGAGAATTCAAATATAGCTATCTTTTGTAAATATACTTATATTGTTTTATGTATATAAGCCCTTTAAAAGTGATTAAATACATATTTATACGATACTTGTATAAGTATTATAGGTTAAAGGTATATATGTCAAATAACGTTACGTATAGTTATCATTTTGAAAACTTAAGTTAGTAGTCTCAAAGTATACTTATAACTTATTGTTATTGTAGTGACCCGAACTTTTCCATGTTTATATATATTAATTGAGATTGATGTTTACATGATTAAATGTTTCCAACATGTTAAGCAATCAAACTTGTTAAGACTTGATTAATTGAAATAGGTTTCATATAGACAATTGACCACCCAAGTTGACCGGTGATTCACGAACGTTAAAACTTGTAAAAAACTATATGATGACATATATATGGTTATATATATAGTTAACATGATATTATGATAAGTAAACATATCATTAATTATATTAACAATGAACTACATATGTAAAAACAAGACTACTAACTTAATGATTTTGAAACGAGACATATATGTAACGTTTATCGTTGTAACGACATTTAATGTATATATATCATATTAAGAGATATTCGTACATCATAATATCATGATAATATAATAATTTAAAATCTCTTTTGTTATTATAAACATTGGGTTAACAACATTTAACAAGATCGTTAACCTAAAGGTTTCAAAACAACACTTACATGTAACGACTAACGATGACTTAACGACTCAGTTAAAATGTATATACATGTAGTGTTTTAATATGTATTTATACACTTTTGAAAGACTTCAATACACTTATCAAAATACTTCTACTTAACAAAAATGCTTACAATTACATTCTCGTTCAGTTTCATCAACAATTCTACTCGTATGCACCCGTATTCGTACTCGTACAATACACAGCTTTTAGATGTATGTACTATTGGTATATACACTCCAATGATCAGCTCTTAGCAGCCCATGTGAGTCACCTAACACATGTGGGAACCATCATTTGGCAACTAGCATGAAATATCTCATAAAATTACAAAAATATGAGTAATCATTCATGACTTATTTACATGAAAACAAAATAACATATCCTTTATATCTAATCCATACACCAACGACCAAAAACACCTACAAACACTTTCATTCTTCAATTTTCTTCATCTAATTGAACTCTCTCAAGTTCTATCTTCAAGTTCTAAGTGTTCTTCATAAATTCCAAAAGTTCTAGTTTCATAAAATCAAGAATACTTTCAAGTTTGCTAGCTCACTTCCAATCTTGTAAGGTGATCATCCAACCTCAAGAAATCTTTGTTTCTTACAGTAGGTTATCATTCTAATACAAGGTAATAATCATATTCAAACTTTGGTTCAATTTCTATAACTATAACAATCTTATTTTAAGTAATGATCTTACTTGAACTTGTTTTCGTGTCATGATTCTGCTTCAAGAACTTCGAGCCATCCAAGGATCCATTGAAGCTAGATCCATTTTTCTCTTTTCCATTAGGTTTATCCAAGGAACTTAAGGTAGTAATGATGTTCATAACATCATTCGATTCATACGTATAAAGCTATCTTATTCGAAGGTTTAAACTTGTAATCACTAGAACATAGTTTAGTTAATTCTAAACTTGTTCGCAAACAAAAGTTAATCCTTCTAACTTGACTTTTAAAATCAACTAAACACATGTTCTATATCTATATGATATGCTAACTTAATGATTTAAAACCTGGAAACACGAAAAACACCGTAAAACCGGATTTACGCCGTCATAGTAACACCGCGGGCTGTTTTGGGTTAGTTAATTAAAAACTATGATAAACTTTGATTTAAAAGTTGTTATTCTGAGAAAATGATTTTTATTATGAACATGAAACTATATCCAAAAATTATGGTTAAACTCAAAGTGGAAGTATGTTTTCTAAAATGGTCATCTAGACGTCGTTCTTTCGACTGAAATGACTACCTTTACAAAAACGACTTGTAACTTATTTTTCCGACTAGAAACCTATACTTTTTTTGTTTAGATTCATAAAATAGAGTTCAATATGAAACCATAGCAATTTGATTCACTCAAAAAGGATTTAAAATGAAGAAGTTATGGGTAAAACAAGATTGGATAATTTTTCTCATTTTAGCTACGTGAAAATTGGTAACAAATCTATTCCAACCATAACTTAATCAACTTGTATTATATATTATGTAATCTTGAGATACCATAGACACGTATACAATGTTTCGACCTATCATGTCGACACATCTATATATATTTCGGAACAACCATAGACACTCTATATGTGAATGTTGGAGTTAGCTATACAGGGTTGAGGTTGATTCCAAAATATATATAGTTTGAGTTGTGATCAATACTGAGATACGTATACACTGGGTCGTGGATTGATTCAAGATAATATTTATCGATTTATTTCTGTACATCTTGAAGGTATTTCATATGCCCGAGAGACATATTAAATTAATGTGGCCAACATGTTATGATCCAAGTCGGGTCATACCCAATAACAAGCCGACAACACCTTATGAGTATTTGTTTTAATGAATGGATCTTTAAAAAAAAAAATACTAGACACTTAGACTTTAGAAATTGGTTTTCTAAAGATAATATGCTTGAAATAATTATTTGGATAATTATAAATGTAAGTTTTATAATTAAACTTATTTGTGTGTAATGATTTTATAAAGTGGTTATAAAATTAAATATGTATGTACTAGTAACATACATGTGTGTATATATATAATTATAAGTGGCTTATAATTTATATATATAAGTGCAAGTAATATATATATGTGCACTTACATATTATAAATGGTTATAAAATAATGTAATGTACATGTATATTTAAAAGAGTGCAAGTATTAGTTGAATAAACTAGCAACAAATTCAAAATGGGGTTTGAATTCAAATTATGGAAAAGAAAAAAAACAAAAAAAAAAAAAAAAAAAAAAAAGGGGGACAAGGGTGAACGGTTTTGGCAAGCCCAAGACACTCCACCCCATGCTTGTTTTGCTTCCATAAGTTACTTGCTAGGTTCATTGCACTTGTACAACATACACACATAGTTTACTTACATTTTGAACAAAAAAAACCCTCTCTTCCTACACTACTTGGGCAGCCACTTTTAGGGAAAGAAGAAGGGTTCATCAAGCTTGTTTTTCTTACAATCTTGTGTCTCAAATCCTAACCAAGAAGAAGGGTGTTGGTTGCTAAGGCTTGTGGGTATACAAGGCTTGAGGTTTCAAGTTAGAATCTTGCCATTTTCATCACCATCTTCATCTTTACATAACCTCCTAACTTGGAGTAGGTATATCTCCATGAACTAGCTCTTTTACTTTTGTAAGCATATATTCTTGACTTGATATATTTTGGGATTCAAGTTTAAATGGTTAAACTTTGTAAAGATTAATTTGTTAAAAATGCTTCCGCTTACTTGTTATAAAATCGATTTTGTCACACACACATATAAGGATATGGAAACTTGGTAATCTTTTGAATCCCAACAATGGTATCTAGAGCCAAAGTCATAGAAATATGCTTCTTGTATTTGGCTTGTAAACCCATTTTCTTTACAATCTAGTAACATGCATGAAACTAGAAAGTAAAAATTTTGGGTTTTTGGATGGGGGTTTATTTTGGCCGAATTTAAGGGGTTCCAAATGGGTTTTGGAGCTTCAAGTTTGGCCAAGATTTGTTGTTATTTTGGTTCACAATCATGCCTTGGCCTTGTGGTTGGATTTGTGTGTGATTTGGTTGTGTTTTGATGTTTGTAAATTCATTAATTTGGTTTGTAATAATCTTGTAATTTTTGGTGATGTAATTTATTTTATTTGGTATGTAAAATAGATTATGTTGTAATTTCCTTTTCTAGAAAAAATGTATTAGGTTATATATTTTGTAAAAAGAAAAGTGAAGATTCAAGAAGATTACAAGATGGAGCATAAGGATGCAAGAGTTAGTGGGAGATTTGTTAATCTCCTACTTTGTGATTTTAACCCTTTAGGTAACACTTGTTTTTGGCTAAACAAGTGTTTACCACTTTGGCATGATTGTGGACTCCTTTTGCATGCTTGTATGATTTTGTGTATGTGTTTGGTTGCTACAATATATCATGAAACAAACTTGCAAAAATGACATTATAATTGGTTATAATTAAAAACAACATAAGACACTAATAAATGGTTATTAGGAACTAGATAAAATGAGCATATAAAATGGTTTATATCAAGTAAAATTGGTTATTTTACTAATGACATGAAATGGGTTTTTCATAATGTACCATACATCAAATGCATGTTGGTGTATGAAAAAGGTTTTCTTAAAACTAGAATTTAGGAAGACTTAAAAAAATCCCTTAACTTATAAAACAAGGTAAACAAGTTAAACGCCATCCTATTGTGAAACACTTGAACATAGTAGTGAACTCATAATGGGATAAAGGTCACCTAACCGTTATGAGCAAACTAATATGGTTAAGGTAAGATTCACATGCTTGTGGGATAAAGGTCACCTAACCACTTGTATGTTAATTGTACATGTTTGCACAAGTAGGACAACTTGATTTGGGAATCATGAACTTAGGGTCACCGAAGCATGAGGAACAAATAGGCGTTGATGGGATTAATATGCCATGCAAAAGGATTGCATGATCCCATAACTTAGAAGTTGCAAAAGGATTGCAATTGTCATGAAAATGACTACCTAGCTAAATCAAATGATGGGATAAAGGTCACCTAACCAAAATTTGATTTGCCGTTGGATTCTAAGATTTAATTAAACAATTAAAATTAAAAGGGTATTGTTTATTAAATTTGAAATCAATACTTAAAAGAACTTTGTTGAATTTTGTAGATGGCCGCTAATAACAACAACAACATGAACAACGCACCACTTAACTTTAACAACCTATCGTTGCGGTCTCTCCTCGAGAAAGACAAACTCAACCATACAAACTTTATGGATTGGTTCCGCAATCTTCGGATTGTCCTCAAACAAGAGGATAAAATGTATGTGCTTGAGGACCCCATTCCCGATCAACCGGATGAGAGTGATGTGGAGGCAATGGCCTCTTACGATAAGTATTGCCACGACTCCCTTCAAGTCTCATGCTTAATGCTTGGGACTATGATACCCGAACTCCAAAAGGATTTCGAGCATCATAGCGCATACGACATGATAACACAATTGAAGGAGATGTTTCTCCAACAAGCACGTGTTGAGCGTTTCGAAACGGTTCGGGCGCTTCATGCTTGTCGTATGGACGACACCCAATCGGTTTCATCTTATGTACTTAAGATGAAAAGCCTTATCGATCGTGCTAACCGTCTTAACCTTAACATATCTAATGAGTTAGCCACCGATCTTATCCTTAACTCCCTATCAAAGAGGTTTGATCAATTTGTAATTAATTACAACATGAATGGGATGGATAAGAGTATAGGTGAGCTTCATGGTATGCTTAGGACGGCCGAAACTAGCATGGGTAAAAGGGCTTTACCCGTGTTAGCAATCGATCAAGGTGGGTCCAAAAGTAAGACCTCTAAGCCAAAGGTGGCTAAGAGAAAAGGACCCGCCTATCAAGGCAAAGGGAAAGGGAAGATGGTTACCCCAACCATCAACAAGGCTAAGAAGCAAAAGGTAGCCGAGAAGGCAAACCCCAAGGAAGACCCATGTTTCGGTTGCGGTGAGATGGGTCATTGGAAACGAAACTGTCCGGTCTACCTTAAGGAGTTGAAGGACAAGAGGGATGCAGGGCAAACCTCAGGTAATATATATATGGTATATATAGAGCTAAGTATTACTTCTTCTAATACATGGGTATTAGACACTGGATGTGGAACTCATATTTGCAATTCTTTGCAGGGGTTCAAAAGAAGTGATCATAAGGCGGGAACATCAAGTCTCTATATGGGCAATGGTGCAAAGGTGCATGTTAAAGCTCAAGGAGATTTTATTTTGAAGCTTCCAAGTGGATTGGAACTTATTTTAGAAAATGTTTTGTATGCTCCAGATTTGTGTAGAAACATTATTTCTATTTCTCGCTTAAAACAATGTGGTTACGTTGTTAATTTTATTGATGATGATATTCATGTTTCTAAAGATAATGTATTCTATTTCAAGGCTTCGCCTTCAAATGGAATTTATGAATTGGTTCATGGTGACGCATCATCGAGCTCTATATACCATACAAGCACCAAGAAACTCAAAAGGGATTTGAGTGATTCCTACTTATGGCATTGTCGCCTTGGTCACATAAACAAGAACCGAATGCATACACTTCAAAGGAATGGACTTTTGAAATCAAATGAAATGGATTCATTTGAAGTATGCGAATCTTGTTTACAAGGCAAGATGACTAAAGCACCTTTCAAAGGGACTTATGAAAGGGCTAAAGATTTATTGGGATTAATACATTCGGATGTATGTGGACCCTTTAAACCCATGACTAGGAAAGGTGAAAGATACTTTGTTACTTTCATTGATGACTTTAGTCGTTTCGGATATGTCTACTTATTAAGACACAAGGACGAAACGTTTGAAGCATTCAAAGAATATCAAAACGAAGTACAAAATCAACTCAATAGGACAATTAAGGTACTACGTACCGATAGAGGAGGTGAATACCTAAGCGATGCCTTCCAAGATCATCTTAGGAGTTGTGGGATTATCTCACAACTTACTCCACCCGGAACACCCCAACTTAATGGAGTTTCCGAAAGGAGGAACCGAACCCTAATGGATATGGTTCGATCTATGATGGCAAGAAGCTCGTTGCCTCTATCATTTTGGGGTTATTGTCTAAGCTCCGCGGCTCGTATTTTAAATATGGCCCCAACCAAGAAAGTGGAACGAACTCCTCACGAGATGTGGTTTGGAAAACCTCCTTCTCTTTCATACTTGAAAGTATGGGGATGTGAAGCTTATCCTAAGCGTTATGTAGCAAATAAGCTACATGCTCGATCCACAAAGTGTATCTTCATAGGATATCCCAAAGATGACATGGGATATTACTTCTATGATCCATCCGAGCAAACCGTATTTGTTGCTCGGAAAGCGGAATTCCTTGAAACCAAGTTCCTTATGGAAGGTGATGGTGAAAGGAAGATAGATCTTGTAGAGGTACAAGATCAAGCCGATGATACACAATTGGTTGGCACTAGTACTCAACATGAGGATGTTGAAAATGATCAAGTGGATGATCAAGGTACACAAGACGTTCGAAGATCTAGTAGAATTAGTAATCCTCCCGAGAGATATGGGTTTCTCGTGGAAGGTTGCTATACGGTTGATTTGGATGAACCGACAAACTACAAAGATGCTTTATCAAGAATTGATAAAGATAAATGGCAGGAAGCCATGAACGCCGAGATGCAATCCATGTATGAAAACCAAGTTTGGGAACTTGTTGTGCAACCTCCTAGCTCCAAGCTAGTTGATTGCAAATGGCTTTTCAAGAAGAAAACCGACATACATGGAAACTTGGATACATACAAAGCTAGACTTGTAGCAAAAGGTTTCACTCAAACTCAAGGGGTTGATTATGATGAAACTTTCTCGCCAGTGGCAATGCTAAAGTCTATTAGGATATTATTTGCCATTGCTGCTCACTATGACTATGAAATATGGCAAATGGATGTCAAAACCGCTTTCCTAAATGGATATCTTGAGGAAGATGTCTATATGGTACAGCCCGAAGGTTTTGTTGATCCGAAAAATCCTAAAAAGGTATGCAAGTTGAAGAAATCAATCTACGGATTGAAACAAGCATCTAGAATGTGGAATCATCGCTTTAATGAAGAAGCAAAGAAATTTGGCTTCATTAAAAATGGTGATGAAGCTTGTGTGTACAAGAAGGCTAGTGGGAGCTCTATAATGTTCCTTGTGCTATATGTGGATGATATATTATTATTTGGGAATGATATTACCACAATGCAAGAAGTCAAAACTTGGCTAAAAAGTTGCTTCTCCATTAAGGATCTTGGAGAAGCACAATACATTTTGGGGATAGGAATCTATAGGAATAGATCCAAGAAATTGATAGGTTTAAGTCAAAGTACATACATTGATAAAATCTTGAAAAGGTTCAAGATGGAAAACTCTAAGAAAGGTTTGGTACCTATTCAAAGAGGAACCATTCTCAGTTCATCTCAGTGTCCTACCACGAAAGATGAACAAGAGAGAATGAAGAAAGTCCCATATGCATCCGCTATTGGGTCTATCATGTATGCAATGATATGTACTAGACCGGATGTGTCATGCGCTCTAAGCTTGACTAGTAGATACCAGAACAACCCAGGAAATAGTCATTGGACTGCGGTTAAATGTATATTGAAATACCTTAGAAGGACTAAGGATATGTTTCTTATATATGGGTCTGGTGAGCAGGAACTCGCCGTAAAAGGTTACGTGGACGCGAGTTTCCAAACTGATCGAGATGACTCTCGATCACAATCCGGTTATGTCTTCATGTTAAATGGTGGTGCGGTCTCTTGGAAGAGTTCGAAACAGGAGGTTGTTGCGTTATCCACTACAGAGTCGGAGTACATTGCCGCCTCACTGGCAGCTCAGGAAGCTGCATGGATGAAGAAATTCATCGACGACTTAGGAGTGGTCCCTTCCATTCAGGACCCTCTTGAGATCTTTTGTGACAACGAGGGAGCAATTGCTCAAATTAAGGAACCTCGTGCTCATCAAAAGACTCGTCACATTGAGCGGAGATTCAACTACATTAGGGATGAGGTTGAAAAGGGAAAGATATGTATTCACAAAGTTCACACAGATCATAATATTGCGGATCCACTCACGAAGCTTTTAAATGGACCAAAACATGAGGGACATGTTTGTGCGTTAGGGCTTCGATATTCTAGTGATTGGAAATGATCTATTTTATGTATTGTAACGGAACGAATTAGTTCAAACTCATTAATATAATTATGGTATTAATTTAATTTTGAGTTATGTTCCTATTTTGCATATTTAATCCATGAATAAATATTTATTCTAAATCCCGTAGTTGATCATATTTGTGGGAACAAGTATGAGGTTTAGACTATTATGAACTCGGATTGGTATACATTCACAGGGTTGAATGTGGGGCTAGGTAGCTACCAAAGTTCATAGATATTTGTGGGAAACAAATATTGGGAGACCCGCTCTCAAGATTTACTGTATGGAGCCTTTGTGGTTGATCACATGTAATCTTGAGTAAAGGAGAATATCATTGTATCCTCTGACCTGAGTTACATATTGGGTTCAGATATTCACCGAATATCATGCCTTGATTCTTTTCTTTGCTATCCTGAGAAGGTGGCTCACAAGGGAGGCTTCAGGTATGGTACAAGGTGTAGTGTCTAGGACGTATGTAATCAAGATGGAATTTGTCCCTCTTATTCGTTGAGAGTCAGATGTCTAAGGCCTGATAAAGTTAAATCTATAAGAGAGTGATCACTCTATGTCTCTTGGATTTAACATGACATCTAGGACAAAAGGATGTAGTGAAAGATTCACCTAATCATATTCGAGATGGGAACTCGAAAGGGATGATGTTATTGAATGGCACTAAGTCATAACACGTTGGGGGTGATGGACGGTCGTTAGGTGGTATCCATCACTTGCATTAATTTCTTATGTTTCTCGTGCAAGTGGGAGATTGAAGGTATTTCATATGCCCGAGAGACATATTAAATTAATGTGGCCAACATGTTATGATCCAAGTCGGGTCATACCCAATAACAAGCCGACAACACCTTATGAGTATTTGTTTTAATGAATGGATCTTTAAAAAAAAAAATACTAGACACTTAGACTTTAGAAATTGGTTTTCTAAAGATAATATGCTTGAAATAATTATTTGGATAATTATAAATGTAAGTTTTATAATTAAACTTATTTGTGTGTAATGATTTTATAAAGTGGTTATAAAATTAAATATGTATGTACTAGTAACATACATGTGTGTATATATATAATTATAAGTGGCTTATAATTTATATATATAAGTGCAAGTAATATATATATGTGCACTTACATATTATAAATGGTTATAAAATAATGTAATGTACATGTATATTTAAAAGAGTGCAAGTATTAGTTGAATAAACTAGCAACAAATTCAAAATGGGGTTTGAATTCAAATTATGGAAAAGAAAAAAAACAAAAAAAAAAAAAAAAAAAAAAAGGGGGACAAGGGTGAACGGTTTTGGCAAGCCCAAGACACTCCACCCCATGCTTGTTTTGCTTCCATAAGTTACTTGCTAGGTTCATTGCACTTGTACAACATACACACATAGTTTACTTACATTTTGAACAAAAAAAACCCTCTCTTCCTACACTACTTGGGCAGCCACTTTTAGGGAAAGAAGAAGGGTTCATCAAGCTTGTTTTTCTTACAATCTTGTGTCTCAAATCCTAACCAAGAAGAAGGGTGTTGGTTGCTAAGGCTTGTGGGTATACAAGGCTTGAGGTTTCAAGTTAGAATCTTGCCATTTTCATCACCATCTTCATCTTTACATAACCTCCTAACTTGGAGTAGGTATATCTCCATGAACTAGCTCTTTTACTTTTGTAAGCATATATTCTTGACTTGATATATTTTGGGATTCAAGTTTAAATGGTTAAACTTTGTAAAGATTAATTTGTTAAAAATGCTTCCGCTTACTTGTTATAAAATCGATTTTGTCACACACACATATAAGGATATGGAAACTTGGTAATCTTTTGAATCCCAACACATCTAACTGTGGACAACTAGTTGTAGGTTACTAACGAGGACAGCTGACTTAATAAACTTAAAACATCAAAATATATTAAAAGTGTTGTAAATATATTTTGAACATACTTTGATATATATGTATATATTGTTATAGGTTCGTGAATCAACCAGTGGCCAAGTCTTACTTCCCGACGAAGTAAAAATCTGTGAAAGTGAGTTATAGTCCCACTTTTAAAATCTAATATTTTTGGGATGAGAATACATGCAGGTTTTATAAATGATTTACAAAATAGACACAAGTACGTGAAACTACATTCTATGGTTGAATTATCGAAATCGAATATGCCCCTTTTTATTAAGTCTGGTAATCTAAGAATTAGGGAACAGACACCCTAATTGACGCGAATCCTAAAGATAGATCTATTGGGCCTAACAAACCCCATCCAAAGTACCGGATGCTTTAGTACTTCGAAATTTATATCATATCCGAAGGGTGTCCCGGAATGATGGGGATATTCTTATATATGCATCTTGTTATTGTCGGTTACCAGGTGTTCACCATATGAATGATTTTTATCTCTATGTATGGGATGTGTATTGAAATATGAAATCTTGTGGTCTATTGTTACGATTTGATATATATAGGTTAAACCTATAACTCACCAACATTTTTGTTGACGTTTAAAGCATGTTTATTCTCAGGTGAATACTAAGAGCTTCCGCTGTTGCATACTAAAATAAGGACAAGATTTGGAGTCCATGTTTGTATGATATTGTGTAAAAACTGCATTCAAGAAACTGATTTCGATGTAACATATTTGTATTGTAAACTATTATGTAATGGTCGTGTGTAAACAGGATATTTTAGATTATCATTATTTGATAATCTACGTAAAGCTTTTTAAACCTTTATTTATGAAATAAAGGTTATGGTTTGTTTTAAAAATGAATGCAGTCTTTGAAAAACGTCTCATATAGAGGTCAAAACCTCGCAACGAAATCAATTAATATGGAACGTTTTTAATCAATAAGAACGGGACATTTCAGTTGGTATCAGAGCGTTGGTCTTAGAGAACCAGAAAATTTGCATTAGTGTGTCTTATCGAGTTTGTTAGGATGCATTAGTGAGTCTGGACTTCGACCGTGTTTTCTTTAAAAATGATTGCTTAACATTTTTGTTGGAAACTATATATTTTTAACATATGAATATTATGTGATATATTAATCTCTTAACGTGTTTGATATTATGTGATAGATGTCTACCTCTAGAACAAGTCCCATTGACTCACCTAATAATAATGAAGAGTCAAATGTAAATTGGAATGATTTGTGGACTGATTCACAAGTTCCCGAAGAGGAACCGAAAGAAGAGTCGGAACCGGAAGAAGAATCGGAACCGGAAGAAGAATCGGAACCGGATGAAGAAATAGAACCGGTGGGGGAAATAATAAAACGGTTAAGTAAAAGAAAATCCTCAACCAACCGACCAAAGTTAATTATGGTCAATGGTGTTTCCGCCAAGGAAGCAAAATATTGGGAGGATTACCAATTCTTCGATGAATCGGATTCCGACGAGAATTCCGATGATGTTATAGAAATTACCCCAACTGAATTTAAAAAGGCAAAAGAAAAAAATAAGGGAAAGGGCATAAAAATAGAGAAATCTAATTCCAACCCCGATGAACTTTATATGTATCGTCAACCCCCGAAGTCCTTAAGTTGTAACAATGACCCGGGAACCTCTAAACCACCAGGTTTTTCTAAACCAATGTGGACAACGACGGCTCGTATTAGGGGAACATCATATATCCCTAGAAACTTGGCAAAACGAACCAAAACCGAAGAAGAAGAAACGAGCGAGTCGGAATAACTGTATTCGTGTGGTGTAATATATGGAATATAGTGTTCTTATGCTTTATGATATATGTAAAAATTGCTTGTATTAATAAGTATTTTTTTTATGAATCTAACTCTTGTCTATTTTACAGTTTAAAAACACAAAATGGATAGACAACCCAATATTTTAAGAGACCTACCCGGAGACATGATTGATGAAATCTTGTCTAGAGTCGGCCAGAATTCTTCGGCACAACTATTTAAGGCGAGATCAGTTTGTAAGACATTCGAAGAACGTTCCAAGAATGTCTTGGTTTATAAGAGACTTTCGTTTGAAAGATGGGGGATATCACATTGGGAAACCCATAAGTTACGATGTGTTTACTTTGACGCATATATTGCGGGGAACCCAAATGCTATTTTACGCAACGGGTTAAGAAATTATTTTGACTCAATATATCCGAATATTGGACTTCGTGATTTAGAAAAAGCGGCTAACATGCAACATAAAGAAGCATGTTATGCTTACGGATTAGTAATGTTCGCTTCTCACCAAAGTGAGAACAAGAACATCGGGCTACAACTATTAAACAAAACGTTTCCACAAGTGACGGAGTCGGTAATTGGGGTAAGAAATGAGGTTTTTAGATTATTACGGGACTGTTGGACATTACGTAACCCTCGTCCCTTTGATGACGTTACAACACGCTGTCTTATCAACGGCCATAACGGTTATGTTGCACAAGACCAAGGATGGGAAGTAGTCCTAGTAAAACCAGAATGCATGACTTGTTTCTGGACGTATGAATTACGTGTCTTTATTGCCTTTGCTGAACGACTTGTGTACTAGCTAGAATTGTCTTCACAACTATCTTGTATCAAAGTTATTGTGTGCTATATTTCATGCTTTATGTAAAATAAGCGGTATTGTAAGTTTGTAAAATATTGTATAAAAGTTTGAACGCGAAATATTATTATAATCAGTTTTTCATATAGAATTGTAGTAGTTGAATTGTATATTAGCTACTAAGTATGAACTTAACGGGTAGGTACTACCCGAATTTAAACTTATAAAACGCTAATATGAAGAAAAAGCTTTTATAAATGAGTTCATATTATGCTATGAAATACTATTAACTACTCTTAATATTCTGTATGATTAACTTGTTCCATTTAACTATTTTGAAGGAAATGGCACCGACTACTCGACACACCGTGAATATGAATGAAGAGGAATTCCGTACTTTTCTAGCTTCAAACATAGCCGCAGTACAGGCTGCGCTACATACCAACAATAACTTTGGATCTAGCAGTACAAGAAATCGTGTAGGATGCACCTACAAAGAATTCACTGCCTGCAAACCTTTGGAATTTGATGGAACCGAAGGACCGATCGGATTGAAACGGTGGACCGAGAAGGTTGAATCGGTGTTTGCCATAAGTAAGTGTACTGAAGAGGACAAAGTGAAGTACGCTACGCATACCTTCACAGGTTCTGCGTTAACATGGTGGAATACCTATCTAGAGCAAGTGGGACAAGATGATGCGTACGCACTACCGTGGTCAGCATTCAAGCACTTGATGAACGAGAAGTACCGTCCCAGAACCGAGGTCAATAAGCTCAAGACAGAACTTAGAGGGTTACGAACCCAAGGATTTGATATTACCACGTACGAAAGACGATTCACAGAATTGTGCCTATTGTGTCCGGGAGCATTCGAAGATGAGGAAGAGAAGATCGACGCGTTTGTGAAAGGATTACCGGAAAGAATCCAAGAAGATATAAGTTCACACGAGCCCGCCTCCATACAACAGGCATGTAGAATGGCTCACAAACTAGTGAACCAGATTGAAGAAAGAATTAAAGAACAGACTGCTGAAGAGGCCAATGTGAAGCAAGTCAAAAGAAAGTGGGAGGAAAACGGTGATAAGAATCACCAATACAACAACAACAGCAATTACAACAATAATCGCAACAATTATCCCAACAATCGCAACATCAATCGCAACTACAACAAACGGCCCAACAACAACAACAACAACAACAACAACAACAACAGCAACTACAACAATCATCCCAACAACAATAATAACCGCAACAACAACAACAATCAGAAGCAACTATGCCAAAGGTGTGAAAAGAATCACTCGGGGTTCTGCACCAAATTTTGCAACAAGTGTAAAAGAAATGGTCATAGCGCGGCGAAGTGTGAGGTCTACGGACCAGGGGTTAATAGAACGAAAGGAACAAATGGTGTCGGAACGAGTAATGGCGGAGCAAGTAGTGTCGGAGCAAGTTATGCCAATGTAGTTTGTTATAAATGTGGAAAACCAGGCCACATTATTAGAAATTGCCCGAACCAGGAGAACACGAATGGACAAGGCCGTGGAAGAGTTTTCAATATTAATGCGGTAGAGGCACAGGAAGACCCGGAGCTTGTTACGGGTACGTTTCTTATTGACAATAAATCTGCTTACGTTTTATTTGATTCGGGTGCGGATAGAAGCTATATGAGTAGAGATTTTTGTGCTAAATTAAGTTGTCCATTGACGCCTTTGGATAGTAAATTTTTACTCGAATTAGCAAATGGTAAATTAATTTCAGCAGATAATATATGTCGGAATCGAGAAATTAAACTGGTTAGCGAAACATTTAAGATTGATTTGATACCAGTAGAGTTAGGGAGTTTTGATGTGATAATCGGTATGGACTGGTTGAAAGAAGTGAAAGCGGAGATCGTTTGTTACAAAAATGCAATTCGCATTATACGAGAAAAAGGAAAACCCTTAATGGTGTACGGAGAAAAGGGCAACACGAAGCTACATCTTATTAGTAATTTGAAGGCACAAAAACTAATAAGAAAAGGTTGCTATGCTGTTCTAGCACACGTCGAGAAAGTACAAACTGAAGAAAAGAGCATCAATGATGTTCCCGTCGCAAAAGAATTTCCTGATGTATTTCCGAAAGAATTACCGGGATTACCCCCACATCGATCCGTTGAATTTCAAATAGATCTTGTACCAGGAGCTGCACCAATAGCTCGTGCTCCTTACAGACTCGCACCCAGCGAGATGAAAGAACTACAAAGCCAATTACAAGAACTTTTAGAGCGTGGTTTCATTCGACCAAGCACATCACCATGAGGAGCTCCTGTTTTGTTTGTCAAGAAGAAAGATGGTACATTCAGGTTGTGTATCGACTACCGAGAGTTGAACAAACTTACCATCAAGAACCGCTACCCACTACCGAGAATCGACGACTTATTTGATCAACTACAAGGCTCGTCTGTTTATTCAAAGATTGACTTACGTTCCGGGTATCATCAAATGCGGGTGAAAGAAGATGATATTCCAAAGACTGCTTTCAGAACACGTTACGGTCATTACGAGTTTATGGTCATGCCGTTTGGTTTAACTAATGCACCAGCTGTGTTCATGGACCTTATGAACCGAGTGTGTGGACCATACCTTGACAAGTTTGTCATTGTTTTCATTGATGACATACTTATTTACTCAAAGAATGACCAAGAACACGGTGAACATTTGAGAAAGGTGTTAGAAGTATTGAGGAAGGAAGAATTGTACGCTAAGTTTTCAAAGTGTGCATTTTGGTTGGAAGAAGTTCAATTCCTCGGTCACATAGTGAACAAAGAAGGTATTAAGGTGGATCCGGCAAAGATAGAAACTGTTGAAAAGTGGGAAACCCCGAAAACTCCGAAACACATACGCCAGTTTTTAGGACTAGCTGGTTACTACAGAAGGTTCATCCAAGACTTTTCCAGAATAGCAAAACCCTTGACTGCATTAACGCATAAAGGGAAGAAATTTGAATGGAATGATGAACAAGAGAAAGCGTTTCAGTTATTGAAGAAAAAGCTAACTACGGCACCTATATTGTCATTGCCTGAAGGGAATGATGATTTTGTGATTTATTGTGACGCATCAAAGCAAGGTCTCGGTTGTGTATTAATGCAACGAACGAAGGTGATTGCTTATGCGTCTAGACAATTGAAGATTCACGAACAAAATTATACGACGCATGATTTGGAATTAGGCGCGGTTGTTTTTGCATTAAAGACTTGGAGGCACTACTTATATGGGGTCAAAAGTATTATATATACCGACCACAAAAGTCTTCAACACATATTTAATCAGAAACAACTGAATATGAGGCAGCGTAGGTGGATTGAATTATTGAATGATTACGATTTTGAGATTCGTTACCACCCGGGGAAGGCAAATGTGGTAGCCGATGCCTTGAGCAGGAAGGATAGAGAACCCATTCGAGTAAAATCTATGAATATAATGATTCATAATAACATTACTACTCAAATAAAGGAGGCGCAACAAGGAGTTTTAAAAGAGGGAAATTTAAAGGATGAAATACCCAAAGGATCGGAGAAGCATCTTAATATTCGGGAAGACGGAACCCGGTATAGGGCTGAAAGGATTTGGGTACCAAAATTTGGAGATATGAGAGAAATGGTACTTAGAGAAGCTCATAAAACCAGATACTCAATACATCCTGGAACGGGGAAGATGTACAAGGATCTCAAGAAACATTTTTGGTGGCCGGGTATGAAAGCCGATGTTGCTAAATACGTAGGAGAATGTTTGACGTGTTCTAAGGTCAAAGCTGAGCATCAGAAACCATCAGGTCTACTTCAACAACCCAAAATCCCGAAATGGAAATGGGAAAACATTACCATGGATTTCATCACTAAATTGCCAAGGACTGCAAGTGGTTTTGATACTATTTGGGTAATAGTTGATCGTCTCACCAAATCAGCACACTTCCTACCAATAAGAGAAGATGACAAGATGGAGAAGTTAGCACGACTGTATTTGAAGGAAGTCGTCTCCAGACATGGAATACCAATCTCTATTATCTCTGATAGGGATGGCAGATTTATTTCAAGATTCTGGCAGACATTACAGCAAGCATTAGGAACTCGTCTAGACATGAGTACTGCCTATCATCCACAAACTGATGGGCAGAGCGAAAGGACGATACAAACGCTTGAAGACATGCTACGAGCATGTGTTATTGATTTCGGAAACAGTTGGGATCGACATCTACCGTTAGCAGAATTTTCCTACAACAACAGCTACCATTCAAGCATTGAGATGGCGCCGTTTGAAGCACTTTATGGTAGAAAGTGCAGGTCTCCGATTTGTTGGAGTGAGGTGGGGGATAGACAGATTACGGGTCCGGAGATTATACAAGAAACTACCGAGAAGATCATCCAAATTCAACAACGGTTGAAAACCGCCCAAAGTCGACAAAAGAGCTACGCTGACATTAAAAGAAAAGATATAGAATTTGAAATTGGAGAGATGGTCATGCTTAAAGTTTCACCTTGGAAAGGCGTTGTTCGATTTGGTAAACGAGGGAAATTAAATCCAAGGTATATTGGACCATTCAAGATTATTGATCGTGTCGGACCAGTAGCTTACCGACTTGAGTTACCTCAACAACTCGCGGCTGTACATAACACTTTCCACGTCTCGAATTTGAAGAAATGTTTTGCTAAAGAAGATCTCACTATTCCGTTAGATGAAATCCAAATCAACGAAAAACTCCAATTCATCGAAGAACCCGTCGAAATAATGGATCGTGAGGTTAAAAGACTTAAGCAAAACAAGATACCAATTGTTAAGGTTCGATGGAATGCTCGTAGAGGACCCGAGTTCACCTGGGAGCGTGAAGATCAGATGAAGAAGAAATACCCGCATCTATTTCCAGAAGATTCGTCAACACCTTCAACAGCTTAAAATTTCGGGACGAAATTTATTTAACGGGTAGGTACTGTAGTGACCCGAACTTTTCCATGTTTATATATATTAATTGAGATTGATGTTTACATGATTAAATGTTTCCAACATGTTAAGCAATCAAACTTGTTAAGACTTGATTAATTGAAATAGGTTTCATATAGACAATTGACCACCCAAGTTGACCGGTGATTCACGAACGTTAAAACTTGTAAAAAACTATATGATGACATATATATGGTTATATATATAGTTAACATGATATTATGATAAGTAAACATATCATTAATTATATTAACAATGAACTACATATGTAAAAACAAGACTACTAACTTAATGATTTTGAAACGAGACATATATGTAACGTTTATCGTTGTAACGACATTTAATGTATATATATCATATTAAGAGATATTCGTACATCATAATATCATGATAATATAATAATTTAAAATCTCTTTTGTTATTATAAACATTGGGTTAACAACATTTAACAAGATCGTTAACCTAAAGGTTTCAAAACAACACTTACATGTAACGACTAACGATGACTTAACGACTCAGTTAAAATGTATATACATGTAGTGTTTTAATATGTATTTATACACTTTTGAAAGACTTCAATACACTTATCAAAATACTTCTACTTAACAAAAATGCTTACAATTACATTCTCGTTCAGTTTCATCAACAATTCTACTCGTATGCACCCGTATTCGTACTCGTACAATACACAGCTTTTAGATGTATGTACTATTGGTATATACACTCCAATGATCAGCTCTTAGCAGCCCATGTGAGTCACCTAACACATGTGGGAACCATCATTTGGCAACTAGCATGAAATATCTCATAAAATTACAAAAATATGAGTAATCATTCATGACTTATTTACATGAAAATAAAATAACATATCCTTTATATCTAATCCATACACCAACGACCAAAAACACCTACAAACACTTTCATTCTTCAATTTTCTTCATCTAATTGAACTCTCTCAAGTTCTATCTTCAAGTTCTAAGTGTTCTTCATAAATTCCAAAAGTTCTAGTTTCATAAAATCAAGAATACTTTCAAGTTTGCTAGCTCACTTCCAATCTTGTAAGGTGATCATCCAACCTCAAGAAATCTTTGTTTCTTACAGTAGGTTATCATTCTAATACAAGGTAATAATCATATTCAAACTTTGGTTCAATTTCTATAACTATAACAATCTTATTTTAAGTAATGATCTTACTTGAACTTGTTTTCGTGTCATGATTCTGCTTCAAGAACTTCGAGCCATCCAAGGATCCATTGAAGCTAGATCCATTTTTCTCTTTTCCATTAGGTTTATCCAAGGAACTTAAGGTAGTAATGATGTTCATAACATCATTCGATTCATACGTATAAAGCTATCTTATTCGAAGGTTTAAACTTGTAATCACTAGAACATAGTTTAGTTAATTCTAAACTTGTTCGCAAACAAAAGTTAATCCTTCTAACTTGACTTTTAAAATCAACTAAACACATGTTCTATATCTATATGATATGCTAACTTAATGATTTAAAACCTGGAAACACGAAAAACACCGTAAAACCGGATTTACGCCGTCATAGTAACACCGCGGGCTGTTTTGGGTTAGTTAATTAAAAACTATGATAAACTTTGATTTAAAAGTTGTTATTCTGAGAAAATGATTTTTATTATGAACATGAAACTATATCCAAAAATTATGGTTAAACTCAAAGTGGAAGTATGTTTTCTAAAATGGTCATCTAGACGTCGTTCTTTCGACTGAAATGACTACCTTTACAAAAACGACTTGTAACTTATTTTTCCGACTAGAAACCTATACTTTTTTTGTTTAGATTCATAAAATAGAGTTCAATATGAAACCATAGCAATTTGATTCACTCAAAAAGGATTTAAAATGAAGAAGTTATGGGTAAAACAAGATTGGATAATTTTTCTCATTTTAGCTACGTGAAAATTGGTAACAAATCTATTCCAACCATAACTTAATCAACTTGTATTATATATTATGTAATCTTGAGATACCATAGACACGTATACAATGTTTCGACCTATCATGTCGACACATCTATATATATTTCGGAACAACCATAGACACTCTATATGTGAATGTTGGAGTTAGCTATACAGGGTTGAGGTTGATTCCAAAATATATATAGTTTGAGTTGTGATCAATACTGAGATACGTATACACTGGGTCGTGGATTGATTCAAGATAATATTTATCGATTTATTTCTGTACATCTAACTGTGGACAACTAGTTGTAGGTTACTAACGAGGACAGCTGACTTAATAAACTTAAAACATCAAAATATATTAAAAGTGTTGTAAATATATTTTGAACATACTTTGATATATATGTATATATTGTTATAGGTTCGTGAATCAACCAGTGGCCAAGTCTTACTTCCCGACGAAGTAAAAATCTGTGAAAGTGAGTTATAGTCCCACTTTTAAAATCTAATATTTTTGGGATGAGAATACATGCAGGTTTTATAAATGATTTACAAAATAGACACAAGTACGTGAAACTACATTCTATGGTTGAATTATCGAAATCGAATATGCCCCTTTTTATTAAGTCTGGTAATCTAAGAATTAGGGAACAGACACCCTAATTGACGCGAATCCTAAAGATAGATCTATTGGGCCTAACAAACCCCATCCAAAGTACCGGATGCTTTAGTACTTCGAAATTTATATCATATCCGAAGGGTGTCCCGGAATGATGGGGATATTCTTATATATGCATCTTGTTATTGTCGGTTACCAGGTGTTCACCATATGAATGATTTTTATCTCTATGTATGGGATGTGTATTGAAATATGAAATCTTGTGGTCTATTGTTACGATTTGATATATATAGGTTAAACCTATAACTCACCAACATTTTTGTTGACGTTTAAAGCATGTTTATTCTCAGGTGAATATTAAGAGCTTCCGCTGTTGCATACTAAAATAAGGACAAGATTTGGAGTCCATGTTTGTATGATATTGTGTAAAAACTGCATTCAAGAAACTGATTTCGATGTAACATATTTGTATTGTAAACCATTATGTAATGGTCGTGTGTAAACAGGATATTTTAGATTATCATTATTTGATAATCTACGTAAAGCTTTTTAAACCTTTATTTATGAAATAAAGGTTATGGTTTGTTTTAAAAATGAATGCAGTCTTTGAAAAACGTCTCATATAGAGGTCAAAACCTCGCAACGAAATCAATTAATATGGAACGTTTTTAATCAATAAGAACGGGACATTTCAGTTATTAGTACACAATAAGATGTTAAACCATTCTTAGATCATGTTAAATATATATAAATCCATATATATACACAAACGTATAATTATCGTTTGTTATATAGTTCGTGATATCATCGGTCAAATTGGACGGTCAAACGTTGTGTAAAACTCTTTTTAAAAACATAAATCTCAACAATTTAGATTACTTATCATGTTGGTAAGGTTTAATTTATGTAAATATTAATCTCATAGGTATAAAATGATCGGAAAAAATCCGGGTCGTTACAATTGACCTCGGTTCTGGGACGGTACTTCTCGTTCATCAAGTGCTTGAATGCTGACCACGGTAGTGCGTAAGCATCATCTTGTCCCACTTGCTCTAGATAGGTATTCCACCATGTTAACGCAGAACCTGTGAAGGTATGCGTAGCGTACTTCACTTTGTCCTCTTCAGTACACTTACTTATGGCAAACACCGATTCGACCTTCTCGGTCCACCGTTTCAATCCGATTGGTCCTTCGGTTCCATCAAATTCCAAAGGTTTGTAGGCAGTGAATTCTTTGTAAGTGCATCTTACACGATTTCTTGTACTGCTAGATCCAAGGTTATTGTTGGTATGTAGCGCAGCCTGTACTGCGGCTATGTTTGAAGCAAGAAAGGCACGAAATTCCTCTTCGCTCATATTCAAGGTGTGTCGAGTAGTCGGTGCCATTTCCTTCAAAATAGTCAAATGAAACGAGTTAATCATATAGAATATCAAGGGTAGTCAATAGTATTTCGTAGCGTAATATGAACTTATTTATAAAAGCTCTTTCTTCATATTAGCGTTTTATACTTTTTAATTTGGGTAGTACCTACCCGTTAAGTTCATACTTAGTAGCTAACATACCATTTCAACTACTACAATTCTATATGAAAAACTAATCACAAAAAAAAAAATATCATATTCAAACCTTTATACAATAACTTGCAAACTTACAATACCGCTTTTTTTTTTACATATAGCATGAAATATAGCACATAAAACTTTGATACAAAGTAGTTGTGTAACACCCCGCCAAAATCGCCATTGACGCGGATGTTAACTCTGGTCCCAGTGCTCGGCTTGACTTCTAAGTAACAGCAAAGTTCTACAGCGGAAGCAAAGTATCTAAGTACCTGAGACAAAACATGCTTAAAAGTGTCAACCAAAATGGTTGAGTGAACAACATAGGTTTAATAATCATAACAAGTTTTTAGACCACAAGATTTAGTTAGAGTTGACTGATATAAAATCAATCAATAGAATGAAGTGTGTTTATTAATATAATGAATATACTAACAGTGACCGATGAAGTTTGTTTATTAATATAATGAATATATTAACAGTGACCGATAAAGTTTGTTTATTAATATAACGAATATATTAACAGTGACGATAAAGTTTGTTTATTAATATAACGAATAAATTAACAGTGACGATAAAGTTTGTTTATTAATATAACGAATATATTAACAGTGACGATAAAGTTTGTTTATTAATATAACGAATATATTAACAGTGACCGATATTGTCAACAGACAAAGTATGTTTACTAATATAACGAATTATATTAGCAGTGACCGTTATTGTTAACAAACAACATGTAATGGATAAAATTTGAGTACTTGTGTCTAAGCGTAAAACAGTTTAAAAGCAAGCATGTGTCTCACCCCAAAGTTTATAAAACAGTTAAGAAATAGTAAAAAGAGTGTAACGTCCTCCCAATAGGGTCTGGAAGAAACGTTACTAATATCAAATAAACCAACATATTATAATACGAGAACAATACTAAATGAGAAAATTTAACTTTATTGAGTACGCAGCGGAAAATGAAATGTCGTTACAATAATGGAAATAACGATAAAGTAATTGTTCATATGCAGAAGTAATAAATGTGATATCTCTTGATCCTAAGTCCAAGTAGCATCACATAAGTAGTAGATAAGAAAGCTTGAATCAAACAGCACCTGAGACAAAACATGCTAAAGTGTCAACCAAAAAGGTTGAGTGAAGTTCATAGGTTTAACAAAAGTAGTTATCGTTGTTTTTAGACCACAAGATTTAGTTGTAAAGTTGATCTCCCGCAGGATCAAAAAGTAGATCTCGCAGATCCAAAAGTTATGCCAGTGCGTGATATTTAGACTAAACGTTCAAGTTTGCCCCATGACAAGTTGTGTCTGTCCTTGTCGGTTTAAATTTCATTATCAAGTAATACAAAGACTGAGTCAAATGTATCGGGGACGTTACTCCCGATAGGCCTACCCCCAATAAATAAGCATGCCGCAGCACTTAAAAATATCACTGTAGGGACTTAGTCAGACGTAGTCGGGTATAGCATAGTTTTAGCAGTTGGTACTTGTGTCTAAATTGTAAATAGTAAAAGCAGCATGTGTCTCACCCCAAATAAGTTAAATAAGTTTGCTAGCAATAAAGAGTGGGGCTATGAATTCACCTTAGTAAGTAGAGAGAGTTATTCCTCGGAATAGAGAGTTGAACGAGTGAGCAGGAAAGTCAACCTATTGACATTTAAGAGTAGTTAAGTGTTTTGCCCATGTTTAAGTTTAAGTATGTGTTTAAGTATAGTTTGTTTTACTAAGTTTCTATTCCTAGTAAGTTACTATTTTTATAAAGTTTCTATTTTTAGAAAGTTTCTTATTTTACTAAGTTTCTATGACTAGAGAGTTTCTACTTTTATGAGTGTTTCCATTTTAGGATACTTTCCGTATTAGATAAGCTTCCAATCACCCATTTCCCTTCGAATGGCTAATTTAGATCTAGGGGCTTGAGCCATAGGACCCTTTAAATCGGAAATCCAAACCCTCTGCCTAGAATCTCGTAGAAACCATTCGTCAAGAAAGTTCGAAGATCTATACATCTCTAATACATATCCCAAAATGTTTTTGTGCTACAATATAATTAGTAGGTTATAGGTGCTAGTAATAGTAATAGTGTATACATGTTAAGTACTAGTATAAGTAGTATTAGGGTTTCATTAATTAGGGTTAGTTAATTAAAGTAGTAATTAATAACTAGGGTTTAGTAATTAATGTCCTAGGGTTTCATAAATGTTTAGAGTTTAATTAATTAGGGTTTAAGAATTATAGTTTAGGTGTAATTAGGGTTTAAGGTTTTAATATGTATATGTATATATAATTCGTATATATATGTATATATATATATATATAAATATTTTTTTTACATGTATATATGTATATATAAATCTAGGTGTGTTTATGTATATACTTATGAATAACAAGTTTATAATATGAATATGAATTATCAAAGATCAAAGTTTATGTAAATAGTTTAGGGTTTATGTTATACCTTTGAAGATTCAAGATAATTAACAAAGAAAAGATGAACACGATGAAGATGGAAGATCAAAGCCTTGAAAATCTTGAAGAACTCCTTGAAGATTCTTGAAGAACACGAAGAACAAGCTTGAAGATCCGAATACCACAAGAGAGGGAGAGGGAGAGATTGTTTTTGAGAGAGGATTTTGGTGTGATTTGTGAATGAGAAACTAGGTGTTTATATAGTGCAAGTATTAGAGTGTTAGTCAACATAAGGATGTTCTAATTAATGATTTTATTTTGTTTTATAATTTT
This sequence comes from Rutidosis leptorrhynchoides, assembly GCF_046630445.1. Taxonomy (NCBI): domain Eukaryota; kingdom Viridiplantae; phylum Streptophyta; class Magnoliopsida; order Asterales; family Asteraceae; genus Rutidosis; species Rutidosis leptorrhynchoides. The sequence continues at coordinate 179,352,475 of NC_092342.1, read as the reverse complement.
TAGTCAACAATAGGTGGTACTAGTTTATAATTAGTCAACATAAGGATGTACTAGTTTACACTTTATTTTTAGTCAACATAAGGATGTAAGATTTTTTTAGTCTCATTATTATTACTATTATTATTACTATTATTATTATTTTTACATTTACTACATGATAAGTATTATTTTCTTTTTACTAATTCATGACTTGTATATATTTAGTTCCCAATTATTTTATTATTTATATAAATGTCACTTTTTATTTATTACTTATAGGTTATTAGTTATAATATTACATAAATGCATAAATTTTAATTAGCAGTGAGTGTCGACTAACAGTTTATTATTTTCATCTTTTATTAACTTGTCAATTTTTGTACAAAGTTAATTAATATGTTTTCTAACTCTTAACACTTAACAATTGTTGATTAAAGTTTAATCATTAAGTTTTAATTATATTGTTTGGGCTTTTAATATTGGAAAAATATAGAATGGAAAAATGAGGGTCGTTATAGTACCTCCCCGTTATTGAAAACTTCGTCCCGAAGTTTTTAGGTAGTTTCCTCGTTTGCATCAGCAGTTGAGAAGAGATGGGGATATTTCCGTTTCATATGGTCTTTGCGTTCCCAGGTATATTCGGGGCCTCTACGCGAATTCCAACGGAATTTAACGATAGGTATATTGCTTTTACGCGTTTGTTTGACCTCTCCTTCCATGATTTCTATAGGTTATTCAACGAAGTGCATTTTATCATTAATGCGAAGATCATTCAAAATGATGATGTTATACAAGTCATTTCAGTAAATTGGATACATGAAATGTGTTATGAATAGTATTGAGCTCATTTAAAACCTTGAGCATTTTATGCCACAATATTAGGGCAGACAAACAAAGAGGAGTTCGTGAAAATCACAGTCATGAAATTTGATAGAGATCTTCATTGTTTACAACAAGAATATTTTAATGATGAATATAAGTTGAAAAATAAAGTTTTATCACTATTGAATAATATGGATAAAACGATTCGTTTATAGGAAGAGTATAAATGAAGCTATCATAAAAGAGTGAAATGAGAAAATTAAATGTTCGCCTTAACTTTTGACGTAGTCACGATTGATTTCCGGAATTCAAGGAATTAAAGGAAATCTTCGTAATCTATAAGATTTGATTCTCCGGTATTTACGAAATTTTGAGATTTGTTTTATTAAATGCGGTGATTTGCCTCGATTGATGTGTTTGGAATTTTGCTATAAATTAGCTTCTTTCGTTTCATTATCTTCACCACTTCTATACTTTCTTTCTCAATTCAAACTTCCAAAAGATTAAGAAAATGCTTAATCCAGTTCTGATCCTGGTTATTATATTGACCATCTATGCAGTCATTCTTCTTTTTCTTTTACAGCCAGAGGAATCTGTTTACTTCTACTATGCTCTTGGGGTTATAGTGTTTTTAATTATCCCGTGTCTTTATATTGCTATACGCATTGATATACACGGTTTGTAATTTCGGAGTCGTTATCGGGCTTTATATTTTTCCTTATATGTCGGATCTTTATGCTTTTGTTTCTTCTTCCCGACTTCAAGTCAAGCGAGTAATGGTCAAGAATTCATAGGTATGAAGTTTCGAATGATCATAATATATAAAGTAGAAAGGAAAGGTAATAGCACGATTTGATTTGTCATATTACCAGAATATCCGGAAAAGACCGAATCATCAAGAAAAATATTTTCTTGATATGTTTAGAGGTTAAATAGAATGTAAGAGTCGTGTAACATGGAAAATGATGATTATAAAATCTATGAATCATCATCTTCCATTAAAAACTTAGCATGACTTACTGTAATATAATCACGTTGGCCTGACGTCATTATATTATACTAACTCATGCTTCAATTCCTAACACTTCTTCAAAGCATTTATAATTTAAACTCGAATTTTACAGAATATAGAAACTAAAACAGTTTCCTTTATAAAGATATCGCAAAGAGATACTTAATTGCGGACATGAATCGTTATGAAGATATCTTTCGAAATATAGAGGATATTTATGATGATATTTTGGAATTTCTAAGTTCGAAAGTTGATGAAGAAAAATTTTCCGCAAGCTTTTAACATGACTTCGGAGCAAGATATTCTCTAAAGATTTCACCGGATCCAAAATTACCTGGATTCTTTGAATATAGGGTTTGGCCCTTGTGTTTGTCATTGGTCTCCTCCATGGTTAGCTCAATCCGTTTTTCAGTTCCAAATTTTCTTTTGAGCTTTTCCAACGTACCATTCTTTTTTATCAAACTGTTGGCCCTTAAGACCATCTACAATTTTTCTGTTTCCTCTGCATTTAATGCAGCCATATTTGAATCATCGGTCATCAATCCGAAATGGTTTCAAGAAATTTCATTTTTAGATGATTAAACGCTGATTGCGATCGTCAAGGTTCAAAGGATGTTTTCAAGAATTTTAAATTTGAAGTGTTTAAGCGTAAGATGCATCCATCAATGGATCTAACGGTTGAAGAAGAAATGTTGTGATTTTCAAAAGTAAGGAATGGTAAGTTCGGTGGTTTGATTTGATAATTCATCATAGAATACGAATGAATATAATTCATGAATGTAGTGATCTTTAGGAAGATAACACTTGCTAAAGCTTTACTTAAGTTCCGATATGTCAAAATCAGAGTATGTAACTGAATTTGTATGAAAATGGTTTTTCTTTGGTGAACATATACATATATCATGTGAATGTAAGTAGTATAGTTAACAACTGCTGAATCAGAATGGAAGAATGTACAATGTAACATATTTATATGAGATATGAATATCTCTCGGGTTTTACCTACCCGTTAAAATATTTTTTACAATTAACAGTTTGTACAAAAGAGAAGATATACGTTCATATATGTATTCTTCAGATGTAATCATGGTTTTAATGAGCTAATATAATATTAAACTCATTTGATTTGCTGTTGAAATGAGAATAAATAATCTCCAAAACCTTAGAGATTTCATAATTGTCGTGAAATATTTCGCTAATGAAGTTATGAATTAATACTTCATCGTTCATTGTTATTGATATACTTCGGTATATGATGTTGGTGCTCTTGGAATTCTTGTGAAATTCACAAGGCACTAATGATATTTTCTAGAAAGTTTCGAGTACATCGAAAATTAAAGTATACAATCAATCATGTATTTGAGTAATACACTTGGTTTATTACGAAATGGAGTTTATTGTATTGAAGCAATGATTAACGATTGTTAAGTTATTAACAAAAGATGTACATCATAGCATATTGTGATATGAATTAACCATGTAGTACATACTAGTTAAGATTCACACGTAATAGCTTAGTACGAAAAGATTTATTATTGTTCCAATCCATATATATAAAGTATACATATGTAATTCTTCAAGAAGAATGAGTCAATACATCTTAACTCATTATTAATAATATTCCTTGGTATCTATGAGGCGTATGATGTTGATGTTTGAGGTACTGAGTGTGATGTTGAGGCGTGGAATGCGGATGTTGTCGTTGGTGAAGCTGGTGATGTTGGTGGTGATGTTGGTGGTGATGCCGATGGTACTGGTGGTACTGGTTATGCTGCTGGTGTTCGTAGGTTTCGCACCATATTCTCCAGAGCCACTACTCGAGCGCGAAGCTCGTTGACTTCTTCTATTATTCCGGGATGATTGGCGGTTCGGACAAGTGGATGAATAAGATCTAAAATTTAGATATTATATATTCGTGACTGGATATCCTGGAAATGAGGGTGAAAATAGTGTTCCGAACGGGTTCGCCAGTAAGTGCTTCAGGTTCTTCACCAAGAGGTGAATTCGGTTGGTGGAAGGGATCACCTTCTTCTTGTCTCCATTGATTAAGTTTACTACGAACCCATCCCCAATTCATCCAAAATAGATGATGGCTGATTGGTTGGTTCATTCCGGTTACGCTGCCATTGGAGCTCGAAGAGTTCGAGGAATCCATATTATGTGTTTGGAATTAGGGTTTTTGATATGAGATTAGTGTTGAATACTGGATGATATATTCGTCTCCTCGAATACGTGTATATAGCAAAAAGATTTCCGTAATTTACGGAGGGAATTTAGGAAAAGTGTTAGACAAAATCTATTGGGATAGATACGATAAGATATAATAAGATATGATGTGTCTATACTTTAATAATGGCAGTATGACGTGTCGAGATCATAAAGTGATAAGTATGTAATCTAATAATCTTTTGATTAAAGACTTTCAATTCGTATACTGTGATAACCCAATGACATTTTTCGATTCATAAACCGATGCATAAAGGCATAAGGCATATAGGTACGTGATATAACAGGGAGTTATATACGTTTGTGTGTGAGTAGTAACAATTATAAGAGTTTCAAAATCATGGATAATATTTCATGTAATACATATGTAATACACATAACCATGATAGATGACTTATGAATGTCAAGAATTTCTGAAATCATTGTGTCGCATTTAGATGCGGTGGTGTAATTGGATAGTACTCAGGAAAGTGAGCAGAGTTCTTAGATTAGCTCGTCATTCTAAGATAAGTAAAGTTTATAAAGTATAGTGTAGCATTTAACAGTTAAAGGCAACAATTAAAGGCACTATGGTCAAGAAAAGTTGTAGTCCTACATTAGGAAAGAGACTTTGATTAGAATCTTTAAGTCAAGTTTGGTAAAGCATGATTGTTAAGATTATAAGGCAATCCTAAGTGCTTTAAGTGTAAGGCAGGAAAGGTTATAGTTTCCTAGATTGCTAAGGCACCCTAGCTAGCAAGTAAGGCACACATAAAATTGCAATCCTGGTTCTCTATAACAGCCTGGTTATGCTCTGATACCAATCTGTAACGTCCTCCCAATAGGGTCTGGAAGAAACGTTACTAATATCAAATAAACCAACATATTATAATACGAGAACAATACTAAATGAGAAAATTTAACTTTATTGAGTACGCAGCGGAAAATGAAATGTCGTTACAATAATGGAAATAACGATAAAGTAATTGTTCATATGCAGAAGTAATAAATGCGATATCTCTTGATCCTAAGTCCAAGTAGCATCACATAAGTAGTAGATAAGAAAGCTTGAATCAAACAGCACCTGAGACAAAACATGCTAAAGTGTCAACCAAAAAGGTTGAGTGAAGTTCATAGGTTTAACAAAAGTAGTTATCGTTGTTTTTAGACCACAAGATTTAGTTGTAAAGTTGATCTCCCGCAGGATCAAAAAGTAGATCTCGCAGATCCAAAAGTTATGCCAGTGCGTGATATTTAGACTAAACGTTCAAGTTTGCCCCATGACAAGTTGTGTCTGTCCTTGTCGGTTTAAATTTCATTATCAAGTAATACAAAGACTGAGTCAAATGTATCGGGGACGTTACTCCCGATAGGCCTACCCCCAATAAATAAGCATGCCGCAGCACTTAAAAATATCACTGTAGGGACTTAGTCGGACGTAGTCGGGTATAGCATAGTTTTAGCAGTTGGTACTTGTGTCTAAATTGTAAATAGTAAAAGCAGCATGTGTCTCACCCCAAATAAGTTAAATAAGTTTGCTAGCAATAAAGAGTGGGGCTATGAATTCACCTTAGTAAGTAGAGAGAGTTATTCCTCGGAATAGAGAGTTGAACGAGTGAGCAGGAAAGTCAACCTATTGACATTTAAGAGTAGTTAAGTGTTTTGCCCATGTTTAAGTTTAAGTATGTGTTTAAGTATAGTTTGTTTTACTAAATTTCTATTCCTAGTAAGTTACTATTTTTATAAAGTTTCTATTTTTAGAAAGTTTCTTATTTTACTAAGTTTCTATGACTAGAGAGTTTCTACTTTTATGAGTGTTTCCATTTTAGGATACTTTCCGTATTAGATAAGCTTCCAATCACCCATTTCCCTTCGAATGGCTAATTTAGATCTAGGGGCTTGAGCCATAGGACCCTTTAAATCGAAAATCCAAACCCTCTGCCTAGAATCTCGTAGAAACCATTCGTCAAGAAAGTTCGAAGATCTATACATCTCTAATACATATCCCAAAATGTTTTTGTGCTACAATATAATTAGTAGGTTATAGGTGCTAGTAATAGTAATAGTGTATACATGTTAAGTACTAGTATAAGTAGTATTAGGGTTTCATTAATTAGGGTTAGTTAATTAAAGTAGTAATTAATAACTAGGGTTTAGTAATTAATGTCCTAGGGTTTCATAAATGTTTAGAGTTTAATTAATTAGGGTTTAAGAATTATAGTTTAGGTGTAATTAGGGTTTAAGGTTTTAATATGTATATGTATATATAATTCGTATATATATGTATATATATATATATATAAATATTTTTTTTACATGTATATATGTATATATAAATCTAGGTGTGTTTATGTATATACTTATGAATAACAAGTTTATAATATGAATATGAATTATCAAAGATCAAAGTTTATGTAAATAGTTTAGGGTTTATGTTATACCTTTGAAGATTCAAGATAATTAACAAAGAAAAGATGAACACGATGAAGATGGAAGATCAAAGCCTTGAAAATCTTGAAGAACTCCTTGAAGATTCTTGAAGAACACGAAGAACAAGCTTGAAGATCCGAATACCACAAGAGAGGGAGAGGGAGAGATTGTTTTTGAGAGAGGATTTTGGTGTGATTTGTGAATGAGAAACTAGGTGTTTATATAGTGCAAGTATTAGAGTGTTAGTCAACATAAGGATGTTCTAATTAATGATTTTATTTTGTTTTATAATTTTTAGTCAACAATAGGTGGTACTAGTTTATAATTAGTCAACATAAGGATGTACTAGTTTACACTTTATTTTTAGTCAACATAAGGATGTAAGATTTTTTTAGTCTCATTATTATTACTATTATTATTACTATTATTATTATTTTTACATTTACTACATGATAAGTATTATTTTCTTTTTACTAATTCATGACTTGTATATATTTAGTTCCCAATTATTTTATTATTTATATAAATGTCACTTTTTATTTATTACTTATAGGTTATTAGTTATAATATTACATAAATGCATAAATTTTAATTAGCAGTGAGTGTCGACTAACAGTTTATTATTTTCATCTTTTATTAACTTGTCAATTTTTGTACAAAGTTAATTAATATGTTTTCTAACTCTTAACACTTAACAATTGTTGATTAAAGTTTAATCATTAAGTTTTAATTATATTGTTTGGGCTTTTAATATTGGAAAAATATAGAATGGAAAAATGAGGGTCGTTATAAAGAGGGGCTATGAAGTTCACCTTAATAGCAAGCAAGCAAGCAAATCCACGCAAATAGTATGAATGGAGAGTGTAAGCAGAGATCTCAACCTAGAGATATAATATTCGATTAGGTAATGTCTAATAGACATATAGCTTGTTTATTAATATAGTAAACTATATTTCGAGAAAGTTTTATTCATATGAGTGATAATATAATTAGTGTTTATTAAGTGTTACTATATAATTTAGTGTACATGTTATACTAATAATAGTATTATTAGTTACATTAATTATTCGACTATTGAGTAAGTTATCATTATGTGTTACATATATAATTTTATCTATGTGATACAATACATTACATATATATTCTTTATTCATTATACATGTATTTATTTTTAACTATATGATACATATGTGTTAGTAAGTGTAGGTGTTACATATATAGTAGTGTAAGATGGTACATAAACATATACTTACTACTTCTATTATTATGTTTATTAACTTACTATATCTCACATAATGCACATTCATAAATACATTCACACGTACATATACATACTTATATACATATACATAACACGTATGCATATATTCACATATACACACACACACATATACATACAGTGTATACTTGCACATACGTACTTATGCATGCATACATGCACGTACACCATGATCACTTCACTAATCCATAATCTTAACCTAACCAATACATAAAATCACAACTTTTTACTTATAATTAATCCTAACTTATAATCTCTTAATCACATAAAATAATAACTTTTTAACATATCAACTAATATCCTTATTAGCCATAACCTATTTGTAAACATAATCTTTATATATCCTTACTAACTAGTTAACAATCTTTCACATAAAATCATATCTTTTCTACATAGTTACTAGTTACATTCATTAACCCTAATTATAATGACCATATTCATACTTGTTATCATACTTTTACCATTATTATTTTTTTACTAATCAAATTTTATTAAACCAACTTAACCTTATCATTCCACATAAAATCATAATCATAATCTTATACTAATTCATACCCCTTTTATCATTATCATTAACCATATTCCTACATAAAATCATAACTACTTATTAATAACTACTTATAATACTTGATCATAATCCTTTCCAATAATCATAATAATTAACCTTACAACAATTCATAAATCTTTATAAACTTTAAACCTTATTATTCATATCTTATAATTATATTTTTTTTTAACTTGGATCATAACCTTTAACATTATACATTATAATTATCACTCATTCAATACTTAATCTTTATACATAACATGTTACTCTTAATCATCTTATAAGTAATTGATTTAATCACACAATTAGACTAGGGTTATTAGGATACCTTAGGCTAACGATCAAGGAGTATGATGATGGTTAATGAAGCAGAAAATAGGAAAACAAAGTAGCAGCAGCAACAAGAAAACACGACCCAGTTGGAGGTCTGTTTTGTTCATCAAACACAGCAGGAACAGCAGCAAATATCCAGCAACAAAATCAACCCAAAACAGATGGGTATTGGGTCTGTTTTGGTTCGAAGAACAAGCAGGAAGCCAGAAAAAAAAACGCAGCAACAATGAATCCGATTCTTGGGCTGTTTTGATCACAAAATCTTGCAGGAAAAATAGGAGAATAAAGGCTGTTGTGGTGTCGACTTGAAGGTTGGGTTTTGGAGGTGTTGATTGTCGATTACAGTAGATTGTTTAGGGGTTTATTTAGTTGACTGGAATAGAAGGAAATCAGGAGATTATGTCGACTAAACTATGCAGTTTTTGGTGGGTTTAATTGTAGGGAATAACTTGGAACACATGATGCCTTTTATAGTTGTGTTTGATTTCCTAATTGCACTAGGTTACTTGAAGATCAAGGACACTACTTTGTATTTAACTAGGATTCAAGAAAGCTTAGAGATTAAGTTAATTTCCTATTTCTACAACTAGCCGATTAATAATACTGATACATATTTATTTATTTTTTTTACGGTATTTCCTTTATTTATTATGTATTTTATATGATTTTTTTTATTATTAATATTATTTATATTAGGGTTACATTTTAATTAATTGTTAACCCCTAACGTTTATAAATTTCTTAATTTGGTTCTAATTAGTTTATAACTTTATAATTGTCACCATTTAATATTATTACATAAAGTTTATATTATTAATTTAGTATTAGTGTTAGATTTTAATATTTAATATGAAATGGTATTAGGGTTTAGTACTTAATGTATAGGGTTAGGTTTAGGGTTTTATTTAATATTAGGGTTTTAATAATAATAACGATCATTTAATGAAAGGATAAATGTTCGTTTGTCGAAATGGATAACAACCCTAATGATGATGCACAGAATATGACATTGAAACTCTAAGGACAACTTGGTAAATTTAGAAGGGAAAAGTGAGGGTTGTTATAGTACCTCCCCGTTAATTTAAACTTCGTCTTGAAGTTTCAAGAAGACTTCTCGAATGCATCAGCGGGTGAGAATAGATGTGGATATTTCCATTTCATCTGGTCTTCACGTTCCCAGGTATACTCGGGGCTTCTTCGTGAATTCCAACGGTTCTTAACAACAGGAATAGAGCTTTGATGATACCACAACTTATCATCAATGCGAAGATTATTCAAGGGAATAACGAGTATGTCATTATCAGAACTTTTTTTTTTTAAGATTCGAGATGGGAAATGTATGAACTTTAATTAACAGGAAGTGTTGACTAAAAATTATCATTCGGTCAACGTTTTGTTAAAGCAAAGTTTACACATAATTACAGTGGGGATCTATCTGAGTGAGAGCTGATGTTGCATGAAATTTTAGCTAAAAGAGCCTAGGTGATTAGAATATCTAGTCTTATGGACTTCCTCCATGACTAGTTCTTGAAAATTTCTGATAGGAAAACTGCACGAAGGATGTAATATTTTAACGAGAAAGACGTTCTCGCATAGATGGCAAGTCGATCTAGGATTCACTTATGAGTTTAAGTACGGATGAGAAGAAATGTGAATCGTTGGCTACAAAGAATAGTTTACACCGTGTAAGGAAATATCCAAGAAATGCTTTCTTGTGCCAAACAGATATTAAATCATAGAATTGAAGTTTTACAAGGTTGCTATGGTTTAGCCGTGAGATATCAGAAGTAATATCTTCTCAACGGTCAACCTTACGAGGGAAAAGTTACAGAGAACATAGAGTTTTGAATGATGAAATCAATGCTAAGTTTCGAAAGGGCAAGAGGAATTGTGATTACTACATGGTGTAGAATAATACGAAAATTTTTATATAAACAAGCAATGAAAATTTTTATAGAAGTTCGAGTCATTTAAGGTGGCAATTTAAAAAGGAAACGAAGTTCTTAGTAAAAATAGAGTTATGTACAACATGTACTATTTTAAGTAAAATATCTTTTGAATAAAAGAATTGATTTGAGAAAAGTGAGAGTAAAATTTTATGTGTACAAGTCAAAATAAATAAGGGTAAATTTTATTTACTTTATTATATAAACATATACGATTTATAAAATTTGCACGAATGGTAGTAAATATTTTTTAAAATTTCGAGAGGATCGCACAGTAAAACAGTGTATGAAAAATTTTGGTAACAGGATTTTCATATTTCGGAGGTTACAAGTTGGAAAAAGATTTACGAAGATCGGGTGAAGGTATTTTGAAAATTTCGGATTATTTTATGCAACAATGTTGCGATGTAATGAAATCTATTGTTTTTAAATACGGTTGTTGACTATTATTAGGGCGTATGTTCTTGGAAATTCAAAATGTTTATGTGTGAAGCTGTAACGACCCGGAAATTTCCGACCAAATTTAAACCTTAAACTCTATATGTCTCCGAGACGATAAGCAAAAACCCTAATATTGAGTCTAGAAAGTTTGAAATCTATATTTGGATAATCAGTTACACTTTGACCATGCCCGACGATTCACGAACACTTATGTGTATTAGATATAATACTTTACATAAACATAATTGGTTTCGATATAAGATTTGTCGGTAAGAGTAAAAGATAATATATTTTATTATATGTCATGATATAGGTAATATGTAACTTATTATTAGATAACATTATTATTATTAATTTAGTATCTTTACCGTTAAGATGATTATATTTATAATTATTATTATTATCATTATTATTATTATGTAAGTTACATAAAATGAAATTTGATACAATTGATTTGTTATCTCATTATGACTAATATTATTATTCATAATTGGTAGTAAGATTAAAATTGTAATTATTATTAATTATTATTATTACCTTTATTAATATAATTATTATTATTAATATCATTATTATTATATTTATAGATACTATTATTAAATCAATAAAATCCATTATTATCAGTAATAATGAAATTATTATAATGATTATTGTATCATTATTTATTATTAATAATATAATTATTATTATTATTAATAGATTTACTAATTATTAGTATTATTTCAATATATCGTTATTAATCCTAGTATTGTTCTATTAGTAATATATTTTGATTTTTAATAGTATTATTATTATAATATGATATTATTAATATTAGTATTTCTTTTTCATTATTAATAAATGTATTATTATTATTTATTATTTATTATTTATTTGAAATATTATTCTTATAAATAGGATGAATAAAAAAAATAGTTGCCTATCAATATCTAACTATTTAATAATTTGCTTTATGTCTCCTGTTTTGTACAAATTGATTCCAGCTAAACATTACAATCCAAAAACCGTTCCATGTCCTTGTCACTTTTATTATTATTTTTTTTTCTCCGATTTATAATTGAAGCTACAAAACAACTTTGACAAACTTATGATTGCCAAATCATTTTACTTTATCTTTTGCATTCTGTCATATAGAAACCCATCACCAAAACTATCTTTATACTCGCATTCACTACCATTTACAAATACAATTGTTACTTCTCCCTATTCGCTTTCAAGATCAACACAAGAATACAAGATCACAAGCTCATCAATTCTTATTTTTCTTCTATGATCTTCACTCAAATCTAAGGTTATTGTCATGAAGACCACCGAGAACAAACAACACACGATTACCTTTTAATCATCTTCTGGGTTCTACTTCAAACGAAACCCAACCAACCGGAACACCACCTCCTCCCTCTTCTTTTCTGTTACAATCAAGCCACAAGCAACCCTGAGTATGCTATTACTTTGGTTCGGTTATGGTTCCCCACCATGACCAGCGTGCTATTCCAACACCAATAAAAAATCACAAACAACCAACCATCACCTTACTCCCTCCTTCTTCACAACCGATCACCACTCTATCTCTTCTCTTTCTCTTCGAAATCTATAACGCTTTCTTCTGTTTGTTCAGCTGCAAAATCCACCACAACCGTCCTTTGTTGCTGTGTATTCTATAGATACAATTCACCATTCGATTCACTGATTTGATCAACAGCCATCATCACAACAAACCCATTTCCATATTACAACCTTCACTTTGCTACTAACGATTCCGTTTCTATTCTTCCTGTTTGGTTTGATACATACCATCAACACTAAACCCTACGAACAATCCTTCGACCCAAACCTTGTTACTGTTATTGTTCGAAAAACCCACAACCAAATTGTCATCTATGTGTTTTCACCACCCATCACCATGTAACCAACACCCTCGAATTCTATCACCACTGAATCATCACCATTAAACCACCACAAACCTACTCCTATTTTTCGTTCTGTCCAAGATCACCCAAAACCCGTGGTTATATTTTCTTCTGTTTCTTCTGTATTAATCAAGCCAAACACCCCGTAGTTGTTGCTGCTATTCACTGTTCCTGTTTATCCTATATGCAACGATCTGCTACTGCTACTGTCATAATTCTGTTTCAGCTATAAACTACACCCAAAACACCACCATATCCTGCTATCCACCTACATACCATCGAAACCATAAGCAGGTACAAAGATATGAAAAGAGGGATGAAGAAATTAAGAGAAATTAAGGAACCAATTATCTATTTCACCAGTTAATAAACCGATTACATGATTAATTGATGATGACGACATACAATGAATATGAAGATAAACTGAAAACCCTAATATTATTTATTTCGTTCCCTCTCACCTGCTATTCGTGAATCCTTCTGAAACATCGAATTCTCATCACCACCTGAGCCGTGAACCAAAAACCTATTGCTTGATTTGTTAAAATGATAAACGTGACCTTGATCCTGCTACTGCCGACGATCAGGTTCATCAGGAATAAAAAAAAATGAGGTTTAAAGTTGTTGGGGGTTGTTGATGAACACACGGGTCGACGTGTGTGGTTACAGCTGTAACCTATACAAACAGATCCCTTTTATTTAACCGACGGGCTCCTTAAATTATTTCATGTTGTCTTGGGCCGTAAATTTATTTTGCTGATTGGGCTAAGTTTGGTCATAGTTGGGCCGTGAGCCTGACCCAACTCTGGTCCCGTGGTACGAGTTAAAAAGCTGATGTCGAGCTAGTTAAATCAGAAATGGGTGGGTAGCGTACTGGTTAGGGATGTTGTGGGTGTCTGGGAGGTCGCGGGTTCGAGTCTTGCCTGAGACATCTTTTTGCTTAAGACCTATTTTAGTGAGGTATAACTCTTTTATTCTATTATTGTTATTAATTATTATTATTATTATTATTATTATTATTATTATTATTATTATTATTATTATTATTATTATGAATATCATTATTTGTAGTATTATTACTATTATAGTTATTAATACAAGTATTAGTATCATTATTATTAGTAAAATCATTATTTTTATGTTATTATTATCAGTATTCATTATCATTAAAAACATCATTTTTATAAAAATTATCATTATAACTATTATTATTATTATAGGATGTAACAACTTTTTATTTATTATTATCAACATTATTTTATCAAATAACTATTAGTTATATAAAACTATATTCATTACATATAACATAACTATATAAATATTAATCATTTTAAATATATACACAAATTAAATATATAAGATATATAACTTAAGATATAATATATCAATTTGTTCGATTACGATTAAAGGTGTTAATGAATATATAAATAATATAGGTTCGTGAATCCGAGGCCAACCTTATGCTTGATCAATGATGTTATATGTATTTTTACTACAAAATACAGTATGGTGAGTATATAGTCCCTTTTAAACTCTAAATATTTTTGGGCTGAGAATACATGCGCAATTTTTATAAATGATTTATGTAGTGACCCGAACTTTTCCATGTTTATATATATTAATTGAGATTGATATTTACATGATTAAATGTTTCCAACATGTTAAGCAAACAAACTTGTTAAGACTTGATTAATTGAAATATGTTTCATATAGACAATTGACCACCCAAGTTGACCGGTGATTCACGAACGTTAAAACTTGTAAAAACTTTATGATGACATATATATGGATATATATATAGTTAACATGATACTATGATAAGTAAACATATCATTAAGTATATTAACAATGAACTACATATGTAAAAACAAGACTACTAACTTAATGATTTTTAAACGAGACATATATGTAACGATTATCGTTGTAACGACATTTAATGTATATATATATCATATTAAGAGATATTTGTACATCATAATATCATGATAATATAATAATTTAAAATCTCTTTTGATATTATAAACATTGGGTTAACAACATTTAACAAGATCGTTAACCTAAAGGTTTCAAAACAACATTTAAATGTAACGACTAATGATGACTTAACGACTCAGTTAAAATGTATATACATGTAGTGTTTTAATATGTATTCATACAATTTTGAAAGACTTCAAGACACTTATCAAAATACTTCTACTTAACAAAAATGCTTACAATTACATCCTCGTTCAGTTTCATCAACAATTCTACTCGTATGCACCCGTATTCGTACTCGTACAATACACAGCTTTTAGATGTATGTACTATTGGTATATACACTCCAATGATCAGCTCTTAGCAGCCCATGTGAGTCACCCAACACATGTGGGAACCATCATTTGGCAACTAGCATGAAATATCTCATAAAATTACAAAAATATGAGTAATCATTCATGACTTATTTACATGAAAACAAAATTACATATCCTTTATATCTAATCCATACACCAACGACCAAAAACACCTACAAACACTTTCATTCTTCAATTTTCTTCATCTAATTGATCTCTCTCAAGTTCTATCTTCAAGTTCTAAGTGTTCTTCATAAATTCCAAAAGTTCTAGTTTCATAAAATCAAGAATACTTTCAAGTTTGCTAGCTCACTTCCAATCTTGTAAGGTGATCATCCAACCTCAAGAAATCTTTGTTTCTTACAGTAGGTTATCATTCTAATACAAGGTAATAATCATATTCAAACTTTGGTTCAATTTCTATAACTATAACAATCTTATTTCAAGTGATGATCTTACTTGAACTTGTTTTCGTGTCATGATTCAGCTTCAAGAACTTCGAGCCATCCAAGGATCCATTGAAGCTAGATCCATTTTTTCTCTTTTCCAGTAGGTTTATCCAAGGAACTTAAGGTAGTAATGATGTTCATAACATCATTCGATTCATAAATATAAAGCTATCTTATTCGAAGGTTTAAACTTGTAATCACTAGAACATAGTTTAGTTAATTCTAAACTTGTTCGCAAACAAAAGTTAATCCTTCTAACTTGACTTTTAAAATCAACTAAACACATGTTCTATATCTATATGATATGCTAACTTAATGATTTAAAACCTGGAAACACGAAAAACACCGTAAAACCGGATTTACGCCGTCGTAGTAACACCGCGGGCTGTTTTGGGTTAGTTAATTAAAAACTATGATAAACTTTGATTTAAAAGTTGTTATTCTGAGAAAATGATTTTTATTATGAACATGAAACTATATCCAAAAATTTTGGTTAAACTCAAAGTGGAAGTATGTTTTCTAAAATGGTCATCTAGACGTCGTTCTTTCGACTGAAATGACTACCTTTACAAAAACGACTTGTAACTTATTTTTTCCGACTATAAACCTATACTTTTTCTGTTTAGATTCATAAAATACAGTTCAATATGAAACCATAGCAATTTGATTCACTCAAAACGGATTTAAAATGAAGAAGTTATGGGTAAAACAAGATTGGATAATTTTTCTCATTTTAGCTACGTGAAAATTGGTAACAAATCTATTCCAACCATAACTTAATCAACTTGTATTGTATATTATGTAATCTTGAGATACCATAGACACGTATACAATGTTTCGACCTATCATGTCGACACATCTATATATATTTCGGAACAACCATAGACACTCTATATGTGAATGTTGGAGTTAGCTATACAGGGTTGAGGTTGATTCCAAAATATATATAGTTTGAGTTGTGATCAATACTGAGATACGTATACACTGGGTCGTGGATTGATTCAAGATAATATTTATCGATTTATTTCTGTACATCTAACTGTGGACAACTAGTTGTAGGTTACTAACGAGGACAGCTGACTTAATAAACTTAAAACATCAAAATATATTAAAAGTGTTGTAAATATATTTTGAACATACTTTGATATATATGTATATATTGTTATAGGTTCGTGAATCAACCAGTGGCCAAGTCTTACTTCCCGACGAAGTAAAAATCTGTGAAAGTGAGTTATAGTCCCACTTTTAAAATCTAATATTTTTGGGATGAGAATACATGCAGGTTTTATAAATGATTTACAAAATAGACACAAGTACGTGAAACTACATTCTATGGTTGAATTATCGAAATCGAATATGCCCCTTTTTATTAAGTCTGGTAATCTAAGAATTAGGGAACAGACACCCTAATTGACGCGAATCCTAAAGATAGATCTATTGGGCCTAACAAACCCCATCCAAAGTACCGGATGCTTTAGTACTTCGAAATTTATATCATATCCGAAGGGTGTCCCGGAATGATGGGGATATTCTTATATATGCATCTTGTTATTGTCGGTTACCAGGTGTTCACCATATGAACGATTTTTATCTCTATGTATGGGATGTGTATTGAAATATGAAATCTTGTGGTCTATTGTTACGATTTGATATATATAGGTTAAACCTATAACTCACCAACATTTTTGTTGACGTTTAAAGCATGTTTATTCTCAGGTGAATATTAAGAGCTTCCGCTTTTGCATACTAAAATAAGGACAAGATTTGGAGTCCATGTTTGTATGATATTGTGTAAAAACTGCATTCAAGAAACTGATTTCGATGTAACATATTTGTATTGTAAACCATTATGTAATGGTCGTGTGTAAACAGGATATTTTAGATTATCATTATTTGATAATCTACGTAAAGCTTTTTAAACCTTTATTTATGAAATAAAGGTTATGGTTTGTTTTAAAAATGAATGCAGTCTTTGAAAAACGTCTCATATAGAGGTCAAAACCTCGCAACGAAATCAATTAATATGGAACGTTTTTAATCAATAAGAACGGGACATTTCAGTTGGTATCCGAGCGTTGGTCTTAGAGAACCAGAAATTTGCATTAGTGTGTCTTATCGAGTTTGTTAGGATGCATTAGTGAGTCTGGACTTCGACCGTGTTTTCTTTAAAAATGATTTAACATTTTTGTTGGAAATTATATATTTTTAACATATGAATATTATGTGATATATTAATCTCTTAACGTGTTTGATATTATGTGATAGATGTCTACCTCTAGAACAAGTTCCATTGACTCACCTAATAATAATGAAGAGTCAAATGTAAATTGGAATGATTTGTGGACTGATTCACAAGTTCCCGAAGAGGAACCGGAAGAAGAGTCGGAACCGGAAGAAGAATCGGAACCGGAAGAAGAATCGGAACCGGATGAAGAAATAGAACCGGTGGGGGAAATAATAAAACGGTTAAGTAAAAGAAAATCCTCAACCAACCGACCAAAGTTAATTATGGTCAATGGTGTTTCCGCCAAGGAAGCAAAATATTGGGAGGATTACCAATTCTCCGATGAATCGGATTCCGACGAGAATTCCGATGATGTTATAGAAATTACCCCAACTGAATTTAAAAAGGCAAAAGAAAATAATAAGGGAAAGGGCATAAAAATAGAGAAATCTAATTCCAACCCCGATGAACTTTATATGTATCGTCAACCCCCGAAGTCCTTAAGTTGTAACAATGACCCGGGAACCTCTAAACCACCAGGTTTTTCTAAACCAATGTGGACAACGACGGCTCGTATTAGGGGAACATCATATATCCCTAGAAACTTGGCAAAACGAACCAAAACCGAAGAAGAAGAAACGAGCGAGTCGGAATAAGATAGTTGTATTCGTGTGGTGTAATATATGTAATATAGTGTTCTTATGCTTTATGATATATGTAAAAATTGCTTGTATTAATAAGTATTTTTTTATGAATCTAACTCTTGTCTATTTTACAGTTTAGAAACACAAAATGGATAGACAACCCAATATTTTAAGAGACCTACCCGGAGACATGATTGATGAAATCTTGTCTAGAGTCGGCCAGAATTCTTCGGCACAACTATTTAAGGCGAGATCAGTTTGTAAGACATTCGAAGAACGTTCCAAGAATGTCTTGGTTTATAAGAGACTTTCGTTTGAAAGATGGGGGATATCACATTGGGAAACCCATAAGTTACGATGTGTTTACTTTGACGCATATATTGCGGGGAACCCAAATGCTATTTTACGCAACGGGTTAAGAAATTATTTTGACTCAATATATCCAAATATTGGACTTCGTGATTTAGAAAAAGCGGCTAACATGCAACATAAAGAAGCATGTTATGCTTACGGATTAGTAATGTTCGCTTCTCACCAAAGTGAGAACAAGAACATCGGGCTACAACTATTAAACAAAACGTTTCCACAAGTGACGGAGTCGGTAATTGGGGTAAGAAATGAGGTTTTTAGATTATTACGGGACTGTTGGACATTACGTAACCCTCGTCCCTTTGATGACGTTACAACACGCTGTCTTATCAACGGCCATAACGGTTATGTTGCACAAGACCAAGGATGGGAAGTAGTCCTAGTAAAACCAGAATGCATGACTTGTTTCTGGACGTATGAATTACGTGTCTTTATTGCCTTTGCTGAACGACTTGTGTACTAGCTAGAATTATCTTCACAACTATCTTGTATCAAAGTTATTGTGTGCTATATTTCATGCTTTATGTAAAATAAGCGGTATTGTAAGTTTGTAAAATATTGTATAAAAGTTTGAACGCGAAATATTATTATAATCAGTTTTTCATATAGAATTGTAGTAGTTGAATTGTATATTAGCTACTAAGTATGAACTTAACGGGTAGGTACTACCCGAATTTAAACTTATAAAATGCTAATATGAAGAAAAAGCTTTTATAAATGAGTTCATATTATGCTACGAAATACTATTAACTACTCTTAATATTCTGTATGATTAACTTGTTCCATTTAACTATTTTGAAGGAAATGGCACCGACTACTCGACACACCGTGAATATGAATGAAGAGGAATTCCGTACTTTTCTAGCTTCAAACATAGCCGCAGTACAGGCTGCGCTACATACCAACAATAACCTTGGATCTAGCAGTACAGGAAATCGTGTAGGATGCACCTACAAAGAATTCACTGCCTGCAAACCTTTGGAATTTGATGGAACCGAAGGACCGATCGGATTGAAACGGTGGACCGAGAAGGTCGAATCGGTGTTTGCCATAAGTAAGTGTACTGAAGAGGATAAAGTAAAGTACGCTACGCATACCTTCACAGGTTCTGCGTTAACATGGTGGAATACCTATCTAGAGCAAGTGGGACAAGACGATGCGTACGCACTACCGTGGTCAGCATTCAAGCACTTGATGAACGAGAAGTACCGTCCCAGAACCGAGGTCAATAAGCTCAAGACAGAACTTAGAGGGTTACGAACCCAAGGATTTGATATTACCACGTACGAAAGACGATTCACAGAATTGTGCCTATTGTGTCCGGGAGCATTCGAAGATGAGGAAGAGAAGATCGACGCGTTTGTGAAAGGATTACCGGAAAGAATCCAAGAAGATATAAGTTCACACGAGCCCGCCTCCATACAACAGGCATGTAGAATGGCTCACAAACTAGTGAACCAGATTGAAGAAAGAATTAAAGAACAGACTGCTGAAGAGGCCAATGTGAAGCAAGTCAAAAGAAAGTGGGAGGAAAACGGTGATAAGAATCACCAATACAACAACAACAGCAATTACAACAATAATCGCAACAATTATCCCAACAATCGCAACATCAATCGCAACTACAACAAATGGCCCAACAACAACAACAACAACAACAGCAACAACAACAATCATCCCAACAACAATAATAACCGCAACAACAACAACAATCAGAAGCAGCTATGTCAAAGGTGTGAAAAGAATCACTCGGGGTTCTGCACCAAATTTTGCAACAAGTGTAAAAGAAATGGTCATAGCGCGGCGAAGTGTGAGGTCTACGGACCAGGGGTTAATAGAACGAAAGGAACAAATGGTGTCGGAACGAGTAATGGCGGAGCAAGTAGTGTCGGAGCAAGTTATGCCAATGTAGTTTGTTATAAATGTGGAAAACCAGGCCACATTATTAGAAATTGCCCGAACCAGGAGAACACGAATGGACAAGGCCGTGGAAGAGTTTTCAATATTAATGCGGTAGAGGCACAGGAAGACCCGGAGCTTGTTACGGGTACGTTTCTTATTGACAATAAATCTGCTTACGTTTTATTTGATTCGGGTGCGGATAGAAGCTATATGAGTAGAGATTTTTGTGCTAAATTAAGTTGTCCATTGACGCCTTTGGATAGTAAATTTTTACTCGAATTAGCAAATGGTAAATTAATTTCAGCAGATAATATATGTCGGAATCGAGAAATTAAACTGGTTAGCGAAACATTTAAGATTGATTTGATACCAGTAGAGTTAGGGAGTTTTGATGTGATAATCGGTATGGACTGGTTGAAAGAAGTGAAAGCGGAGATCGTTTGTTACAAAAATGCAATTCGCATTATACGAGAAAAAGGAAAACCCTTAATGGTGTACGGAGAAAAGGGCAACACGAAGCTACATCTTATTAGTAATTTGAAGGCACAAAAACTAATAAGAAAAGGTTGCTATGCTGTTCTAGCACACGTCGAGAAAGTACAAACTGAAGAAAAGAGCATCAATGATGTTCCCATTGCAAAAGAATTTCCCGATGTATTTCCGAAAGAATTACCGGGATTACCCCCACATCGATCCGTTGAATTTCAAATAGATCTTGTACCAGGAGCTGCACCAATAGCTCGTGCTCCTTACAGACTCGCACCCAGTGAGATGAAAGAACTGCAAAGCCAATTACAAGAACTTTTAGAGCGTGGTTTCATTCGACCAAGCACATCACCGTGGGGAGCTCCTGTTTTGTTTGTCAAGAAGAAAGATGGTACATTCAGGTTGTGTATCGACTACCGAGAGTTGAACAAACTTACCATCAAGAACCGCTACCCACTACCGAGAATCGACGACTTATTTGATCAACTACAAGGCTCGTCTGTTTATTCAAAGATTGACTTACGTTCCGGGTATCATCAAATGCGGGTGAAAGAAGATGATATTCCAAAGACTGCTTTCAGAACACGTTACGGTCATTACGAGTTTATGGTCATGCCGTTTGGTTTAACTAATGCACCAGCTGTGTTCATGGACCTTATGAACCGAGTGTGTGGACCATACCTTGACAAGTTTGTCATTGTTTTCATTGATGACATACTTATTTACTCAAAGAATGACCAAGAACACGGTGAACATTTGAGAAAGGTGTTAGAAGTATTGAGGAAGGAAGAATTGTACGCTAAGTTTTCAAAGTGTGCATTTTGGTTGGAAGAAGTTCAATTCCTCGGTCACATAGTGAACAAAGAAGGTATTAAGGTGGATCCGGCAAAGATAGAAACTGTTGAAAAGTGGGAAACCCCGAAAACTCCGAAACACATACGCCAGTTTTTAGGACTAGCTGGTTACTACAGAAGGTTCATCCAAGACTTTTCCAGAATAGCAAAACCCTTGACTGCATTAACGCATAAAGGGAAGAAATTTGAATGGAATGATGAACAAGAGAAAGCGTTTCAGTTATTGAAGAAAAAGCTAACTACGGCACCTATATTGTCATTGCCTGAAGGGAATGATGATTTTGTGATTTATTGTGATGCATCAAAGCAAGGTCTCGGTTGTGTATTAATGCAACGAACGAAGGTGATTGCTTATGCGTCTAGACAATTGAAGATTCACGAACAAAATTATACGACGCATGATTTGGAATTAGGTGCGGTTGTTTTTGCATTAAAGACTTGGAGGCACTACTTATATGGGGTCAAAAGTATTATATATACCGACCACAAAAGTCTTCAACACATATTTAATCAGAAACAACTGAATATGAGGCAGCGTAGGTGGATTGAATTATTGAATGATTACGACTTTGAGATTCGTTACCACCCGGGGAAGGCAAATGTGGTAGCCGATGCCTTGAGCAGGAAGGACAGAGAACCCATTCGAGTAAAATCTATGAATATAATGATTCATAATAACATTACTACTCAAATAAAGGAGGCGCAACAAGGAGTTTTAAAAGAGGGAAATTTAAAGGATGAAATACCCAAAGGATCGGAGAAGCATCTTAATATTCGGAAAGACGGAACCCGGTATAGGGCTGAAAGGATTTGGGTACCAAAATTTAGAAATATGAGAGAAATGGTACTTAGAGAAGCTCATAAAACCAGATACTCAATACATCCTGGAACGGGGAAGATGTACAAGGATCTCAAGAAACATTTTTGGTGGCCGGGTATGAAAGCCGATGTTGCTAAATACGTAGGAGAATGTTTGACGTGTTCTAAGGTCAAAGCTGAGCATCAGAAACCATCAGGTCTACTTCAACAACCCGAAATCCCGGAATGGAAATGGGAAAACATTACCATGGATTTCATCACTAAATTGCCAAGGACTGCAAGTGGTTTTGATACTATTTGGGTAATAGTTGATCGTCTCACCAAATCAGCACACTTCCTACCAATAAGAGAAGATCACAAGATGGAGAAGTTAGCACGACTGTATTTGAAGGAAGTCGTCTCCAGACATGGAATACCAATCTCTATTATCTCTGATAGGGATGGCAGATTTATTTCAAGATTCTGGCAAACATTACAGCAAGCATTAGGAACTCGTCTAGACATGAGTACTGCCTATCATCCACAAACTGATGGGCAGAGCGAAAGGACGATACAAACGCTTGAAGACATGCTACGAGCATGTGTTATTGATTTCGGAAACAGTTGGGATCGACATCTACCGTTAGCAGAATTTTCCTACAACAACAGCTACCATTCAAGCATTGAGATGGCGCCGTTTGAAGCACTTTATGGTAGAAAGTGCAGGTCTCCGATTTGTTGGAGTGAAGTGGGGGATAGACAAATTACGGGTCCGGAGATTGTACAAGAAACTACCGAGAAGATCATCCAAATTCAACAACGGTTGAAAACCGCCCAAAGTCGACAAAAGAGCTACGCTGACATTAAAAGAAAAGATATAGAATTTGAAATTGGAGAGATGGTTATGCTTAAAGTTGCACCTTGGAAAGGCGTTGTTCGATTTGGTAAACGAGGGAAATTAAATCCAAGGTATATTGGACCATTCAAGATTATTGATCGTGTCGGAACAGTAGCTTACCGACTAGAATTACCTCAACAACTCGCGGCTGTACATAACACTTTCCACGTCTCGAATTTGAAGAAATGTTTTGCTAAAGAAGATCTCACTATTCCGTTAGATGAAATCCAAATCAACGAAAAACTTCAATTCATCGAAGAACCCGTCGAAATAATGGATCGTGAGGTTAAAAGACTTAAGCAAAACAAGATACCAATTGTTAAGGTTCGATGGAATGCTCGTAGAGGACCCGAGTTCACCTGGGAGCGTGAAGATCAGATGAAGAAGAAATACCCGCATCTATTTCCAGAAGATTCGTCAACACCTTCAACAGCTTAAAATTTCGGGACGAAATTTATTTAACGGGTAGGTATTGTAGTGACCCGAACTTTTCCATGTTTATATATATTAATTGAGATTGATATTTACATGATTAAATGTTTCCAACATGTTAAGCAAACAAACTTGTTAAGACTTGATTAATTGAAATATGTTTCATATAGACAATTGACCACCCAAGTTGACCGGTGATTCACGAACGTTAAAACTTGTAAAAACTTTATGATGACATATATATGGATATATATATAGTTAACATGATACTATGATAAGTAAACATATCATTAAGTATATTAACAATGAACTACATATGTAAAAACAAGACTACTAACTTAATGATTTTTAAACGAGACATATATGTAACGATTATCGTTGTAACGACATTTAATGTATATATATCATATTAAGAGATATTTGTACATCATAATATCATGATAATATAATAATTTAAAATCTCTTTTGATATTATAAACATTGGGTTAACAACATTTAACAAGATCGTTAACCTAAAGGTTTCAAAACAACATTTACATGTAACGACTAACGATGACTTAACGACTCAGTTAAAATGTATATACATGTAGTGTTTTAATATGTATTCATACAATTTTGAAAGACTTCAAGACACTTATCAAAATACTTCTACTTAACAAAAATGCTTACAATTACATCCTCGTTCAGTTTCATCAACAATTCTACTCGTATGCACCCGTATTCGTACTCGTACAATACACAGCTTTTAGATGTATGTACTATTGGTATATACACTCCAATGATCAGCTCTTAGCAGCCCATGTGAGTCACCTAACACATGTGGGAACCATCATTTGGCAACTAGCATGAAATATCTCATAAAATTACAAAAATATGAGTAATCATTCATGACTTATTTACATGAAAACAAAATTACATATCCTTTATATCTAATCCATACACCAACGACCAAAAACACCTACAAACACTTTCATTCTTCAATTTTCTTCATCTAATTGATCTCTCTCAAGTTCTATCTTCAAGTTCTAAGTGTTCTTCATAAATTCCAAAAGTTCTAGTTTCATAAAATCAAGAATACTTTCAAGTTTGCTAGCTCACTTCCAATCTTGTAAGGTGATCATCCAACCTCAAGAAATCTTTGTTTCTTACAGTAGGTTATCATTCTAATACAAGGTAATAATCATATTCAAACTTTGGTTCAATTTTTATAACTATAACAATCTTATTTCAAGTGATGATCTTACTTGAACTTGTTTTCGTGTCATGATTCTGCTTCAAGAACTTCGAGCCATCCAAGGATCCATTGAAGCTAGATCCATTTTTTCTCTTTTCCAGTAGGTTTATCCAAGGAACTTAAGGTAGTAATGATGTTCATAACATCATTCGATTCATACATATAAAGCTATCTTATTCGAAGGTTTAAACTTGTAATCACTAGAACATAGTTTAGTTAATTCTAAACTTGTTCGCAAACAAAAGTTAATCCTTCTAACTTGACTTTTAAAATCAACTAAACACATGTTCTATATCTATATGATATGCTAACTTAATGATTTAAAACCTGGAAACACGAAAAATACCGTAAAACCGGATTTACGCCGTCGTAGTAACACCGCGGGCTGTTTTGGGTTAGTTAATTAAAAACTATGATAAACTTTGATTTAAAAGTTGTTATTCTGAGAAAATGATTTTTATTATGAACATGAAACTATATCCAAAAATTATGGTTAAACTCAAAGTGGAAGTATGTTTTCTAAAATGGTCATCTAGACGTCGTTCTTTCGACTGAAATGACTACCTTTACAAAAACGACTTGTAACTTATTTTTTCCGACTATAAACCTATACTTTTTCTGTTTAGATTCATAAAATACAGTTCAATATGAAACCATAGCAATTTGATTCACTCAAAACGGATTTAAAATGAAGAAGTTATGGGTAAAACAAGATTGGATAATTTTTCTCATTTTAGCTACGTGAAAATTGGTAACAAATCTATTCCAACCATAACTTAATCAACTTGTATTGTATATTATGTAATCTTGAGATACCATAGACACGTATACAATGTTTCGACCTATCATGTCGACACATCTATATATATTTCGGAACAACCATAGACACTCTATATGTGAATGTTGGAGTTAGCTATACAGGGTTGAGGTTGATTCCAAAATATATATAGTTTGAGTTGTGATCAATACTGAGATACGTATACACTGGGTCGTGGATTGATTCAAGATAATATTTATCGATTTATTTCTGTACATCTAACTGTGGACAACTAGTTGTAGGTTACTAACGAGGACAGCTGACTTAATAAACTTAAAACATCAAAATATATTAAAAGTGTTGTAAATATATTTTGAACATACTTTGATATATATGTATATATTGTTATAGGTTCGTGAATCAACCAGTGGCCAAGTCTTACTTCCCGACGAAGTAAAAATCTGTGAAAGTGAGTTATAGTCCCACTTTTAAAATCTAATATTTTTGGGATGAGAATACATGCAGGTTTTATAAATGATTTACAAAATAGACACAAGTACGTGAAACTACATTCTATGGTTGAATTATCGAAATCGAATATGCCCCTTTTTATTAAGTCTGGTAATCTAAGAATTAGGGAACAGACACCCTAATTGACGCGAATCCTAAAGATAGATCTATTGGGCCTAACAAACCCAATCCAAAGTACCGGATGCTTTAGTACTTCGAAATTTATATCATATCCGAAGGGTGTCCCGGAATGATGGGGATATTCTTATATATGCATCTTGTTATTGTCGGTTACCAGGTGTTCACCATATGAACGATTTTTATCTCTATGTATGGGATGTGTATTGAAATATGAAATCTTGTGGTCTATTGTTACGATTTGATATATATAGGTTAAACCTATAACTCACCAACATTTTTGTTGACGTTTAAAGCATGTTTATTCTCAGGTGAATATTAAGAGCTTCCGCTGTTGCATACTAAAATAAGGACAAGATTTGGAGTCCATGTTTGTATGATATTGTGTAAAAACTGCATTCAAGAAACTGATTTCGATGTAACATATTTGTATTGTAAACCATTATGTAATGGTCGTGTGTAAACAGGATATTTTAGATTATCATTATTTGATAATCTACGTAAAGCTTTTTAAACCTTTATTTATGAAATAAAGGTTATGGTTTGTTTTAAAAATGAATGCAGTCTTTGAAAAACGTCTCATATAGAGGTCAAAACCTCGCAACGAAATCAATTAATATGGAACGTTTTTAATCAATAAGAACGGGACATTTCAATTTACGTTATGGACACAAGTGACTAAAATTACGTTCTACATGGGTTTGAATCAAAAATCCCCTAGCTTGGTAACTTTAACTATTGGTTTATGAACTGGTAGGCGCGAATCCTAAAGATAGATCTATCGGGTTTTACACCCCCACCCAGATGTTGTTCTAGTCACTACTGAACTAGAAGAACGGGTGTTTAGTACTTCGAGGTTAACGGAACGCACTTGATTCGGTGCACAAATTATTATAACTCAGGGGTACACACTCTTGTTAAGGCTAGTTACCGGGTGCCCATTGCTTGGAATGCTTTTCATACACTTGCGAGTGTATTACATTTTTATATATGAAATCTTGTGGTCCATAGTTATTACGCTGCTAGCATCAAACCTATATATCTCACCAACTTTATGTTGACATTTTTAAGCATGTTATTCTCAGGTACGAATTAAGTTTTTCCGCTGTGCATAAACTCATGTTAAAGACATTACTTGGATTCGATCATCGCGATGGGACCAACTGTTGAAGATTCCGTCCGGGAAGATTAGTCGCGGACGTTTCAGTTGGTATCAGAGCGTTGGTCTTAGCGAACCAGGCCTTGCATTAGTGTGTCTAACTGGTAGTTGTTAGGATACATTAGTGAGTCTGGACTTTGACCGTGTCGGCCTGTCAAAAGTTTTGCTTATCATTTTTAGTCGGAAATCATCTGCTTATCATCCTTAGGAAATTGCCTACCTATCATTCTTTAGTCTAGACACGTCTTACTGCATTTAGTGCATCGATAGTGTATAGACAAAAATTCATATCTTAGCGCATCTGTAGACTTGCTTGTCATATGCCGTAGGTTCCTCTGTTGGCTACGAAATCTTTAGTATTATATATAGATATTCTATGAAGTTAGAATATCATCCTATATCCGAAAAATCATTTCACATTGAAGATCTCTTCCATTCACCAAATTGCCTTTTTCAACCTGAAGCGCTTACCGGCGAACCTGTTCGAGAAACCATTTTCTCTCCCCTTTCTTCGAGTATTTCATCACGATTACATACTATCCCATATTTCGAATCTTATTCATTCGCTCGCTTCAACCGTCAATCATCCTGTAGTACTAGAAGAAGTTAACAAACTACGCGTTCGTGTGACGGCTTTGGAGAACCTGGAGCGAAGGTTGCAAACACCGGCAGCAGCACCAGCAGTATAATCCATATCACCATCATCCACACCGATAGTACCCTTATCACTCCTATACCACAACCGTGTCGTAAACCTCAACATCGTAACCTGTACCTCGGATATCAACATCGCACATCTCAATATCTCCATTTGTACTTCGAGTATGATCTTCATCGCTTGACATCGAATAATCATCGCTTTACGTAACGTCCTACCTTATATATATTCGTTCGACATGATGATTATGTAATCTCTAATGTTTTAGAGATCATGTAATCAAGTGCTAGTGATAAATCAAATGAGTTTAATATCTTATTGACTCATTAAATCCATGATTACATCCGACGAAAATATATATGCGAGTATATTTTCAAAAAGGTTGTAATTTAAAAATTCATTCGTACAAACTGTTAATGATGAAAATATTTTAACGGGTGGGTAGTACCCGAGGAATATTTAGAATTCACATTAATAAGTTACACTGTACATTCTTCAAATCTGATTCAACGGTCATCTAATATTCTACTTACAATCACCAATAAAGGTATCCGTTCACCCCAGATTAACCATTTTTGTAGTGACCCGAACTTTTCCATGTTTATATGTATTAATTGAGATTGATGTTTACATGATTAAATATTTCCAACATGTTAAGCAATCAAACTTGTTAAGACTTGATTAATTGAAATAGGTTTCATATAGACAATTGACCACCCAAGTTGACCGGTGATTCACGAACGTTAAAACTTGTAAAAAAACTATATGATGACATATATACGGTTATATATATAGTTAACATGATATTATGATAAGTAAACATATCATTAATTATATTAACAATGAACTACATATGTAAAAACAAGACTACTAACTTAATGATTTTGAAACGAGACATATATGTAACGTTTATCGTTGTAACGACATTTAATGTATATATATCATATTAAGAGATATTCGTACATCATAATATCATGATAATATAATAATTTAAAATCTCTTTTGATATTATAAACATTGGGTTAACAACATTTAACAAGATCGTTAACCTAAAGGTTTCAAAACAACACTTACATGTAACGACTAACGATGACTTAACGACTCAGTTAAAATGTATATACATGTAGTATTTTAATATGTATTTATACACTTTTGAAAGACTTCAATACACTTATCAAAATACTTCTACTTAACAAAAATGCTTACAATTACATTCTCGTTCAGTTTCATCAACAATTCTACTCGTATGCACCCGTATTCGTACTCGTACAATACACAGCTTTTAGATGTATGTACTATTGGTATATACACTCCAATGATCAGCTCTTAGCAGCCCATGTGAGTCACCTAACACATGTGGGAACCATCATTTGGCAACTAGCATGAAATATCTCATAAGATTACAAAAATATGAGTAATCATTCATGACTTATTTACATAAAAACAAAATTACATATCCTTTATATCCAATCCATACACCAACGACCAAAAACACCTACAAACACTTTCATTCTTCAATTTTCTTCATCTAATTGAACTCTCTCAAGTTCTATCTTCAAGTTCTAAGTGTTCTTCATAAATTCCAAAAGTTCTAGTTTCATAAAATCAAGAATACTTTCAAGTTTGCTAGCTCACTTCCAATCTTGTAAGGTGATCATCCAACCTCAAGAAATCTTTGTTTCTTACAGTAGGTTATCATTCTAATACAAGGTAATAATCATATTCAAACTTTGGTTCAATTTCTATAACTATAACAATCTTATTTCAAGTGATGATCTTACTTGAACTTGTTTTCGTGTCATGATTTTGCTTCAAGAACTTTGAGCCATCCAAGGATCCATTGAAGCTAGATCCATTTTTCTCTTTTCCAGTAGGTTCATCCAAGGAACTTAAGGTAGTAATGATGTTCATAACATCATTCGATTCATACATATAAAGCTATCTTATTCGAAGGTTTAAACTTGTAATCACTAGAACATAGTTTAGTTAATTCTAAACTTGTTCGCAAACAAAAGTTAATCCTTCTAACTTGACTTTTAAAATCAACTAAACACATGTTCTATATCTATATGATATGCTAACTTAATGATTTAAAACCTGGAAACACGAAAAACACCGTAAAACCGGATTTACGCCGTCGTAGTAACACCGCGGGCTGTTTTGGGTTAGTTAATTAAAAACTATGATAAACTTTGATTTAAAAGTTGTTATTCTGAGAAAATGATTTTTATTATGAACATGAAACTATATCCAAAAATTATGGTTAAACTCAAAGTGGAAGTATGTTTTCTAAAATGGTCATCTAGACGTCGTTCTTTCGACTGAAATGACTACCTTTACAAAAACGACTTGTAACTTATTTTTCCGACTAGAAACCTATACTTTTTTTGTTTAGATTCATAAAATAGAGTTCAATATGAAACCATAGCAATTTGATTCACTCAAAACGGATTTAAAATGAAGAAGTTATGGGTAAAACAAGATTGGATAATTTTTCTCATTTTAGCTACGTGAAAATTGGTAACAAATCTATTCCAACCATAACTTAATCAACTTGTATTATATATTATGTAATCTTGAGATACCATAGACACGTATACAATGTTTTGACCTATCATGTCGACACATCTATATATATTTCGGAACAACCATAGACACTCTATATGTGAATGTTGGAGTTAGCTATACAGGGTTGAGGTTGATTCCAAAATATATATAGTTTGAGTTGTGATCAATACTGAGATACGTATACACTGGGTCGTGGATTGATTCAAGATAATATTTATCGATTTATTTCTGTACATCTAACTGTGGACAACTAGTTGTAGGTTACTAACGAGGACAGCTGACTTAACAAACTTAAAACATCAAAATATATTAAAAGTGTTGTAAATATATTTTGAACATACTTTGATATATATGTATATATTGTTATAGGTTCGTGAATCAACCAGTGGCCAAGTCTTACTTCCCGACGAAGTAAAAATCTGTGAAAGTGAGTTATAGTCCCACTTTTAAAATCTAATATTTTTGGGATGAGAATACATGCAGGTTTTATAAATGATTTACAAAATAGACACAAGTACATGAAACTACATTCTATGGTTGAATTATCGAAATTGAATATGCCCCTTTTTATTAAGTCTGGTAATCTAAGAATTAGGGAACAGACACCCTAATTGACGCGAATCCTAAAGATAGATCTATTGGGCCTAACAAACCCCATCCAAAGTACCGGATGCTTTAGTACTTCGAAATTTATATCATATCCGAAGGGTGTCCCGGAATGATGGGGATATTCTTATATATGCATCTTGTTATTGTCGGTTACCAGGTGTTCACCATATGAATGATTTTTATCTCTATGTATGGGATGTGTATTGAAATATGAAATCTTGTGGTCTATTATTATGATTTGATATATATAGGCTAAACCTATAACTCACCAACATTTTTGTTGACGTTTTAAGCATGTTTATTCTCAGGTGATTATTAAGAGCTTCCGCTGTCGCATACTTAAATAAGGACGAGATTTGGAGTCCATGCTTGTATGATATTGTGTAAAAACTGCATTCAAGAAACTTATTTTGTTGTAACATATTTGTATTGTAAACCATTATGTAATGGTCGTGTGTAGACATGATATTTTAGATTATCATTATTTGATAATCTACGTAAAGCTTTTTAAACCTTTATTGATGAAATAAAGGTTATGGTTTGTTTTAAAATGAATGCAGTCTTTGAAAAACGTCTCATATAGAGGTCAAAACCTCGCAACGAAATCAATTAATATGGAACGTTTTTAATCAATAAGAACGGGACATTTCAGTTGGTATCAGAGCGTTGGTCTTAGAGAACCAGAATTTTGCATTAGTGTGTCTTATCGAGTTTGTTAGGATGCATTAGTGAGTCTGGACTTCGACCGTGTTTACTTGAAAAATGATTGCTTAACAAATTTTGTTGGAAACTATATATTTTTAACATGTGAATATTATGTGATATATTAATCTCTTAACGCGTTTGATATTATGTGATAGATGTCTACCTCTAGAACAAGTCCCATTGACTCACCTAATAATAATGAAGAGTTAAATGTAAATTGGAATGATTCGTGGACTGATTCACAAGTTCCCGAAGAGGAACCGGAAGAAGAATCGGAACCGGAAGAAGAATCGGAACCGGATGAAGAAATAGAATCGGTGGGGGAAATAATAAAACGGTTAAGTAAAAGAAAATCCTCAACCAACCGACCAAGGTTAATTATGGTCAATGGTGTTTCCGCCAAGGAAGCAAAATATTGGGAGGATTACCAATTCTCCGATGAATCGGATTCCGACGAGAATTCCGATGATGTTATAGAAATTACCCCAACTGAATTTAAAAAGACAAAAGAAAATAATAAAGGAAAGGGCATAAAAATAGAGAAATCTA
Organism: Rutidosis leptorrhynchoides; assembly: GCF_046630445.1. Lineage (NCBI taxonomy): Eukaryota > Viridiplantae > Streptophyta > Magnoliopsida > Asterales > Asteraceae > Rutidosis > Rutidosis leptorrhynchoides. The sequence continues at coordinate 179,319,298 of NC_092342.1, read as the reverse complement.
ATTCCAATCCTGATGAACTTTATATGTATCGTCAACCCCTGAAGTCCTTAAGTTGTAACAATGACCCGGGAACCTCTAAACCACCAGGTTTTTCTAAACCAATGTGGAAAATAACGGCTCGTATTAGGGGAACATCATATATCCCTAGAAACTTGGCAAAACGAACCAAAACTGAAGAAGAAGAAACAAGTGAGTCGGAATAAGATAGTTGTATTCGTGTGGTGTAATATATGTAATATAGTGTGCTTATGCTTTATGATATATGTAAAAATTGCTTGTATTAATAAGTATTTTTTTTTTATGAATCTAACTCTTGTCTATTTTACAGTATAAAAACACAAAATGGATAGACAACCCAATATTTTAAGAGACCTACCCGGAGACATGATTGATGAAATCTTGTCTAGAGTCGGCCAGAATTCCTCGGCACAACTATTTAAGGCGAGATCAGTTTGTAAGACATTCGAAGAACGTTCCAAGAATGTCTTGGTTTATAAGAGACTTTCGTTTGAAAGATGGGGGATATCACATTGGGAAACCCATAAGTTACGATGTGTTTACTTTGACGCATATATTGCGGGGAACCCAAATGCTATTTTACGCAACGGGTTAAGAAATTATTTTGACTCAATATATCCGAATATTGGACTTCGTGATTTAGAAAAAGCGGCTAACATGCAACATAAAGAAGCATGTTATGCTTACGGATTAGTAATGTTCGCTTCTCACCAAAGTGAGAACAAGAACATCGGGCTACAACTATTAAACAAAACGTTTCCACAAGTGACGGAGTCGGTAATTGGGGTAAGAAATGAGGTTTTTAGATTATTACGGGACTGTTGGACATTACGTAACCCTCGTCCCTTTGACGACGTTACAACACGCTGTCTTATCAATGGCCATAACGGTTATGTTCCACAAGACCAAGGATGGGAAGTAGTCCTAGTAAAACCAGAATGCATGACTTGTTTCTGGACGTATGAATTACGTGTCTTTATTGCCTTTGCTGAACGACTTGTGTACTAGCTAGAATTATCTTCACAACTATCTTGTATCAAAGTTATTGTGTACTATATTTCATGCTTTATGTAAAATAAGCGGTATTGTAAGTTTGTAAAATATTGTATAAAAGTTTGAACGCGAAATATTATTATAATTAGTTTTTTCATATAGAATTGTAGTAGTTGAATTGTATATTAGCTACTAAGTATGAACTTAACGGGTAGGTACTACCCGAATTTAAACTTATAAAACGCTAATATGAAGAAAAAGCTTTTATAAATGAGTTCATATTATGCTGCGAAATACTATTTAACTACTCTTAATATTCTGTATGATTAACTTGTTCCATTTGACTATTTTGAAGGAAATGGCACCGACTACTCGACACACCGTGAATATGAATGAAGAGGAATTCCGTACTTTTCTAGCTTCAAACATAGCCGCAGTACAGGCTGCGCTACATACCAACAATAACCTTGGATCTGGCAGTACAGGAAATCGTGTAGGATGCACCTACAAAGAATTCACTGCCTGCAAACCTTTGGAATTTGATGGAACCGAAGGACCGATTGGATTGAAACGGTGGACCGAGAAGGTCGAATCGGTGTTTGCCATAAGTAAGTGTACTGAAGAGGACAAAGTGAAGTACGCTACGCATACCTTCACAGGTTCTGCGTTAACATGGTGGAATACCTATCTAGAGCAAGTGGGACAAGACGATGCGTACGCACTACCGTGGTCAGCATTCAAGCACTTGATGAACGAGAAGTACCGTCCCAGAACCGAGGTCAATAAGCTCAAGACAGAACTTAGAGGGTTACGAACCCAAGGATTTGATATTACCACGTACGAAAGACGATTCACAGAATTGTGCCTATTGTGTCCGGGAGCATTCGAAGATGAGGAAGAGAAGATCGACGCGTTTGTGAAAGGATTACCGGAAAGAATCCAAGAAGATATAAGTTCACACGAGCCCGCCTCTATACAACAGGCATGTAGAATGGCTCACAAACTAGTGAACCAGATTGAAGAAAGAATTAAAGAACAGACTGCTGAAGAGGCCAATGTGAAGCAAGTCAAAAGAAAGTGGGAGGAAAATGGTGATAAGAATCACCAATACAACAACAACAGCAATTACAACAATAATCGCAACAATTATCCCAACAATCGCAACATCAATCGTAACTACAACAAACGGCCCAACAACAACAACAACAACAACAGCAACTACAACAACCATCCCAACAACAATAATAACCGCAACAACAACAACAATCAGAAGCAGCTATGCCAAAGGTGTGAAAAGTATCACTCGGGGTTCTGCACCAAATTTTGCAACAAATGTAAAAGAAATGGTCATAGCGCGGCGAAGTGTGAGGTCTACGGACCAGGGGTTAATAGAACGAAAGGAACGAATGGTGTCGGAACGAGTAATGGCGGAGCAAGTAGTGTCGGAGCAAGTTATGCCAATGTAGTTTGCTATAAATGTGGAAAATCGGGCCACATTATTAGAAATTGCCCGAACCAGGAGAACACGAATGGACAAGGTCGTGGAAGAGTTTTCAATATTAATGCGGCAGAGGCACAGGAAGACCCGGAGCTTGTTACGGGTACGTTTCTTATTGACAATAAATCTGCTTACGTTTTATTTGATTCGGGTGCGGATAGAAGCTATATGAGTAGAGATTTTTGTGCTAAATTAAGTTGTCCATTGACGCCTTTGGATAGTAAATTTTTACTCGAATTAGCAAACGGTAAATTAATTTCAGCAGATAATATATGTCGGAATCGAGAAATTAAACTGGTTAGCGAAACATTTAAGATTGATTTGATACCAGTAGAGTTAGGGATTTTTGATGTGATAATCGGTATGGACTGGTTGAAAGAAGTGAAAGCAGAGATCGTCTGTTACAAAAATGCAATTCGAATTATACGAGAAAAAGGAAAACCCTTAATGGTGTACGGAGAAAAGGGCAACACGAAGCTACATCTTATTAGTAATTTGAAGGCACAAAAACTAATAAGAAAAGGTTGCTATGCTGTTCTAGCACACGTCGAGAAAGTACAAACTGAAGAAAAGAGCATCAATGATGTTCCCATTGCAAAAGAATTTCCCGATGTATTTCCGAAAGAATTACCGGGATTACCCCCACATCGATCTGTTGAATTTCAAATAGATCTTGTACCAGGAGCTGCACCAATAGCTCGTGCTCCTTACAGACTCGCACCCAGCGAGATGAAAGAACTGCAAAGCCAATTACAAGAACTTTTAGAGCGTGGTTTCATTCGACCAAGCACATCACCGTGGGGAGCTCCTGTTTTGTTTGTCAAGAAGAAAGATGGTACATTCAGGTTGTGTATCGACTACCGAGAGTTGAACAAACTTACCATCAAGAACCGCTACCCGCTACCGAGAATCGACGACTTATTTGATCAACTACAAGGCTCGTCTGTTTATTCAAAGATTGACTTACGTTCCGGGTATCATCAAATGCGGGTGAAAGAAGATGATATTCCAAAGACTGCTTTCAGAACACGTTACGGTCATTACGAGTTTATGGTCATGCCGTTTGGTTTAACTAATGCACCAGCTGTGTTCATGGACCTTATGAACCGAGTGTGTGGACCATACCTTGACAAGTTTGTCATTGTTTTCATTGATGACATACTTATTTACTCAAAGAATGACCAAGAACACGGTGAACATTTGAGAAAGGTGTTAGAAGTATTGAGGAAGGAAGAATTGTACGCTAAGTTTTCAAAGTGTGCATTTTGGTTGGAAGAAGTTCAATTCCTCGGTCACATAGTGAACAAAGAAGGTATTAAGGTGGATCCGGCAAAGATAGAAACTGTTGAAAAGTGGGAAACCCCGAAAACTCCGAAACACATACGCCAGTTTTTAGGACTAGCTTGTTACTACAGAAGGTTCATCCAAGACTTTTCCAGAATAGCAAAACCCTTGACTGCATTAACGCATAAAGGGAAGAAATTTGAATGGAAGGATGAACAAGAGAAAGCGTTTCAGTTATTGAAGAAAAAGCTAACTACGGCACCTATATTGTCATTGCCTGAAGGGAATGATGATTTTGTGATTTATTGTGACGCATCAAAGCAAGGTCTCGGTTGTGTATTAATGCAACGAATGAAGGTGATTGCTTATGCCTCTAGACAATTGAAGATTCATGAGCAAAATTATACGACGCATGATTTGGAATTAGGCGCGGTTGTTTTTGCATTAAAGACTTGGAGGCACTACTTATATGGGGTCAAAAGTATTATATATACCGACCACAAAAGTCTTCAACACATATTTAATCAGAAACAACTGAATATGAGGCAGCGTAGATGGATTGAATTATTGAATGATTACGACTTTGAGATTCGTTACCACCCGGGGAAGGCAAATGTGGTAGCCGATGCCTTGAGCAGGAAGGACAGAGAACCCATTCGAGTAAAATCTATGAATATAATGATTCATAATAACCTTACTACTCAAATAAAGGAGGCGCAACAAGGAGTTTTAAAAGAGGGAAATTTAAAGGATGAAATACCCAAAGGATCGGAGAAGCATCTTAATATTCGGGAAGACGGAACCCGGTATAGGGCTGAAAGGATTTGGGTACCAAAATTTGGAGATATGAGAGAAATGGTACTTAGAGAAGCTCATAAAACCAGATACTCAATACATCCTGGAACGGGGAAGATGTACAAGGATCTCAAGAAACATTTTTGGTGGCCGGGTATGAAAGCCGATGTTGCTAAATACGTAGGAGAATGTTTGACGTGTTCTAAGGTCAAAGCTGAGCATCAGAAACCATCAGGTCTACTTCAACAACCCGAAATCCCGGAATGGAAATGGGAAAACATTACCATGGATTTCATCACTAAATTGCCAAGGACTGCAAGTGGTTTTGATACTATTTGGGTAATAGTTGATCGTCTCACCAAATCAGCACACTTCCTACCAATAAGAGAAGATGACAAGATGGAGAAGTTAGCACGACTGTATTTGAAGGAAGTCGTCTCCAGACATGGAATACCAATCTCTATTATCTCTGATAGGGATGGCAGATTTATTTCAAGATTCTGGCTGACATTACAGCAAGCATTAGGAACTCGTCTAGACATGAGTACTGCCTATCATCCACAAACTGATGGGCAGAGCGAAAGGACGATACAAACGCTTGAAGACATGCTACGAGCATGTGTTATTGATTTCGGAAACAGTTGGGATCGACATCTACCGTTAGCAGAATTTTCCTACAACAACAGCTACCATTCAAGCATTGAGATGGCGCCGTTTGAAGCACTTTATGGTAGAAAGTGCAGGTCTCCGATTTGTTGGAGTGAGGTGGGGGATAGACAGATTACGGGTCCGGAGATTATACAAGAAACTACCGAGAAGATCATCCAAATTCAACAACGGTTGAAAACCGCCCAAAGTCGACAAAAGAGCTACGCTGACATTAAAAGAAAAGATATAGAATTTGAAATTGGAGAGATGGTCATGCTTAAAGTTTCACCTTGGAAAGGCGTTGTTCGATTTGGTAAACGAGGGAAATTAAATCCAAGGTATATTGGACCATTCAAGATTATTGATCGTGTCGGACCAGTAGCTTACCGACTTGAGTTACCTCAACAACTCGCGGCTGTACATAACACTTTCCACGTCTCGAATTTGAAGAAATGTTTTGCTAAAGAAGATCTCACTATTCCGTTAGATGAAATCCAAATCAACGAAAAACTCCAATTCATCGAAGAACCCGTCGAAATAATGGATCGTGAGGTTAAAAGACTTAAGCAAAACAAGATACCAATTGTTAAGGTTCGATGGAATGCTCGTAGAGGACCCGAGTTCACCTGGGAGCGTGAAGATCAGATGAAGAAGAAATACCCGCATCTATTTCCAGAAGATTCGTCAACACCTTCAACAGCTTAAAATTTCGGGACGAAATTTATTTAACGGGTAGGTACTGTAGTGACCCGAACTTTTCCATGTTTATATATATTAATTGAGATTGATGTTTACATGATTAAATATTTCCAACATGTTAAGCAATCAAACTTGTTAAGACTTGATTAATTGAAATAGGTTTCATATAGACAATTGACCACCCAAGTTGACCGGTGATTCACGAACGTTAAAACTTGTAAAAAAACTATATGATGACATATATATGGTTATATATATAGTTAACATGATATTATGATAAGTAAACATATCATTAATTATATTAACAATGAACTACATATGTAAAAACAAGACTACTAACTTAATGATTTTGAAACGAGACATATATGTAACGTTTATCGTTGTAACGACATTTAATGTATATATATCATATTAAGAGATATTCGTACATCATAATATCATGATAATATAATAATTTAAAATCTCTTTTGATATTATAAACATTGGGTTAACAACATTTAACAAGATCGTTAACCTAAAGGTTTCAAAACAACACTTACATGTAACGACTAACGATGACTTAACGACTCAGTTAAAATGTATATACATGTAGTATTTTAATATGTATTTATACACTTTTGAAAGACTTCAATACACTTATCAAAATACTTCTACTTAACAAAAATGCTTACAATTACATTCTCGTTCAGTTTCATCAACAATTCTACTCGTATGCACCCGTATTCGTACTCGTACAATACACAGCTTTTAGATGTATGTACTATTGGTATATACACTCCAATGATCAGCTCTTAGCAGCCCATGTGAGTCACCTAACACATGTGGGAACCATCATTTGGCAACTAGCATGAAATATCTCATAAGATTACAAAAATATGAGTAATCATTCATGACTTATTTACATAAAAACAAAATTACATATCCTTTATATCCAATCCATACACCAACGACCAAAAACACCTACAAACACTTTCATTCTTCAATTTTCTTCATCTAATTGAACTCTCTCAAGTTCTATCTTCAAGTTCTAAGTGTTCTTCATAAATTCCAAAAGTTCTAGTTTCATAAAATCAAGAATACTTTCAAGTTTGCTAGCTCACTTCCAATCTTGTAAGGTGATCATCCAACCTCAAGAAATCTTTGTTTCTTACAGTAGGTTATCATTCTAATACAAGGTAATAATCATATTCAAACTTTGGTTCAATTTCTATAACTATAACAATCTTATTTCAAGTGATGATCTTACTTGAACTTGTTTTCGTGTCATGATTTTGCTTCAAGAACTTTGAGCCATCCAAGGATCCATTGAAGCTAGATCCATTTTTCTCTTTTCCAGTAGGTTCATCCAAGGAACTTAAGGTAGTAATGATGTTCATAACATCATTCGATTCATACATATAAAGCTATCTTATTCGAAGGTTTAAACTTGTAATCACTAGAACATAGTTTAGTTAATTCTAAACTTGTTCGCAAACAAAAGTTAATCCTTCTAACTTGACTTTTAAAATCAACTAAACACATGTTCTATATCTATATGATATGCTAACTTAATGATTTAAAACCTGGAAACACGAAAAACACCGTAAAACCGGATTTACGCCGTCGTAGTAACACCGCGGGCTGTTTTGGGTTAGTTAATTAAAAACTATGATAAACTTTGATTTAAAAGTTGTTATTCTGAGAAAATGATTTTTATTATGAACATGAAACTATATCCAAAAATTATGGTTAAACTCAAAGTGGAAGTATGTTTTCTAAAATGGTCATCTAGACGTCGTTCTTTCGACTGAAATGACTACCTTTACAAAAACGACTTGTAACTTATTTTTCCGACTAGAAACCTATACTTTTTTTGTTTAGATTCATAAAATAGAGTTCAATATGAAACCATAGCAATTTGATTCACTCAAAACGGATTTAAAATGAAGAAGTTATGGGTAAAACAAGATTGGATAATTTTTCTCATTTTAGCTACGTGAAAATTGGTAACAAATCTATTCCAACCATAACTTAATCAACTTGTATTATATATTATGTAATCTTGAGATACCATAGACACGTATACAATGTTTTGACCTATCATGTCGACACATCTATATATATTTCGGAACAACCATAGACACTCTATATGTGAATGTTGGAGTTAGCTATACAGGGTTGAGGTTGATTCCAAAATATATATAGTTTGAGTTGTGATCAATACTGAGATACGTATACACTGGGTCGTGGATTGATTCAAGATAATATTTATCGATTTATTTCTGTACATCTAACTGTGGACAACTAGTTGTAGGTTACTAACGAGGACAGCTGACTTAACAAACTTAAAACATCAAAATATATTAAAAGTGTTGTAAATATATTTTGAACATACTTTGATATATATGTATATATTGTTATAGGTTCGTGAATCAACCAGTGGCCAAGTCTTACTTCCCGACGAAGTAAAAATCTGTGAAAGTGAGTTATAGTCCCACTTTTAAAATCTAATATTTTTGGGATGAGAATACATGCAGGTTTTATAAATGATTTACAAAATAGACACAAGTACATGAAACTACATTCTATGGTTGAATTATCGAAATTGAATATGCCCCTTTTTATTAAGTCTGGTAATCTAAGAATTAGGGAACAGACACCCTAATTGACGCGAATCCTAAAGATAGATCTATTGGGCCTAACAAACCCCATCCAAAGTACCGGATGCTTTAGTACTTCGAAATTTATATCATATCCGAAGGGTGTCCCGGAATGATGGGGATATTCTTATATATGCATCTTGTTATTGTCGGTTACCAGGTGTTCACCATATGAATGATTTTTATCTCTATGTATGGGATGTGTATTGAAATATGAAATCTTGTGGTCTATTATTATGATTTGATATATATAGGCTAAACCTATAACTCACCAACATTTTTGTTGACGTTTTAAGCATGTTTATTCTCAGGTGATTATTAAGAGCTTCCGCTGTCGCATACTTAAATAAGGACGAGATTTGGAGTCCATGCTTGTATGATATTGTGTAAAAACTGCATTCAAGAAACTTATTTTGTTGTAACATATTTGTATTGTAAACCATTATGTAATGGTCGTGTGTAGACATGATATTTTAGATTATCATTATTTGATAATCTACGTAAAGCTTTTTAAACCTTTATTGATGAAATAAAGGTTATGGTTTGTTTTAAAATGAATGCAGTCTTTGAAAAACGTCTCATATAGAGGTCAAAACCTCGCAACGAAATCAATTAATATGGAACGTTTTTAATCAATAAGAACGGGACATTTCAATTTTCATTTAAATTTCATATTTGGATTTTACCAATCCGAATCCAACAAGTGGCAAAACGAAGAAAATATTGGACAAAAATAAAAAGTGTTAGAAACAAACGATTTAATTAATTGAAATTGTGATAGGATTTCACGCTAACTGTTCCGGCTAACTATTCCCAGCTAACAGATTAACATTTAATTTATCGCAATTTACATTCTCGCACTTTTATTTATCGTCATTTAATTTCTGTTATTTACTTTTATGCATTTTTAAGTCGGGACACATGTACAACAATACGTCGGATTAATTCTGAGACAACACGTTGTATAATGGGTCATGATATATATTTATTTATTTTACGCACTTTAAATAACGAGACACGTATACAAGGTTTCGACTTATCATATCGACCCATCTATATGGTTTGAGTTGTGATCGACACTGAGACCGGTACACGGGTCACGATAAGTATTAATTAATTCGAATATTATATATTTAATTTATATATGAATTCATTGGACTATTGGACTATCGGACTATTGGACTGCTAACTTTGGACAATTAAAATGAATTAAAATGTTGATTATAACATATGAAGCTAAACAATTCTTCAAACTTGCCACTTGATTTCATCGTAAACCTCATTTGTACCTTGACAATTGCAATCCATATTCAAACCTATCATGATTCATAAAAACACATCGATCGAGAAGTTGAACCAGCAACACCTCGTCTACGGAAGAAAGATTTATGCATACAGAGATGCACCTGAAAAACTCTCAAAACCAAAGTTATAGTTAAAATGTATCCGCGTCGAATTCCTTATCATTTATTAGCAAAAACAACCTCACAATTCCTTTTCAAGAAGCTGATTTAGTCACAGCTCCACTTCGACTTCTCAGTAAGACTACTTTTATTATAATCTCAATATATACGTATCCTTTCGCCGTCGTTACTGGAGAACCTTTTATATCCCATCATATTATCATCAGTGTTTAATCATCTAAAAACACAATTCGTCCGAAAACACCTCGGATTGATAATCGACGATTTAGATATGGCTGCATTGAATGCAGAGGAAACAGTAAAATTGTAGATGGCCTAAATGGCCAAAAGTTTGATGATAAAGAAGGGAGTGTTAGGAACGCTCGATAGAAAATTTGGTACTGAAAAATGGATTGAGCTAACCGTGAAGGAAACAAAGAACAAATACAAGGACTGAACCTGCCCTCAAAGAATCCAAACGATTCAGTATCTGCTGAAACCGTTAGTAAGAACCCTACCCCTTATTCTAAACCTTCTCAAATGGTATTCTTCAACATCATCTTATCTTAGATATTATAAGATATCTTCAAATCTTCCGTTATACATATTCTCCATATCTCTGGAGATATTTTCACAACTATCCTTATCTGAAATCATTTATCTCTCCGTAACGTCTGCGATACAATATAAAAGAAACTGTATTAGTTTCTAACTTCTAAAACCTTCAAGTTTAAAATAGGAATGTTCTGAAGCAATGTTGGAACTGATGCATGAATTAGTATAATATAATGAAACTTGATCAACTTCATTATATTACAGTAAGTCATGTTGAGTTTCTAATTTAATGTGATGATTCACAGTACCATCATCATGTGCCATGTTACACGGCTCTTACATTCTATCCAATTCTGAAATGTATTAAGAACAAATCATCTTAATAGATCTATCTTCCTGGATATTCTGGTAATTTGACAGATCAGAATCGTGTCATTACCATTTCCTTCTAAGAACATTAGCTATGTTCATTTTGAATTACATACCTACGAATTCCGGACCATAACAAAAGATGCTTAGTTGAAAAGGAGGTGGATTTATAGTGATATAACCGACATAGAAATCGAAACAGATTGGTACATTAAATCAAAGGAGATTACAATTTCCTTATCCGACGAAGAATCAAATCTTTTAGATTTCCAAGATTTCCTTTTTAAATCCCTTAAATTCCGAAAATTCACTGTGACTACGTCAAAAGTTAAATCTCTATCTCAATCTCTTGTGACAGCTTCACTCGTACGCTTCACATGATCGAATTGTTTTATCTATATTTCTCAAATATGATAAAACTCCATTATTACCCCATATTCGTCAAGAAAATATTATTATTGTTATCCATGACAACCTCTATCAAATTTCGGGGACGAAATTTCTTTAACAGGTGGGTACTGTAACGACCCGGAAATTTCCGACCAAATTTAAACCTTAAACTCTATATGTCTCCGAGACGATAAGCAAAAACCCTAATATTGAGTCTAGAAAGTTTGAAATCTATATTTGGATAATCAGTTACACTTTGACCATGCCCGACGATTCACGAACACTTATGTGTATTAGATATAATACTTTACATAAACATAATTGGTTTCGATATAAGATTTGTCGGTAAGAGTAAAAGATAATATATTTTATTATATGTCATGATATAGGTAATATGTAACTTATTATTAGATAACATTATTATTATTAATTTAGTATCTTTACCGTTAAGATGATTATATTTATAATTATTATTATTATCATTATTATTATTATGTAAGTTACATAAAATGAAATTTGATACAATTGATTTGTTATCTCATTATGACTAATATTATTATTCATAATTGGTAGTAAGATTAAAATTGTAATTATTATTAATTATTATTATTACCTTTATTAATATAATTATTATTATATTTATAGATACTATTATTAAATCAATAAAATCCATTATTATCAGTAATAATGAAATTATTATAATGATTATTGTATCATTATTTATTATTAATAATATAATTATTATTATTATTAATAGATTTACTAATTATTAGTATTATTTCAATATATCGTTATTAATCCTAGTATTGTTCTATTAGTAATATATTTTGATTTTTAATAGTATTATTATTATAATATGATATTATTAATATTAGTATTTCTTTTTCATTATTAATAAATGTATTATTATTATTTATTATTTATTATTTATTTGAAATATTATTCTTATAAATAGGATGAATAAAAAAAATAGTTGCCTATCAATATCTAACTATTTAATAATTTGCTTTATGTCTCCTGTTTTGTACAAATTGATTCCAGCTAAACATTACAATCCAAAAACCGTTCCATGTCCTTGTCACTTTTATTATTAATTTTTTTTTCTCCGATTTATAATTGAAGCTACAAAACAACTTTGACAAACTTATGATTGCCAAATCATTTTACTTTATCTTTTGCATTCTGTCATATAGAAACCCATCACCAAAACTATCTTTATACTCGCATTCACTACCATTTACAAATACAATTGTTACTTCTCCCTATTTGCTTTCAAGATCAACACAAGAATACAAGATCACAAGCTCATCAATTCTTATTTTTCTTCTATGATCTTCACTCAAATCTAAGGTTATTGTCATGAAGACCACCGAGAACAAACAACACACGATTACCTTTTAATCATCTTCTGGGTTCTACTTCAAACGAAACCCAACCAACCGGAACACCACCTCCTCCCTCTTCTTTTCTGTTACAATCAAGCCACAAGCAACCCTGAGTATGCTATTACTTTGGTTCGGTTATGGTTCCCCACCATGACCAGCGTGCTATTCCAACACCAATAAAAAATCACAACCAACCAACCATCACCTTACTCCCTCCTTCTTCACAACCGATCACCACTCTATCTCTTCTCTTTCTCTTCGAAATCTATAACGCTTTCTTCTGTTTGTTCAGCTGCAAAATCCACCACAACCGTCCTTTGTTGTTGTGTATTCTATAGATACAATTCACCATTCGATTCACTGATTTGATTAACAGCCATCATCACAACAAACCCATTTCCATATTACAACCTTCACTTTGCTACTAACGATTCCGTTTCTATTCTTCCTGTTTGGTTTGATACATACCATCAACACTAAACCCTACGAACAATCCTTCGACCCAAACCTTGTTACTGTTATTGTTCGAAAAACCCACAACCAAATTGTCATCTATGTGTTTTCACCACCCGTCACCATGTAACCAACACCCTCGAATTCTATCACCACTGAATCATCACCATTAAACCACCACAAACCTACTCCTATTTTTCGTTCTGTCCAAGATCACCCAAAACCCGTGGTTATATTTTCTTCTGTTTCTTCTGTATTAATCAAGCCAAACACCCCGTAGTTGTTGCTGCTATTCACTGTTCCTGTTTATCCTATATGCAACGATCTGCTACTGCTACTGTCATAATTCTGTTTCAGCTATAAACTACACCCAAAACACCACCATATCCTGCTATCCACCTACATACCATCGAAACCATAAGCAGGTACAAAGATATGAAAAGAGGGATGAAGAAAGTAAGAGAAATTAAGGAACCAATTATCTATTTCACCAGTTAATAAACCGATTACATGATTAATTGATGATGACGACATACAATGAATATGAAGATAAACTGAAAACCCTAATATTATTTATTTCGTTCCCTCTCACCTGCTATTCGTGAATCCTTCTGAAACATCGAATTCTCATCACCACCTGAGCCGTGAACCAAAAACCTGTTGCTTGATTTGTTAAAATGATAAACGTGTCCTTGATCCTGCTACTGCCGACGATCAGGTTCATCAGGAATAAAAAAAAAATGAGGTTTAAAGTTGTTGGGGGTTGTTGATGAACACACGGGTCGACGTGTGTGGTTACAGCTGTAACCTATACAAACAGATCCCTTTTATTTAACCGACGGGCTCCTTAAATTATTTCATGTTGTCTTGGGCCGTAAATTTATTTTGCTGATTGGGCTAAGTTTGGTCATAGTTGGGCCGTGAGCCTGACCCAACTCTGGTCCCGTGGTACGAGTTAAAAACCTGATGTCGAGCTAGTTAAATCAGAAATGGGTGGGTAGCGTACTGGTTAGGGATGTTGTGGGTGTCTGGGAGGTCGCGGGTTCGAGTCTTGCCTGAGACATCTTTTTGCTTAAGACCTATTTTAGTGAGGTATAACTCTTTTATTCTATTATTGTTATTAATAATTATTATTATTATTATTATTATTATTATTATTATGAATATCATTATTTGTAGTATTATTACTATTATAGTTATTAATACAAGTATTAGTATCATTATTATTAGTAAAATCATTATTTTTATGTTATTATTATCAGTATTCATTATCATTAAAAACATCATTTTTATAAAAATTATCATTATAACTATTATTATTATTATAGGATGTAACAACTTTTTATTTATTATTATCAACATTATTTTATCAAATAACTATTAGTTATATAAAACTATATTCATTACATATAACATAACTATATAAATATTAATCATTTTAAATATATACACAAATTAAATATATAAGATATATAACTTAAGATATAATATATCAATTTGTTCGATTACGATTAAAGGTGTTAATGAATATATAAATAATATAGGTTCGTGAATCCGAGGCCAACCTTATGCTTGATCAATGATGTTATATGTATTTTTACTACAAAATACAGTATGGTGAGTATATAGTCCCTTTTAAACTCTAAATATTTTTGGGCTGAGAATACATGCGCAATTTTTATAAATGATTTACGTTATGGGCACAAGTGACTAAAATTACGTTCTACATGGGTTTGAATCAAAAATCCCCTAGCTTGGTAACTTTAACTATTGGTTTATGAACTGGTAGGCGCGAATCCTAAAGATAGATCTATCGGGTTTTACACCCCCACCCAGATGTTGTTCTAGTCACTACTGAACTAGAAGAACGGGTGTTTAGTACTTCGAGGTTAACGGAACACACTTGATTCGGTGCACAAATTATTATAACTCAGGGGTACACAGTCTTGTTAAGGCTAGTTACCGGGTGCCCATTGCTTGGAATGCTTTTCATACACTTGCGAGTGTATTACATTTTTATATATGAAATCTTGTGGTCCATAGTTATTACGCTGCTAGCATCAAACCTATATATCTCACCAACTTTATGTTGACATTTTTAAGCATGTTATTCTCAGGTACGAATTAAGTTTTTCCGCTGTGCATAAACTCATGTTAAAGACATTACTTGGATTCGATCATCGCGATGGGACCAACTGTTGAAGATTCCGTCCGGGAGGATTAGTCGCGGACGTTTCAGAAGCTGTTGCTGACAAGTGGGATATGAATGGTGAGTATTAGAACGTGATAGTGAATGTGGTGTTTATAATATCTTTGTTTGAATATTCAAATGAAAATCTTGCGAGTGGTTGTCGTTTATCTTCGACGGGTTTTCTAATGGGTTTATGAAAATCTACACTAGGAGCGTAATCGCAGTTAACAGGAGGCATGCTTCGAAGAAGTTTCAGGGGTGTCACTTCAGGTCACTTACGAACATGCATCCTTCCTTCCAGCGGGGGATGGGATAATTAAGCGTCAGAGATAAGTTGTTTAAGAAAGAAAGAATGCCAAGCTTTACAACTTTTATGGCATAGGAGAATTTGTTAATCTACTCATAGGTATGATATAGATAGTTTGATCGTAACGATATCTTCGTATATCTATAAATCAGATGATAATTACCCTTCATGTAATAACATTGAGATTTTTAAATGAATGGCTTGGAAATTTTTCTTTGATTCACTTTCTATTCCATATGTCATGATATTGGAATTTCTATATGAATTACTGTAATATAATCACGTCGGCCAAGCGTCATTATATTTCACTAATTCATATTTCCATTCCAAGGTCACTCCATAAGGTCAGGACATGTGATCAAACTTAGATAGTTGACATGGAAATGTTGAGTCATGAGTGACATCCCTTCATGTGAGTCAAGGAATACTTTGAATCACAATGGTGAAGTCAGGTCATAGGATATGTTTGGATATGATAACAATCACATATTAGCTGATCCTTCAGAGTCGGGATCATGCAAGATGATAGGGTTTTGGCTTGACATCTTTAGGAAAGGATACATAATGTCAGAAGAGGTAAATGCATGTAGTAAGATGGATTGGCAGTATAAAGATTAAGGGAAAGCACTTAAAACTAAGGCAGGAAAGGTTATAGACCTAAATATTGCTAAGGCACCCACATAAGGCACACATAGAATGCAATCCTGGTTCTCTATAACATGCCTTGGCTCTCCTAAATTACATAATGAGATGGGTATGGTGGTATTCTATTATTGGAATACAAGTAAGTCATGGCTCTTATTCTAAGAGACAGACGTGTAAGTATAGTTCCTATAGCAAAGTGTTTCTAAATATTTGAATGGTATAGGAGTTCTAGGCATAACAAATATAAGTGAACTTAATGCACATAATCTAGAATGTAATGCAAATAATCAATGCAAATGAACAACTCGGTTATAGACTAGACTCACTAATGCATCCTAACTATTCATGTTAGTCACACTAATGTAACCTACTTCTCTATAACCGGAGCTCTGATACCAACTGTAACACCCCGCCAAAATCGCCATTGACGCGGATGTTAACTCTGGTCCCAGTGCTCGGCTTGACTTCTAAGTAACAGAAAAGTTCTACAGCGGAAGCAAAGTATCTAAGTACCTGAGACAAAACATGCTTAAAAGTGTCAACCAAAATGGTTGAGTGAACAACATAGGTTTAATAATCATAACAAGTTTTTAGACCACAAGATTTAGTTAGAGTTGACTGATATAAAATCAATCAATAGAATGAAGTGTGTTTATTAATATAATGAATATACTAACAGTGACCGATGAAGTTTGTTTATTAATATAATGAATATATTAACAGTGACCGATAAAGTTTGTTTATTAATATAACGAATATATTAACAGTGACGATAAAGTTTGTTTATTAATATAACGAATATATTAACAGTGACGATAAAGTTTGTTTATTAATATAACGAATATATTAACAGTGACGATAAAGTTTGTTTATTAATATAACGAATATATTAACAGTGACCGATATTGTCAACAGACAAAGTATGTTTACTAATATAACGAATTATATTAGCAGTGACCGTTATTGTTAACAAACAACATGTAATGGATAAAATTTGAGTACTTGTGTCTAAGCGTAAAACAGTTTAAAAGCAAGCATGTGTCTCACCCCAAAGTTTATAAAACAGTTAAGAAATAGTAAAAAGAGGGGCTATGAAGTTCACCTTAATAGCAAGCAAGCAAATCCACGCAAATAGTATGAATGGAGAGTGTAAGCAGAGATCTCAACCTAGAGATATAATATTCGATTAGGTAATGTCTAATAGACATATAGCTTGTTTATTAATATAGTAAACTACATTTCGAGAAAGTTATATTCATATGAGTGATAATATAATTAGTGTTTATTAAGTGTTACTATATAATTTAGTGTACATGTTATACTAATAATAGTATTATTAGTTACATTAATTATTCGACTATTGAGTAAGTTATCATTATGTGTTACATATATAATTTTATCTATGTGATATAATACATTACATATATATTCTTTATTCATTATACATGTATTTATTTTTAACTATATGATACATATGTGTTAGTAAGTGTAGGTGTTACATATATAGTAGTGTAAGATGGTACATAAACATATACTTACTACTTCTATTATTATGTTTATTAACTTACTATATCTCACATAATGCACATTCATACATAAATTCACACGTACATATACATACTTATATACATATACATATACACGTATGCATATATTCACATATACACACACACATATACATACAGTGTATACTTGCACATACGTACGTATGCATGCATACATGCACGTACACCATGATCACTTCACTAATCCATAATCTTAACCTAACCAATACATAAAATCACAACTTTTTACTTATAATTAATCCTAACTTATAATCTCTTAATCACATAAAATAATAACTTTTTAACATATCAACTAATATCCTTATTAGCCATAACCTATTTGTAAACATAATCTTTATATATCCTTACTAACTAGTTAACAATCTTTCACATAAAATCATATCTTTTCTACATAGTTACTAGTTACATTCATTAACCCTAATTATAATGACCATATTCATACTTGTTATCATACTTTTACCATTATTATTTTTTTACTAATCAACTTTTATTAAACCTACTTAACCTTATCATTCCACATAAAATCATAATCATAATCTTATACTAATTCATACCCCTTTTATCATTATCATTAACCATATTCCTACATAAAATCATAACTACTTATTAATAACTACTTATAATACTTGATCATAATCCTTTCCAATAATCATAATAATTAACCTTACAACAATTCATAAATCTTTATAAACTTTAAACCTTATTATTCATATCTTATAATTATTATTTTTTTTACTTGGATCATAACCTTTAACATTATACATTATAATTATCACTCATTCAATACTTAATCTTTATACATAACATGTTACTCTTAATCATCTTATAAGTAATTGATTTAATCACACAATTAGACTAGGGTTATTAGGATACCTTAGGCTAACGATCAAGGAGTATGATGATGGTTAATGAAGCAGAAAACAGGAAAACAAAGCAGCAGCAGCAACAAGAAAACACGACCCAGTTGGAGGTCTGTTTTGTTCGTCAAACACAGCAGGAACAGTAGCAAATATCCAGCAACAAAATCAACCCAAAACAAATGGGTATTGGGTCTGTTTTTGTTCGCAGAACAAGCAGGAAGCCAGAAAAAAAAACGCAGCAACAATGAATCCGATTCTTGGGCTGTTTTGATCACGAAATCTTGCAGGAAAAACAGGAGAATACTGTTGTGGTGTCGACTTGAAGGTTGGGTTTTGGAGGTGTTGATTGTCGATTACAGTTGAAATGTCCCGTTCTTATTGATTAAAAACATTCCATATTAATTGATTTCGTTGCGAGGTTTTGACCTCTATATGAGACGTTTTTCAAAGACTGCATTCATTTTAAAACAAACCATAACCTTTATTTCATCAATAAAGGTTTAAAAAGCTTTACGTAGATTATCAAATAATGATAATCTAAAATATCCTGTTTACACACGACCATTACATAATGGTTTACAATACAAATATGTTACAATAAAATAAGTTTCTTGAATGCAGTTTTTACACAATATCATACAAGCATGGACTCCAAATCTCGTCCTTATTTAAGTATGCGATAGCGGAAGCTCTTAATAATCACCTGAGAATAAACATGCTTAAAACGTCAACAAAAATGTTGGTGAGTTATAGGTTTAACCTATATATATCAAATCATAATAATAGACCACAAGATTTCATATTTCAATACACATCCCATACATAGAGATAAAAATCATTCATATGGTGAACACCTGGTAACCGACATTAACAAGATGCATATATAAGAATATCCCCATCATTCCGGGACACCCTTCGGATATGATATAAATTTCGAAGTACTAAAGCATCCGGTACTTTGGATGGGGTTTGTTAGGCCCAATAGATCTATCTTTAGGATTCGCGTCAATTAGGGTGTCTGTTCCCTAATTCTTAGATTACCAGACTTAATAAAAAGGGGCATATTCGATTTCGATAATTCAACCATAGAATGTAGTTTCACGTACTTGTGTCTATTTTGTAAATCATTTATAAAACCTGCATGTATTCTCATCCCAAAAATATTAAATTTTAAAAGTGGGACTATAACTCACTTTCACAGATTTTTTTACTTCGTCGGGAAGTAAGACTTGGCCACTGGTTGATTCACGAACCTATAACAATATATACATATATACCAAAGTATGTTCAAAATATATTTACAACACTTTTAATATATTTTGATGTTTTAAGTTTATTAAGTCAGCTGTCCTCGTTAGTAACCTACAACTAGTTGTCCACAATTAGATGTACAGAAATAAATCGATAAATATTATCTTGAATCAATCCACGACCCAGTGTATACGTATCTCAGTATTGATCACAACTCAAACTATATATATTTTGGAATCAACCTCAACCCTGTATAGCTAACTCCAACATTCACATATAGAGTGTCTATGGTTGTTCCGAAATATATATAGATGTGTCGACATGATAGGTCGAAACATTGTATACGTGTCTATGGTATCTCAAGATTACATAATATACAATACAAGTTGATTAAGTTATGGTTGGAATAGATTTGTTACCAATTTTCACGTAGCTAAAATGAGAAAAATTATCCAATCTTGTTTTACCCATAACTTCTTCATTTTAAATCCGTTTTGAGTGAATCAAATTGCTATGATTTCATATTGAACTCTATTTTATGAATCTAAACAGAAAAGTATAGGTTTATAGTCGGAAAAATAAGTTACAAGTCGTTTTTGTAAAGGTAGTCATTTCAGTCGAAAGAACGACGTCTAGATGACCATTTTAGAAAACATACTTCCACTTTGAGTTTAATCATAATTTTTGGATATAGTTTCATGTTCATAATAAAAATCATTTTCTCAGAATAACAACTTTAAAATCAAAGTTTATCATAGTTTTTAATTAACTAACCCAAAACAGCCCGCGGTGTTACTACGACGGCGTAAATCCGGTTTTACGGTGTTTTTCGTGTTTCCAGGTTTTAAATCATTAAGTTAGCATATCATATAGATATAGAACATGTGTTTAGTTGATTTTAAAAGTCAAGTTAGAAGGATTAACTTTTGTTTGCGAACAAGTTTAGAATTAACTAAACTATGTTCTAGTGATTACAAGTTTAAACCTTCGAATAAGATAGCTTTATATGTATGAATCGAATGATGTTATGAACATCATTACTACCTTAATTTCCTTGGATAAACCTACTGGAAAAGAGAAAAATGGATCTAGCTTCAATGGATCTTTGGATGGCTCGAAGTTCTTGAAGCAGAATCATGACACGAAAACAAGTTCAAGTAAGATCATCACTTGAAATAAGATTGTTATAGTTATAGAAATTGAACCAAAGTTTGAATATGATTATTACCTTGTATTAGAATGATAACCTACTGTAATAAACAAAGATTTCTTGAGGTTGGATGATCACCTTACAAGATTGGAAGTGAGCTAGCAAACTTGAAAGTATTCTTGATTTTATGAAACTAGAACTTTTGGAATTTATGAAGAACACTTAGAACTTGAAGATAGTACTTGAGAGAGATCAATTAGATGAAGAAAATTGAAGAATGAAAGTGTTTGTAGGTGTTTTTGGTCGTTGGTGTATGGATTAGATATAAAGGATATGTAATTTTGTTTTCATGTAAATAAGTCATGAATGATTACTCATATTTTTGTAATTTTATGAGATATTTCATGCTAGTTGCCAAATGATGGTTCCCACATGTGTTAGGTGACTCACATGGGCTGCTAAGAGCTGATCATTGGAGTGTATATACCAATAGTACATACATCTAAAAGCTGTGTATTGTACGAGTACGAATACGGGTGCATACGAGTAGAATTGTTGATGAAACTGAACGAGGATGTAATTGTAAGCATTTTTGTTAAGTAGAAGTATTTTGATAAGTGTATTGAAGTCTTTCAAAAGTGTATAAATACATATTAAAACACTACATGTATATACATTTTAACTGAGTCGTTAAGTCATCGTTAGTCGTTACATGTAAGTGTTGTTTTGAAACCTTTAGGTTAACGATCTTGTTAAATGTTGTTAACCCAATGTTTATAATATCAAATGAGATTTTAAATTATTATATTATCATGATATTATCATGTATGAATATCTCTTAATATGATATATATACATTAAATGTCTTTACAACGATAATCGTTACATATATGTCTCGTTTAAAAATCATTAAGTTAGTAGTCTTGTTTTTACATATGTAGTTCATTGTTAATATACTTAATGATATGTTTACTTATCATAGTATCATGTTAACTATATATATATATATATATCCATATATATGTCATCATATAGTTTTTACAAGTTTTAACGTTCGTGAATCACCGGTCAACTTGGGTGGTCAATTGTCTATATGAAACATATTTCAATTAATCAAGTCTTAACAAGTTTGATTGCTTAACATGTTGGAAACATTTAATCATGTAAATATCAATCTTAATTAATTTATATAAACTTGGAAAAGTTCGGGTCACTACAGTACCTACCCGTTAAATAAATTTCGTCCCGAAATTTTAAGCTGTTGAAGGTGTTGACAAATCTTCTGGAAATAGATGCGGGTATTTCTTCTTCATCTGATCTTCACGCTCCCAGGTGAACTCGGGTCCTCTACGAGCATTCCATCGAACCTTAACAATTGGTATCTTGTTTTGCTTAAGTCTTTTAACCTCACGATCCATTATTTCGACGGGTTCTTCGATGAATTGAAGTTTTTCGCTGATTTGGATTTCATCTAACGGAATAGTGAGATCTTCTTTAGCAAAACATTTCTTTAAATTCGAGACGTGGAAAGTGTTATGTACAGCCGCGAGTTGTTGAGGTAACTCTAGTCGGTAAGCTACTGGTCCGATACGATCAATAATCTTGAATGGTCCAATATACCTTGGATTTAATTTCCCTCGTTTACCAAATCGAACAACGCCTTTCCAAGGTGCAACTTTAAGCATGACCATCTCTCCAATTTCAAATTCTATATCTTTTCTTTTAATGTCAGCGTAGCTCTTTTGTCGACTTTGGGCGGTTTTCAACCGTTGTTGAATTTGGATGATCTTCTCGGTAGTTTCTTGTATAATCTCCGGACCCGTAATCTGTCTATCCCCCACTTCACTCCAACAAATCGGAGACCTGCACTTTCTGCCATAAAGTGCTTCAAACGGCGCCATCTCAATGCTTGAATGGTAGCTATTGTTGTAGGAAAATTCTGCTAACGGTAGATGTCGATCCCAACTGTTTTCGAAATCAATAACACATGCTCGTAGCATGTCTTCAAGCGTTTATATCGTCCTTTCGCTCTGCCCATCAGTTTGTGGATGATAGGCAGTACCCATGTCTAGACGAGTTCCTAATGCTTGCTGTAATGTCTGCCAGAATCTTGAAATAAATCTGCCATCCCTATCAGAGATAATAGAGATTGGTATTCCATGTCTGGAGACGACTTCCTTCAAATACAGTCGTGCTAACTTCTCCATCTTGTCATCTTCTCTTATTGGTAGGAAGTGTGCTGATTTGGTGAGACGATCAACTATTACCCAAATAGTATCAAAACCACTTGCAGTCCTTGGCAATTTAGTGATGAAATCCATTGTAATGTTTTCCCATTTCCATTCCGGGATTTCGGGTTGTTGAAGTAGACCTGATGGTTTCTGATGCTCAGCTTTGACCTTAGAACACGTCAAACATTCTCCTACGTATTTAGCAACATCGGCTTTCATACCTGGCCACCAAAAATGTTTCTTGAGATCCTTGTACATCTTCCCCGTTCCAGGATGTATTGAGTATCTGGTTTTATGAGCTTCTCTAAGTACCATTTCTCTCATATCTCCAAATTTTGGTACCCAAATCCTTTCAGCCCTATACCGGGTTCCATCTTCCCGAATATTAAGATGCTTCTCCGATCCTTTGGGTATTTCATCCTTTAAATTTCCCTCTTTTAAAACTCCTTGTTGCGCCTCCTTTATTTGAGTAGTAAGGTTATTATGAATCATTATATTCATAGATTTTACTCGAATGGGTTCTCTGTCCTTCCTGCTCAAGGCATCGGCTACCACATTTGCCTTCCCCGGGTGGTAACGAATCTCAAAGTCATAATCATTCAATAATTCAATCCACCTACGCTGCCTCATATTCAGTTGTTTCTGATTAAATATGTGTTGAAGACTTTTGTGGTCGGTATATATAATACTTTTGACCCCATATAAGTAGTGCCTCCAAGTCTTTAATGCAAAAACAACCGCGCCTAATTCCAAATCATGCGTCGTATAATTTTGTTCGTGAATCTTCAATTGTCTAGACGCATAAGCAATCACCTTCGTTCGTTGCATTAATACACAACCGAGACCTTGCTTTGATGCATCACAATAAATCACAAAATCATCATTCCCTTCAGGCAATGACAATATAGGTGCCGTAGTTAGCTTTTTCTTCAATAACTGAAACGCTTTCTCTTGTTCATCATTCCATTCAAATTTCTTCCCTTTATGCGTTAATGCAGTCAAGGGTTTTGCTATTCTGGAAAAGTCTTGGATGAACCTTCTGTAGTAACCAGCTAGTCCTAAAAACTGGCGTATGTGTTTCGGAGTTTTTGGGGTTTCCCACTTTTCAACAGTTTCTATCTTTGCCGGATCCACCTTAATACCTTCTTTGTTCACTATGTGACCGAGGAATTGAACTTCTTCCAACCAAAATGCACACTTTGAAAACTTAGCGTACAATTCTTCCTTCCTCAATACTTCTAACACCTTTCTCAAATGTTCACCGTGTTCTTGGTCATTCTTTGAGTAAATAAGTATGTCATCAATGAAAACAATGACAAACTTGTCAAGGTATGGTCCACACACTCGGTTCATAAGGTCCATGAACACAGCTGGTGCATTAGTTAAACCAAACGGCATGACCATAAACTCGTAATGACCGTAACGTGTTCTGAAAGCAGTCTTTGGAATATCATCTTCTTTCACCCGCATTTGATGATACCCGGAACGTAAGTCAATCTTTGAATAAACAGACGAGCCTTGTAGTTGATCAAATAAGTCATCGATTCTCGGTAGTGGGTAGCGGTTCTTGATGGTAAGTTTGTTCAACTCTCGGTAGTCGATACACAACCTGAATGTACCATATTTCTTCTTGACAAACAAAACAGGAGCTCCCCACGGTGATGTGCTTGGTCGAATGAAACCACGCTCTAAAAGTTCTTGTAATTGGCTTTGTAGTTCTTTCATCTCGCTGGGTGCGAGTCTGTAAGGAGCACGAGCTATTGGTGCAGCTCCTGGTACAAGATCTATTTGAAATTCAACGGATCGATGTGGGGGTAATCCCGGTAATTCTTTCGGAAATACATCAGGAAATTCTTTTGCGACGGGAACATCATTGATGCTCTTTTCTTCAGTTTGTACTTTCTCGACGTGTGCTAGAACAGCATAGCAACCTTTTCTTATTAGTTTTTGTGCCTTCAAATTACTAATAAGATGTAGCTTCGTGTTGCCCTTTTCTCCGTACACCATTAAGGGTTTTCCTTTTTCTCGTATAATGCGAATTGCATTTTTGTAACAAACGATCTCCGCTTTCACTTCTTTCAACCAGTCCATACCGATTATCACATCAAAACTCCCTAACTCTACTGGTATCAAATCAATCTTAAATGTTTCGCTAACCAGTTTAATTTCTCGATTCCGACATATATTATCTGCTGAAATTAATTTACCATTTGCTAATTCGAGTAAAAATTTACTATCCAAAGGCGTCAATGGACAACTTAATTTAGCACAAAAATCTCTACTCATATAACTTCTATCCGCACCCGAATCAAATAAAACGTAAGCAGATTTATTGTCAATAAGAAACGTACCCGTAACAAGCTCCGGGTCTTCCTGTGCCTCTGCCGCATTAATATTGAAAACTCTTCCACGGCCTTGTCCATTCGTGTTCTCCTGGTTCGGGCAATTTCTAATAATGTGGCCCGGTTTTCCACATTTATAACAAACTACATTGGCATAACTTGCTCCGACACTACTTGCTCCGCCATTACTCGTTCCGACACCATTTGTTCCTTTCGTTCTATTAACCCCTGGTCCGTAGACCTCACACTTCGCCGCGCTATGACCATTTCTTTTACACTTGTTGCAAAATTTGGTGCAGAACCCCGAGTGATACTTTTCACACCTTTGGCATAGCTGCTTCTGATTGTTGTTGTTGTTGCGGTTATTATTGTTGTTGGGATGATTGTTGTAGTTGCTGTTGTTGTTGTTGTTGTTGTTGTTGTTGGGCCGTTTGTTGTAGTTGCGATTGATGTTGCGATTGTTGGGATAATTGTTGCGATTATTGTTGTAATTGCTGTTGTTGTTGTATTGGTGATTCTTATCACCGTTTTCCTCCCACTTTCTTTTGACTTGCTTCACATTGGCCTCTTCAGCAGTCTGTTCTTTAATTCTTTCTTCAATTTGGTTCACGAGTTTGTGAGCCATTCTACATGCCTGTTGTATGGAGGCGGGCTCGTGTGAACTTATATCTTCTTGGATTCTTTCCGGTAATCCTTTCACAAACGCGTCAATCTTCTCTTCCTCATCTTCGAATGCTCCCGGACACAATAGGCACAATTCTGTGAATCGTCTTTCGTACGTGGTAATATCAAATCCTTGGGTTCGTAACCCTCTAAGTTCTGTCTTGAGCTTATTGACCTCGGTTCTGGGACGGTACTTCTCGTTCATCAAGTGCTTGAATGCTGACCACGGTAGTGCGTACGCATCGTCTTGTCCCACTTGCTCTAGATAGGTATTCCACCATGTTAACGCAGAACCTGTGAAGGTATGCGTAGCGTACTTTACTTTGTCCTCTTCAGTACACTTACTTATGGCAAACACCGATTCGACCTTCTCGGTCCACCGTTTCAATCCGATCGGTCCTTCAGTTCCATCAAATTCCAAAGGTTTGCAGGCAGTGAATTCTTTGTAGGTGCATCCTAAACGATTTCCTGTACTGCTAGATCCAAGGTTATTGTTGGTATGTAGCGCAGCCTGTACTGCGGCTATGTTTGAAGCTAGAAAAGTACGGAATTCCTCTTCATTCATATTCACGGTGTGTCGAGTAGTCGGTGCCATTTCCTTCAAAATAGTTAAATGGAACAAGTTAATCATACAGAATATTAAGAGTAGTTAATAGTATTTCGTAGCATAATATGAACTCATTTATAAAAGCTTTTTCTTCATATTAGCGTTTTATAAGTTTAAATTCGAGTAGTACCTACCCGTTAAGTTCATACTTAGTAGCTAATATACAATTCAACTACTACAATTCTATATGAAAAACTGATTATAATAATATTTCGCGTTCAAACTTTTATACAATATTTTACAAACTTACAATACCGCTTATTTTACATAAAGCATGAAATATAGCACACAATAACTTTGATACAAGATAGTTGTGAAGATAATTCTAGCTAGTACACAAGTCGTTCAGCAAAGGCAATAAAGACACGTAATTCATACGTCCAGAAACAAGTCATGCATTCTGGTTTTACTAGGACTACTTCCCATCCTTGGTCTTGTGCAACATAACCGTTATGGCCGTTGATAAGACAGCGTGTTGTAACGTCGTCAAAGGGACGAGGGTTACGTAATGCCCAACAGTCCCGTAATAATCTAAAATCCTCATTTCTTACCCCAATTACCGACTCCGTCACTTGTGGAAACGTTTTGTTTAATAGTTGTAGCCCGATGTTCTTGTTCTCACTTTGGTGAGAAGCGAACATTACTAATCCGTAAGCATAACATGCTTCTTTATGTTGCATGTTAGCCGCTTTTTCTAAATCACGAAGTCCAATATTCGGATATATTGAGTCAAAATAATTTCTTAACCCGTTGCGTAAAATAGCATTTGGGTTCCCCGCAATATATGCGTCAAAGTAAACACATCGTAACTTATGGGTTTCCCAATGTGATATCCCCCATCTTTCAAACGAAAGTCTCTTATAAACCAAGACACTCTTGGAACGTTCTTCGAATGTCTTACAAACTGATCTCGCCTTAAATAGTTGTGCCGAGGAATTCTGGCCGACTCTAGACAAGATTTCATCAATCATGTCTCCAGGTAGGTCTCTTAAAATATTGGGTTGTCTATCCATTTTGTGTTTTTAAACTGTAAAATAGACAAGAGTTAGATTCATAAAAAAAATACTTATTAATACAAGCAATTTTTGCATATATCATAAAGCATAAGAACACTATATTACATATATTACACCACACGAATACAACTATCTTATTCCGACTCGCTCGTTTCTTCTTCTTCGGTTTTGGTTCGTTTTGCCAAGTTTCTAGGGATATATGATGTTCCCCTAATACGAGCTGTCATTGTCCACATTGGTTTAGAAAAACCTGGTGGTTTAGAGGTTCCCGGATCATTGTTACAACTTAAGGACTTCGGGCGTTGACGATACATATAAAGTTCATCGGGGTTGGAATTAGATTTCTCTATTTTTATGCCCTTTCCCTTATTATTTTCTTTTGCCTTTTTAAATTCAGTTGGGGTAATTTCTATAACATCATCGGAATTCTCGTCGGAATCCGATTCATCGGAGAATTGGTAATCCTCCCAATATTTTGCTTCCTTGGCGGAAACACCATTGACCATAATTAACCTTGGTCGGTTGGTTGAGGATTTTCTTTTACTTAACCGTTTTATTATTTCCCCCACCGGTTCTATTTCTTCATCCGGTTCCGATTCTTCTTCCGGTTCCGATTCTTCTTCCGGTTCCGACTCTTCTTCCGGTTCCTCTTCGGGAACTTGTGAATCAGTCCACGAATCATTCCAATTTACATTTGACTCTTCATTATTATTAGGTGAGTCAATGGGACTTGTTCTAGAGGTAGACATCTATCACATAATATTAAACGCGTTAAGAGATTAATATATCACATAATATTCACATGTTAAAAATATATAGTTTCCAACAAAATTTGTTAAGCAATCATTTTTCAAGTAAACACGGTCGAAGTCCAGACTCACTAATGCATCCTAACAAACTCGATAAGACACACTAATGAAAAATTCTGGTTCTCTAAGACCAACGCTCGGATACCAACTGAAATGTCCCGTTCTTATTGATTAAAAACGTTCCATATTAATTCATTTCGTTGCGAGGTTTTGACCTCTATATGAGACGTTTTTCAAAGACTGCATTCATTTTAAAACAAACCATAACCTTTATTTCATCAATAAAGGTTTAAAAAGCTTTACGTAGATTATCAAATAATGATAATCTAAAATATCCTGTTTACACACGACCATTACATAATGGTTTACAATACAAATATGTTACAATAAAATAAGTTTCTTGAATGCAGTTTTTACACAATATCATACAAGCATGGACTCCAAATCTCGTCCTTATTTAAGTATGCAATAGCGAAAGCTCTTAATAATCACCTGAGAATAAACATGCTTAAAACGTCAACAAAAATGTTGGTGAGTTATAGGTTTAACCTATATATATCAAATCATAATAATAGACCACAAGATTTCATATTTCAATACACATCCCATACATAGAGATAAAAATCATTCATATGGTGAACACCTGGTAACCGACATTAACAAGATGCATATATAAGAATATCCCCATCATTCCGGGACACCCTTCGGATATGATATAAATTTCGAAGTACTAAAGCATCCGGTACTTTGGATGGGGTTTGTTAGGCCCAATAGATCTATCTTTAGGATTCGCGTCAATTAGGGTGTCTGTTCCCTAATTCTTAGATTACCAGACTTAATAAAAAGGGGCATATTCGATTTCGATAATTCAACCATAGAATGTAGTTTCACGTACTTGTGTCTATTTTGTAAATCATTTATAAAACCTGCATGTATTCTCATCCCAAAAATATTAGATTTTAAAAGTGGGACTATAACTCACTTTCACAGATTTTTTTACTTCGTCGGGAAGTAAGACTTGGCCACTGGTGGATTCACGAACCTATAACAATATATACATATATATCAAAGTATGTTCAAAATATATTTACAACACTTTTAATATATTTTGATGTTTTAAGTTTATTAAGTCAGCTGTCCTCGTTAGTAACCTACAACTAGTTGTCCACAATTAGATGTACAGAAATAAATCGATAAATATTATCTTGAATCAATCCACGACCCAGTGTATACGTATCTCAGTATTGATCACAACTCAAACTATATATATTTTGGAATCAACCTCAACCCTGTATAGCTAACTCCAACATTCACATATAGAGTGTCTATGGTTGTTCCGAAATATATATAGATGTGTCGACATGATAGGTCGAAACATTGTATACGTGTCTATGGTATCTCAAGATTACATAATATACAATACAAGTTGATTAAGTTATGGTTGGAATAGATTTGTTACCAATTTTCACGTAGCTAAAATGAGAAAAATTATCCAATCTTGTTTTACCCATAACTTCTTCATTTTAAATCCGTTTTGAGTGAATCAAATTGCTATGGTTTCATATTGAACTCTATTTTATGAATCTAAACAGAAAAGTATAGGTTTATAGTTGGAAAAATAAGTTACAAGTCGTTTTTGTAAAGGTAGTCATTTCAGTCGAAAGAACGACGTCTAGATGACCATTTTAGAAAACATACTTCCACTTTGAGTTTAATCATAATTTTTGGATATAGTTTCATGTTCATAATAAAAATCATTTTCTCAGAATAACAACTTTAAAATCAAAGTTTATCATAGTTTTTAATTAACTAACCCAAAACAGCCCGCGGTGTTACTACGACGGCGTAAATCCGGTTTTACGGTGTTTTTCGTGTTTCCAGGTTTTAAATCATTAAGTTAGCATATCATATAGATATAGAACATGTGTTTAGTTGATTTTAAAAGTCAAGTTAGAAGGATTAACTTTTGTTTGCGAACAAGTTTAGAATTAACTAAACTATGTTCTAGTGATTACAAGTTTAAACCTTCGAATAAGATAGCTTTATATGTATGAATCGAATGATGTTATGAACATCATTACTACCTTAAGTTCCTTGGATAAACCTACTGGAAAAGAGAAAAATGGATCTAGCTTCAATGGATCCTTGGATGGCTCGAAGTTCTTGAAGCAGAATCATGACACGAAAACAAGTTCAAGTAAGATCATCACTTGAAATAAGATTGTTATAGTTATAGAAATTGAACCAAAGTTTGAATATGATTATTACCTTGTATTAGAATGATAACCTACTGTAAGAAACAAAGATTTCTTGAGGTTGGATGATCACCTTACAAGATTGGAAGTGAGCTAGCAAACTTGAAAGTATTCTTGATTTTATGAAACTAGAACTTTTGGAATTTATGAAGAACACTTAGAACTTGAAGATAGAACTTGAGAGAGATCAATTAGATGAAGAAAATTGAAGAATGAAAGTGTTTGTAGGTGTTTTTGGTCGTTGGTGTATGGATTAGATATAAAGGATATGTAATTTTGTTTTCATGTAAATAAGTCATGAATGATTACTCATATTTTTGTAATTTTATGAGATATTTCATGCTAGTTGCCAAATGATGGTTCCCACATGTGTTAGGTGACTCACATGGGCTGCTAAGAGCTGATCATTGGAGTGTATATACCAATAGTACATACATCTAAAAGCTGTGTATTGTACGAGTACGAATACGGGTGCATACGAGTAGAATTGTTGATGAAACTGAACGAGGATGTAATTGTAAGCATTTTTGTTAAGTAGAAGTATTTTGATAAGTGTATTGAAGTCTTTCAAAAGTGTATAAATACATATTAAAACACTACATGTATATACATTTTAACTGAGTCGTTAAGTCATCGTTAGTCGTTACATGTAAGTGTTGTTTTGAAATCTTTAGGTTAACGATCTTGTTAAATGTTGTTAACCCAATGTTTATAATATCAAATGAGATTTTAAATTATTATATTATCATGATATTATCATGTATGAATATCTCTTAATATGATATATATACATTAAATGTCTTTACAACGATAATCGTTACATATATGTCTCGTTTAAAAATCATTAAGTTAGTAGTCTTGTTTTTACATATGTAGTTCATTGTTAATATACTTAATGATATGTTTACTTATCATAGTATCATGTTAACTATATATATATATATATATCCATATATATGTCATCATATAGTTTTTACAAGTTTTAACGTTCGTGAATCACCGGTCAACTTGGGTGGTCAATTGTCTATATGAAACATATTTCAATTAATCAAGTCTTAACAAGTTTGATTGCTTAACATGTTGGAAACATTTAATCATGTAAATATCAATCTTAATTAATTTATATAAACTTGGAAAAGTTCGGGTCACTACAACAGTAGATTGTTTAGGGGTTTATTTAGTCGACTGGAATAGAGGGAAATCAGGAGATTATGTCGACTAAACTATGCAGTTTTTGGTGGGTTTAATTGTAACAACCCGTCCTAATCCTCCTGGACGAAGTCATCAACATTTGGTTCCATTGCAATGATCGATTCCAAGATATGTCCTTAACATGAGCAAATGCACAGCGGAAGACTTAATTCGTACCTGAGAATAACATGCTTTAAAACGTCAACATAAAGTTGGTGAGATATATAGGTTTGATGCTAGCAGCGTTATAACTATGGACCACAAGATTTCATATATAAAAATATAATACACTCGCAAGTGTATGAAAAGCATTCCAAGCAGTGGGCACCCGGTAACTAGCCTTAACAAGAGTGTGTACCCCTGAGTTATAATAATATGTGCACCGAATCAAGTGCGTTCCGTTAACCTCGAAGTACTAAACACCCGTTCTTCTAGTTTACTAAAACAACATCTGGGTGGGGGTGTAAAACCCGATAGATCTATCTTTAGGATTCGCGCCTACCAGTTCATAAACCAATAGTTAAAGTTACCAAGCTAGGGGATTTTTGATTCAAACCCATGTAGAACGTAATTTAGTCACTTGTGTCCATAACGTAAATCATTTATAAAAACAGTGCATGTATTCTCATCCCAAAATATTTAAAGTTCAAAAGGGACTATATACTCACCATACTGTATTTTGTAGTAAAAATACATATAACACCATTTAACAAGTATAAGGTTGGCCTTCGATTCACGAACCTAGAACATTTGTAAATTCATTAATATATATAATAGTAATTGAATAAGTATCTTTATTATATTTTAATATATATATATATATTATGTATAGTTGTTGATGATAATAATAATGATTTACTAATATTAATAATAACTTTATTAATAATATTAATATTGTTAATACAGATACATATAACAATAACAAAATTTTATTGAAAATGATGATATTTTATCTCATAACACTCTTCCTAATATTTTAATATTTTCATATAAAAATACCACAAAAAAAAAAAAATGTTTAGCGTTCTCACAATCTTAATGATAATAACTGTAGTTTTTAAAGGAAACGAAAAGTTTGATAATAATGATAACGAAAATAATACTTTTGATAAAATATATAATACTTAATGATTATAATAAGAGTAACAATAATCTTTTTTTTTTTTTTTTTTAATTGATGTTAATATTTATAATAATATTTAAATGATAGTTTTATCAATAATAATTACTTTAATGATACTTATAATATTTATAATAATGATAATAATAATAATAGTTATACTAATTATAATTATGATAATAATAATAAATTATAACAACTATAATCATAATCATAATAATAATTATAATGGAAGAGAAGTAAAATTTTATACCATTTTTTAAAGGCCTCTTAAAAAGAATTGCTCAATATGAGGCTCGAACCCGAGACCTCCCGTATACCAACACAACACTCCGACCAGTTGGGCTGTCGCCCATTTTCTGAATAATTATGAAACCCTTTGTTTATAACCCGTAAATAACTATCCCCCAATTCATCTTCTTCACCCGGATTAGAGTCGACTCAAATCAATACAACAAAATCTACTCGGGTTTAATACTTGAAATCACAGAAAACGACTTATGTATTGATTTTAAATTAACCGAAACCAGTAAAAAAATAACATGATATCAGACCCGTCATCCCTTTTATTGAACTCAAAACCCGTTTCATGAACTCAAACTTCATTTTTAAAATCCAGACAGTTTCAATTAATAAGTATAACATGAAATAATTCCTAAATCCTTACAGGAAACTTTCTAAACTATCAATTTAACTTGCAACATAAAAACCTGTTCGAATTTCATGAAAACAGACAATTTGACCCGTTTACCCGAAAACTTTGATTACCAAATTCATACTCGTTTCAGAGAATTAGAAGATGAGGTTTTGGAGAAAGTTTCACCAGCAAATTCCTAACAAAATGGCTTTATTACATTTTAAAAATTCATTCAAAAACGAGATCTTGTTTGTTACAAGTTGAAACAGAGGTAACGAGAAATAATAAAAAAAAAAATATGTATCAGTTTAATTTTGCTGATAAGGAATAAAAGAGTTTATAACTGATATTTGATGATAAAATTTCGAGTAAGTTTTTAACCAGTAGTAAAGAAAAGTCGATGGTGATTTATAGAAGATGGGAGCCGACCAGAGATCACAGGGAAACAGATGAATGAAGAAAATACGCGTGCTCTAATCTGTTGTAGATATTTTATACATTATATATTAATTACTATAAATATAATTCTCTTAATAATAATAAAAATACTATTAATACAATAATAATACTAGTAAAATTAATTATAATGCTAAAATTAATAAGAATCATGTTAATAATAATTTTATATAATAATACCAATTAATAATAATTACATTAATAATTGTAATATCTTTTATATGATAATACTAATTACACATATTAATAATTATAATAATCCGATGTTTTTTTTTTAGTGATAACAATATTAGTTTTAATAAATTTTTGTAATATTCAATAAAACTATTAATATTTAGTAATAATACAAAAAGTAGTACTAATTATAATTAACAATAAGAATGTTATAACAATTCTTACATATTAAATTTCATATTTATGTGTTGCGTCTTTAAAATAATAATATCAATAATTTACATGTTATTATTAATATTCAAAGTAAATAATAATATTACTATAGAAATTTTTATTTTAACCTGCTGTAAAGATTTGATATATTAACCGCACATATTATAACGTAGGTGATATATTGAATAATTAATATTTATAAATTTTATCTGTATTACAACATATATAATATTTCAAATTATATTATCAATTTTTATTTATACACATATGTACACATAACTATTTACAAATAATGGTTCGTGAATCGTCAGGCATGGTCAAAAGGTAACTGATTATCCGAATATAGATTTCAGACTTTCTAGACTCAACAATGGGTAAATGATTATCCGAATATAGTTTTTAAACTTTCTAGACTCAACATTACAGATTTTGCTTATCGTGTCGGAAATCTATAGAGTTTAAGGTTTAAATTTGGTCGGAAATTTCCGGGTCGTTACATTAATTGTGGGGAATAACTTGGAACACATGATGCCTTTTATAGTTGTGTTTGATTTCCTAATTGCACTAGGTTACTTGAAGATCAAGGACACTACTTTGTATTTAACTAGGATTCAAGAAAGCTTAGAGATTAAGTTAATTTCCTATTTCTACAACTAGCCGATTAATAATACTGATACATATTTATTTATTTTTTTTACAGTATTTCCTTTATTTATTATGTATTTTATATGATTTTTTTATTATTATTAATATTATTTATATTAGGGTTACATTTTATTTAACTGTTAACCCCTAACGTTTATAAATTTCTTAATTTGGTTCTAATTAGTTTATAACTTTATAATTGTCACCATTTAATATTATTACATAAAGTTTATATTATTAATTTAGTATTAGAGTTAGATTTTAATATTTAATATGAAATGGTATTAGGGTTTAGTACTTAATGTATAGGGTTAGGTTTAGGGTTTTATTTAATATTAGGGTTTTAATAATAATAACGATCATTTAATGAAAGGATAAATGTTCGTTTGTCGAAATGGATAACAACCCTAATGATGATGCACAGAATATGACATTGAAACTCTAAGGACAACTTGGTAAATTCAGAAGGGAAAAGTGAGGGTCGTTATAAGTTGCGAAGATAATTCTTGTTAATAAATAAGGTGTTAAGCAAAGGCAATAAAGACACGTAATTCATACATCCAGAAACAAGTCATGCATTCTGGTTTTACTAGGACTACTTCGCATCCTTGGTCTTGTGGAACATAACCGTTATGGCCGTTTATAAGACAGCGTGTTGTAACGTCGTCAAAGGGACGAGGGTTACGTAATGTCCAACAGTCCCGTAACAATCTAAAAACCTCATTTATTACCCCAATTACCGACTCCGTCACTTGTGGGAACGTTTTGTTTAATAGTTGTAGCCCGATGTTCTTGTTCTCACTTTGGTGAGAAGCGAACATTACTAACCCGTAAGCATAACATGCTTCTTTATGTTGCATGTTAGCCGCTTTTTCTAAATCACGAAGTCCTATATTCGGATATATTGAGTCAAAATAATTTCTTAACTCGTTGCGTAAAATAGCATTTGGGTTCCCCGCAATATATGCGTCAAAGTAAACACATCGTAACTTATGGATTTCCCAATGTGATATCCCCCATCTTTCGAATGAAATCCTTTTATAAACCAAGGCATTCTTGGAACGTTCTTCGAATGTCTTACAAACTGATCTCGCCTTAAATAGTTGTGCCGAGGAATTCTGACCAACTCTAGACAAGATTTCATCAATCATGTCTCCGGGTAGGTCTCTTAAAATATTGGGTTGTCTATCCATTTTTTGTTTTTATACTGTAAAATAGACAAGAGTTAGATTCATAAAAAAAATACTTATTAATACAAGCAATTTTTACATATATCATAAAGCATAAGCACACTATATTACATATATTACACCACACGAATACAACTATCTTATTCCGACTCGCTCGTTTCTTCTTCTTCGGTTTTGGTTCGTTTTACCAAGTTTCTAGGGATATATGATGTTCCCCTAATACGAGCCGTCGTTTTCCACATTGGTTTAGAAAAACCTGGTGGTTTAGAGGTTCCCGGGTTATTGTCACAACTTAAGAAATACGGGTGTTGATGATACATATAAAGTTCATCGGGTTTGGAATCAAATTTCTCTATTTTTTATGACTTTTCCCTTATTGTTCTCTTTTGCCTTATTAAATTGTGTTGGGGTAATTTCTATAACATCATCGGAATCTTTGTCGGGATTCGATTCATCGGAGAATTGGTAATCCTCCCAATACTTTGCTTCCTTGGCGGAAACACCATTGACCATAATTAACTTTGGTCGGTTGGTTGAGGATTTTCTTCTACTTAACCGTTTTATTATTTCTCTCACAGGTTCTATTTCTTCTTCCGGTTCCGATTCTTCTTCCGGTTCCGATTCTTCTTCCGGTTCCGACTCTTCTTCCGGTTCCTCTTCGGGAACTTGTGAATCAGTCCACGAATCATTCCAATTTACATTTGACTCTTCATTATTATTAGGTGATTCAATGGGACTTGTTCTAGAGGTAGACATCTATCACATAATATCAAACGCGTTAATAGATTAATATATCACATAATATTCACATGTTAAAAATATATAGTTTCCAACAAAATTTGTTAAGCAATCATTTTTCAAGTAAACACGGTCGAAGTCCAGACTCACTAATGCATCCTAACAAACTCGATAAGACACACTAATGCAAAATTCTGGTTCTCTAAGACCAACGCTCTGATACCAACTGAAATTTCCCGTTCATATTTATTATAAACATTCCATATTAATTGATTTCGTTGCAAGGTTTTGACCTCTATATGAGACGTTTTTCAAAGACTGCATTCATTTTTAAAACAACCATAACCTTTATTTTATCAATAAAGGTTTCAAAAGCATTGCGTAGATTATCAAATAATGATAATCTAAAATATATTGTTTACACACGACCATTACATAATGGTTTACAATAGAAATATATTACATCGACATATGTTTCTTGAATGCAGTTTTTACATAATATCATACAAACATGGACTTCAAATCTTGTCCTTATTTTAGTATGCAACAGCGAAAGCTCTTAGTATTCACCTGAGAATAAACATGCTTTAAACGTCAACAAAAATGTTGGTGAGTTATAGGTTTAACCTATATATATCAAATCGTAACAATAGACCACAAGATTTCATATTTCAATATACATCCCATACATAGAGATAAAAATCATTCATATGGTGAACACCTGGTAACCGACATTAACAAGATGCATATATAAGAATATCCCCATCATTCCGGGACACCCTTCGGATATGATATAAATTTCGAAGTACTAAAGCATCCGGTACTTTGGATGGGGTTTGTTAGGCCCAATAGATCTATCTTTAGTTTTCTCGTCAATTAGGGTGTCTGTTCCCTAATTCTTAGATTACCAGACTTAATAAAAAGGGGCATATTCGATTTCGATAATTCAACCATAGAATGTAGTTTCACGTACTTGTGTCTATTTTGTAAATCATTTATAAAACCTGCATGTATTCTCATCCCAAAAATATTAGATTTTAAAAGTGGGACTATAACTCACTTTCACAGATTTTTACTTCGTCGGAAAGTAAGACTTGGCCACTGGTCGATTCACGAACCTATAACAAATATGTACATATATATCAAAGTATATTCAAAATATATTTACAACACTTTTAATACATTTTGATGTTTTAAGTTTATTAAGTCAGCTGTCCTCATTAGTAACCTACAACTAGTTGTCCAACGTTAGATGTACAGAAAAAATTGATATATATTATCTTGAATCAATCCACGACCCAGTGTATACACGTCTCAGGCTAGATCACAACTCAAAGTATATATATTTTTGGAATCAACCTCAACCCTGTATAGCTAACTCCCACATTACTGCATATAGAGTGTCTATGGTTGTTCCAAATAATATATACACATGGGTCGATATGATATGTCAAAACATTTGCATACGTGTCTATGGTATCCCAAGATTACATAATATATTAGAATACATGTATAATACAATATAAGTTAGCTAGGATATGATTAATATAGATTTGTTACCAATTTTCACGTTGCTACAACAAGAAAAATTATCCAATCTTGTTTTACCCATAACTTCTTCATTTTAAATTCGTTTTGAGTGAATCAAATTGCTATGGTTTCATATTGAACTCTATTTTATGAATATAAACAGAAAAAGTATAGGTTTATAGTCGGAAATATAAGTTACAAGTTGTTTTTGTAAAGATAGTCATTTCAGTCGAAAGAACGACGTCTAGATGACCATTTTAGAAAACATACTTCCACTTTGAGTTTAACCATGATTTTTGGATATAGTTTCATGTTCATAAGAAAAATCATTTTCCCAGAAGAACAACTTTTAAATCAAAGTTTATCATAGTTTTTAATTAACTAACCCAAAACAGCCCGTGGTGTTACTACGACGGCGTAAATCTGGTTTTAAGGTATTTTTCGTGTTTCCAGGTTTTAAATCATTAAGTTAGCATATCATATAGATATAGAACATGTGTTTAGTTGATTTTAAAAGTCAAGTTAGAAGGATTAACTTTTGTTTGCGAACAAGTTTAGAATTAACTAAACTATGTTCTAGTGATTACAAGTTTAAACCTTCGAATAAGATAGCTTTATATGTATGAATCGAATGATGTTATGAACATCATTACTACCTCAAGTTTTCTGGATAAAGCTACTGGAAATGAGAAAAATGGATCTAGCTTCAAAGGATCCTTGGATGGCTTGAAAGTTCTTGAAGCAGAATCATGACACGAAAAGAGTTCAAGTAAGATTTTCACTCGAAATAAGATTGTTATAGTTATAGAAATTGAATCAAAGTTTGAATATGAGTATTACCTTGTATTAGAAAGATATCTTACTATAAATAAGAAAGATTTCTTGAGGTTGGATGATCACTCTACAAGATTGGAAGTAAGTTAGCAAACTTGGAAGTATTCTTGATTTTATGAAACTAGAACTTGTAGAATTTATGAAGAACACTTAGAACTTGAAGATAGAACTTGAGAGAGATCAATTAGATGAAGAAAATTAAAGAATGAAAGTGTTTGTAGGTGTTTTTGGTCGTTGGTGTATGGATTAGATATAAAGGATATGTAATTTTATTTTCATGTAAATAAGTCATGAATGATTACTCATATTTTTATAATTTTATGAGATATTTCATGCTAGTTGCCAAATGATGGTTCCCACATGTGTTAGGTGACTCACATTGAAATGCCCCGTCCTAATCCAGCTGGACGAAGTCATCAACATTTGATTCTAGAGCGATGATCGACTCCAAGTAATGTCCTTAAAATGAGCAAATACACAGCGGAAGATTTCTTTCATACCTGAGAATAAACATGCTTTCAAGTGTCAACCAAAAGGTTGGTGAGTTCATTAGTTTAACATAAATAATCATTTCATAATTTTAATAGACCACAAGATTTCATATTTCCATTTCTAATAAACATACGTCCCATGCATAGAGACAAAAATATCATTCATATGGATTGAACACCTGGTAACCGACATTCACAATATGTATATAAGAATATCCCCATCATTCCGGAATCCTCCTTCGGACATGATATAAATTTCGAAGTACTAAAGCATCCGGTACTTTGGATGGGGCTTGTTGGGCCCGATAGATCTATCTTTAGAGTTCGCGTCAATTAGGGTGTCTGTTCCCTAATTCTTAGATTACCAGACTAAATAGGGGCATATTCGATTTAATAATCCAACCATAGAATGTAGTTTCGATTACTTGTGTCTATTTCGTAAAACAGTTATAAAAGCAGCGCATGTATTCTCAGTCCTAAAAATATATATTGCGAAAGCATTTAAAAGGGGATTAATGAAACTCACCTAATGTATTTTGTAGTAAAAATACATATGTCAATATTGAGCAATGCAGGGTTGGCCTCGGATTCACGAACCTATATTATTCATATATATATTAAAACATATAATCGTATTTAAATAAGTTTATATATATTAATGATTATACTAGTTATATTATGTTTTATATAGATAAGTTTAATATATTTAATTTATATATTTCATGTAACTAATATTCGTTATAACATATTAATAATACTAATTTATATTACGATTTATATATATATATATAAAATTATATATTTATATATTAGTTGATATATTTATATATAGCTTAGTTAATATCATTTTAAATAACAAGAATATAGTGATATGTAATATTAATATTATTATAATGTATTTTTTTTAAAAAAAATCTATTTGTAACAATACTAAAACGATAAGGATGATAATACTAATGATAGTAATAACAATAATAGTGTTAATTTTTAATAATAATAACTTTACTAATTTTGAATAAAATGATAGTTTTAATAAATAAAAATGATAATAATTTTGATAAGTTTTTAATTATACTGGTACTTCATTTTAATAATAAAATGATGATAACAGTAATTTTGTTAATAATAAATTTTTATTACAAACCTTGTGTTAAATATCTAGACTTATAACCACAGTTTCTATAACTTAATTTTCGTAATTATATTCATAACTATACAGGTATTCATATAGTTTATAATCAGTTTCCAAAATTTATCTTAACAACTTTTATCACTAACATCATAATATGTTTGTTATTAACATGTTCGAAATCATAATAATTGATAATAACAATGATAATACTACTAACAACAATAATGTTAATACTAATAATATTAACAATGATAATAATATAAACTATATAAATGATAATACTTTTAATAATTATTTATTCATAATAATGATAATAATTTGTAATACAATAATCTTAGTAGATAATAATTATAACATAATAATAATAATCATAATCATAATCACAATCATAATCATCATAATAATAATAATAATAATAATAATAATAATAATAATAATAATAATAATAATAATAATAATAATAATAATAATAAAAATAATAAAAATAAAAATAAATAACAAGTATACCCTTTAAAATTCGGAGTAAAAAAGAAATGTTGCAGACAGGACTCGAACCCGCGACCTCTCGCTCACCCGTCAATCCCCTTTACCATCTCGCTGTTAATTACTTTCTATTTTATGCTCCTCTCGTTTATATTTATATTAATACTCGACGGCTTATACTTCTTCCTCCTCACTTCAAACAGCTCGACCAGGGAACACCATTCCCAATCTATTAATTACTTTATGTTTGAAATAAAGTTTAGAAATTAAGTTGTAAATGAATTGTAACGATTATTGGTTCGATTAAATAAAAGAAAAAAATAAATATATAAAGGGTGCCGCTGCTGTTACGGTTTTGGAAGGAAAAAAATGATTTTTGATTTGTAGCATGTTTTGGCCAAAGATTTTAACACCAACTATGTTTCAAATCATGTCTAAAAGCTATATGAATCATCAATTTAACATAAAACATTGAAACGAATTCGAATTCTTCGTAGAACAAAATGTTTGACTTTTTAGAATTCATCTTTGACTCCAAAATTTGATCTTAATAAAAAGAATTGGGATTTGAAACTTGGCAGACAGTTTTCATATTGGATTTATAACGGAATTGCATTAGCACATTTTGAAAAATCATGAAAAATCGAGTTTTAAGGAAATGGAGTACGTACAGGGAACACTTCTGGGTGTTCTTCAATATTTAATTAAATTCGAAAATTTTAGACTCTGTAAAAGGTACTTGTAGCTGTTAAAGGAGATTGTGGGTTTCTTGATAATATCTAGCACTGATTTGTATCCTTTGTAAAGCCAAAACAAGTCGACAGATAATATATTCGCAAGGACAGAATAATTAAATAAAAATTGGAAAGCAGATGGATACATTAAACAGATTTTGTTTGCAACTGTTTTATGAGAATGACTTCTAACTAAAATCAGATAGAAACAAGGATAATACAGCTTGATCATAGTGTTGAAGTGTATAACAAATTCGTTTCCCTTTATCCTTATTTATAGGTTATACAATTAATAAATTTATTAGTTTTAATAATATTTTCTTTAATAATAATAATAATAAATAATAATGATCAATAAATAATAATACTGATTTCTTAATAAGTATATCTGTATATAATGACATATATAAATATCTGTATATATTTACTTGTATCTATGTATCACTATGTATGTACATCTTCTTATGTATTTATTTTTATAGATTATATTAATATTATTAATAAATATAACTATGATAACAATGATCTTAATATTATACATAATAATAATACAATATAATTTATAATAATATACTAGTACTAGTAATAATAATATCACTAATGATAATGATAGCAATTACCATAATTGTATAACAATAATGTTGTTAATAACAGTAATGCTAATTATACTAATATTATTAATAATAATAATGATAAAGATATTAATAATCATATAACACTAATAATATTTATAATAATCATAATATTTATTACCAAGTGTAGTAAAAATAATATTAATGATAACAACAATAACTTTAGTAGTAATAATGTCATAACAATTTAAATGTATAAACTTTCATATTTATATATCATATATAGTAATACTAATGATACTGATACAAATATTAATGTCAACAATCATGAAATAATAATAATAAGATTAGTATAACAACTATATTTATCATTAAGTTTAAATTGAATTTATCAATATTACCTATTATTATTTATGTAACCTATTATATATTAAATAATATCAAATATTCCATATTTAATATTTTTACATTTTTTTATATATTATAATATGTATACAATAAATAATTATGTATATTAATCCTATATATATGTGTATATGTTTATATATTTATATATTTCAACTACTTCATATTTAGTCATGTTTTAACTATTAAGTTTAAGTTTTCTTTCTAAATCACATACTAGTTTATTAATATATGTAATTCATAATATATAATTATTTGCCTATATATTTATTTATATATATACATTTCTATTTACGATTAATGGTTCGTGAATCGTCGAGCATAGTCAAAGGATATTTAATTACATGAATATAGATTTCAAAATTTTCGAGACTCAACATTACAGATTTTGCTTAACGTGTCGGAATCATATAAAGATTAAAGTTTAAATTTAGTTGGAAATTCCCGGGTCATCACAGTACCTACCCGTTAAAGAAATTTCGTCCCGAAATTTGAGTGAGGTGGTCTTGGCTAACAATAAAAATGTTTTCATGACGAATATGAGTTGGTAAATTGAGTTTTATCATCATTGAGTAATATGGATAAAAATAATTCGATTATTCGAAGAATACGAATGACGCTATCACCAAAGAGTGAAATAGGAAAGTAAAGATTCATCTTAACTTTTGACAAAGTCAGGGTTGAATTTAGAAAATATGGTGCGTCTTAGCTTTTGACGTAGAGGGTTGAATTCCGGAATTCAAGGG
The DNA here is from genome assembly GCF_046630445.1 of Rutidosis leptorrhynchoides. Lineage (NCBI taxonomy): Eukaryota > Viridiplantae > Streptophyta > Magnoliopsida > Asterales > Asteraceae > Rutidosis > Rutidosis leptorrhynchoides. The sequence goes on along the minus strand of NC_092342.1, from coordinate 179,274,986 downwards.
ATTTAAATAAATCTACAAAATCAGAGAGATTTGATTCCTCGACGAATAAGGAGATTAAGATCTCTATAATTAAATACGGTGATCTGCCTCGATTACTCTATCTGATATTTCCATTATAAATTTACCTTTTCCGTTCCATTAGTTTCCACCACTTCTATACCTTCTTTCTCAGTTCATATATCCAAAAGATTATAATAATGCTTAATTCGGTTCTAATCCTTGTTCTTATTCTGACTATCGCAATGATCGTTCTTCTTTTCCAACTTCCACCGGAAGAATCTGTTTATTTCTACTATGCTCTAGGAATTATTGTATTTATAATCCTCCCGTGTCTTTATATTACTATATGCACTGATATCCACAGTTTGTATTTTCGGTGTTGTTGTTGGGCTTTATATTTTCCCTTTTATAACTGAGCTTCATGCTCTTGTTTTCTCTTCCCGACTTTAAATCAAGCGAATACTGGTCCAGAATTCGTAGGTTATGAAGTTTCAAATGAATATTATTAATGTTATGTGAGAGAAATTGTAATAGCACGATCATAATTGGTTAAATTTCCAGAGTTCTAGAGAAAAGATAGAACTATCAAGATAATATGTTCTAGATATGTTCAGAAGTTAGGCAGAATGAAAGAGTTATGTAACATGGCACATGATGACGTTATAATCTGTGAATCATCACGTTCCATTAGAAACTCAGCATGACTTACTGTAATATAATCACATTGATCAAGTGTCATTATATTATACTAACTCATGCATCAGTTCCCAACATTACTTCAATAACATTCATATTTTAAGCTCGAAAGTTTACAGAATATAGAAACTAACAGTTTCTATATGATGTAATACTAATAGTACGAAGAGATTAATGATTTCAGGTAAGAATAGTTATAAAAATATCTCCAGAAATATGGAGGATATTTATAATGAAAGATACGATAATATCTCAGAATATCTAAGATCAGCGGATGATAGAAACTATTGTCTGCAAGGGTTTAGAGTAAGGAGCAAGATATTCACTAAAGACTTTAGCAGACATTGAATTATTTGGATTTTTTTTGAAGTCAAACTTATTCTTTGTGATTTGTTCACGGCTTTCTTCATAGTTTCGCATAATCTGCTTTTCAGTACTAAATTTTCTCTTGAATGTTTCCAATATAATGATACACAGGAAGCACGAAGAGGTATATAATTTTGGACGAGAATATTTATAAAAATATCCTCAGAAATATCGAAGATATTGATGATGATATTTTGGAATTTCTAAGTTCGATGGTTGATGGAGAAAGATTTTCCGCAAGATTTTAACATGACTTCGGGGCAAGATATTCTCTAAAGATTTCAAGGGATCCAGAATTATCTAGATTCTTTGAATATAGGGTATGGTCCTTATATTTGTCCTTGGTTTCCTTCATGGTTAACTCTATCCGTTTTCCAGTTCCAACGTTTCTGAGCTTTTCCAACATATTATTCTTTATCATCAAACTTCCGACGACTAAGGTCGTTTACAGTTGCCTACAGTTTCTGCTGCTTCATTCAGCTTTTTCAACATTCAGAGTATCGATTCGTAAACTGGGTGCCTTTTCAAAATTTCAGCATTGAAGGTTGTACTTCTAGGATATAATTGTTATATGTATACATATAACTATTGATGTAGAAATGCTACGAGATTCGAAATGCTGATTGCTGATTCTCGATAGTTGGTATGACAATTATTGTTACAGGGTATAGATGAATACAAGATGAGGTTTCAATGAATATAATGATTTTTCGGAAAGTCCAAATTCATTGAAGTTGCTGGTAATTTTACTGCTAATGTGGTGAAATATAAACGGTTCTCCGGTAACGATGACGACAGGCAAACTTATATATCGAGGTTATAATAAGGCTAATTCGAATGGAATTTGAAGTTGATTTGTTGAAGCTGTGATAAAATTGGCTAATTTGAAAAAGAGTTGCAATATTATTTTCGATAATAACAATGCCAAAGGGGCTAACACAGACACGTGTTAAACTTTTACTTAGGTTCCGGGAGTTTTCAGGTGCATAACTATATGCGTCAAACTTTTCTTCCATAGATGAAGTGCGGTTGGTTCATCCTTTCAATTGAGGTATTTTCAAGAATCATAAAAGGTTTGACGCAGATTGTATTCATCAAGATACAAATGAAGTTTAGGATGAAATCAAGTGGCAAACTTGAAGAATTGTTTATTTTCATATGTTATAAGTTACAAGTTGTTTTTGTAAAGATAGTCATTTCAGTCGAAAGAACGACGTCAAGATGACCATTTTAGAAAACATACTTCCACTTTGAGTTTAACCATGATTTTTGGATATAGTTTCATGTTCATAAGAAAAATAATTTTCCCAGAAGAACAACTTTTAAATCAAAGTTTATCATAGTTTTTAATTAACTAACCCAAAACAGCCCGCGTTGTTACTACGACGGCGTAAATCCGGTTTTACGGTGTTTTTCGTGTTTCCGGGTTTTAAATCATTAAGTTAGCATATCATATAGATATAGAACATGTGTTTAGTTGATTTTAAAAGTCAAGTTAGAAGGATTAACTTTTGTTTGCGAGCAAGTTTAGAATTAACTAAACTATGTTCTAGTGATTACAAGTTTAAACCTTCGAATAAGATAGCTTTATATGTATGAATCGAATGATGTTATGAACATCATTACTACCTCAAGTTTTCTGGATAAAGCTACTGGAAATGAGAAAAATGGATGTAGCTTCAAAGGATCCTTGGATGGCTTGAAAGTTCTTGAAGCAGAATCATGACACGAAAAGAGTTCAAGTAAGATTTTCACTCGAAATAAGATTGTTATAGTTATAGAAATTGAATCAAAGTTTGAATATGAGTATTACCTTGTATTAGAAAGATATCTTACTATAAATAAGAAAGATTTCTTGAGGTTGGATGATCACTCTAAAAGATTGGAAGTAAGTTAGCAAACTTGGAAGTATTCTTGATTTTATGAAACTAGAACTTGTAGAATTTATGAAGAACACTTAGAACTTGAAGATAGAACTTGAGAGAGATCAATTAGATGAAGAAAATTGAAGAATGAAAGTGTTTGTAGGTGTTTTTGGTCGTTGGTGTATGGATTAGATATAAAGGATATGTAATTTTGTTTTCATGTAAATAAGTCATGAATGATTACTCATATTTTTATAATTTTATGAGATATTTCATGCTAGTTGCCAAATGATGGTTCCCACATGTGTTAGGTGACTCACATTGAAATGCCCCGTCCTAATCCAGCTGGACGAAGTCATCAACATTTGATTCCAGAGCAATGATCGACTCCAAGTAATGTCCTTAAAATGAGCAAATACACAGGGGAAGATTTTTTTCATACCTGAGAATAAACATGCTTTCAAGTGTCAACCAAAAGGTTGGTGAGTTCATTAGTTTAACATAAATAATCATTTCATAATTTTAATAGACCACAAGATTTCATATTTTCATTTCTAATAAACATACGTCCCATGCATAGAGACAAAAATATCATTCATATGGATTGAACACCTGGTAACCGACATTCACAATATGTATATAAGAATATCCCCATCATTTCGGGATCCTCCTTCGGACATGATATAAATTTCGAAGTACTAAAGCATCCGGTACTTTGGATGGGGCTTGTTGGGCACGATAGATCTATCTTTAGAGTTCGCGTCAATTAGGGTGTCTGTTCCCAAATTCTTAGATTACCAGACTAAATAGGGGCATATTCGATTTAATAATCCAACCATAGAATGTAGTTTCGATTACTTGTGTCTATTTCGTAAAACAGTTATAAAAGCAGCGCATGTATTCTCAGTCCCAAAAATATATATTGCGAAAGCATTTAAAAAGGGATTAATGAAACTCACCTAATATATTTTGTAGTAAAAATACATATGTCAATATTGAGCAATGCAGGGTTGGCCTCGGATTCACGAACCTATATTATTCATATATATATATTAAAACATATAATCATATTTAAATAAGTTTATATATATTAATGATTATACTAGTTATATTATGTTTTATATAGATAAGTTTAATATATTTAATTTATATATTTCATGTAACTAATATTCATTATAACATATTAATAATACTAATTTATATTACGATTTATATATATATATAAAATTATATATTTATATATTAGTTGATATATTTATATATAGCTTAGTTAATATCATTTTAAATAACAAGAATATAGTGATATGTAATATTAATATTATTATAATGTATTTTTAAAAAAAAATCTATTTGAAACAATACTAAAACGATAAGGATGATAATACTAATGATAGTAATAACAATAATAGTGTTAATTTTTAATAATAATAACTTTACTAATTTTGAATAAAATGATAGTTTTAATAAATAAAAATGATAATAATTTTGATAAGTTTTTAATTATACTGGTACTTCATTTTAATAATAAAATGATGATAACAGTAATTTTGTTAATAATAAATTTTTATTACAAACCTTGTGTTAAATATCTAGACTTATAACCACAGTTTCTATAACTTAATTTTCGTAATTATATTCATAACTATACAGGTATTCATATAGTTTATAATCAGTTTCTAAAATTTATCTTAACAACTTTTATTACTAATATCATAATATGTTTGTTATTAACATGTTCGAAATCATAATAATTGATAATAACAATGATAATACTACTAACAACAATAATGTTAATACTAAAAATATTAACAATGATAATAATATAAACTATATAAATGATAATACTTTTAATAATTATTTTATTCATAATAATGATAATAATTTGTAATACAATAATCCTAGTAGATAATAATTATAACATAATAATAATAATCATAATCATAATCATAATCATAATCACAATCACAATCACAATCATAATCATAATAATAATAATAATAATAATAATAATAATAATAATAATAATAATAATAATAATAATAATAATAATAATAATAATAATAATAATAATAATAATAATAATAAAAAATAATAAAAAATAATAATAATAATAATAAAAATAAAAATAAATAACAAGTATACCCTTTAAAATTCGGAGTAAAAAGAAATGTTGCAGACAGGACTCGAACCCGCGACCTCTCGCTCACCCGTCATGAAATGTCCCGTTCTTATTGTTTAAAAACGTTCCATATTAATTGATTTCGTTGCGAGGTTTTGACCTCTATATGAGACGTTTTTCAAAGACTGCATTCATTTTTAAAACAAACCATAACCTTTATTTCATAGATATAGGTTTTAAAAGGCTTTACATAGATTATCAAATAATGATAATCTAAAATATCATGTTTACACACGACCATTACATAATGGTTTACAATACAAATATGTTACAACAAAATAAGTTTCTTGAATGCAGTTTTTACACAATATCATACAAGCATGGACTCCAAATCTCGTCCTTATTTAAGTATGCGACAGCGGAAGCTCTTAATAATCACCTGAGAATAAACATGCTTAAAACGTCAACAAAAATGTTGGTAAGTTATAGGTTTAACCTATATATATCAAATCATAATAATAGACCACAAGATTTCATATTTCAATACACATCCCATACATAGAGATAAAAATCATTCATATGGTGAACACCTGGTAACCGACATTAACAAGATGCATATATAAGAATATCCCCATCATTCCGGGACACCCTTCGGATATGATATAAATTTTGAAGTACTAAAGCATCCGGTACTTTGGATGGGGTTTGTTAGGCCCAATAGATCTATCTTTAGGATTCGCGTCAATTAGGGTGTCTGTTCCCTAATTCTTAGATTACCAGACTTAATAAAAAGGGGCATATTCGATTTCGATAATTCAACCATAGAATGTAGTTTCACGTACTTGTGTCTATTTTGTAAATCATTTATAAAACCTGCATGTATTCTCATCCCAAAAATATTAGATTTTAAAAGTGGGACTATAACTCACTTTCACAGATTTTTACTTCGTCGGGAAGTAAGACTTGGCCACTGGTTGATTCACGAACCTATAACAATATATACATATATATCAAAGTATGTTCAAAATATATTTACAAAACTTTTAATATATTTTGATGTTTTAAGTTTATTAAGTCAGCTGTCCTCGTTAGTAACCTACAACTAGTTGTCCACAGTTAGATGTACAGAAATAAATCGATAAATATTATCTTGAATCAATCCACGACCCAGTGTATACGTATCTCAGTATTGATCACAACTCAAACTATATATATTTTGGAATCAACCTCAACCCTGTATAGCTAACTCCAACATTCACATATAGAGTGTCTATGGTTGTTCCGAAACATATATAGATGTGTCGTCATGATAGGTCGAAATATTGTATACGTGTCTATGGTATCTCAAGATTACATAATATACAATACAAGTTGATTAAGTTATGGTTGGAATAGATTTGTTACCAATTTTCACGTAGCTAAAATGAGAAAAATTATCCAATCTTGTTTTACACATAACTTCTTCATTTTAAATCCGTTTTGAGTGAATCAAATTGCTATGGTTTCATATTGAACTCTATTTTATGAATCTAAACAGAAAAAGTATAGGTTTATATTCGGAAAAAGAAGTTACAAGTCATTTTTGTAAAGGTAGTCATTTCAGTCGAAAGAACGACGTCTAGATGACCATTTTAGAAAACATACTTCCACTTTGAGTTTAACCATAATTTTTGGATATAGTTTCATGTTCATAATAACAATCATTTTCTCAGAATAACAACTTTTAAATCAAAGTTTATCATAGTTTTTAATTAACTAACCCAAAACAGCCCGCAGTGTTACTACGACGGCGTAAATCTGGTTTTACGGTGTTTTTTGTGTTTCCAGGTTTTAAATCATTAAGTTAGCATATCATATAGATATAGAACATGTGTTTAGTTGATTTTAAAAGTCAAGTTAGAAGGATTAACTTTTGTTTGCGAACAAGTTTAGAATTAACTAAACTATGTTCTAGTGATTACAAGTTTAAACCTTCGAATAAGATAGCTTTATATGTATGAATCGAATGATGTTATGAACATCATTACTACCTTAAGTTCCTTGGATAAACCTACTGGAAAAGAGAAAAATGGATCTAGCTTCAATGGATCCTTGGATGGCTCGAAGTTCTTCAAGCAGAATCATGACACGAAAACAAGTTCAAGTAAGATCATCACTTGAAATAAGATTGTTATAGTTATAGAAATTGAACCAAAGTTTGAATATGATTATTACCTTGTATTAGAATAATAACCTACTATAAGAAACAAAGATTTCTTGAGGTTGGATGATCACCTTACAAGATTGGAAGTGAGCTAGCAAACTTGAAAGTATTCTTGATTTTATGTAACTAGAACTTGTAGAATATATGAAGAACACTTAGAACTTGAAGATAGAACTTGAGAGAGATCAATTAGATGAAGAAAATTGAAGAATGAAAGTGTTTGTAGGTGTTTTTGGTCGTTGGTGTATGGATTAGATATAAAGGATATGTAATTTTGTTTTCATGTAAATAAGTCATGAATGATTACTCATATTTTTGTAATTTTATGAGATATTTCATGCTAGTTGCCAAATGATGGTTCCCACATGTGTTAGGTGACTCACATGGGCTGCTAAGAGCTGATCATTGGAGTGTATATACCAATAGTACATACATCTAAAAGCTGTGTATTGTACGAGTACGAATACGGGTGCATACGAGTAGAATTGTTGATGAAACTGAACGAGGATGTAATTGTAAGCATTTTTGTTAAGTAGAAGTATTTTGATAAGTATATTGAAGTCTTCCAAAAGTGTATAAATACATATTAAAACACTACATGTATATACATTTTAACTGATTCGTTAAGTCATCGTTAGTCGTTACATGTAAGTGTTGTTTTGAAACCTTTAGGTTAACGATCTTGTTAAATGTTGTTAACCCAATGTTTATAATATCAAATGAGATTTTAAATTATTATATTATCATGATATTATCATGTATGAATATCTCTTAATATGATATATATACATTAAACGTCTTTACAACGATAATCGTTACATATATGTCTCGTTTAAAAATCATTAAGTTAGTAGTCTTGTTTTTACATATGTAGTTCATTGTTAATATACTTAATGATATGTTTACTTATCATAGTATCATGTTAACTATATATATATCCATATATATGTCATCATATAGTTTTTACAAGTTTTAACGTTCGTGAATCACCTGTCAACTTGGGTGGTCAATTGTCTATATGAAACATATTTCAATTAATCAAGTCTTAACAAGTTTGATTGCTTAACATGTTGGAAATATTTAATCATGTAAATATCAATCTCAATTAATATATATAAACATGGAAAAGTTCGGGTCACTACAGTACCTACCCGTTAAATAAATTTCGTCCCGAAATTTTAAGCTGTTGAAGGTGTTGACGAATCTTCTGGAAATAGATGCGGGTATTTCTTCTTCATCTGATCTTCACGCTCCCAGGTGAACTCGGGTCCTCTACGAGCATTCCATCGAACCTTAACAATTGGTATCTTGTTTTGCTTAAGTCTTTTAACCTCACGATCCATTATTTCGACGGGTTCTTCGATGAATTGAAGTTTTTCGTTGATTTGGATTTCATCTAACGGAATAGTGAGATCTTCTTTAGCAAAACATTTCTTCAAATTTGAGACGTGGAAAGTGTTATGTACAGCCGCGAGTTGTTGAGGTAACTCAAGTCGGTAAGCTACTAGTCCGACACGATCAATAATCTTGAATGGTCCAATATACCTTGGATTTAATTTCCCTCGTTTACCAAATCGAACAACGCCTTTCCAAGGTGCAACTTTAAGCATGACCATCTCTCCAATTTCAAATTCTATATCTTTTCTTTTAATGTCAGCGTAGCTCTTTTGTCGACTTTGGGCGGTTTTCAACCGTTGTTGAATTTGGATGATCTTCTCGGTAGTTTCTTGTATAATCTCCGGACCCGTAATCTGTCTATCCCCCACTTCACTCCAACAAATCGGAGACCTGCACTTTCTACCATAAAGTGCTTCAAACGGCGCCATCTCAATGCTTGAATGGTAGCTGTTGTTGTAGGAAAATTCTGCTAACGGTAGATGTCGATCCCAACTATTTTCGAAATCAATAACACATGCTGGTAGCATGTCTTCAAGCGTTTGTATCGTCCTTTCGCTCTGCCCATCAGTTTGTGGATGATAGGCAGTACTCATGTCTAGACGAGTTCCTAATGCTTGCTGTAATGTCTGCCAGAATCTTGAAATAAATCTGCCATCCCTATCAGAGATAATAGAGATTGGTATTCCATGTCTGGAGACGACTTCCTTCAAATACAATCGTGCTAACTTCTCCATCTTGTCATCTTCTCTTATTGGCAGGAAGTGTGCTGATTTGGTGAGACGATCAACTATTACCCAAATAGTATCAAAACCACTTGCAGTCCTTGGCAATTTAGTGATGAAATCCATGGTAATGTTTTCCCATTTCCATTCCGGGATTTCGGGTTGTTGAAGTAGACCTGATGGTTTCTGATGCTCAGCTTTGACCTTAGAACACGTCAAACATTCTCCTACGTATTTAGCAACATCGGCTTTCATACCTGGCCACCAAAAATGTTTCTCGAGATCCTTGTACATCTTCCCCGTTCCAGGATGTATTGAGTATCTGGTTTTATGAGCTTCTCTAAGTACCATTTCTCTCATATCTCCAAATTTTGGTACCCAAATCCTTTCAGCCCTATACCGGGTTCCGTCTTCCAGAATATTAAGATGCTTCTCCGATCCTTTGGGTATTTCATCCTTTAAATTTCCCTCTTTTAAAACTCCTTGTTGCGCCTCCTTTATTTGAGTAGTAAGGTTATTATGAATCATTATATTCATAGATTTTACTCGAATGGGTTCTCTGTCCTTCCTGCTCAAGGCATCGGCTACCACATTTGCCTTCCCCGGGTGGTAACGAATCTCAAAGTCGTAATCATTCAATAATTCAATCCACCTACGCTGCCTCATATTCAGTTGTTTCTGATTAAATATGTGTTGAAGACTTTTGTGGTCGGTATATATAATACTTTTGACCCCATATAAGTAGTGCCTCCAAGTCTTTAATGCAAAAACAACCGCGCCTAATTCCAAATCATGCGTCGTATAATTTTGCTCGTGAATCTTCAATTGTCTAGAGGCATAAGCAATCACCTTCGTTCGTTGCATTAATACACAACCGAGACCTTGCTTTGATGCGTCACAATAAATCACAAAATCATCATTCCCTTCAGGCAATGACAATATAGGTGCCGTAGTTAGCTTTTTCTTCAATAACTGAAACGCTTTCTCTTGTTCATCATTCCATTCAAATTTCTTCCCTCTATGCGTTAATGCAGTCAAGGGTTTTGCTATTCTGGAAAAGTCTTGGATGAACCTTCTGTAGTAACCAGCTAGTCCTAAAAACTGGCGTATGTGTTTCGGAGTTTTCGGGGTTTCCCACTTTTCAACAGTTTCTATCTTTGCCGGATCCACCTTAATACCTTCTTTGTTCACTATGTGACCGAGGAATTGAACTTCTTCCAACCAAAATGCACACTTTGAAAACTTAGCGTACAATTCTTCCTTCCTCAATACTTCTAACACCTTTCTCAAATGTTCACCGTGTTCTTGGTCATTCTTTGAGTAAATAAGTATGTCATCAATGAAAACGATGACAAACTTGTCAAGGTATGGTCCACACACTCGGTTCATAAGGTCCATGAACACAGCTGATGCATTAGTTAAACCAAACGGCATGACCATAAACTCGTAATGACCGTAACGTGTTCTGAAAGCAGTCTTTGGAATATCATCTTCTTTCACCCACATTTGATGATACCCGGAACGTAAGTCAATCTTTGAATAAACAGACGAGCCTTGTAGTTGATCAAATAAGTCGTCGATTCTCGGTAGTGGGTAGCGGTTCTTGATGGTAAGTTTGTTCAACTCTCGGTAGTCGATACACAACCTGAATGTACCATCTTTCTTCTTGACAAACAAAACAGGAGCTCCCCACGGTGATGTGCTTGGTCGAATGAAACCACGCTCTAAAAGTTCTTGTAATTGGCTTTGCAGTTCTTTCATCTCGCTGGGTGCGAGTCTGTAAGGAGCACGAGCTATTGGTGCAGCTCCTGGTACAAGATCTATTTGAAATTCAACGGATCGATGTGGGGGTAATCCCGGTAATTCTTTCGGAAATACATCGGGAAATTCTTTTGCAATGGGAACATCATTGATGCTCTTTTCTTCAGTTTGTACTTTCTCGACGTGTGCTAGAACAGCATAGCAACCTTTTCTTATTAGTTTTTGTGCCTTCAAATTACTAATAAGATGTAGCTTCGTGTTGCCCTTTTCTCCGTACACCATTAAGGGTTTTCCTTTTTCTCGTATAATGCGAATTGCATTTTTGTAACAGACGATCTCTGCTTTCACTTCTTTCAACCAGTCCATACCGATTATCACATCAAAACTCCCTAACTCTACTGGTATCAAATCAATCTTAAATGTTTCGCTAACCAGTTTAATTTCTCGATTCCGACATATATTATCTGCTGAAATTAATTTACCATTTGCTAATTCGAGTAAAAATTTACTATCCAAAGGCGTCAATGGACAACTTAATTTAGCACAAAAATCTCTACTCATATAGCTTCTATCCACACCCGAATCAAATAAAACGTAAGCAGATTTATTGTCAATAAGAAACGTACCCGTAACAAGCTCCGGGTCTTCCTGTGCCTCTGCCGCATTAATATTGAAAACTCTTCCGCGGCCTTGTCCATTCGTGTTCTCCTGGTTCGGGAAATTTCTAATAATGTGGCCCGGTTTTCCACATTTATAACAAACTACATTGGCATAACTTGCTCCGACACTACTTGCTCCGCCATTACTCGTTCCGACACCATTTGTTCCTTTCGTTCTATTAACCCCTGGTCCGTAGACCTCACACTTCGCCGCGCTATGACCATTTCTTTTACACTTGTTGCAAAATTTGGTGCAGAACCCTGAGTGATACTTTTCACACCTTTGGCATAGCTGCTTCTGATTGTTGTTGTTGTTGCGGTTATTATTGTTCTTGGGATGATTGTTGTAGTTGCTGTTGCTGTTGTTGTTATTGTTGTTGTTGTTGTTGGGCCGTTTGTTGTAGTTGCGATTGATGTTGCGATTGTTGGGATAATTGTTGCGATTATTGTTGTAATTGCTGTTGTTGTTGTATTGGTGATTCTTATCACCGTTTTCCTCCCATTCTTTTGACTTGCTTCACATTGGCCTCTTCAGCAGTCTGTTCTTTAATTCTTTCTTCAATCTGGTTCACTAGTTTGTGAGCCATTCTACATGCCTGTTGTATGGAGGCGGGCTCGTGTGAACTTATATCTTCTTGGATTCTTTCCGGTAATCCTTTCACAAATGCGTCGATCTTCTCTTCCTCATCTTCGAATGCTCCCGGACACAATAGGCACAATTCTGTGAATCGTCTTTCGTACGTGGTAATATCAAATCCTTGGGTTCGTAACCCTCTAAGTTCTGTCTTGAGCTTATTGACCTCGGTTCTGGGACGGTACTTCTCGTTCATCAAGTGCTTGAATGCTGACCACGGTAGTGCGTACGCATTGTCTTGTCCCACTTGCTCTAGATAGGTATTCCACCATGTTAACGCAGAACCTGTGAAGGTATGCGTAGCGTACTTCACTTTGTCCTCTTCAGTACACTTACTTATGGCAAACACCGATTCGACCTTCTCGGTCCACCGTTTCAATCCGATCGGTCCTTCGGTTCCATCAAATTCCAAAGGTTTGCAGGCAGTGAATTCTTTGTAGGTGCATCCTACACGATTTCCTGTACTGCTAGATCCAAGGTTATTGTTGGTATGTAGCGCAGCCTGTACTGCGGCTATGTTTGAAGCTAGAAAAGTACGGAATTCCTCTTCATTCATATTCACGGTGTGTCGAGTAGTCGGTGCCATTTCCTTCAAAATAGTCAAATGGAACAAGTTAATCATACAGAATATTAAGAGTAGTTAATAGTATTTCGTAGCATAATATGAACTCATTTATAAAAGCTTTTTCTTCATATTAGCGTTTTATAAGTTTAAATTCGGGTAGTACCTACCCGTTAAGTTCATACTTAGTAGCTAATATACAATTCAACTACTACAATTCTATATGAAAAACTGATTATAATAATATTTCGCGTTCAAACTTTTATACAATATTTTACAAACTTACAATACCACTTATTTTACATAAAGCATGAAATATAGCACACAATAACTTTGATACAAGATAGTTGTGAAGATAATTCTAGCTAGTACACAAGTCGTTCAGCAAAGGCAATAAAGACACGTAATTCATACATCCAGAAATAAGTCATGCATTCTGGTTTTACTAGGACTACTTCCCATCCTTGGTCTTGTGGAACATAACCGTTATGGCCGTTGATAAGACAGCGTGTTGTAACGTCGTCAAAGGGACGAGGGTTACGTAATGTCCAACAGTCCCGTAATAATCTAAAAACCTCATTTCTTACCCCAATTACCGACTCCGTCACTTGTGGAAACGTTTTGTTTAATAGTTGTAGCCCGATGTTCTTGTTCTCACTTTGGTGAGAAGCGAACATTACTAATCCGTAAGCATAACATGCTTCTTTATGTTGCGTGTTAGCCGCTTTTTCTAAATCACGAAGTCCAATATTCGGATATATTGAGTCAAAATAATTTCTTAACCCGTTGCGTAAAATAGCATTTGGGTTCCCCGCAATATATGCGTCAAAGTAAACACATCGTAACTTATGGGTTTCCCAATGTGATATCCCCCATCTTTCAAACGAAAGTCTCTTATAAACCAAGACATTCTTGGAACGTTCTTCGAATGTCTTACAAACTGATCTCACCTTAAATAGTTGTGCCGAGGAATTCTGGCCAACTCTAGACAAGATTTCATCAATCATGTCTCCGGGTAGGTCTCTTAAAATATTGGGTTGTCAATCCATTTTGTGTTTTTAAACTGTAAAATAGACAAGAGTTAGATTCATAAAAAAATACTTATTAATACAAGCAATTTTTACATATATCATAAAGCATAAGAACACTATATTACATATATTACACCACACGAATACAACTATCTTATTCCGACTCGCTCGTTTCTTCTTCTTCGGTTTTGGTTCGTTTTGCCAAGTTTCTAGGGATATATGATGTTCCCCTAATACTAACTGTCGTTTTCCACAACGGTTTAGAAAAACCTGGTGGTTTAGAGGTTCCCGGGTCATTGTTACAACTTAAGGACTTCGGGGGTTGACGATACATATAAAGTTCATCGGGGTTGGAATTAGATTTCTCTATTTTTATGCCCTTTCCCTTATTATTTTCTTTTGCCTTTTTAAATTCAGTTGGGGTAATTTCTATAACATCATCGGAATTCTCGTCGGAATCCGATTCATCGGAGAATTGGTAATCCTCCCAATATTTTGCTTCCTTGGCGGAAACACCGACCATAATTAACCTTGGTCGGTTGGTTGAGGATTTTCTTTTACTTAACCGTTTTATTATTTCCCCCACCGGTTCTACTTCTTCATCCGGTTCCGATTCTTCTTCCGTTTCCGATTCTTCTTCCGGTTCCGACTCTTCTTCCGGTTCCTCTTCGAGAACTTGTGAATCAGTCCACGAATCATTCCAATTTACATTTGACTCTTCATTATTATTAGGTGAGTCAATGGGACTTGTTCTAGAGGTAGACATCTATCACATAATATCAAACGCGTTAAGAGATTAATATATCACATAATATTCACATGTTAAAAATATATAGTTTCCAACAAAATTTGTTAAGCAATCATTTTTCAAGTAAACACGGTCGAAGTCCAGACTCACTAATGCATCCTAACAAACTCGATAAGACACACTAATGCAAAATTCTGGTTCTCTAAGACCAACGCTCTGATACCAACTGAAATGTCCCGTTCTTATTGATTAAAAACGTTCCATATTAATTGATTTCGTTGCGAGGTTTTGACCTCTATATGAGACGTTTTTCAAAGACTGCATTAATTTTTAAAACAAACCATAACCTTTATTTCATAGATAAAGGTTTTAAAAAGCTTTACGTAGATTATCAAATAATGATAATCTAAAATATCCTGTTTACACACGACCATTACATAATGGTTTACAATACAAATATGTTACAACAAAATAAGTTTCTTGAATGCAGTTTTTACACAATATCATACAAGCATGGACTCCAAATCTCGTCCTTATTTAAGTATGCGACAGCGGAAGCTCTTAATAATCACCTGAGAATAAACATGCTTAAAACGTCAACAAAAATGTTGGTGAGTTATAGGTTTAACCTATATATATCAAATCATAATAATAGACCACAAGATTTCATATTTCAATACACATCCCATACATAGAGATAAAAATCATTCATATGGTGAACACCTGGTAACCGACATTAACAAGATGCATATATAAGAATATCCCCATCATTCCGGGACACCCTTCGGATATGATATAAATTTCGAAGTACTAAAGCATCCGGTACTTTGGATGGGGTTTGTTAGGCCCAATAGATCTATCTTTAGGATTCGCGTCAATTAGGGTGTCTGTTCCCTAATTCTTAGATTACCAGACTTAATAAAAAGGGGCATATTCGATTTTGATAATTCAACCATAGAATGTAGTTTCACGTACTTGTGTCTATTTTGTAAATCATTTATAAAACCTGCATGTATTCTCATCCCAAAAATATTAGATTTTAAAAGTGGGACTATAACTCACTTTCACAGATTTTTACTTCGTCGGGAAGTAAGACTTGGCCACTGGTTGATTCACGAACCTATAACAATATATACATATATATCAAAGTATGTTCAAAATATATTTACCAAACTTTTAATATATTTTGATGTTTTAAGTTTATTAAGTCAGCTGTCCTCGTTAGTAACCTACAATTAGTTGTCCACAGTTAGATGTACAGAAATAAATCGATAAATATTATCTTGAATCAATCCACGACCCAGTGTATACGTATCTCAGTATTGATCACAACTCAAACTATATATATTTTGGAATCAACCTCAACCCTGTATAGCTAACTCCAACATTCACATATAGAGTGTCTATGGTTGTTCCAAAACATATATAGATGTGTCGACATGATAGGTCGAAACATTGTATACGTGTCTATGGTATCTCAAGATTACATAATATACAATACAAGTTGATTAAGTTATGGTTGGAATAGATTTGTTACCAATTTTCACGTAGCTAAAATGAGAAAAATTATCCAATCTTGTTTTACCCATAACTTCTTCATTTTAAATCCGTTTTGAGTGAATCAAATTGCTATGGTTTCATATTGAACTCTATTTTATGAATCTAAACAGAAAAAGTATAGGTTTATATTCGGAAAAATAAGTTACAAGTCGTTTTTGTAAAGGTAGTCATTTCAGTCGAAAGAACGACGTCTAGATGACCATTTTAGAAAACATACTTCCACTTTGAGTTTAACCATAATTTTTGGATATAGTTTCATGTTCATAATAACAATCATTTTCTCAGAATAACAACTTTTAAATCAAAGTTTATCATAGTTTTTAATTAACTAACCCAAAACAGCCCGCAGTGTTACTACGACGGCGTAAATCTGGTTTTACGGTGTTTTTTGTGTTTCCAGGTTTTAAATCATTAAGTTAGCATATCATATAGATATAGAACATGTGTTTAGTTGATTTTAAAAGTCAAGTTAGAAGGATTAACTTTTGTTTGCGAACAAGTTTAGAATTAACTAAACTATGTTCTAGTGATTACAAGTTTAAACCTTCGAATAAGATAGCTTTATATGTATGAATCGAATGATGTTATGAACATCGTTACTACCTTAAGTTCCTTGGATAAACCAACTGGAAAAGAGAAAAATGGATCTAGCTTCAATGGATCCTTGGATGGCTCGAAGTTCTTCAAGCAGAATCATGACACGAAAACAAGTTCAAGTAAGATCATCACTTGAAATAAGATTGTTATAGTTATAGAAATTGAACCAAAGTTTGAATATGATTATTACCTTGTATTAGAATAATAACCTACTATAAAAAACAAAGATTTCTTGAGGTTGGATGATCACCTTACAAGATTGGAAGTGAGCTAGCAAACTTGAAAGTATTCTTGATTTTATGTAACTAGAACTTGTAGAATATATGAAGAACACTTAGAACTTGAAGATAGAACTTGAGAGAGATCAATTAGATGAAGAAAATTGAAGAATGAAAGTGTTTGTAGGTGTTTTTGGTCATTGGTGTATGGATTAGATATAAAGGATATGTAATTTTGTTTTCATGTAAATAAGTCATGAATGATTACTCATATTTTTGTAATTTTATGAGATATTTCATGCTAGTTGCCAAATGATGGTTCCCACATGTGTTAGGTGACTCACATGGGCTGCTAAGAGCTGATCATTGGAGTGTATATACCAATAGTACATACATCTAAAAGCTGTGTATTGTACGAGTACGAATACGGATGCATACGAGTAGAATTGTTGATGAAACTGAACGAGGATGTAATTGTAAGCATTTTTGTTAAGTAGAAGTATTTTGATAAGTGTATTGAAGTCTTCCAAAAGTGTATAAATACATATTAAAACACTACATGTATATACATTTTAACTTATTCGTTAAGTCATCGTTAGTCGTTACATGTAAGTGTTGTTTTGAAACCTTTAGGTTAACGATCTTGTTAAATGTTGTTAACCCAATGTTTATAATATCAAATGAGATTTTAAATTATTATATTATCATGATATTATCATGTATGAATATCTCTTAATATGATATATATACATTAAACGTCTTTACAACGATAATCGTTACATATATGTCTCGTTTAAAAATCATTAAGTTAGTAGTCTTGTTTTTACATATGTAGTTCATTGTTAATATACTTAATGATATGTTTACTTATCATAGTATCATGTTAACTATATATATATCCATATATATGTCATCATATAGTTTTTACAAGTTTTAACGTTCGTGAATCACCGGTCAACTTGGGTGGTCAATTGTCTATATGAAACATATTTCAATTAATCAAGTCTTAACAAGTTTGATTGCTTAACATGTTGGAAATATTTAATCATGTAAATATCAATCTCAATTAATATATATAAACATGGAAAAGTTCGGGTCACTACACGTCAATCCCCTTTACCATCTCGCTGTTAATTACTTTCTGTTTTATGCTCCTCTCGTTTATATTTATATTAATACTCGACGGCTTATACTTCTTCCTCCTCACTTCAAACAGCTCGACCAGGGAACACCATTCCCAATCTATTAATTACTTTATGTTTGAAATAAAGTTTAGAAATTAAGTTGTAAATGAATTGTAACGATTATTGGTTCGATTAAATAAAAGAAAAAAAATAAATATATAAAGGGTGCCGTTGCTGTTACGGTTTTGGAAGGGAAAAAAAATGATTTTTGATTTGTAGCATGTTTTGGCCAAAGATTTTAACACCAACTATGTTTCAAATCATGTCTAAAAGCTATATGAATCATCAATTTAACAGAAAACATTGAAACGAATTCGAATTCTTCGTAGAACAAAATGTTTGACTTTTTAGAATTCATCTTTGACTCCAAAATTTGATCTTAATAAAAAGAATTGGGATTTGAAACTTGGCAGACAGTTTTCATATGGGATTTATAACGGAATTGCATTAGCACATTTTGAAAAATCATGAAAAATCGAGTTTTAAGGAAATGGAGTACGTACAGGGAACACTTCTGGGTGTTCTTCAATATTTAATTAAATTCGAAAATTTTAGACTCTGTAAAAGGTACTTGTAGCTGTTAAAGGAGATTGTGGGTTTCTTGATAATATCTAGCACTGATTTGTATCCTTTGTAAAGCCAAAACAAGTCGACAGATAATATATTCGCAAGGACAGAATAATTAAATAAAAATTGGAAAGCAGATGGATACATTAAACAGATTTTGTTTGCAACTGTTTTTTGAGAATGACTTCTGACTAAAATCAGATAGAAACAAGGATAATACAGCTTGATCATAGTGTTGAAGTGTATAACAAATTCGTTTCCCTTTATCCTTATTTATAGGTTATACAATTAATAAATTTATTAGTTTTAATAATATTTGCATTAATAATGATAATAATAATAAATAATAATGATCAATAAATAATAATACTGATTTCTTAATAAGTATATCTGTATATAATGACATATATAAATATCTGTATCTATTTACTTGTATCTATGTATCACTATGTATGTACATCTTCTTATGTATTTATTTTTATAGATTATATTAATATTATTAATAAATATAACTATGATAACAATGATCTTAATATTATACATAATAATAATACAATATAATTTATAATAATATACTAGTACTAGTAATAATAATATCACTAATGATAATGATAGCAATTACCATAATTGTATAACAATAATGTTGTTAATAACAGTAATGCTAATTATACTAATATTATTAATAACAATAATGATAAAGATATTAATAATCATATAACACTAATAATATTTATAATAATCATAATATTTATTACCAAGTGTAGTAAAAATAATATTAATGATAACAACAATAACTTTAGTAGTAATAATGTTATAACAATTTAAATGTATAAAATTTCATATTTATATATCATATATAGTAATACTAATGATACTGATACAAATATTAATGTCAACAATCATGAAATAATAATAATAAGATTAGTATAACAACTATATTTATCATTAAGTTTAAATTGAATTTATCAATATTACCTATTATTATTTATGTAACCTATTATATATTAAATAATATCAAATATTCCATATTTAATATTTTTACATTTTTTATATATTATAATATGCATACAATAAATAATTATGTATATTAATCCTATATATATGTGCATATGTTTATATATTTATATATTTCAACTACTTCATATTTAGTCATGTTTTAACTATTAAGTTTAAGTTTTCTTTCTAAATCACATACTAGTTTATCAATATATGTAATTCATAATATATAATTATTTGCCTATATATTTATTTATATATATACATTTCAATTTACGATTAATGGTTCGTGAATCGTCGAGCATAGTCAAAGGATATTTAATTACATGAATATAGATTTCAAAATTTTCGAGACTCAACATTACAGATTTTGCTTAACGTGTCGGAATCATATAAAGATTAAAGTTTAAATTTAGTTGGAAATTCCCGGGTCATCACAGTACCTACCCGTTAAAGAAATTTCGTCCCGAAATTTGAGTGAGGTGGTCATGGCTAACAATAAAAATGTTTTCATGACGAATATGAGTTGGTAAATTGAGTTTTATCATCATTGAGTAATATGGATAAAAATAATTCGATTATTCGAAGAATACGAATGACGCTATCACCAAAGAGTGAAATAAGAAAGTAAAGATTCATCTTAACTTTTGACAAAGTCAGGGTTGAATTTAGAAAATATGGTGCGTCTTAGCTTTTGACGTAGAGGGTTGAATTCCGGAATTCAAGGGATTTAAATAAATCTACAAAATCAGAGAGATTTGATTCCTCGGCGAATAAGGAGATTAAGATCTCTATAATTAAATTCGGTGATCTGCCTCGATTACTCTGTCTGATATTTCCATTATAAATTTACCTTTTCCGTTCCATTAGTTTCCACCACTTCTATACCTTCTTTCTCAGTTCATATATCCAAAAGATTATAATAATGCTTAATTCGGTTCTAATCCTTGTTCTTATTCTGACTATCGCAATGATCGTTCTTCTTTTCCAACTTCCACCGGAAGAATCTGTTTATTTCTACTATGCTCTAGGAATTATTGTATTTATAATCCTCCCGTGTCTTTATTTTACTATATGCACTGATATCCACAGTTTGTATTTTCGGTGTTGTTGTTGGGCTTTATATTTTCCCTTTTATAACTGAGCTTCATGCTCTTGTTTTCTCTTCCCGACTTTAAATCAAGCGAATACTGGTCCAGAATTCGTAGGTTATGAAGTTTCAAATGAATATTATTAATGTTATGTGAGAGAAATTGTAATAGCACGATCATAATTGGTTAAATTTCCAGAGTTCTAGAGAAAAGATAGAACTATCAAGATAATATGTTCTAGATATGTTCAGAAGTTAGGCAGAATGAAAGAGTTATGTAACATGGCACATGATGACGTTATAATCTGTGAATCATCACGTTCCATTAGAAACTCAGCATGACTTACTGTAATATAATCACATTGATCAAGTGTCATTATATTATACTAACTCATGCATCAGTTCCCAACATTACTTCAATAACATTCATATTTTAAGCTCGAAAGTTTACAGAATATAGAAACTAACAGTTTCTATATGATGTAATACTAATAGTACGAAGAGATTAATGATTTCAGGTAAGAATAGTTATAAAAATATCTCCAGAAATATGGAGGATATTTATAATGAAAGATACGATAATATATCAGAATATCTAAGATCAGCGGATCATAGAAACTATTGTCTGCAAGGGTTTAGAGTAAGGAGCAAGATATTCACTAAAGACTTTAGCAGACATTGAATTATTTGGATTTTTTTTGAAGTCAAACTTATTCTTTGTGATTTGTTCACGGCTTTCTTCATAGTTTCGCATAATCTGCTTTTAGGTACTAAATTTTCTCTTGAATGTTTCCAATATAATGATACACAGGAAGCACGAAGAGGTATATAATTTTGGACGAGAATATTTATAAAAATATCCTCAGAAATATCGAAGATATTGATGATGATATTTTAGAATTTCTAAGTTCGATGGTTGATCGAGAAAGATCGCAAGATTTTAACATGACTTCGGGGCAAGATATTCTCTAAAGATTTCAACGGATCCAGAATTATCTGGATTCTTTGAATATAGGGTATGGTCCTTATATTTGTCCTTGGTTTCCTTCATGGTTAACTCTATCCGTTTTCCAGTTCCAACGTTTCTGAGCTTTTCCAACATATTATTCTTTATCATCAAACTTCCGACGACTAAGGTCGTTTACAGTTGCCTACAGTTTCTGCTGCTTCATTCAGCTTTTTCAACATTCAGAGTATCGATTCGTAAACTGGGTGCCTTTTCAAAATTTCAGCATTGAAGGTTGTACTTCTAGGAGATAATTGTTATATGTATACATATAACTATTGATGTAGAAATGCTACGAGATTCGAAATGCTGATTGCTGATTCTCGGTAGTTGGTATGACAATTATTGTTACAGGGTATAGATGAATACAAGATGAGGTTTCAATGAATATAATGATTTTTCGGAAAGTCCAAATTCATTGAAGTTGCTGGTAATTTTACTGCTAATGTGGTGAAATATAAACGGTTCTCCGGTAACGATGACGACAGGCAAACTTATATATCGAGGTTATAATAAGGCTAATTCGAATGGAATTTGAAGTTGATTTGTTGAAGCTGTGATAAAATTGGCTAATTTGAAAAAGAGTTGCAATATTATTTTCGGTAATAACAATGCCAAAGGGGCTAACACAGACATGTGTTAAACTTTTACTTAGGTTCCGGGAGTTTTCAGGTGCATAACTATATGCGTCAATCTTTTCTTCCATAGATGAAGTGCGGTTGGTTCATCCTTTCAATTGAGGTATTTTCAAGAATCATAAAAGGTTTGAACGCAGATTGTATTCGTCAAGATACAAATGAAGTTTAGGATGAAATCAAGTGGCAAACTTGAAGAATTGTTTAGTTTCATATGTTATAGTCAATATTTTAATTAATTTTAATTGTCCAATGTTATTAGTCTACAGTCGATCGTCCACAGTTGACAGTCCAATAATTCATTTTCATATATACTTTAATATATAATATTCGAATTAATTAAAACGTATCGTGACCCATATACATCTCAGACTCGATCATTACTGCATATAGAGTATCTATGGTGATTCCAAATAATATATATAGATGCGTCGATATGATATGTCAAAACCTTGTATACGTGTCCCGATATTTAAAGTGCGTGAAATAAATAACAGAAATTAAATAACATTAAATAAAGTGCGTAAAGTAACTAACAGAAATTAAAAGACGATAAATAAAATTGCGAGAATGTATATTGCGTTAATTAAACTACGATAAATAAAATTACGATAAAATAAAATGTAATACGGAATTAACAGTTAGTTAGGATCTTGCTAGCGTAAATCCTTAACAAAATTTCATATTGTTAATTAGTCTGTTTCTAATCAATTTTTATTGTGTCTATTATTTCTTCATTATGCCACTTGTTGGATTCTGATAGGTCAAAATCCAAATATTAAACTGAATGAAAATGGTTATTCTGTGGTGAACGGATACATATATTGGTGGTTGTAAATAGGATAGTAAATGACTGTTGAATCAGACTCGAAGAATGTATAGCGTAACCTATTAATGTGAAATCTAAATATTCTTCGGGTATTACCTACCCGTTAAAATATTTTCACCATTAACAGTTTGTACGAAAGAATTTTCAATTACAACCTTTATGAAAATATATATGCATATATATCTTCTTCAGATGTAATCACGGATTTAATGAGTTAACTTAATATTAAACTCATTTAGTTTTCGGTTGGAACTAGAATAAATAATCTCTAAAACTTTAGAGATTACATATTCGCCATGTCGAATGAAGATAAATGAGGTAGAACGATACGTTGAACGATGATTATACTCGAGGTACGGAATGAGATGTTGAGACATGTGATGTTGAGACTTGGTTTGTTGGTGGTACTGTTGGTGCCGGTGATGTTGCTGAAGCTGGTACGTTTTGCACCATATTTTTCCAAGGCTACAACTCGGGCGCGAAGCTCGTTGACTTCTGTTATTACTCCGGGATGATTGTCAGTCGGAAAAAGTGGATGAATAAGGTTTAGAATTGTGGATAGAATATAATCGTGTCGAGATATCCTGGAAATGAGGCTGAAAATGGTGTTTCGGATAAACTCGCCAGTAGGTGCTTCAGGTTCTTCGTCAAGAGGACAATTTGGTGGATGAAAGGGATCGTTTCTTCTTGTCTCCAACGATTAAGTCGATTACGAACCCATCAGATGAATTGGGGATGACTGATTGGTTGATTCATTCCTGTGACGCTGATAGGTGATACTTCATATCGGAATAGCTGTCGGAATTCGAGGAATTCGAACTGGTTGAGGGATTCATCTTTTACGATCAGATGAAGAATTTTCGATAAGAAATAGATTATAGGATGTAGATTAGTACCCTGTAATACATAATTTACATATGCATATATATAATACTAAAATCCCATAAGTTACGGAGGAATCTACAGAAAATGTCAGGCAAAGTTTACAATAACAGATACGCTAAGATATGAATTAGCAGATATGTTAAGATATGAATTTTGTCTATACACTAATCATGCAATCAATGCAATAAGATGTGTCTAGACTAAGGATGATAAGCAAGTGATTCTCTAAGAATGATAAGTAGGTAATTTTCGACACGAAATGATAAGCAAAACTTTTGACATGCAGACACGGTCGAAGTCCAGACTCACTAATGCATCCTAACGACTATCAGTTAGACACACTAATGCAAGACCTGGTTCACTAAGACCACCGCTCTGATACCAACTGAAAGGCCCCATCCTAATCCAGCTGGACGAAGTCATCAACATTTGATTCCAGAGCGATGATCGACTCCAAGTAATGTCCTTAAAATGAGCAAATACACAACGGAAGATTTCTTTCATACCTGAGAATAAACATGCTTTCAAGTGTCAACTAAAAGGTTGGTGAGTTCATTAGTTTAACATAAATAATCATTTCATAATTTTAATAGACCACAAGATTTCATATTTTCATTTCTAATAAACATACGTCCCATGCATAGAGACAAAAATATCATTCATATGGATTGAACACCTGGTAACCGACATTCACAATATGTATATAAGAATATCCCCATCATTCCGGGATCCTCCTTCGGACATGATATAAATTTCGAAGTACTAAAGCATCCGGTACTTTGGATGGGGCTTGTTGGGCCCGATAGATCTATCTTTAGAGTTCGCGTCAATTAGGGTGTCTGTTTCCTAATTCTTAGATTACCAGACTAAATAGGGGCATATTTGATTTAATAATCCAACCATAGAATGTAGTTTCGATTACTTGTGTCTATTTCGTAAAACAGTTATAAAAGCAGCGCATGTATTCTCAGTCCCAAAAATATATATTGCGAAAGCATTTAAAAAGGGATTAATGAAACTCACCTAATGTATTTTGTAGTAAAAATACATATGTCAATATTGAGCAATGCAGGGTTGGCCTCGGATTCACGAACCTATATTATTCATATATATATTAAAACATATAATCGTATTTAAATAAGTTTATATATATTAATGATTATACTAGTTATATTATGTTTTATATAGATAAGTTTCATATATTTAATTTATATATTTCATGTAACTAATATTCGTTATAACATATTAATAATACTAATTTATATTACGATTTATATATATATAAAATTATATATTTATATATTAGTTGATATATTTATATATAGCTTAGTTAATATCATTTTAAATAACAAGAATATAGTGATATGTAATATTAATATTATTTTAATGTATTTTTAAAAAAAAAATCTATTTGTAACAATACTAAAATGATAAGGATGATAATACTAATGATAGTAATAACAATAATAGTGTTAATTTTTAATAATAATAACTTTACTAATTTTGAATAAAATGATAGTTTTAATAAATAAAAATGATAATAATTTTGATAAGTTTTAAATTATACTGGTACTTCATTTTAATAATAAAATGATGATAACAGTAATTTTGTTAATAATAAATTTTTATTACAAACCTTGTGTTAAATATCTAGACTTATAACCACAGTTTCTATAACTTAATTTTCGTAATTATATTCATAACTATACAGGTATTCATATAGTTTATAATCAGTTTCCAAAATTTATCTTAACAACTTTTATTACTAACATCATAATATGTTTGTTATTAACATGTTCGAAATCATAATAATTGATAATAACAATGATAATACTACTAACAACAATAATGTTAATACTAATAATATTAACAATGATAATAATATAAACTATATAAATGATAATACTTTTAATAATTATTTTATTCATAATAATGATAATAATTTGTAATACAATAATCCTAGTAGATAATAATTATAACATAATAATAATAATCATAATCATAATCACAATCATAATCATAATAATAATAATAATAATAATAATAATAATAATAATAATAATAATAATAATAATAATAATAATAATAATAATAATAATAATAAAAATAAAAATAAATAACAAGTATACCCTTTAAAATTCGGAGTAAAAAGAAATGTTGCAGACAGGACTCGAACCCGTGACCTCTCGCTCACCCGTCAATCCCCTTTACCATCTCGCTGTTAATTACTTTCTGTTTTATGCTCCTCTCGTTTATATTTATATTAATACTCGACGGCTTATACTTCTTCCTCCTCACTTCAAACAGCTCGACCAGGGAACACCATTCCCAATCTATTAATTACTTTATGTTTGAAATAAAGTTTAGAAATTAAGTTGTAAATGAATTGTAACGATTATTGGTTCGATTAAATAAAAGAAAAAAAATAAATATATAAAGGGTGCCGCTGCTGTTACGGTTTTGGAAGGAAAAAAAAATGATTTTTGATTTGTAGCATGTTTTGGCCAAAGATTTTAACACCAACTATGTTTCAAATCATGTCTAAAAGCTATATGAATCATCAATTTAACATAAAACATTGAAACGAATTCGAATTCTTCGTAGAACAAAATGTTTGACTTTTTAGAATTCATCTTTGACTCCAAAATTTGATCTTAATAAAAAGAATTGGGATTTGAAACTTGGCAGACAGTTTTCATATGGGATTTATAACGGAATTGCATTAGCACATTTTGAAAAATCATGAAAAATCGAGTTTTAAGGAAATGGAGTACGTACAGGGAACACTTCTGGGTGTTCTTCAATATTTAATTAAATTCGAAAATTTTAGACTCTGTAAAAGGTACTTGTAGCTGTTAAAGGAGATTGTGGGTTTCTTGATAATATCTAGCACTGATTTGTATCCTTTGTAAAGCCAAAACAAGTCGACAGATAATATATTCGCAAGGACAGAATAATTAAATAACAATTGGAAAGCAGATGGATACATTAAACAGATTTTGTTTGCAACTGTTTTATGAGAATGACTTCTGACTAAAATCAGATAGAAACAAGGATAATACAGCTTGATCATAGTGTTGAAGTGTATAACAAATTCGTTTCCCTTTATCCTTATTTATAGGTTATACAATTAATAAATTTATTAGTTTTAATAATATTTGCATTAATAATAATAATAATAATAATAATAATAATAAATAATAATGATCAATAAATAATAATACTGATTTCTTAATAAGTATATCTGTATATAATGACATATATAAATATCTGTATATATTTACTTGTATCTATGTATCACTATGTATGTACATCTTCTTATGTATTTATTTTTATAGATTATATTAATATTATTAATAAATATAACTATGATAACAATGATCTTAATATCATACATAATAATAATACAATATAATTTATAATAATATACTAGTACTAGTAATAATAATATCACTAATGATAATGATAGCAATTACCATAATTGTATAACAATAATGTTGTTAATAACAGTAATGCTAATTATACTAATATTATTAATAACAATAATGATAAAGATATTAATAATCATATAACACTAATAATATTTATAATAATCATAATATTTATTACCAAGTGTAGTTAAAATAATATTAATGATAACAACAATAACTTTAGTAGTAATAATGTTATAACAATTTAAATGTATAAACTTTCATATTTATATATCATATATAGTAATACTAATGATACTGATACAAATATTAATGTCAACAATCATGAAATAATAATAATAAGATTAGTATAACAACTATATTTATCATTAAATTTAAATTGAATTTATCAATATTACCTATTATTATTTATGTAACCTATTATATATTAAATAATATCAAATATTCCATATTTAATATTTTTACATTTTTTATATATTATAATATGCATACAATAAATAATTATGTATATTAATCCTATATATATGTGTATATGTTTATATATTTATATATTTCAACTACTTCATATTTAGTCATGTTTTAACTATTAAGTTTAAGTTTTCTTTCTAAATCACATACTAGTTTATTAATATATGTAATTCATAATATATAATTATTTGCCTATATATTTCTATTTACGATTAATGGTTCGTGAATCGTCGAGCATAGTCAAAGGATATTTAATTACATGAATATAGATTTCAAAATTTTCGAGACTCAACATTACAGATTTTGCTTAACGTGTCGGAATCATATAAAGATTAAAGTTTAAATTTAGTTGGAAATTCCTGGGTCATCACACACATGGGCTGCTAAGAGCTAATCATTGGAGTGTATATACCAATAGTACATACATCTAAAAGCTGTGTATTGTATGAGTACGAATACGGGTGCATACGAGTAGAATTGTTGATGAAACTGAACGAGGATGTAATTGTAAGCATTTTTGTTAAGTAGAAGTATTTTGATAAGTGTCTTGAAGTCTTTCAAAAGTGTATGAATACATATTAAAACACTACATGTATATTGAAACGACCCGACCCAATCCATAGGGACGAATACAATAACATATGATTACATCGCGAGGCATTTGACCTCTATATGATACGTTTTATAAACATTGCATTCTTTTGAAAAGATATACCATAAATGAATATTTAAAATTCAATGTTTTTGACATCTGATAATTTCTACATATAGACAATCACCGTAAATAACAGTTTACAAGAATACTTCCGTTGACAATGCAGTCAAAATAAATACACGGTGATGATTTTGTGAATGCAATGCTTCCTCGAATAAAACATGTATGACTCCATGCACATGGTTTCTCTAACATATATTCAAACAGCAGAAGACTTCTAGGAACCTGAGAATAAACATGCTTTAAACGTCAACATAAAGTTGGTGAGATATAGGTTTAATGCTAGCAGCGTTATAAATATAGACCACAAGATTTCATATACATAAACGTTTTAATAAAAATATTCTAAGTGGTTGAGCACTTGATAACCATACTTAACATTTAATCAACGTCGCATATTCCCTTTATTATGAAATCTCACTACACTGTACCAAGTGTAGTCACCGAAACGAAGTATTGTGCAACCGTTGAATACTGGTCGTCCAGTCCGGTTGGGGTTGTCAGGCCCGATAGATCTATCAACAGGATTCGCGTTTACAATACCACATGTAAATAGTAGTTACCAAGCTACAGGGAAGTATGCCAGTGGTACAACTCAACATAGAATATATTTTTTTATCACTTGTGTCCATAACGTAAATCATAAAATGCATGTATTCTCATCCCGAAATATTTAGAGTTTAAAAGTGGGACTATATACTCACTTTTGCCTTGAAGGTATTTAACTCGACTTGGTCTCCGATAGATATCACGAACCTAACCATATATATATATAATATATCAACATATTTTCTTTTAATATATATATACTTATAATACTTTTAATATTTTCTTAGTCCGTAGTTAGCAGTCCGATGTTAGTGGTCCACAATTAGTTGCTCAATAAAATAAATAAAGACCCCATCGTATTCGTATTGATCAGAATTAATCTCGACCCATGGTACCATGTTGTCAAATGACGTGTTGCGTACAT
The DNA here is from genome assembly GCF_046630445.1 of Rutidosis leptorrhynchoides. Taxonomy (NCBI): domain Eukaryota; kingdom Viridiplantae; phylum Streptophyta; class Magnoliopsida; order Asterales; family Asteraceae; genus Rutidosis; species Rutidosis leptorrhynchoides. The sequence continues at coordinate 179,245,068 of NC_092342.1, read as the reverse complement.
AAAGTACCGTGTTGTCAAATGACGTGTTGCGTACAATCATGAGGTCTTATGATTAATCTTCTCGTGTTGTTTACGAGTGGTCCTGAAATATATAAAATCAAATCATAAGTAATTATATATAAAATATCATATTAATTAGAAAAGATATGATTAATTTACTTTATCTCCAAATATTTTCGTAGCTAAACTAGCTTCGGATACCCAATCTTGTTTTAGTCGTAGTTTCTTCATTACAACTCCGTTTTTGTTGGTTCAACTTGCCACTTCCTTGGATCGAGTCAAATTTTAAGAATATGAACTGAAAATACCTTAGTTTGTATTCTAAATCACAAGTTATAGGTCAAACTTTAGTAAAACTTATGAAAGTGATCATTTTCCATCATAAAAACAACATTTAATGATCATTTTTCTAAAAATACTTACACTTTGAGTTAAACCATGAAATTTTTATGTGTTAACATATTCATAATAAATATCATTTTTCCAGAACATGAACTTCCAATTCAAAGTTCAAGATGGTTTTTAATTATCCAACCCATAACAGCCCCCGGTTGCATTCCGACGACGTAGATTCAGTTTTTAAGGTGTTCTTTGTAAAACCAAGTTATATCTTGTTAAGTTAGCATATCATTATGATATATTACAGGTCTTGAATTATTTTAAAAGTTAAGTTAGAAGGATCTATTTAGTTTGCAAATAAGTTTGAAATCATTCAAACTATGTTCTTGTTGTTAAAATTTTACAACATAAAATAAGATAGCTATATAATTATGAATCGAACAAGATTATGAACAAGGTTACTACCTCAAGTTACTTGGACAAAGTTACTGTAAGAGATAAGAAAAAATCTTGGAATCAAAGAGTGGTGAAGTTAGATCAAAAGGTTGGAAGTATACTTCTTCAAATGGGTGGTTATTTTGATATGTTCTTGAAAGAGTTTTCTTATGGTGTTTAAGGCTTGTAATTGAAGCTAAATGATGGGGAAAATGCTTGGAGATGATCAAGTATGAAGTTAAGAGTATTTTGAGAGAGAAATGAGGGTGTAGGTATGAGAAAATGGAGTGAAGAAATGGTGTTCATTCATAAAAACGTTTTTAGTTTATAAAGAAAGAAAAGGATTCCTAATTTTGTTTTCTTACTAATAATTCATGCTACTTGACAAATCCTAGTTACCTCATATCTAGGGCAGTAATAATGTTGATTATGATGTTGATTTGATGTGTATATACCAATAGTAAATACATATAGAAGTTGGGTATGATACGGGTACATATACCCGAGATATACGTATAGAAATCTTGAGGAAACGGAATGAGAATTCAAATATAGCTATCTTTTGTGAATATACTTATATTGTTTTATGTATTTAAGTCCTTAAAAAGTGATTAAATACATTATATATACGATACATGTGTAAGCATTATAGGTTATAAGTATATATATCAAAGAATGTTACGTATAGTTATCGTTTTGAAAACTTAAGTTAGTAGTTTCAAAATATACTTATAACTCATTGTCATTAGTATACAATGAGATGTTAAACCATCCTTAGATCATGTTAAATATATATATAAATACATATATATACACAAACGTATAATTATCGTATGTTATATAGTTCGTGATATCATCGGTCAAATTGGACGGTCAAACGTTGTGTAAAACTCTTTTCAAAAACACAAGTCTCAACAATTTGGATTGCTTATCATGTTGGTAAGGTTTAATTTATGTAAATATTAATCTCATAAGTATAAAATGATTGGAAAAATCCGGGTCGTTACAGTACCTACCCGTTAAATAAATTTCGTCCCGAAATTTGAATGGGATGGTCATGGCTGACAATAAGTATGTTTTCATGACGTATACGAGTTGGAAATTAGAGTTTTATTATCATCAAGTAATATTGATAAAGCAATTTGATTTTTGTGAAGAGTACGAGTGAGGCTATCACCAAAGGGTGAAATGAGTAGGTATAGATTCGTCATATCTTTTGACGTAGATAGGATTGATTTCCAAGTTCAAGAGATTTGGAGTAAAATCTTCATAATGAGATTTGATTCTTCGATAATCAAAGAAATTAGAATCCGCTTTAAATGCGATCATCTATTTTGATTGCTCTGTCGGATCTTTTACTATAAATCCACCTCCCTTCATTTCCTTACAACTCATACCTTCTATTCTTCCTCCCTCAATTCATACTTTAAAATATTTATCAGTATGCTTCATCCAGTACTGATCCTGGATATACTCTTAACTTTCATCTCTGTCATTCTTCTTTTTCATCTACCTCCGGAGGATTTTATTTATTTCTACTATTACCTTGGGGTTATAGTATTGTTAATTCTCCCGTGCCTTTACGTTGCAATACGTATTGATATACACGGTTTGTAATTTATTTGTTGTTGTCGAGCTTTATATTTTCTTTTATATTCAACAGTTCCATACTCCTGTTTCCTCTTCCCGACTTCGAGTCAAGCGAATAATGGTCCGGAATTCGTAGGTATGGATTTTGAAATAAACATAGTTAATGTTCTAAGAAGGAAATAGTAATTGAACGATCTTGATTTGGTAAGTTACCAGAATGTCCGAAAAGATAGAATTATCAAGGAGATATGTTCTTAATATGTTTGGAGATTGGGTATAATGTAAGAGTTGTGTAACATGACACATGATGACGTTATGATCGGTGAATCATTATGTTCCATTTAGAAACTCAGCATGAATTACTGTAATATAATCACGTTGATCAAGTGTCATTATATTATACTAATTCATGCTTCAGTTTCCAACACTACTTCAAAACATTCATATTTTAAACTCGAATTTTTCAGAATTTAGAAACTAACACAGTTTCTTTTATGTTGTAACGCAAATATTGTGAAGAGATAAATGATTTTTGATGAGGATAGTTGGGAATATATCTTCAGGAATATCGGAGATATTTATAATGAAAAATACGATGATATCTTAGAATATCTAAGATCTGGGAATGACGCGGAAAATCTGTCTGTGAAGGTTTAGAATAAGGAGTAATGTTCTTACTAACGGTTTCAGCAGACACTGAATCCTTTGAAGGTAGATTTCGTCATTGTGATTTGTCCGCGACCTCCTTTATACTTTGCTCAATCCGTTTTCCAGTACTAAATTTTTCGTTCGAGCTTTTCCAATCTATTATTTGTCAAACTTCTGACCGTAATTGTTGTCTACTATCTTTACCACTTTATCAGTCTTTTCCAAAACTTAATAGCACTAATTCGTAGACTGGAGCATTTTTTAGAAACTTCACATTTGAAATATGTAATTCTTGGGGATAGACGTTGTATATATATATAACTGCCGAAATAGAAATGCTGCGAGATTTCAAAATACCAATTGTTGATTCCGCCAAAGGGGTAACGAGTTGCTGGTACATCTGCTGATAATGTCGTGGAATATAAAAGGTTCCCTGGTAACAAAAGGGTAATCGTATGTATTACAGGTTATAATAAGGCTACTTCGAATGGAAAGTCGAGGTTGACTTGCTGAAACTGTGACAAAATTTGCTATTTTGAAAAGGAATCGCAAAGTTATTTTTGCTAATAAATGCTAAAAGATTTAACGCGGATACGTGTTAAATTATGTCCTTGGTTTCGAGAGCTTTTCAGGTGCAAGACTGCGGGTAATGTGTGGTTGGATCATCATCTCGATTGTCCATTATTTGAAGTGTCTTCAGGAATTTCGAAGGGTTTGATCATAGATTGTAATTGTTAATATACATATGATGTTTTAGGACTTTGAATGATACAAATATTTTTCTGGGTTCCAAGAATCGAATGATGTTCTAGCATAGTTTTGAAGTCAAAGTATAGTTTTGAAAGATGTAAGAGTCCTAAGAGTGATGTCTTCTGTTAAGTCTTGACTTGGATTTCGTTTTGTCGTAATCAAATTTGGATGAGAATGGTTGTTTTGATTTCTATGAAAGAATGTATATTATTGTGAAGGTAGTGAGTATAGTTGATGATTGTTGAATCAGAGTCGAAGAATATAATCATATTAATTGTGAATTTATATATCTCTCGGGTATTACCTACCCGTTAAAAAAATTTTCACAAGTAATGTTTTGTACCAGAGAATTTTATTACAATCTTTATGAAAATATATGTACATATATATCTTCTTCAGATGTAATCATGAATTTAATAAGTCAATATAATATTAGACTCATTTGATTTTCGATTTGAGCTAGAATAAGTAATCTCTAAAACGATTAGGAACCACATATTCTTCACAGAATATTAATGAAGTTATGGATCAATACTTCATTATTTATTCTTATATATATTTCCTTAGTGAATCATGCTGATACTCATTGAACTCTTGCTAACTTCGCTAGATATGAATGTTGTTTCCCAGTAAGCTTCGAGTACATTGAAGATGAAAGTGTAAAATCAAACATATTATTGAATAATACACTTGGTTTATTATAAAACGAAATTCATTGAATTGAAACAGGGATTGTAGTTAACGATGATTAAGTTGCTGACGAAGGACGTACATCATTGCATATTTGTAGTATGAATTTAAACGAGTAGTATCTACCCTTTTTCAATTCATACTTAATAGCTTAGTACGAAAAGATTTATTTTGGTTTCCGAATTCATATATATAAAATATTTATATAAATTCTTCAGAAGAATGAGTTAATACTTCATAACTCGTTGATGCAATATACGCGTTATTGATGATGTCCACGGTGATTCTTGAACTGGTGGAGCTTGTGATGTTAAAGTTGCTGACGATTCTAACGATGTTGACAGCACTGACTGTATTGGTGAGGCTAAGGGTACTGCTGATGCTGTTGGTAAAATAAGTCTAGCTTGTACCTTACGCATCATTCTTGTCGGGCTTTCTACTCTTCCTTTTATCATTTCTTTCCACTCATCCGATTTATGGTTAAGGCAGAAATAGGTAATCTCTATGTCTTTAGAGATTACATAATTACCATAGAATGTTTCTCCGATCAAGTTATGAATCAATACTTCATCGTTTGTTGTTGTTGGTACTTCTTGGTATCTATGGTGTGTGTGACGTTGATATCCGAGGTACGGATGGTGATATTAAGGCGTGTGATGCGGATGTGATTGTTGGTAGTGGTAATGATCCTGTTGATGTTGAAGATGGTGATAACGTTGATGCTGGTGATGCTGCTGAAGGTATTTCATATGCTCGAGAGACATATTTAAATTAATGTGGCTAATGTGTTATGATCCAAGTCGGGTCATACCCAATAACAAGCTTACCGACACCTTATACGTATTTTATCTTAACGATTGGATCATTAAGTAAATACGCGACACTTGAACTTTAGAAAATGGTTTCTAAAGTGATATTACTTGATATGTATATAAATTATGGAATAATTTATATATAATGGATTTAATTATTTATAGGTTAAATAATTAATTATTTTATGTTATATTTTATAAATTGGTTTTATAAAATATATAAAATAATCAAAGTGCAAGTATTATTTATAAATGAGTTTTATAAAAGTTTATTTTATAAAATTTAAATTTGTAATAATAATATTAATTGAACATGGGGGTTGAAGCCTTGCATGTGTGGTGATTGGCTTGTTTTAAAAGCACTTTTGCTTCTACAAATGCAAGCACTTGAACCCATTCAAAGCTAGCACTTCATTTTTTCCACTTTCAAGTAAAAAAAAGCTGAAAATTCTGCTCTCCTTGGGCTGTTTGAGCCGTGACTTTCAAAGGAACAAAAGGGGTTCAATTTTTCTTTGCAAGCTAAATTCAAGTGTACAAAATCCTAACCAATCTAAAGGGTGGTGTTGGTAATCAAAAGCTTGTGGGTATTACACATTTGGGGTTTCAAGTTAGAAGCTACAAGTCCATCATTATCATCATCTTCTTGTTCATCCATAACCTCCATATTTGGAGTTGGTACATCCCTAAACTAGCTCTTTTACATTTAAGCATATTATCTAGACTTTACCTATTTGGAATTCATGTTTAAAATGGTTTAACATATCACTATGTTTATGAAATATAGCTTCCGCTAATCTATTAAATTGGTTTTAATATACATGATTATATAACTTGTAATATGATGAATTCCAACAATGGTATCTAGAGCCGAGGTCATAGAAATATGCTTCTTGTATTTGGCTTTAAAACCCATTTTGATTACATTCTTGTAACATGCATGAAACTAGAATGTAAAAATTTTGGGTTTTGGGTGGGGGTATATTTTGGCCGAAATTTTGGGGTTCGAAATGGGGTTTGGAACTTCAAATATGGTCATGTTTTGTTGTTTGTTGTTGTTCACAATCAAGCCTAGACCTTGTGTTTGTGTGGTTGATTGATTTGGTTGTTTATTCATTCTTATGGTTTGTAATATTAATTCATTCATTGGTTTGTAATATTTATTTAATTTGGTGATGTAATTTATTTTATTTTGGTATGTAAAATAGATTAGGATGTAATTCTTTTTCCTAGAAAAAATGTATTAGGTTGTACATTTTGTAAAAAGAAATGAAGATCCAAGATGATGAATGAAGAACACAAGATGAAGCATATGGATGCAAGAGTTAGTGGGAGATTTTAAAATCTCTTACTTTGTGTTTTAACCCTTTACCGGTAACACTTGTTTTCGGCTAAACAAGTGTCCACCACTTTGGCTTGATTGTGAACATTGTTGTTATGCATGCTTGTATGATTATTATGTTTGTATGTTTGGTTGATACAAGAAACATCACATGTTAACAACTTGCAAAATGACATTATAATTGGTTATACTAAAAAACAACAAAAAGGTCACTAATAAATGGTTATTAAGAACAAGATGACATTGAATATAAAATGGTTTATATCAAGTAATTGGCTAAAATTACATGACTTGAAAATGGATTTCAAATGAACCATACACTAAATGCATGTTGGTGTATGGCATAATAGTTTTCTTAAATGTAGAATTATGAAACTTAAAATCCCTTTAACAACAAGACAAACAAGTTAAATGCCATCCTTTTGTGCAAACACTTAAAAATATTAGGGAACTCTTAATGGGATAAAGGTCACCTAACCGTTATGAGCAAACTAATATGATTAAGGTAAATTTCGCACACTTGTGGGATAAAGGTCACCTAACCACTAGTATGTTGAATTTACACGTTAGCACAAGTAGGACGACTTGATTTGGGAATCATGAACTTAGGGTCACCGAAGCATGATGAACAAATAGGCGTTGATGGGATAATATGCCATGCAAAAGGATTGCATGATCCCATAACTTAGAAGTTGCAAAAGGATTGCAATTGTCATATAATGACTACCTAGCTAAAACAAATAACGGGATAAAGGTCACCTAACCGAAATTTGGTTTACCGTTGGATTCTAAAAATATCAATTGGATTTAAAGGGTATTGATTGATTAAATTTGAAATCAATACTTAAATGAACTTTGTTAATTTTGTAGATGGCCGCTAATAACAACAACAACATGCAAAATGCACCACTTAACCTAAACAACCTATCGTTAAGGTCTCTCCTCGAGAAAGACAAACTCAACCATACGAACTTTATTGATTGGTTCCGTAATCTTAGGATTGTCCTCAAACTCGAGGATAAAGCGTATGTGTTGGAGGACCCCATTCCCGATCAACCCGACATGGATGATACGGAGGGCATGGCTTACTGAAATGTCCCGTTCTTATTGATTAAAAACGTTCCATATTAATTGATTTCGTTGCGAGGTTTTGACCTCTATATGAGACGTTTTTCAAAGACTGCATTCATTTTTAAAACAAACCATAACCTTTATTTCATAAATAAAGGTTTAAAAAGCTTTACGTAGATTATCAAATAATGATAATCTAAAATATCCTGTTTACACACGACCATTACATAATGGTTTACAATACAAATATGTTACATCGAAATCAGTTTCTTGAATGCAGTTTTTACACAATATCATACAAACATGGACTCCAAATCTTGTCCTTATTTTAGTATGCAACAGCGGAAGCTCTTAATATTCACCTGAGAATAAACATGCTTTAAACGTCAACAAAAATGTTGGTGAGTTATAGGTTTAACCTATATATATCAAATCGTAACAATAGACCACAAGATTTCATATTTCAATACACATCCCATACATAGAGATAAAAATCATTCATATGGTGAACACCTGGTAACCGACAATAACAAGATGCATATATAAGAATATCCCCATCATTCCGGGACACCCTTCGGATATGATATAAATTTCGAAGTACTAAAGCATCCGGTACTTTGGATGGGGTTTGTTAGGCCCAATAGATCTATCTTTAGGATTCGCGTCAATTAGGGTGTCTGTTCCCTAATTCTTAGATTACCAGACTTAATAAAAAGGGGGCATATTCGATTTCGATAATTCAACCATAGAATGTAGTTTCACGTACTTGTGTCTATTTTGTAAATCATTTATAAAACCTGCATGTATTCTCATCCCAAAAATATTAGATTTTAAAAGTGGGACTATAACTCACTTTCACAGATTTTTACTTCGTCGGGAAGTAAGACTTGGCCACTGGTTGATTCACGAACCTATAACAATATATACATATATATTAAAGTATGTTCAAAATATATTTACAACACTTTTAATATATTTTGATGTTTTAAGTTTATTAAGTCAGCTGTCCTCGTTAGTAACCTATAACTAGTTGTCCACAGTTAGATGTACAGAAATAAATCGATAAATATTATCTTGAATCAATCCACGACCCAGTGTATACGTATCTCAGTATTGATCACAACTCAAACTATATATATTTTGGAATCAACCTCAACCCTGTATAGCTAACTCCAACATTCACATATAGAGTGTCTATGGTTGTTCCGAAATATATATAGATGTGTCGACATGATAGGTCGAAACATTGTATACGTGTCTATGGTATCTCAAGATTACATAATATACAATACAAGTTGATTAAGTTATGGTTGGAATAGATTTGTTACCAATTTTCACGTAGCTAAAATGAGAAAAATTATCCAATCTTGTTTTACCCATAACTTCTTCATTTTAAATCCGTTTTGAGTGAATCAAATTGCTATGATTTCATATTGAACTCTATTTTATGAATCTAAACAGAAAAAGTATAGGTTTATAGTCGGAAAAATAAGTTACAAGTCGTTTTTGTAAAGGTAGTCATTTCAGTCGAAAGAACGACGTCTAGATGACCATTTTAGAAAACATACTTCCACTTTGAGTTTAACCATAATTTTTGGATATAGTTTCATGTTCATAATAAAAATCATTTTCTCAGAATAACAACTTTTAAATCAAAGTTTATCATAGTTTTTAAATTAACTAACCCAAAACAGCCCGCGGTGTTACTACGACGGCGTAAATCCGGTTTTACGGTGTTTTTCGTGTTTCCAGGTTTTAAATCATTAAGTTAGCATATCATATAGATATAGAACATGTGTTTAGTTGATTTTAAAAGTCAAGTTAGAAGGATTAACTTTTGTTTGCGAACAAGTTTAGAATTAACTAAACTATGTTCTAGTGATTACAAGTTTAAACCTTCGAATAAGATAGCTTTATATGTATGAATCGAATGATGTTATGAACATCATTACTACCTTAATTTCCTTGGATAAACCTACTGGAAAAGAGAAAAATGGATCTAGCTTCAATGGATTCTTGGATGGCTCGAAGTTCTTGAAGCAGAATCATGACACGAAAACAAGTTCAAGTAAGATCATCACTTGAAATAAGATTGTTATAGTTATAGAAATTGAACCAAAGTTTGAATATGATTATTACCTTGTATTATAATGATAACCTACTGTAAGAAACAAAGATTTCTTGAGGTTGTATGATCACCTTACAAGATTGGAAGTGAGCTAGCAAACTTGAAAGTATTCTTGATTTTATGAAACTAGAACTTTTGGAATTTATGAAGAACACTTAGAACTTGAAGATAGAACTTGAGAGAGATCAATTAGATGAAGAAAATTGAAGAATGAAAGTGTTTGTAGGTGTTTTTGGTCGTTGGTGTATGGATTAGATATAAAGGATATGTAATTTTGTTTTCATGTAAATAAGTCATGAATGATTACTCATATTTTTGTAATTTTATGAGATATTTCATGCTAGTTGCCAAATGATGGTTCCCACATGTGTTAGGTGACTCACATGGGCTGCTAAGAGCTGATCATTGGAGTGTATATACCAATAGTACATACATCTAAAAGCTGTGTATTGTACGAGTACGAATACGGGTTCATACGAGTAGAATTGTTGATGAAACTGAACGAGGATGTAATTGTAAGCATTTTTGTTAAGTAGAAGTATTTTGATAAGTGTATTGAAGTCTTTCAAAAGTGTATAAATACATATTAAAACACTACATGTATATACATTTTAACTGAGTCGTTAAGTCATCGTTAGTCGTTACATGTAAGTGTTGTTTTGAAACCTTTAGGTTAACGATCTTGTTAAATGTTGTTAACCCAATGTTTATAATATCAAATGAGATTTTAAATTATTATATTATCATGATATTATCATGTATGAATATCTCTTAATATGATATATATACATTAAATGTCTTTACAACGATAATCGTTACATATATGTCTCGTTTAAGAATCATTAAGTTAGTAGTCTTGTTTTTACATATGTAGTTCATTGTTAATATACTTTATGATATGTTTTCTTATCATAGTATCATGTTAACTATATATATATATATCCATATATATGTCATCATATAGTTTTTACAAGTTTTAACGTTCGTGAATCACCGATCAACTTGGGTGGTCAATTGTCTATATGAAACATATTTCAATTAATCAAGTCTTAACAAGTTTGATTGCTTAACATGTTGAAAACATTTAATCATGTAAATATCAATCTCAATTAATATATATAAACATGGAAAAGTTCGGGTCACTACAGTACCTACCCGTTAAATAAATTTCGTCCCGAAATTTTAAGCTGTTGAAGGTGTTGACGAATCTTCTGGAAATAGATGCGGGTATTTCTTCTTCATCTGATCTTCATGCTCCCAGGTGAACTCGGGTCCTTTACGAGCATTCCATCGAACCTTAACAATTGGTATCTTGTTTTGCTTAAGTCTTTTAACCTCACGATCCATTATTTCGACGGGTTCTTCGATGAATTGAAGTTTTTCGTTGATTTGGATTTCATCTAACGGAATAGTGAGATCTTCTTTAGCAAAACATTTCTTTAAATTAGAGACGTGGAAAGTGTTATGTACAGCCGCGAGTTGTTGAGGTAACTCTAGTCGGTAAGCTACTGGTCCGACACGATCAATAATCTTGAATGGTCCAATATACCTTGGATTTAATTTCCCTCGTTTACCAAATCGAACAACGCCTTTCCAAGGTGCAACTTTAAGCATGACCATCTCTCCAATTTCAAATTCTATATCTTTTCTTTTAATGTCAGCGTAGCTCTTTTGTCGACTTTGGGCGGTTTTCAACCGTTGTTGAATTTGGATGATCTTCTCGGTAGTTTCTTGTATAATCTCCGGACCCGTAATCTGTCTATCCCCCACTTCACTCCAACAAATCGGAGACCTGCACTTTCTACCATAAAGTGCTTCAAACGGCGCCATCTCAATGCTTGAATGGTAGCTGTTGTTGTAGGAAAATTCTGCTAACGGTAGATGTCGATCCCAACTGTTTCCGAAATCAATAACACATGCTCGTAGCATGTCTTCAAGCGTTTGTATCGTCCTTTCGCTCTGCCCATCAGTTTGTGGATGATAGGCAGTACTCATGTCTAGACGAGTTCCTAATGCTTGCTGTAATGTCTGCCAGAATCTTGAAATAAATCTGCCATCCCTATCAGAGATAATAGAGATTGGTATTCCATGTCTGGAGACGACTTCCTTCAAATACAGTCGTGCTAACTTCTCCATCTTGTCATCTTCTCTTATTGGTAGGAAGTGTGCTGATTTGGTGAGACGATCAACTATTACCCAAATAGTATCAAAACCACTTGCAGTCCTTGGCAATTTAGTGATGAAATCCATGGTAATGTTTTCCCATTTCCATTCCGGGATTTCGGGTTGTTGAAGTAGACCTGATGGTTTCTGATGCTCAGCTTTGACCTTAGAACACGTCAAACATTCTCCTACGTATTTAGCAACATCGGCTTTCATACCCGGCCACCAAAAATGTTTCTTGAGATCCTTGTACATCTTCCCCGTTCCAGGATGTATTGAGTATCTGGTTTTATGAGCTTCTCTAAGTACCATTTCTCTCATATCTCCAAATTTTGGTACCCAAATCCTTTCAGCCCTATACCGGGTTCCGTCTTCCCGAATATTAAGATGCTTCTCCGATCCTTTGGGTATTTCATCCTTTAAATTTCCATCTTTTAAAACTCCTTGTTGCGCCTCCTTTATTTGAGTAGTAATGTTATTATGAATCATTATATTCATAGATTTTACTCGAATGGGTTCTCTGTCCTTCCTGCTCAAGGCATCGGCTACCACATATGCCTTCCCCGGGTGGTAACGAATCTCAAAGTCGTAATCATTCAATAATTCAATCCACCTACGCTGCCTCATATTCAGTTGTTTCTGATTAAATATGTGTTGAAGACTTTTGTGGTCGGTATATATAATACTTTTGACCCCATATAAGTAGTGCCTCCAAGTCTTTAATGCAAAAACAACCGCGCCTAATTCCAAATCATGCGTCGTATAATTTTGTTCGTGAATCTTCAATTGTCTAGACGCATAAGCAATCACCTTCGTTCGTTGCATTAATACACAACCGAGACCTTGCTTTGATGCATCACAATAAATCACAAAATCATCATTCCCTTCAGGCAATGACAATATAGGTGCCGTAGTTAGCTTTTTCTTCAATAACTGAAACGCTTTCTCTTGTTCATCATTCCATTCAAATTTCTTCCCTTTATGCGTTAATGCAGTCAAGGGCTTTGCTATTCTGGAAAAGTCTTGGATGAACCTTCTGTAGTAACCAGCTAGTCCTAAAAACTGGCGTATGTGTTTCGGAGTTTTCGGGGTTTCCCACTTTTCAACAGTTTCTATCTTTGCCGGATCCACCTTAATACCTTCTTTGTTCACTATGTGACCGAGGAATTGAACTTCTTCCAACCAAAATGCACACTTTGAAAACTTAGCGTACAATTCTTCCTTCCTCAATACTTCTAACACCTTTCTCAAATGTTCACCGTGTTCTTGGTCATTCTTTGAGTAAATAAGTATGTCATCAATGAAAACAATGACAAACTTGTCAAGGTATGGTCCACACACTCGGTTCATAAGGTCCATGAACACAGCTGGTGCATTAGTTAAACCAAACGGCATGACCATAAACTCGTAATGACCGTAACGTGTTCTGAAAGCAGTCTTTGGAATATCATCTTCTTTCACCCGCATTTGATGATACCCGGAACGTAAGTCAATCTTTGAATAAACAGACGAGCCTTGTAGTTGATCAAATAAGTCGTCGATTCTCGGTAGTGGGTAGCGGTTCTTGATGGTAAGTTTGTTCAACTCTCGGTAGTCGATACACAACCTGAATGTACCATCTTTCTTCTTGACAAACAAAACAGGAGCTCCCCACGGTGATGTGCTTGGTCGAATGAAACCACGCTCTAAAAGTTCTTGTAATTGGCTTTGCAGTTCTTTCATCTCGCTGGTTGCGAGTCTGTAAGGAGCACGAGCTATTGGTGCAGCTCCTGGTACAAGATCTATTTGAAATTCAACGGATCGATGTGGGGGTAATCCCGGTAATTCTTTCGGAAATACATCAGGAAATTCTTTTGCAATGGGAACATCATTGATGCTCTTTTCTTCAGTTTGTACTTTCTCGACGTGTGCTAGAACAGCATAGCAACCTTTTCTTATTAGTTTTTGTGCCTTCAAATTACTAATAAGATGTAGCTTCGTGTTGCCCTTTTCTCCGTACACCATTAAGGGTTTTCCTTTTTCTCGTATAATGCGAATTGCATTTTTGTAACAAACGATCTCTGCTTTCACTTCTTTTAACCAGTCCATACCGATTATCACATCAAAACTCCCTAACTCTACTGGTATCAAATCAATCTTAAATGTTTCGCTAACCAGTTTAATTTCTCGATTCCGACATATATTATCTGCTGAAATTAATTTACCATTTGCTAATTCGAGTAAAAATTTACTATCCAAAGGCGTCAATGGACAACTTAATTTAGCACAAAAATCTCTACTCATATAGCTTCTATCCGCATCCGAATCAAATAAAACGTAAGCAGATTTATTGTCAATAAGAAACGTACCCGTAACAAGCTCCGGGTCTTCCTGTGCCTCTGCCGCATTAATATTGAAAACTCTTCCGCGGCCTTGTCCATTCGTGTTCTCCTGGTTCGGGCAATTTCTAATAATGTGGCCTGGTTTTCCACATTTATAACAAACTACATTGGCATAACTTGCTCCGACACTACTTGCTCCGCCATTACTCGTTCCGACACCATTTGTTCCTTTCGTTCTATTAACCCCTGGTCCGTAGACCTCACACTTCGCCGCGCTATGACCATTTCTTTTACACTTGTTGCAAAATTTGGTGCAGAACCCCGAGTGATTCTTTTCACACCTTTGGCATAGCTGCTTCTGATTGTTGTTGTTGTTGCGGTTATTATTGTTGTTGGGATGATTGTTGTAGTTGCTGTTGTTGTTGTTGTTGTTGTTGTTGGGCCGTTTGTTGTAGTTGCGATTGATGTTGCGATTGTTGGGATAATTGTTGCGATTATTGTTGTAATTGCTGTTGTTGTTGTATTGGTGATTCTTATCACCGTTTTCCTCTCACTTTCTTTTGACTTGCTTCATATTGGCCTCTTCAGCAGTCTGTTCTTTAATTCTTTCTTCAATCTGGTTCACTAGTTTGTGAGCCATTCTACATGCCTGTTGTATGGAGGCGGGCTCGTGTGAACTTATATCTTCTTGGATTCTTTCCGGTAATCCTTTCACAAATGCGTCGATCTTCTCTTCCTCATCTTCGAATGCTCCCGGACACAATAGGCACAATTCTGTGAATCGTCTTTCGTACGTGGTAATATCAAATCCTTGGGTTCGTAACCCTCTAAGTTCTGTCTTGAGCTTATTGACCTCGGTTCTGGGACGGTACTTCTCGTTCATCAAGTGCTTGAATGCTGACCACGGTAGTGCGTACGCATCATCTTGTCCCACTTGCTCTAGATAGGTATTCCACCATGTTAACGCAGAACCTGTGAAGGTATGCGTAGCGTACTTCACTTTGTCCTCTTCAGTACACTTACTTATGGCAAACACCGATTCAACCTTCTCGGTCCACCGTTTCAATCCGATCGGTCCTTCGGTTCCATCAAATTCCAAAGGTTTGCAGGCAGTGAATTCTTTGTAGGTGCATCCTACACGATTTCCTATACTGCTAGATCCAAGGTTATTGTTGGTATGTAGCGCAGCCTGTACTGCGGCTATGTTTGAAGCTAGAAAAGTACGGAATTCCTCTTCATTCATATTCACGGTGTGTCGAGTAGTCGGTGCCATTTCCTTCAAAATAGTCAAATGGAACAAGTTAATCATACAGAATATTAAGAGTAGTTAATAGTATTTCGTAGCATAATATGAACTCATTTATAAAAGCTTTTTCTTCATATTAGCGTTTTATAAGTTTAAATTCGGGTAGTACCTACCCGTTAAGTTCATACTTAGTAGCTAATATACAATTCAACTACTACAATTCTATATGAAAAACTGATTGTAATAATATTTCGCGTTCAAACTTTTATACAATATTTTACAAACTTACAATACCGCTTATTTTACATAAAGCATGAAATATAGCACACAATAACTTTGATACAAGATAGTTGTGAAGACAATTCTAGCTAGTACACAAGTCGTTCAGCAAAGTCAATAAAGACACGTAATTCATACGTCCAGAAACAAGTCATGCATTCTGGTTTTACTGGGACTACTTCCCATCCTTGGTCTTGTGCAACATAACCGTTATGGCCGTTGATAAGACAGCGTGTTGTAACGTCATCAAAGGGACGAGGGTTACGTAATGTCCAACAGTCCCGTAATAATCTAAAAACCTCATTTCTTACCCCAATTACCGACTCCGTCACTTGTGGAAACGTTTTTTTTAATAGTTGTAGCCCGATGTTCTTGTTCTCACTTTGGTGAGAAGCGAACATTACTAATCCGTAAGCATAACATGCTTCTTTATGTTGCATGTTAGCCGCTTTTTCTAAATCACGAAGTCCAATATTCGGATATATTGAGTCAAAATAATTTCTTAACCCGTTGCGTAAAATAGCATTTGGGTTCCCCGCAATATATGCGTCAAAGTAAACACATCGTAACTTATGGGTTTCCCAATGTGATATCCCCCATCTTTCAAACGAAAGTCTCTTATAAACCAAGACATTCTTGGAACGTTCTTCGAATGTCTTACAAACTGATCTCGCCTTAAATAGTTGTGCCGAAGAATTCTGGCCGACTCTAGACAAGATTTCATCAATCATGTCTCCGGGTAGGTCTCTTAAAATATTGGGTTGTCTATCCATTTTGTGTTTTTAAACTGTAAAATAGACAAGAGTTAGTTTCATAAAAAAATACTTATTAATACAAGCAATTTTTACATATATCATAAAGCATAAGAACACTATATTACATATATTACACCACACGAATACAACTATCTTATTCCGACTCGCTCGTTTCTTCTTCTTCGGTTTTGGTTCGTTTTGCCAAGTTTCTAGGGATATATAATGTTCCCCTAATACGAGCCGTCGTTGTCCACATTGGTTTAGAAAAACCTGGTGGTTTAGAGGTTCCCGGGTCATTGTTACAACTTAAGGACTTCGGGGGTTGACGATACATATAAAGTTCATCGGGGTTGGAATTAGATTTCTCTATTTTTATGCCCTTTCCCTTATTATTTTCTTTTGCCTTTTTAAATTCAGTTGGGGTAATTTCTATAACATCATCGGAATTCTCGTCGGAATCCGATTCATCGAAGAATTGGTAATCCTCCCAATATTTTGCTTCCTTGGCGGAAACACCATTGACCATAATTAACTTTGGTCGGTTGGTTGAGGATTTTCTTTTACTTAACCGTTTTATTATTTCCCCCACCGGTTCTATTTCTTCATCCGGTTCCGATTCTTCTTCCGGTTCCGATTCTTCTTCCGGTTCCGACTCTTCTTCCGGTTCCTCTTCGGGAACTTGTGAATCAGTCCACAAATCATTCCAATTTACATTTGACTCTTCATTATTATTAGGTGAGTCAATGGGACTCGTTCTAGAGGTAGACATCTATCACATAATATCAAACACGTTAAGAGATTAATATATCACATAATATTCATATGTTAAAAATATATAGTTTCCAACAAAAATGTTAAGCAATCATTTTTAAAGAAAACACGGTCGAAGTCCAGACTCATTAATGCATCCTAACAAACTCGATAAGACACACTAATGCAAATTTTCTGGTTCTCTAAGACCAACGCTCTGATACCAACTGAAATGTCCCGTTCTTATTGATTAAAAACGTTCCATATTAATTGATTTCGTTGCGAGGTTTTGACCTCTATATGAGACGTTTTTCAAAGACTGCATTCATTTTTAAAACAAACCATAACCTTTATTTCATAAATAAAGGTTTAAAAAGCTTTACGTAGATTATCAAATAATGATAATCTAAAATATCCTGTTTACACACGACCATTACATAATGGTTTACAATACAAATATGTTACATCGAAATCAGTTTCTTGAATGCAGTTTTTACACAATATCATACAAACATGGACTCCAAATCTTGTCCTTATTTTAGTATGCAACAGCGGAAGCTCTTAATATTCACCTGAGAATAAACATGCTTTAAACGTCAACAAAAATGTTGGTGAGTTATAGGTTTAACCTATATATATCAAATCGTAACAATAGACCACAAGATTTCATATTTCAATACACATCCCATACATAGAGATAAAAATCATTCATATGGTGAACACCTGGTAACCGACAATAACAAGATGCATATATAAGAATATCCCCATCATTCCGGGACACCCTTCGGATATGATATAAATTTCGAAGTACTAAAGCATCCGGTACTTTGGATGGGGTTTGTTAGGCCCAATAGATCTATCTTTAGGATTCGCGTCAATTAGGGTGTCTGTTCCCTAATTCTTAGATTACCAGACTTAATAAAAAGGGGGCATATTCGATTTCGATAATTCAACCATAGAATGTAGTTTCACGTACTTGTGTCTATTTTGTAAATCATTTATAAAACCTGCATGTATTCTCATCCCAAAAATATTAGATTTTAAAAGTGGGACTATAACTCACTTTCACAGATTTTTACTTCGTCGGGAAGTAAGACTTGGCCACTGGTTGATTCACGAACCTATAACAATATATACATATATATTAAAGTATGTTCAAAATATATTTACAACACTTTTAATATATTTTGATGTTTTAAGTTTATTAAGTCAGCTGTCCTCGTTAGTAACCTATAACTAGTTGTCCACAGTTAGATGTACAGAAATAAATCGATAAATATTATCTTGAATCAATCCACGACCCAGTGTATACGTATCTCAGTATTGATCACAACTCAAACTATATATATTTTGGAATCAACCTCAACCCTGTATAGCTAACTCCAACATTCACATATAGAGTGTCTATGGTTGTTCCGAAATATATATAGATGTGTCGACATGATAGGTCGAAACATTGTATACGTGTCTATGGTATCTCAAGATTACATAATATACAATACAAGTTGATTAAGTTATGGTTGGAATAGATTTGTTACCAATTTTCACGTAGCTAAAATGAGAAAAATTATCCAATCTTGTTTTACCCATAACTTCTTCATTTTAAATCCGTTTTGAGTGAATCAAATTGCTATGATTTCATATTGAACTCTATTTTATGAATCTAAACAGAAAAAGTATAGGTTTATAGTCGGAAAAATAAGTTACAAGTCGTTTTTGTAAAGGTAGTCATTTCAGTCGAAAGAACGACGTCTAGATGACCATTTTAGAAAACATACTTCCACTTTGAGTTTAACCATAATTTTTGGATATAGTTTCATGTTCATAATAAAAATCATTTTCTCAGAATAACAACTTTTAAATCAAAGTTTATCATAGTTTTTAATTAACTAACCCAAAACAGCCCGCGGTGTTACTACGACGGCGTAAATCCGGTTTTACGGTGTTTTTCGTGTTTCCAGGTTTTAAATCATTAAGTTAGCATATCATATAGATATAGAACATGTGTTTAGTT
Source organism: Rutidosis leptorrhynchoides (assembly GCF_046630445.1). Taxonomy (NCBI): domain Eukaryota; kingdom Viridiplantae; phylum Streptophyta; class Magnoliopsida; order Asterales; family Asteraceae; genus Rutidosis; species Rutidosis leptorrhynchoides. Next base: position 179,225,738 of record NC_092342.1, on the reverse strand, counting down.
GATTTTAAAAGTCAAGTTAGAAGGATTAACTTTTGTTTGCGAACAAGTTTAGAATTAACTAAACTATGTTCTAGTGATTACAAGTTTAAACCTTCGAATAAGATAGCTTTATATGTATGAATCGAATGATGTTATGAACATCATTACTACCTTAATTTCCTTGGATAAACCTACTGGAAAAGAGAAAAATGGATCTAGCTTCAATGGATCCTTGGATGGCTCGAAGTTCTTGAAGCAGAATCATGACACGAAAACAAGTTCAAGTAAGATCATCACTTGAAATAAGATTGTTATAGTTATAGAAATTGAACCAAAGTTTGAATATGATTATTACCTTGTATTATAATGATAACCTACTGTAAGAAACAAAGATTTCTTGAGGTTGTATGATCACCTTACAAGATTGGAAGTGAGCTAGCAAACTTGAAAGTATTCTTGATTTTATGAAACTAGAACTTTTGGAATTTATGAAGAACACTTAGAACTTGAAGATAGAACTTGAGAGAGATCAATTAGATGAAGAAAATTGAAGAATGAAAGTGTTTGTAGGTGTTTTTGGTCGTTGGTGTATGGATTAGATATAAAGGATATGTAATTTTGTTTTCATGTAAATAAGTCATGAATGATTACTCATATTTTTGTAATTTTATGAGATATTTCATGCTAGTTGCCAAATGATGGTTCCCACATGTGTTAGGTGACTCACATGGGCTGCTAAGAGCTGATCATTGGAGTGTATATACCAATAGTACATACATCTAAAAGCTGTGTATTGTACGAGTACGAATACGGGTGCATACGAGTAGAATTGTTGATGAAACTGAACGAGGATGTAATTGTAAGCATTTTTGTTAAGTAGAAGTATTTTGATAAGTGTATTGAAGTCTTTCAAAAATGTATAAATACATATTAAAACACTACATGTATATACATTTTAACTGAGTCGTTAAGTCATCGTTAGTCGTTACATGTAAGTGTTGTTTTGAAACCTTTAGGTTAACGATCTTGTTAAATGTTGTTAACCCAATGTTTATAATATCAAATGAGATTTTAAATTATTATATTATCATGATATTATCATGTATGAATATCTCTTAATATGATATATATACATTAAATGTCTTTACAACGATAATCGTTACATATATGTCTCGTTTAAGAATCATTAAGTTAGTAGTCTTGTTTTTACATATGTAGTTCATTGTTAATATACTTTATGATATGTTTTCTTATCATAGTATCATGTTAACTATATATATATATATCCATATATATGTCATCATATAGTTTTTACAAGTTTTAACGTTCGTGAATCACCGATCAACTTGGGTGGTCAATTGTCTATATGAAACATATTTCAATTAATCAAGTCTTAACAAGTTTGATTGCTTAACATGTTGAAAACATTTAATCATGTAAATATCAATCTCAATTAATATATATAAACATGGAAAAGTTCGGGTCACTACACTTACTATGACAAATATTGTGCCGATTCGGTGCAAGTTGGTTGCCTAATGCTTGGGACTATGATACCCGAACTCCAAAAGGATTTCGAACATCATAGTGCATATGACATGATAACGCAATTGAAAGAGATGTTCCTTCAACAAGCATGTGTCGAGCGCTTCGAAACGGTTCGAGCGCTACATGCATGTCGTATGGATGACACCCAATCCGTCTCCTCCTATGTCCTCAAAAATGAAAAGCCTCATTGATCGCGCAAACCGTCTTAACCTCAACATTTCAAATGAGCTAGCCACCGATCTTATCCTAAACTCCTTGTCAAAGAGGTTTGACCAATTTGTAATTAATTACAATATGAATGGGATGGATAAGAGCATAGGTGAGCTTCACGGTATGCTTAGAACGGCGGAAACTAGCATGGGTAAAAGGGCTTTACCCGTGTTAGCAATCGATCAAGGTGGGTCAAAAGGTAACACCTCTAAGCCAAAGGTGGCCAAGAGAAAAGGACCCGCCCATCAAGGCAAAGGGAAAGGGAAGATGGTTACCCCAACCATCAACAAGGCTAAGAAGCAAAAGGTAACCGAGAAGGCAAACCCCAAAGAAGACCCATGTTTCGGTTGCAGTGAGATGGGTCATTGGAAACGAAACTGTCCGGTCTATCTTAAGGAGTTGAAGGACAAGAGGGATGCAGGGCAAACCTCAGGTAATATATATATGGTATATATAGAGCTTAGTATTACTTCTTCTAATACATGGGTATTAGACACGGGATGTGGAACTCATATTTGCAATTCTTTGCAGGGGTTCAAAAGAAGTGATCATAAGGCGGGAACATCAAGTCTCTATATGGGCAATGGTGCAAAGGTGCATGTTAAAGCTCAAGGAGATTTTATTTTGAAGTTTCCAAGCGGATTGGAACTTATTTTAGAAAATGTTTTGTATACTCCGGATTTGTGTAGAAACATTATTTCTATTTCTCGCTTAAAACAATGTGGTTACGTTGTTAATTTTATTGATGATGATATTCATGTTTCTAAAGACAATGTATTCTATTTCAAGGCTTCGCCTTCAAATGGAATTTATGAATTGGTTCATGATGACGCATCATCGAGCTCTATATACCATACAAGCACCAAGAAACTCAAAAGGGATTTGAGTGATTCCTATTTATGGCATTGTCGCCTTGGCCATATAAACAAGAACCGAATGCATACACTTCAAAAGAATGGACTTTTGAAATCAACTGAAATGGATTCGTTTGATGTATGTGAATCTTGTTTACAAGGCAAAATGACTAAAGCACCTTTCAAAGGGACCTATGAAAGGGCTAAAGACTTATTGGGATTAATACATTCGGATGTGTGTGGTCCCTTTAAGCCCATGACTAGGAATGGTGAAAGATACTTTGTTACATTCATTGATGACTTCAGTCGTTTCGGATATGTCTACTTGTTAAGGCATAAGGATGAAACTTTTGAAGCATTCAAAGAATATCAAAACGAAGTACAAAATCAACTCAACAAGACAATCAAGGTACTTCGTACCGATAGAGGAGGTGAATACCTAAGCGATGCTTTCCAAGATCATCTTAGGAGTTGTGGGATTATCTCACAACTTACTCCACCAGGAACACCCCAACTTAATGGAGTTTCCGAAAGGAGGAACCGAACCCTAATGGATATGGTTCGACCTATGATGGCTAGAAGCTCGTTACCTCTATCATTTTGGGGTTATTGTCTATGCTCCGTGGCTCGTATTTTAAATATGGCCCCAACCAAGAAAGTGGAACGAACACCTCATGAGATGTGGTTTGGAAAACCTCCATCTCTATCATACTTAAAGGTATGGGGATGTGAAGCTTACCCTAAGCGTTACGTCCCTAATAAGTTGAATGCTCGGTCCACGAAGTGTATCTTCATAGGATATCCCAAGAATGATATGGGATATTATTTCTATGATCCATCCGAGCAGAATGTATTTGTTGCTCGGAAGGCGGAATTCCTTGAAACTAAGTTCCTAATGGAAGGAAATAGTGAAAGGAAGATAGATCTTGAGGAGGTTCAAGATCAAGTAGATGATACACAATTGGTTGACACTTGCACTCAACATGAAAATGTTGAGAATGATCAAATGGATGATCAAAATACACAAGACGTTCGCAGATCTGGTAGGATTAGTAATCCTCCTGAGAGATATGGGTTTCTCATGGATGGTTGCTATGTGGTTGATTTGGATGAACCAATAAACTACCAAGATGCTTTATCAAGGATCGATAAAGATAAATGGCAGGAAGCCATGAACGCTGAGATGCAATCCATGTATGACAACCAAGTTTGGGAACTTGTTACACAACCTGCTGGCTCAAGGCTAGTTGATTGTAAATGGCTTTTCAAAATGAAAACCGACATACATGGAAACTTGGATACATACAAAGCTAGACTTGTAGCAAAAGGTTTCACTCAAACTCAAGGGGTTGATTATGATGTAACTTTCTCGCCAGTGGCGATGCTAAAGTCTATTAGGATATTATTTGCCATTGCTGCACACTATGACTATGAAATATGGCAAATGGATGTCAAAACCGCTTTCCTGAATGGATATCTTGAGGAAGATGTCTATATGGTACAGCTGAAATGTCCCGTTCTTATTGATTAAAAACGTTCCATATTAATTGATTTCGTTGCGAGGTTTTGACCTCTATATGAGACGTTTTTCAAAGACTGCATTCATTTTTAAACAAACCATAACCTTTATTTCATCAATAAAGGTTTAAAAAGCTTTACGTAGATTATCAAATAATGATAATCTAAAATATCCTGTTTACACACGACCATTACATAATGGTTTACAATACAAATATGTTACAACAAAATAAGTTTCTTGAATGCAGTTTTTACACAATATCATACAAGCATGGACTCCAAATCTTGTCCTTATTTAAGTATGCGACAGCGGAAGCTCTTAATAATCACCTGAGAATAAACATGCTTAAAACGTCAACAAAAATGTTGGTGAGTTATAGGTTTAACCTATATATATCAAATCGTAACAATAGACCACAAGATTTCATATTTCAATACACATCCCATACATAGAGATAAAAAAATCATTCATATGGTGAACACCTGGTAACCGACATTAACAAGATGCATATATAAGAATATCCCCATCATTCCGGGACACCCTTCGGATATGATATAAATTTCGAAGTACTAAAGCACCCGGTACTTTGGATGGGGTTTGTTAGGCCCAATAGATCTATCTTTAGGATTCGCGTCAATTAGGGTGTCTGTTCCCTAATTCTTAGATTACCAGACTTAATAAAAAGGGGTATATTCGATTTCGATAATTCAACCATAGAATGTAGTTTCATGTACTTGTGTCTATTTTGTAAATCATTTATAAAACCTGCATGTATTCTCATCCCAAAAAAATTAGATTTTAAAAGTGGGACTATAACTCACTTTCACAAATTTTTACTTCGTCGGGAAGTAAGACTTGGCCACTGGTTGATTCACGAACCTATAACAATATATACATATATATCAAAGTATGTTCAAAATATATTTACAACACTTTTAATATATTTTGATGTTTTAAGTTTATTAAGTCAGCTGTCCTCGTTAGTAACCTATAACTAGTTGTCCACAGTTAGATATACAGAAATAAATCGATAAATATTATCTTGAATCAATCCACGACCCAGTGTATACGTATCTCAGTATTGATCACAACTCAAACTATACATATTTTGGAATCAACCTCAACCCTGTATAGCTAACTCCAACATTCACATATAGAGTGTCTATGGTTGTTCCAAAATATATATAGATGTGTCGACATGATAGGTCGAAACATTGTATACGTGTCTATGGTATCTCAAGATTACATAATATACAATACAAGTTGATTAAGTTATGGTTGGAATAGATTTGTTACCAATTTTCACGTAGCTAAAATGAGAAAAATTATCCAATCTTGTTTTACCCATAACTTCTTCATTTTAAATCCGTTTTGAGTGAATCAAATTGCTATGGTTTCATATTGAACTTTATTTTATGAATCTAAACAGAAAAAGTATAGGTTTATAGTCGGAAAAATAAGTTACAAGTCGTTTTTGTAAAGGTAGTCATTTCAGTCGAAAGAACGACGTCTAGATGACCATTTTAGAAAACATACTTCCACTTTGAGTTAAATCATAATTTTTGGATATAGTTTCATGTTCATAATAAAAATCATTTTCTCAGAATAACAACTTTTAAATCAAAGTTTATCATAGTTTTTAATTAACTAACCCAAAACAGCCCGCGGTGTTACTACGACGGCGTAAATCCGGTTTTACGGTGTTTTTCGTGTTTCCAGGTTTTAAATCATTAAGTTAGCATATCATATAGATATAGAACATGTGTTTAGTTGATTTTAAAAGTCAAGTTAGAAGGATTAACTTTTGTTTGCGAACAAGTTTAGAATTAACTAAACTATGTTCTAGTGATTACAAGTTTAAACCTTCGAATAAGATAGCTTTATATGTATGAATCGAATGATGTTATGAACATCATTACTACCTTAATTTCCTTGGATAAACCTACTGGAAAAGAGAAAAATGGATCTAGCTTCAATGGATCCTTGGATGGCTCGAAGTTCTTGAAGCAGAATCATGACACGAAAACAAGTTCAAGTAAGATCATCACTTGAAATAAGATTGTTATAGTTATAGAAATTGAACCAAAGTTTGAATATGATTATTACCTTGTATTAGAATGATAACCTACTGTAAGAAACAAAGATTTCTTGAGGTTGGATGATCACCTTACAAGATTGGAAGTGAGCTAGCAAACTTGAAAGTATTCTTGATTTTATGAAACTAGAACTTTTGGTATTTATGAAGAACACTTAGAACTTGAAGATAGAACTTGAGAGAGATCAATTAGATGAAGAAAATTGAAGAATGAAAGTGTTTGTAGGTGTTTTTGGTCGTTGGTGTATGGTTTAGATATAAAGGATATGTAATTTTGTTTTCATGTAAATAAGTCATGAATGATTACTCATATTTTTGTAATTTTATGAGATATTTCATGCTAGTTGCCAAATGATGGTTCCCACATGTGTTAGGTGACTCACATGGGCTGCTAAGAGCTGATCATTGGAGTGTATATACCAATAGTACATACATCTAAAAGCTGTGTATTGTACGAGTACGAATACGGGTGCATACGAGTAGAATTGTTGATGAAACTGAACGAGGATGTAATTGTAAGCATTTTTGTTAAGTAGAAGTATTTTGATAAGTGTCTTGAAGTCTTTCAAAAGTGTATGAATACATATTAAAACACTACATGTATATACATTTTAACTGAGTCGTTAAGTCATCGTTAGTCGTTACATGTAAATGTTGTTTTGAAACCTTTAGGTTAACGATCTTGTTAAATGTTGTTAACCCAATGTTTATAATATCAAATGAGATTTTAAATTATTATATTATCATGATATTATCATGTATGAATATCTCTTAATATGATATATATACATTAAATGTCTTTACAACGATAATCGTTACATATATGTCTCGTTTAAAAATCATTAAGTTAGTAGTCTTGTTTTTACATATGTAGTTCATTGTTAATATACTTAATGATATGTTTACTTATCATAGTATCATGTTAACTATATATATATCCATATATATGTCATCATATAGTTTTTACAAGTTTTAACGTTCGTGAATCACCGGTCAACTTGGGTGGTCAATTGTCTATATGAAACATATTTCAATTAATCAAGTCTTAACAAGTTTGATTGCTTAACATGTTGGAAACATTTAATCATGTAAATATCAATCTCAATTAATATATATAAACATGGAAAAGTTCGGGTCACTACAGTACCTACCCGTTAAATAAATTTCGTCCCGAAATTTTAAGCTGTTGAAGGTGTTGACGAATCTTCTGGAAATAGATGCGGGTATTTCTTCTTCATCTGATCTTCACGCTCCCAGGTGAACTCGGGTCCTCTACGAGCATTCCATCGAACCTTAACAATTGGTATCTTGTTTTGCTTAAGTCTTTTAACCTCACGATCCATTATTTCGACGGGTTCTTCGATGAATTGAAGTTTTTCGTTGATTTGGATTTCATCTAACGGAATAGTGAGATCTTCTTTAGCAAAACATTTCTTCAAATTCGAGACGTGGAAAGTGTTATGTACAGCCGCGAGTTGTTGAGGTAACTCTAGTCGGTAAGCTACTGGTCCGACACGATCAATAATCTTGAATGGTCCAATATACCTTGGATTTAATTTCCCTCGTTTACCAAATCGAACAACGCCTTTCCAAGGTGCAACTTTAAGCATGACCATCTCTCCAATTTCAAATTCTATATCTTTTCTTTTAATGTCAGCGTAGCTCTTTTGTCGACTTTGGGCAGTTTTCAACCGTTGTTGAATTTGGATGATCTTCTCGGTAGTTTCTTGTATAATCTCCGGACCCGTAATCTGTCTATCCCCCACTTCACTCCAACAAATCGGAGACCTGCACTTTCTACCATAAAGTGCTTCAAACGGCGCCATCTCAATGCTTGAATGGTAGCTGTTGTTGTAGGAAAATTCTGCTAACGGTAGATGTCGATCCCAACTGTTTCCGAAATCAATAACACATGCTCGTAGCATGTCTTCAAGCGTTTGTATCGTCCTTTCGCTCTGCCCATCAGTTTGTGGATGATAGGCAGTACTCATGTCTGGACGAGTTCCTAATGCTTGCTGTAATGTCTGCCAGAATCTTGAAATAAATCTGCCATCCCTATCAGAGATAATAGAGATTGGTATTCCATGTCTGGAGATGACTTCCTTCAAATACAGTCGTGCTAACTTCTCCATCTTGTCATCTTCTCTTATTGGTAGGAAGTGTGCGGATTTGGTGAGACGATCAACTATTACCCAAATAGTATCAAAACCACTTGCAGTCCTTGGCAATTTAGTGATGAAATCCATGGTAATGTTTTCCCATTTCCATTCCGGGATTTCGGGTCATTGTTACAACTTAAGGACTTCGGGGGTTGACGATACATATAAAGTTCATCGGGGTTGGAATTAGATTTCTCTATTTTTATGCCCTTTCCCTTATTATTTTCTTTTGCCTTTTTAAATTCAGTTGGGGTAATTTCTATAACATCATCGGAATTCTCGTCGGAATCCGATTCATCGGAGAATTGGTAATCCTCCCAATATTTTGCTTCCTTGGCGGAAACACCATTGACCATAATTAACCTTGGTCGGTTGGTTGAGGATTTTCTTTTACTTAACCGTTTTATTATTTCCCCCACCGGTTCTATTTCTTCATCCGGTTCCGATTCTTCTTCCGGTTCCGATTCTTCTTCCGGTTCCGACTCTTCTTCCGGTTCCTCTTCGGGAACTTGTGAATCAGTCCACGAATCATTCCAATTTACATTTGACTCTTCATTATTATTAGGTGAGTCAATGGGACTTGTTCTAGAGGTAGACATCTATCACATAATATCAAACGCGTTAAGAGATTAATATATCACATAATATTCACATGTTAAAAATATATAGTTTCCAACAAAATTTGTTAAGCAATCATTTTTCAAATAAACACGGTCGAAGTCCAGACTCACTAATGCATCCTAACAAACTCGATAAGACACACTAATGCAAAATTCTGGTTCTCTAAGACCAACGCTCGGATACCAACTGAAATGTCCCGTTCTTATTGATTAAAAACGTTCCATATTAATTGATTTCGTTGCGAGGTTTTGACCTCTATATGAGACGTTTTTCAAAGACTGCATTCATTTTTAAACAAACCATAACCTTTATTTCATCAATAAAGGTTTAAAAAGCTTTACGTAGATTATCAAATAATGATAATCTAAAATATCCTGTTTACACACGACCATTACATAATGGTTTACAATACAAATATGTTACAACAAAATAAGTTTCTTGAATGCAGTTTTTACATAATATCATACAAGCATGGACTCCAAATCTTGTCCTTATTTAAGTATGCGACAGCGGAAGCTCTTAATAATCACCTGAGAATAAACATGCTTAAAACGTCAACAAAAATGTTGGTGAGTTATAGGTTTAACCTATATATATCAAATCGTAACAATAGACCACAAGATTTCATATTTCAATACACATCCCATACATAGAGATAAAAAAATCATTCATATGGTGAACACCTGGTAACCGACATTAACAAGATGCATATATAAGAATATCCCCATCATTCCGGGACACCCTTCGGATATGATATAAATTTCGAAGTACTAAAGCACCCGGTACTTTGGATGGGGTTTGTTAGGCCCAATAGATCTATCTTTAGGATTCGCGTCAATTAGGGTGTCTGTTCCCTAATTCTTAGATTACCAGACTTAATAAAAAGGGGTATATTCGATTTCGATAATTCAACCATAGAATGTAGTTTCATGTACTTGTGTCTATTTTGTAAATCATTTATAAAACCTGCATGTATTCTCATCCCAAAAAGATTAGATTTTAAAAGTGGGACTATAACTCACTTTCACAAATTTTTACTTCGTCGGGAAGTAAGACTTGGCCACTGGTTGATTCACGAACCTATAACAATATATACATATATATCAAAGTATGTTCAAAATATATTTACAACACTTTTAATATATTTTGATGTTTTAAGTTTATTAAGTCAGCTGTCCTCGTTAGTAACCTATAACTAGTTGTCCACAGTTAGATATACAGAAATAAATCGATAAATATTATCTTGAATCAATCCACGACCCAGTGTATACGTATCTCAGTATTGATCACAACTCAAACTATACATATTTTGGAATCAACCTCAACCCTGTATAGCTAACTCCAACATTCACATATAGAGTGTCTATGGTTGTTCCGAAATATATATAGATGTGTCGACATGATAGGTCGAAACATTGTATACGTGTCTATGGTATCTCAAGATTACATAATATACAATACAAGTTGATTAAGTTATGGTTGGAATAGATTTGTTACCAATTTTCACGTAGCTAAAATGAGAAAAATTATCCAATCTTGTTTTACCCATAACTTCTTCATTTTAAATCCGTTTTGAGTGAATCAAATTGCTATGGTTTCATATTGAACTTTATTTTATGAATCTAAACAGAAAAAGTATAGGTTTATAGTCGGAAAAATAAGTTACAAGTCGTTTTTGTAAAGGTAGTCATTTCAGTCGAAAGAACGACGTCTAGATGACCATTTTAGAAAACATACTTCCACTTTGAGTTAAATCATAATTTTTGGATATAGTTTCATGTTCATAATAAAAATCATTTTCTCAGAATAACAACTTTTAAATCAAAGTTTATCATAGTTTTTAATTAACTAACCCAAAACAGCCCGCGGTGTTACTACGACGGCGTAAATCCGGTTTTACGGTGTTTTTCGTGTTTCCAGGTTTTAAATCATTAAGTTAGCATATCATATAGATATAGAACATGTGTTTAGTTGATTTTAAAAGTCAAGTTAGAAGGATTAACTTTTGTTTGCGAACAAGTTTAGAATTAACTAAACTATGTTCTAGTGATTACAAGTTTAAACCTTCGAATAAGATAGCTTTATATGTATGAATCGAATGATGTTATGAACATCATTACTACCTTAATTTCCTTGGATAAACCTACTGGAAAAGAGAAAAATGGATCTAGCTTCAATGGATCCTTGGATGGCTCGAAGTTCTTGAAGCAGAATCATGACACGAAAACAAGTTCAAGTAAGATCATCACTTGAAATAAGATTGTTATAGTTATAGAAATTGAACCAAAGTTTGAATATGATTATTACCTTGTATTAGAATGATAACCTACTGTAAGAAACAAAGATTTCTTGAGGTTGGATGATCACCTTACAAGATTGGAAGTGAGCTAGCAAACTTGAAAGTATTCTTGATTTTATGAAACTAGAACTTTTGGTATTTATGAAGAACACTTAGAACTTGAAGATAGAACTTGAGAGAGATCAATTAGATGAAGAAAATTGAAGAATGAAAGTGTTTGTAGGTGTTTTTGGTCGTTGGTGTATGGTTTAGATATAAAGGATATGTAATTTTGTTTTCATGTAAATAAGTCATGAATGATTACTCATATTTTTGTAATTTTATGAGATATTTCATGCTAGTTGCCAAATGATGGTTCCCACATGTGTTAGGTGACTCACATGGGCTGCTAAGAGCTGATCATTGGAGTGTATATACCAATAGTACATACATCTAAAAGCTGTGTATTGTACGAGTACGAATACGGGTGCATACGAGTAGAATTGTTGATGAAACTGAACGAGGATGTAATTGTAAGCATTTTTGTTAAGTAGAAGTATTTTGATAAGTGTCTTGAAGTCTTTCAAAAGTGTATGAATACATATTAAAACACTACATGTATATACATTTTAACTGAGTCGTTAAGTCATCGTTAGTCGTTACATGTAAATGTTGTTTTGAAACCTTTAGGTTAACGATCTTGTTAAATGTTGTTAACCCAATGTTTATAATATCAAATGAGATTTTAAATTATTATATTATCATGATATTATCATGTATGAATATCTCTTAATATGATATATATACATTAAATGTCTTTACAACGATAATCGTTACATATATGTCTCGTTTAAAAATCATTAAGTTAGTAGTCTTGTTTTTACATATGTAGTTCATTGTTAATATACTTAATGATATGTTTACTTATCATAGTATCATGTTAACTATATATATATCCATATATATGTCATCATATAGTTTTTACAAGTTTTAACGTTCGTGAATCACCGGTCAACTTGGGTGGTCAATTGTCTATATGAAACATATTTCAATTAATCAAGTCTTAACAAGTTTGATTGCTTAACATGTTGGAAACATTTAATCATGTAAATATCAATCTCAATTAATATATATAAACATGGAAAAGTTCGGGTCACTACAACAGCCCGAAGGTTTTGTTGATCCGAAAAATCCTAAAAAGGTATGCAAGTTAAAGAAATCAATCTACGGATTGAAACAAGCATCTAGAATGTGGAATCATCGTTTTAATGAAGAGGCAAAGAAATTTGGCTTCATTAAGAATGGTGATGAAGCTTGTGTATACAAAAAGGCTAGTGGGAGCTCTATAATGTTCCTTGTGCTATATGTGGATGATATATTATTATTTGGGAATGATATTACCACAATGCAAGAAGTCAAAACTTGGCTAAAAAGTTGCTTCTCCATTAAGGATCTTGGAGAAGCACAATACATATTGGGGATAGGAATCTATAGGAATAGATCCAAGAAATTGATAGGTTTAAGTCAAAGTACATACATTGATAAAATCTTGAAAAGGTTCAAGATGGAAAACTCTAAGAAAGGTTTGGTACCTATTCAAAGAGGAACCATTCTCAGTTCATCTCAGTGTCCTATCACGAAAGATGAACAAGAGAGAATGAAGAAAGTCCCATATGCATCCGCTATTGGGTCTATCATGTATGCAATGATATGTACTAGACCGGATGTGTCATGCGCTCTAAGCTTGACAAGTAGATACCAGAACAACCCAGGAAACAGTCATTGGATTGCTGTTAAAAGTATATTGAAATACCTTAGAAGGACTAAGGATATGTTTCTAATATATGGGTCTGGTGAGGAAGAACTCGCTGTTAAAGGTTACGTGGACGCGAGTTTCCAAACTGATCGAGATGACTCTCGATCACAATCCGGTTATGTCTTCATGTTAAATGGTGGTGCAGTCTCTTGGAAGAGCTCAAAACAGGAAGTTGTTGCGTTATCCACTACAGAGTCAGAGTACATTGCCGCCTCACTGGCAGCTCAGGAAGCTGCATGGATGAAGAAATTCATCGACGACTTAGGAGTGGTCCCTACCATTCAAGACCCTCTTGAGATCTTTTGTGACAACGAGGGTGTGATTGCTCAAATCAAGGAACCCCGTGCTCACCAAAAGACACGTCACATTGAGCGGAGATTCAACTACATAAGGGATGAAGTTGAAAAGGGAAAGATATGTATTCGCAAAGTTCACACAGATCTTAATATAGCGGATCCACTCACGAAGCTCTTATATAATACTAAACATGTGAGGCATGTTTGTGCATTAGGGCTTCGATATTCTAGTGATCGGTCATGATCTGTTTTAAGTATTGTAACGGAACGAATTTGTTCAAACTCATTAATATAATTATGGTTTAATTTATTTTGAGTTAAGTTCCTATTTTGCATATTTAATCCATGAATAAACTATTATTCTAAATTCCGTAGTCGATCACATTTGTGGGAACAAGTGTGAGGTTTAGACTATTATGAACTTGGATTGGTATACATTCACGGACTGAATGTGGGGCAAGGTTGCAACCAAGGTTCATAGATATTTGTGGGATACAAATATTGGAAGACCCGCTCTCAAGATTTACAATATGGAACCTTTGTGGTTGATCACATGTAATCTTGAGTAAAGGCGAATATCATTGTATCCTCTGACCTGAGATACATATTGGGTTCGGATATTCACCAAGTATCGTCCCTTGACTCTTTCCTTCGCTATTCTGAAATATCATAGTACATAAGGAAGAGCTCAGGTATAATACAAGGTGTGTATCTAGGACGTATGTAGTCGAGATGGAATTTGTCCCCCTTATTCGTTGAGAGTCAGATGTCTAAGGCCTGATAAAGTTAAATCTAAAAGAGAGTGATCACTCTGTGTCTCTTGGATTTAACATGACATCTAGGACAAAAGGATATATTGAAAGATTCACCTAATCATATTCGAGATGGGAACTCGAAAGGGATGATGTTATTGAATGGCACAAAGTCATAACATATTGGGGATGATGGACGGTCGTTAGGTGGTATCCATCATTTGCATTAATTTCTTATGTTTCTCGTGCAAGTGGGAGATTGAAGGTATTTCATATGCCCGAGAGACATATTTAAATTAATGTGGCTAATGTGTTATGATCCAAGTCGGGTCATACCCAATAACAAGCTTACCGACACCTTATACGTATTTTATCTTAACGATTGGATCATTAAGTAAATACGCGACACTTGAACTTTAGAAAATGGTTTCTAAAGTGATATTACTTGATATGTATATAAATTATGGAATAATTTATATATAATGGATTTAATTATTTATAGGTTAAATAATTAATTATTTTATGTTATATTTTATAAATTGGTTTTATAAAATATATAAAATTATTCAAAGTGCAAGTATTATTTATAAATGAGTTTTATAAAAGTTTATTTTATAAAATTTAAATTTGTAATAATAATATTAATTGAACATGGGGGTTGAAGCCTTGCATGTGTGGTGATTGGCTTGTTTTAAAAGCACTTTTGCTTCTACAAATGCAAGCACTTGAACCCATTCAAAGCTAGCACTTCATTTTTTCCACTTTCAAGTAAAAAAAAGCTGAAAATTCTGCTCTCCTTGGGCTGTTTGAGCCGTGACTTTCAAAGGAACAAAAGGGGTTCAATTTTTCTTTGCAAGCTAAATTCAAGTGTACAAAATCCTAACCAATCTAAAGGGTGGTGTTGGTAATCAAAAGCTTGTGGGTATTACACATTTGGGGTTTCAAGTTAGAAGCTACAAGTCCATCATTATCATCATCTTCTTGTTCATCCATAACCTCCATATTTGGAGTTGGTACATCCCTAAACTAGCTCTTTTACATTTAAGCATATTATCTAGACTTTACCTATTTGGAATTCATGTTTAAAATGGTTTAACATATCACTATGTTTATGAAATATAGCTTCCGCTAATCTATTAAATTGGTTTTAATATACATGATTATATAACTTGTAATATGATGAATTCCAACAGCTGCTGGTGCTTAGGGTATTGAGGCTTGCGATGTTGATGTTATTGACGGTACTGGTTATGCTGTTGATGCTACTGATGGTGTTTGTAACCTTCGTACCGTATTCTCCAAAGCCACTACCCGAGTGCGAAGCTCGTTGACTTCTTCTATTACACCGGGGTGATTGTCGGTTCGGACGAGCGGATAAATAAAATCTAGAATTTGATGTAGTATATAATCGTGACGAGATACTCTGGAAATGAGAGAGAAAATGGTTTCTCGAACAGGTTCGCCGGTAAGTGCTTCAGGTTCATCGTCAAGAGGGCAATTTGGTGGATGGAAGGGATCACCTTCTTCTTGTCTCCAATGATTGAGGAGGCTATGAACCCATCCCCAATCCATCCAAAATAGATGATGACTGATTGGTTGATCCATTCCGGTCACACTGCTTTCGGAGCTTGAGTGGTATTCCATATCGGAATCCGAGGGACTTCAACTAGTGACGAGTTCCATTTCGTATGATTGAATAAAGGATTTTTTGATATGAAATGATTTTCCGGCTATCGGGTGGTATTCTAATTATATAAAATATCCACATATATAGAACAAAAGATCTCATAGATTACGGAGGGATTTACGGAATATGTCAGGTAAAGTGTACATTAACAGATACGCGTGGATATGGAATACCAATCTCTATTACGGAGGGATTTACGGAGGGATACACATATTTGAAGGAAGTTGTCTCCAGACATGGAATACCAATCTCTATTATCTCTGATAGGGATGGCAGATTTATTTCAAGATTCTGGCAGACATTACAGCAAGCATTAGGAACTCGTCTAGACATGAGTACTGCCTATCATCCACAAACTGATGGGCAGAGTGAAAGGACGATACAAACGCTTGAAGACATGCTACGAGCATGTGTTATTGATTTCGGAAACAGTTGGGATCGACATCTACCGTTAGCAGAATTTTCCTACAACAACAGCTACCATTCAAGCATTGAGATGGCGCCGTTTGAAGCACTTTATGGTAGAAAGTGCAGGTCTCCGATTTGTTGGAGTGAAGTGGGGGATAGACAGATTACGGGTCCGGAGATTATACAAGAAACTACCGAGAAGATCATCCAAATTCAACAACGGTTGAAAACCGCCCAAAGTCGACAAAAGAGCTACGCTGACATTAAAAGAAAAGATATAGAATTTGAAATTGGAGAGATGGTCATGCTTAAAGTTGCACCTTGGAAAGGCGTTGTTCGATTTGGTAAACGAGGGAAATTAAATCCAAGGTATATTGGACCATTCAAGATTATTGATCGTGTCGGACCAGTAGCTTACAGACTTGAGTTACCTCAACAACTCGCGGCTGTACATAACACTTTCCACGTCTCGAATTTGAAGAAATGTTTTGCTAAAGAAGATCTCACTATTCCGTTAGATGAAATCCAAATCAACGAAAAACTTCAATTCATCGAAGAACCCGTCGAAATAATGGATCGTGAGGTTAAAAGACTTAAGCAAAACAAGATACCAATTGTTAAGGTTCGATGGAATGCTCGTAGAGGACCCGAGTTCACCTGGGAGCGTGAAGATCAGATGAAGAAGAAATACCCGCATCTATTTCCAGAAGATTCGTCAACACCTTCAACAGCTTAAAAATTTCGGGACGAAATTTATTTAACGGGTAGGTACTGTAGTGACCCGAACTTTTCCATGTTTATATATATTAATTGAGATTGATATTTACATGATTAAATGTTTCCAACATGTTAAGCAATCAAACTTGTTAAGACTTGATTAATTGAAATATGTTTCATATAGACAATTGACCACCCAAGTTGACCGGTGATTCACGAACGTTAAAACTTGTAAAAACTATACGATGACATATATATGGTTATATATATAGTTAACATGTTTTTATTATAAGTATGTATCTCATTAGGTATTTTAACAATGAGTTATATACATAAAAATGAGACTATTAATTTAAGAAACTCGAAAACGATATATATAACGATTATCGTTATAACAACGTCTTACTAGGTACATATGAATCATATTAAGATATTGATACACTTGGTTAATTATGTTAAATGATAAGTAAATATATTATTAAGTGTATTAACAATGAAATACATATGTAAAAATAAGACTACTAACTTAATGATTTCGAAACGAGACATATATGTAACGATTATCGTTGTAACGACATTTAACTGTATATACATCATACTGAGATATATTATATATCATAATATCATGATAATATAACAATTTAATATCTCATTTGTTATAATAAACAATGGGTTAACAACATTCAACAAGATCGTTAACCTAAAGGTTTCAAAACAATATTTACATGTAACGACTAACGATGACTTAACGACTCAGTTAAAATGTATATACATGTAGTGTTTTAATATGTATTCATACACTTTTGAAAGACTTCAAGACACTTATCAAAATACTTCTACTTAACAAAAATGCTTACAATTACATCCTCGTTCAGTTTCATCAACAATTCTACTCGTATGCACCCGTATTCGTACTCGTACAATACACAGCTTTTAGATGTATGTACTATTGGTATATACACTCCAATGATCAGCTCTTAGCAGCCCATGTGAGTCACCTAACACATGTGGGAACCATCATTTGGCAACTAGCATGAAATATCTCATAAAATTACAAAAATATGAGTAATCATTCATGACTTATTTACATGAAAACAAAATTACATATCCTTTATATCTAATCCATACACCAACGACCAAAAACACCTACAAACACTTTCATTCTTCAATTTTCTTCATCTAATTGATCTCTCTCAAGTTCTATCTTCAAGTTCTAAGTGTTCTTCATAAATTCCAAAAGTTCTAGTTTCATAAAATCAAGAATACTTTCAAGTTTGCTAGCTCACTTCCAATCTTGTAAGGTGATCATCCAACCTCAAGAAATCTTTGTTTCTTACAGAAGGTTATCATTCTAATACAAGGTAATAATCATATTCAAACTTTGGTTCAATTTCTATAACTATAACAATCTTATTTCAAGTGATGATCTTACTTGAACTTGTTTTCGTGTCATGATTCTGCTTCAAGAACTTCGAGCCATCCAAGGATCCATTGAAGCTAGATTCACTTTTCTCTTTTCCAGTAGGTTTATCCAAGGAACTTAAGGTAGTAATGATGTTCATAACATCATTCGATTCATACATATAAAGCTATCTTATTCGAAGGTTTAAACTTGTAATCACTAGAACATAGTTTAGTTAATTCTAAACTTGTTCGCAAATAAAAGTTAATCCTTCTAACTTGAATTTTAAAATCAACTAAACACATGTTCTATATCTATATGATATGCTAACTTAATGATTTAAAACCTGGAAACACGAAAAACACCGTAAAACCGGATTTACGCCGTCGTAGTAACACCGCGGGCTGTTTTGGGTTAGTTAATTAAAAACTATGATAAACTTTGATTTAAAAGTTGTTATTCTGGGAAAATGATTTTTATTATGAACATGAAACTATATCCAAAAATTATGGTTAAACTCAAAGTGGAAGTATGTTTTCTAAAATGGTCATCTAGACGTCGTTCTTTCGACTGAAATGACTAACTTTACAAAAACGACTTGTAACTTATTTTTCCGACTATAAACCTATACTTTTCTGTTTAGATTCATAAAATAGAGTTCAATATGAAACCATAGCAATTTGATTCACTCAAAACGGATTTAAAATGAAGAAGTTATGGGTAAAACAAGATTGGATAATTTTTCTCATTTTAGCTACGTGAAAATTGGTAACAAATCTATTCCAACCATAACTTAATCAACTTGTATTGTATATTATGTAATCTTGAGATACCATAGACACGTATACAATGTTTCGACCTATCATGTCGACACATCTATATATATTTCGGAACAACCATAGACACTCTATATGTGAATGTTGGAGTTAGCTATACAGGGTTGAGGTTGATTCCAAAATATATATAGTTTGAGTTGTGATCAATACTGAGATACGTATACACTGGGTCGTGGATTGATTCAAGATAATATTTATCGATTTATTTCTGTACATCTAACTGTGGACAACTAGTTGTAGGTTACTAACGAGGACAGCTGACTTAATAAACTTAAAACATCAAAATATATTAAAAGTGTTGTAAATATATTTTGAACATACTTTGATATATATGTATATATTGTTATAGGTTCGTGAATCAACCAGTGGCCAAGTCTTACTTCCCGACGAAGTAAAAATCTGTGAAAGTGAGTTATAGTCCCACTTTTAAAATCTAATATTTTTGGGATGAGAATACATGCAGGTTTTATAAATGATTTACAAAATAGACACAAGTACGTGAAACTACATTCTATGGTTGAATTATCGAAATCGAATATGCCCCTTTTTATTAAGTCTGGTAATCTATGAATTAGGGAACAGACACCCTAATTGACGCGAATCCTAAAGATAGATCTATTGGGCCTAACAAACCCCATCCAAAGTACCGGATGCTTTAGTACTTCAAAATTTATATCATATCCGAAGGGTGTCCCGGAATGATGGGGATATTCTTATATATGCATCTTGTTAATGTCGGTTACCAGGTGTTCACCATATGAATGATTTTTATCTCTATGTATGGGATGTGTATTGAAATATGAAATCTTGTGGTCTATTATTATGATTTGATATATATAGGTTAAACCTATAACTCACCAACATTTTTGTTGACGTTTTAAGCATGTTTATTCTCAGGTGATTATTAAGAGCTTCCGCTGTCGCATACTTAAATAAGGACGAGATTTGGAGTCCATGCTTGTATGATATTGTGTAAAAACTGCATTCAAGAAACTTATTTTGTTGTAACATATTTGTATTGTAAACCATTATGTAATGGTCGTGTGTAAACAGGATATATTAGATTATCATTATTTGATAATCTACGTAAAGCTTTTTAAACCTTTATTGATGAAATAAAGGTTATGGTTTGTTTTAAAATGAATGCAGTCTTTGAAAAACGTCTCGTATAGAGGTCAAAACCTCGCAACGAAATCAATTAATATGGAACGTTTTTAATCAATAAGAACGGGACATTTCAGTTGGTATCCGAGCGTTGGTCTTAGAGAACCAGAATTTTGCATTAGTGTGTCTTATCGAGTTTGTTAGGATGCATTAGTGAGTCTGGACTTCGACCGTGTTTACTTGAAAAATGATTGCTTAACAAATTTTGTTGGAAACTATATATTTTTAACATGTGAATATTATGTGATATATTAATCTCTTAATGAGTTTGATATTATGTGATAGATGTCTACCTCTAGAACAAGTCTCATTGACTCACCTAATAATAATGAAGAGTCAAATGTAAATTGGAATGATTTGTGGACTGATTCACAAGTTCCCGAAGAGGAACCGGAAGAAGAGTCGGAACCGGAAGAAGAATCGGAACCGGAAGAAGAATCGGAACCGGATGAAGAAATAGAACCGGTGGGGGAAATAATAAAACGGTTAAGTAAAAGAAAATCCTCAACCAACCGACCAAGGTTAATTATGGTCAATGGTGTTTCCGCCAAGGAAGCAAAATATTGGGAGGATTACCAATTCTCCGATGAATCGGATTCCGAAGAGAATTCTGATGATGTTATAGAAATTACCCCAACTGAATTTAAAAAGGCAAAAGAAAATAATAAGGGAAAGGGCATAAAAATAGAGAAATCTAATTCCAACCCCGATGAACTTTATATGTATCGTCAACCCCCGAAGTCCTTAAGTTGTAACAATGACCCGGGAACCTCTAAACCACCAGGTTTTTCTAAACCAATGTGGATCACGACGGCTCGTATTAGGGGAACATCATATATCCCTAGAAACTTGGCAAAACGAACCAAAACCGAAGAAGAAGAAACGAGCAAGTCGGAATAAGATAGTTGTATTCGTGTGGTGTAATATATGTAATATAGTGTTCGTATGCTTTATGATATATGTAAAAATTGCTTGTATTAATAAGTATTTTTTTATGAATCTAACTCTTGTCTATTTTACAGTTTAAAAACACAAAATGGATAGACAACCCAATATTTTAAGAGACCTACCCGGAGACATGATTGATGAAATCTTGTCTAGAGTCGGCCAGAATTCCTCGGCACAACTATTTAAGGCGAGATCAGTTTGTAAGATATTCGAAGAACGTTCCAAGAATGTCTTGGTTTATAAGAGACTTTCGTTTGAAAGATGGGGGATATCACATTGGGAAACCCATAAGTTACGATGTGTTTACTTTGACGCATATATTGCGGGGAACCCAAATGCTATTTTACGCAACGGGTTAAGAAATTATTTTGACTCAATATATCCGAATATTGGACTTCGTGATTTAGAAAAAGCGGCTAACATGCAACATAAAGAAGCATGTTATGCTTACGGATTAGTAATGTTCGCTTCTCACCAAAGTGAGAACAAGAACATCGGGCTACAACTATTAAACAAAACGTTTCCACAAGTGACGGAGTCGGTAATTGGGGTAAGAAATGAGGTTTTTAGATTATTACGGGACTGTTGGACATTACGTAACCCTCGTCCCTTTGACGACGTTACAACACGCTGTCTTATCAACGGCCATAACGGTTATGTTGCACAAGACCAAGGATGGGAAGTAGTCCTAGTAAAACCAGAATGCATGACTTGTTTCTGGACGTATGAATTACGTGTCTTTATTGCCTTTGCTGAACGACTTGTGTACTAGCTAGAATTATCTTCACAACTATCTTGTATCAAAGTTATTGTGTGCTATATTTCATGCTTTATGTAAAATAAGCGGTATTGTAAGTTTGTAAAATATTGTATAAAAGTTTGAACGCGAAATATTATTATAATCAGTTTTTCATATAGAATTGTAGTAGTTGAATTGTATATTAGCTACTAAGTATGAACTTAACGGGTAGGTACTACCCGAATTTAAACTTATAAAACGCTAATATGAAGAAAAAGCTTTTATAAATGAGTTCATATTATGCTACGAAATACTATTAACTACTCTTAATATTCTGTATGATTAACTTGTTCCATTTAACTATTTTGAAGGAAATGGCACCGACTACTCGACACACCGTGAATATGAATGAAGAAGAATTCCGTACTTTTCTAGCTTCAAACATAGCCGCAGTACAGGCTGCGCTACATACCAACAATAACCTTGGATCTAGCAGTACAGGAAATCGTGTAGGATGCACCTACAAAGAATTCACTGCCTGCAAACCTTTGGAATTTGATGGAACCGAAGGACCGATCGGATTGAAACGGTGGACCGAGAAGGTCGAATCGGTGTTTGCCATAAGTAAGTGTACTGAAGAGGACAAAGTAAAGTACGCTACGCATACCTTCACAGGTTCTGCGTTAACATGGTGGAATACCTATCTAGAGCAAGTGGGACAAGACGATGCGTACGCACTACCGTGGTCAGCATTCAAGCACTTGATGAACGAGAAGTACCGTCCCAGAACCGAGGTCAATAAGCTCAAGACAGAACTTAGAGGGTTACGAACCCAAGGATTTGATATTACCACGTACGAAAGACGATTCACAGAATTGTGCCTATTGTGTCCGGGAGCATTCGAAGATGAGGAAGAGAAGATCGACGCGTTTGTGAAAGGATTACCGGAAAGAATCCAAGAAGATATAAGTTCACACGAGCCCGCCTCCATACAACAGGCATGTAGAATGGCTCACAAACTCGTGAACCAAATTGAAGAAAGAATTAAAGAACAGACTGCTGAAGAGGCCAATGTGAAGCAAGTCAAAAGAAAGTGGGAGGAAAACGATGATAAGAATCACCAATACAACAGCAACAGCAATTACAACAATAATCGCAACAATTATCCCAACAATCGCAACATCAATCGCAACTACAACAAACTGCCCAACAACAACAACAACAACAACAACAACAGCAACTACAACAATCATCCCAACAACAATAATAACCGCAACAACAACAACAATCAGAAGCAGCTATGCCAAAGGTGTGAAAAGAATCACTCGGGGTTCTGCACCAAATTTTGCAACAAGTGTAAAAGAAATGGTCATAGCGCGGCGAAGTGTGAGGTCTACGGACCAGGGGTTAATAGAACGAAAGGAACAAATGGTGTCGGAACGAGTAATGGCGGAGCAAGTAGTGTCGGAGCAAGTTATGCCAATGTAGTTTGTTATAAATGTGGAAAACCGGGCCACATTATTAGAAATTGCCCGAACCAGGAGAACACGAATGGACAAGGCCGTGGAAGAGTTTTCAATATTAATGCGGCAGAGGCACAGGAAGACCCGGAGCTTGTTACGGGTACGTTTCTTATTGACAATAAATCTGCTTACGTTTTATTTGATTCGGGTGCGGATAGAAGCTATATGAGTAGAGATTTTTGTGCTAAATTAAGTTGTCCATTGACGCCTTTGGATAGTAAATTTTTACTCGAATTAGCAAATGGTAAATTAATTTCAGCAGATAATATATGTCGGAATCGAGAAATTAAACTGGTTAGCGAAACATTTAAGATTGATTTGATACCAGTAGAGTTAGGGAGTTTTGATGTGATAATCGGTATGGACTGGTTGAAAGAAGTGAAAGCGGAGATCGTTTGTTACAAAAATGCAATTCGCATTATACGAGAAAAAGGAAAACCCTTAATGGTGTACGGAGAAAAGGGCAACACGAAGCTACATCTTATTAGTAATTTGAAAGCACAAAAACTAATAAGAAAAGGTTGCTATGCTGTTCTAGCACACGTCGAGAAAGTACAAACTGAAGAAAAGAGCATCAATGATGTTCCCGTCGCAAAAGAATTTCCTGATGTATTTCCGAAAGAATTACCGGGATTACCCCCACATCGATCCGTTGAATTTCAAATAGATCTTGTACCAGGAGCTGCACCAATAGCTCGTGCTCCTTACAGACTCGCACCCAGCGAGATGAAAGAACTACAACGCCAATTACAAGAACTTTTAGAGCGTGGTTTCATTCGACCAAGCACATCACCGTGGGGAGCTCCTGTTTTGTTTGTCAAGAAGAAAGATGGTACATTCAGGTTGTGTATCGACTACCGAGAGTTGAACAAACTTACCATCAAGAACCGCTACCCACTACCGAGAATCGATGACTTATTTGATCAACTACAAGGCTCGTCTGTTTATTCAAAGATTGACTTACGTTCCGGGTATCATCAAATGCGGGTGAAAGAAGATGATATTCCAAAGACTGCTTTCAGAACACGTTACGGTCATTACGAGTTTATGGTCATGCCGTTTGGTTTAACTAATGCACCAGCTGTGTTCATGGACCTTATGAACCGAGTGTGTGGACCATACCTTGACAAGTTTGTCATTGTTTTCATTGATGACATACTTATTTACTCAAAGAATGACCAAGAACACGGTGAACATTTGAGAAAGGTGTTAGAAGTATTGAGGAAGGAAGAATTGTACGCTAAGTTTTCAAAGTGTGCATTTTGGTTGGAAGAAGTTCAATTCCTCGGTCACATAGTGAACAAAGAAGGTATTAAGGTGGATTCGGCAAAGATAGAAACTGTTGAAAAGTGGGAAACCCCGAAAACTCCGAAACACATACGCCAGTTTTTAGGACTAGCTGGTTACTACAGAAGGTTCATCCAAGACTTTTCCAGAATAGCAAAACCCTTGACTGCATTAACGCATAAAGGGAAGAAATTTGAATGGAATGATGAACAAGAGAAAGCGTTTCAGTTATTGAAGAAAAAGCTAACTACGGCACCTATATTGTCATTGCCTGAAGGGAATGATGATTTTGTGATTTATTGTGATGCATCAAAGCAAGGTCTCGGTTGTGTATTAATGCAACGAACGAAGGTGATTGCTTATGCGTCTGGACAATTGAAGATTCACGAACAAAATTATACGACGCATGATTTGGAATTAGGCGCGGTTGTTTTTGCATTAAAGACTTGGAGGCACTACTTATATGGGGTCAAAAGTATTATATATACCGACCACAAAAGTCTTCAACACATATTTAATCAGAAACAACTGAATATGAGGCAGCGTAGGTGGATTGAATTATTGAATGATTACGACTTTGAGATTCGTTACCACCCGGGGAAGGCAAATGTGGTAGCCGATGCCTTGAGCAGGAAGGACAGAGAACCCATTCGAGTAAAATCTATGAATATAATGATTCATAATAACCTTACTACTCAAATAAAGGAGGCGCAACAAGGAGTTTTAAAAGAGGGAAATTTAAAGGATGAAATACCCAAAGGATCGGAGAAGCATCTTAATATTCGGGAAGACGGAACCCGGTATAGGGCTGAAAGGATTTGGGTACCAAAATTTGGAGATATGAGAGAAATGGTACTTAGAGAAGCTCATAAAACCAGATACTCAATACATCCTGGAACGGGGAAGATGTACAAGGATCTCAAGAAACATTTTTGGTGGTCGGGTATGAAAGCCGATGTTGCTAAATACGTAGGAGAATGTTTGACGTGTTCTAAGGTCAAAGCTGAGCATCAGAAACCATCAGGTCTACTTCAACAACCCGAAATCCCGGAATGGAAATGGGAAAACATTACCATGGATTTCATCACTAAATTGCCAAGGACTGCAAGTGGTTTTGATACTATTTGGGTAATAGTTGATCGTCTCACCAAATCAGCACACTTCCTGCCAATAAGAGAAGATGACAAGATGGAGAAGTTAGCACGACTGTATTTGAAGGAAGTTGTCTCCAGACATGAAATACCAATCTCTATTATCTCTGATAGGGATGGCAGATTTATTTCAAGATTCTGGCAGACATTACAGCAAGCATTAGGAACTCGTCTAGACATGAGTACTGCCTATCATCCACAAACTGATGGGCAGAGTGAAAGGACGATACAAACGCTTGAAGACATGCTACGAGCATGTGTTATTGATTTCGGAAACAGTTGGGATCGACATCTACCGTTAGCAGAATTTTCCTACAACAACAGCTACCATTCAAGCATTGAGATGGCGCCGTTTGAAGCACTTTATGGTAGAAAGTGCAGGTCTCCGATTTGTTGGAGTGAAGTGGGGGATAGACAGATTACGGGTCCGGAGATTATACAAGAAACTACCGAGAAGATCATCCAAATTCAACAACGGTTGAAAACCGCCCAAAGTCGACAAAAGAGCTACGCTGACATTAAAAGAAAAGATATAGAATTTGAAATTGGAGAGATGGTCATGCTTAAAGTTGCACCTTGGAAAGGCGTTGTTCGATTTGGTAAACGAGGGAAATTAAATCCAAGGTATATTGGACCATTCAAGATTATTGATCGTGTCGGACCAGTAGCTTACAGACTTGAGTTACCTCAACAACTCGCGGCTGTACATAACACTTTCCACGTCTCGAATTTGAAGAAATGTTTTGCTAAAGAAGATCTCACTATTCCGTTAGATGAAATCCAAATCAACGAAAAACTTCAATTCATCGAAGAACCCGTCGAAATAATGGATCGTGAGGTTAAAAGACTTAAGCAAAACAAGATACCAATTGTTAAGGTTCGATGGAATGCTCGTAGAGGACCCGAGTTCACCTGGGAGTGTGAAGATCAGATGAAGAAGAAATACCCGCATCTATTTCCAGAAGATTCGTCAACACCTTCAACAGCTTAAAAATTTCGGGACGAAATTTATTTAACGGGTAGGTACTGTAGTGACCCGAACTTTTCCATGTTTATATATATTAATTGAGATTGATATTTACATGATTAAATGTTTCCAACATGTTAAGCAATCAAACTTGTTAAGACTTGATTAATTGAAATATGTTTCATATAGACAATTGACCACCCAAGTTGACCGGTGATTCACGAACGTTAAAACTTGTAAAAACTATACGATGACATATATATGGTTATATATATAGTTAACATGTTTTTATTATAAGTATGTATCTCATTAGGTATTTTAACAATGAGTTATATACATAAAAATGAGACTATTAATTTAAGAAACTCGAAAACGATATATATAACGATTATCGTTATAACAACGTCTTACTAGGTACATATGAATCATATTAAGATATTGATACACTTGGTTAATTATGTTAAATGATAAGTAAATATATTATTAAGTGTATTAACAATGAAATACATATGTAAAAATAAGACTACTAACTTAATGATTTCGAAACGAGACATATATGTAACGATTATCGTTGTAACGACATTTAACTGTATATACATCATACTGAGATATATTATATATCATAATATCATGATAATATAACAATTTAATATCTCATTTGTTATAATAAACAATGGGTTAACAACATTCAACAAGATCGTTAACCTAAAGGTTTCAAAACAATATTTACATGTAACGACTAACGATGACTTAACGACTCAGTTAAAATGTATATACATGTAGTGTTTTAATATGTATTCATACACTTTTGAAAGACTTCAAGACACTTATCAAAATACTTCTACTTAACAAAAATGCTTACAATTACATCCTCGTTCAGTTTCATCAACAATTCTACTCGTATGCACCCGTATTCGTACTCGTACAATACACAGCTTTTAGATGTATGTACTATTGGTATATACACTCCAATGATCAGCTCTTAGCAGCCCATGTGAGTCACCTAACACATGTGGGAACCATCATTTGGCAACTAGCATGAAATATCTCATAAAATTACAAAAATATGAGTAATCATTCATGACTTATTTACATGAAAACAAAATTACATATCCTTTATATCTAATCCATACACCAACGACCAAAAACACCTACAAACACTTTCATTCTTCAATTTTCTTCATCTAATTGATCTCTCTCAAGTTCTATCTTCAAGTTCTAAGTGTTCTTCATAAATTCCAAAAGTTCTATTTTCATAAAATCAAGAATACTTTCAAGTTTGCTAGCTCACTTCCAATCTTGTAAGGTGATCATCCAACCTCAAGAAATCTTTGTTTCTTACAGAAGGTTATCATTCTAATACAAGGTAATAATCATATTCAAACTTTGGTTCAATTTCTATAACTATAACAATCTTATTTCAAGTGATGATCTTACTTGAACTTGTTTTCGTGTCATGATTCTGCTTCAAGAACTTCGAGCCATCCAAGGATCCATTGAAGCTAGATCCACTTTTCTCTTTTCCAGTAGGTTTATCCAAGGAACTTAAGGTAGTAATGATGTTCATAACATCATTCGATTCATACATATAAAGCTATCTTATTCGAAGGTTTAAACTTGTAATCACTAGAACATAGTTTAGTTAATTCTAAACTTGTTCGCAAATAAAAGTTAATCCTTCTAACTTGAATTTTAAAATCAACTAAACACATGTTATATATCTATATGATATGCTAACTTAATGATTTAAAACCTGGAAACACGAAAAACACCGTAAAACCGGATTTACGCCGTCGTAGTAACACCGCGGGCTGTTTTGGGTTAGTTAATTAAAAACTATGATAAACTTTGATTTAAAAGTTGTTATTCTGGGAAAATGATTTTTATTATGAACATGAAACTATATCCAAAAATTATGGTTAAACTCAAAGTGGAAGTATGTTTTCTAAAATGGTCATCTAGACGTCGTTCTTTCGACTGAAATGACTAACTTTACAAAAACGACTTGTAACTTATTTTTCCGACTATAAACCTATACTTTTCTATTTAGATTCATAAAATAGAGTTCAATATGAAACCATAGCAATTTGATTCACTCAAAACGGATTTAAAATGAAGAAGTTATGGGTAAAACAAGATTGGATAATTTTTCTCATTTTAGCTACGTGAAAATTGGTAACAAATCTATTCCAACCATAACTTAATCAACTTGTATTGTATATTATGTAATCTTGAGATACCATAGACACGTATACAATGTTTCGACCTATCATGTCGACACATCTATATATATTTCGGAACAACCATAGACACTCTATATGTGAATGTTGGAGTTAGCTATACAGGGTTGAGGTTGATTCCAAAATATATATAGTTTGAGTTGTGATCAATACTGAGATACGTATACACTGGGTCGTGGATTGATTCAAGATAATATTTATCGATTTATTTCTGTACATCTAACTGTGGACAACTAGTTGTAGGTTACTAACGAGGACAGCTGACTTAATAAACTTAAAACATCAAAATATATTAAAAGTGTTGTAAATATATTTTGAACATACTTTGATATATATGTATATATTGTTATAGGTTCGTGAATCAACCAGTGGCCAAGTCTTACTTCCCGACGAAGTAAAAATCTGTGAAAGTGAGTTATAGTCCCACTTTTAAAATCTAATATTTTTGGGATGAGAATACATGCAGGTTTTATAAATGATTTACAAAATAGACACAAGTACGTGAAACTACATTCTATGGTTGAATTATCGAAATCGAATATGCCCCTTTTTATTAAGTCTGGTAATCTATGAATTAGGGAACAGACACCCTAATTGACGCGAATCCTAAAGATAGATCTATTGGGCCTAACAAACCCCATCCAAAGTACCGGATGCTTTAGTACTTCGAAATTTATATCATATCCGAAGGGTGTCCCGGAATGATGGGGATATATTCTTATATATGCATCTTGTTAATGTCGGTTACCAGGTGTTCACCATATGAATGATTTTTATCTCTATGTATGGGATGTGTATTGAAATATGAAATCTTGTGGTCTATTATTATGATTTGATATATATAGGTTAAACCTATAACTCACCAACATTTTTGTTGACGTTTTAAGCATGTTTATTCTCAGGTGATTATTAAGAGCTTCCGCTGTCGCATACTTAAATAAGGACGAGATTTGGAGTCCATGCTTGTATGATATTGTGTAAAAACTGCATTCAAGAAACTTATTTTGTTGTAACATATTTGTATTGTAAACCATTATGTAATGGTCGTGTGTAAACAGGATATTTTAGATTATCATTATTTGATAATCTACGTAAAGCTTTTTAAACCTTTATTGATGAAATAAAGGTTATGGTTTGTTTTAAAATGAATGCAGTCTTTGAAAAACGTCTCATATAGAGGTCAAAACCTCGCAACGAAATCAATTAATATGGAACGTTTTTAATCAATAAGAACGGGACATTTCATCCAGCCCGGTTGGGGTTGTCAGGCCCGATAGATCTATCAACAGGATTCGCGTTTACAATACCACATGTAAATAGTAGTTACCAAGCTACAGGGAAGTATGCCAGTGGTACAACTCAACATAGAATATATTTTTTTATCACTTGTGTCCATAACGTAAATCATAAAATGCATGTATTCTCATCCCGAAATATTTAGAGTTTAAAAGTGGGACTATATACTCACTTTTGCCTTGAAGGTATTTAACTCGACTTGGTCTCCGATAGATATCACGAACCTAACCATATATATATTAACATATTTTCTTTTCAAGTAATCGTTACATATATATATATATATATATATATATATATATATATATATATATATATATATATATATATATATATATATATATATATATATATATATATATATATATATATATATATATATATATATATATATATATATATACTTATAATACTTTTAATATTTTCTTAGTCCGTAGTTAGCAGTCCGATGTTAGTGGTCCACAATTAGTTGCTCAATAAAATAAATAAAGACCCCATTGTATTCGTATTGATTAGAATTAATCTCGACCCATGGTACCATGTTGTCAAATGACGTGTTGCGTACATAAAGTACCGTGTTGTCAAATGACGTGTTGCGTACAATCA
Source organism: Rutidosis leptorrhynchoides (assembly GCF_046630445.1). Taxonomy (NCBI): domain Eukaryota; kingdom Viridiplantae; phylum Streptophyta; class Magnoliopsida; order Asterales; family Asteraceae; genus Rutidosis; species Rutidosis leptorrhynchoides. The sequence goes on along the minus strand of NC_092342.1, from coordinate 179,194,640 downwards.
TGAGATCTTATGATTAATCTTCTCGTGTTGTTTACGGGTGGTCCTGAAATATATAAAATCAAATCATAAGTAATTATATATAAAATATCATATTAATTAGAAAAGATATGATTAATTTACTTTATCTCCAAATATTTTCGTAGCTAAACTAGCTTCGGATACCCAATCTTGTTTTAGTCGTAGTTTCTTCATTACAACTCCGTTTTTGTTGGTTCAACTTGCCACTTCCTTGGATCGAGTCAAATTTTAAGAATATGAACTGAAAATACCTTAGTTTGTATTCAAAAGCACAAGTTATAGGTCAAACTTTGGTAAAACTTATGAAAGTGATCATTTTCCATCATAAAAACAACATTTAATGATCATTTTTCTAAAAATACTTACACTTTGAGTTAAACCATGAAATTTTTATGTGTTAACATATTCATAAGAAATATCATTTTTCCAGAACATGAACTTCCAATTCAAAGTTCAAGATGGTTTTTAATTATCCAACCCAAAACAGACCCCAGTTGCATTCCGACGACGTAGATTCAGTTTTTAAGGTGTTCTTTGTAAAACCAAGTTATATCTTGTTAAGTTAGCATATCATTATGATATATTATAGGTCTTGAATTATTTTAAAAGTTAAGTTAGAAGGATCTATTTAGTTTGCAAACAAGTTTGAAATCATTCAAACTATGTTCTTGTTGTTAAAATTTTACAACATAAAATAAGATAGCTATATAATTATGAATCGAACAAGATTATGAACAAGGTTACTACCTCAAGTTACTTGGACAAAGTTACTGTAAGAGATAAGAAAAAATCTTGGAATCAAAGAGTGGTGAAGTTAGATCAAAAGGTTGGAAGTATACTTCTTCAAATGGGTGGTTATTTTGATATGTTCTTGAAAGAGTTTTCTTATGGTGTTTAAGGCTTGTAATTGAAGCTAAATGATGGGGAAAATGCTTGGAGATGATCAAGTATGAAGTTAGGAGTATTTTGAGAGAGAAATGAGGGTGTAGGTATGAGAAAATGGAGTGAAGAAATGGTGTTCATTCATAAAAACGTTTTTAGTTTATAAAGAAAGAAAAGGATTCCTAATTTTGTTTCCTTACTAATAATTCATGCTACTTGACAAATCCTAGTTACCTCATATCTAGGGCAGTAATAATGTTGATTTGATGTGTATATACCAATAGTAAATACATATAGAAGCTAGGTATGATACGGGTACATATACCCTAGATATACGTATAGAAATCTTGAGGAAACGGAATGAGAATTCAAATATAGCTATCTTTTGTGAATATACTTATATTGTTTTATGTATTTAAGTCCTTAAAAAGTGATTAAATACATTATATATACGATACATGTATAAGCATTATAGGTTATAAGTATATATATCAAAGAATGTTACGTATAGTTATCGTTTTGAAAACTTAAGTTAGTAGTTTCAAAATATACTTATAACTCATTGTCATTAGTATACAATGAGATGTTAAACCATCCTTAGATCATGTTAAATATATATATAAATACATATATATACACAAAAGTATAATTATCGTATGTTATATAGTTCGTGATATCATCGGTCAAATTGGACGGTCAAACGTTGTGTAAAACTCTTTTCAAAAACACAAGTCTCAACAATTTGGATTGCTTATCATGTTGGTAAGGTTTAATTTATGTAAATATTAATCTCATAAGTATAAAACGATTGGAAAAATCCGGGTCGTTACATATATACATTTTAACTGAGTCGTTAAGTCATCGTTAGTCGTTACATGTAAGTGTTGTTTTGAAACCTTTAGGTTAACGATCTTGTTAAATGTTTTTAACCCAATGTTTATAATATAAAATGAGATTTTAAATTATTATATTATCATGATATTATGATGTACGAATATCTCTTAATATGATATATATACATTAAATGTCGTTACAACGATAATCGTTACATATATGTCTCGTTTCAAAATCATTAAGTTAGTAGTCTTGTTTTTACATATGTAGTTCATTATTAATATACTTAATGATATGTTTACTTATCATAATATCATGTTAACTATATATATAACCATATATATGTCATCATATAGTTTTTACAAGTTTTAAAGTTCGTGAATCACCGGTCAACTTGGGTGGTCAATTGTCTATATGAAACCTATTTCAATTAATCAAGTCTTAACAAGTTTTATTGCTTAACATGTTGGAAACACTTAATCACGTAAATACCAATTTCATTTAATATATATATAAACATGGAAAAGTTCGGGTCACTACATGATACATGTAAATTGTTACATTAATATTATTATTATTACTTTTATAAATTTTTGTTACTATTATCATTAAAAATCATCATTTTATTAGTATAAGTTATCATTACTGTTAATTATTACTAAACTTATTATTATCATTCTTGTTAGCATTAATATTATCATATATTTATTTTTATCAATTACTATTATTATTAAAATACCTATTTACTTAATTATTAATACAAATTATTAAAAAAAAAAGGAAAAGAAATAAGAACAGATATGTATGCGTGCCAGATAACTCTCAGTCTCTATCACCTTATTTTTTTTCTTCTTTCCCTCTTTCTCTATTTGATCCCTGTGAAAGGACCCGTCCTAATCCATCCGGACAAAGTCCACATCGATTACAAACGATTCACAATAGTTGGTTACATCGCGAGGTACTTGACCTCTATATGATAGATTTTACAAACATTGCATTCGTTTTGAAAAGACAAACTTCCTTACATCGAAAATTGACGATATGCATACCATTTCATAACATATCTAATTATAATTAGCTAAATAATAATCTTGATGAACTCGACGACTCGAATGCAACGTCTTTTGAAATATGTTATGAATTGTAGTGACCCGAACTTTTCCATGTTTATATATATTAATTGAGATTGATATTTACATGATTAAATGTTTCCAACATGTTAAGCAATCAAACTTGTTAAGACTTGATTAATTGAAATATGTTTCATATAGACAATTGACCACCCAAGTTGACCGGTGATTCACGAACGTTAAAACTTGTAAAAACTATATGATGACATATATATGGATATATATATAGTTAACATGATACTATGATAAGTAAACATATCATTAAGTATATTAACAATGAACTACATATGTAAAAACAAGACTACTAACTTAATGATTTTTAAACGAGACATATATGTAACGATTATCGTTGTAAAGACATTTAATGTATATATATCATATTAAGAGATATTCATACATGATAATATCATGATAATATAATAATTTAAAATCTCATTTCATATTATAAACATTGGGTTAACAACATTTAACAAGATCGCTAACCTAAAGGTTTCAAAACAACACTTACATGTAACGACTAACGATGACTTAACGACTCGGTTAAAATGTATATACATGTAGTGTTTTAATATGTATTTATACACTTTTGAAAGACTTCAATACACTTATCAAAATACTTCTACTTAACAAAAATGCTTACAATTACATCCTCGTTTAGTTTCATCAACAATTCTACTCGTATGCACCCGTATTCGTACTCGTACAATACACAGCTTTTAGATGTATGTACTATTGGTATATACACTCCAATGATCAGCTATTAGCAGCCCATGTGAGTCACCTAACACATGTGGGAACCATCATTTGGTAACTAGCATGAAATATCTCATAAAATTACAAAAATATGAGTAATCATTCATGACTTATTTACATGAAAACAAAATTACATATCCTTTATATCTAATCCATACACCAACGACCAAAAACACCTACAAACACTTTCATTCTTCAATTTTCTTCATCTAATTGATCTCTCTCAAGTTCTATCTTCAAGTTCTAAGTGTTTTTCATAAATTCCAAAAGTTCTAGTTTCATAAAATCAAGAATACTTTCAAGTTTGCTAGCTCACTTCCAATCTTGTAAGGTGATCATCCAACCTCAAGAAATCTTTGTTTCTTACAGTAGGTTATCATTCTAATACAAGGTAATAATCATATTCAAACTTTGGTTCAATTTCTATAACTATAACAATCTTATTTCAAGTGATGATCTTACTTGAACTTGTTTTCGTGTCATGATTCTGCTTCAAGAACTTCGAGCCATCCAAGGATCCATTGAAGCTAGATCCAATTTTCTCTTTTCCAGTAGGTTTATCCAAGGAACTTAAGGTAGTAATGATGTTCATAACATCATTCAATTCATACATATAAAGCTATCTTATTCGAAGGTTTAAACTTGTAATCACTAGAACATAGTTTAGTTAATTCTAAACTTGTTCGCAAACAAAAGTTAATCCTTCTAACTTGACTTTTAAAATCAACTAAACACATGTTCTATATCTATATGATATGCTAACTTAATGATTTAAAACCTGGAAACACAAAAAACACCGTAAAACCGGATTTACGCCGTCGTAGTAACACCGCGGGCTGTTTTGGGTTAGTTAATTAAAAACTATGATAAACTTTGATTTAAAAGTTGTTATTCTGGGAAAATGATTTTTATTATGAACATGAAACTATATCCAAAAATTATGGTTAAACTCAAAGTGGAAGTATGTTTTCTAAAATGGTCATCTAGACGTCGTTCTTTCGACTGAAATGACTACCTTTACAAAAACGACTTGTAACTTATTTTTCCGACTATAAACCTATACTTTTTCTGTTTAGATTCATAAAATAGAGTTCAATATGAAACCATAGCAATTTGATTCACTCAAAACGGATTTAAAATGAAGAAGTTATGGGTAAAACAAGATTGGATAATTTTTCTCATTTTAGCTACGTGAAAATTGGTAACAAATCTATTCCAACCATAACTTAATCAACTTGTATTGTATATTATGTAATCTTGAGATACCATAGACACGTATACAATGTTTCGACCTATCATGTCGACACATCTATATATATTTCGGAACAACCATAGACACTCTATATGTGAATGTTGGAGTTAGCTATACAGGGTTGAGGTTGATTCCAAAATATATATAGTTTGAGTTGTGATCAATACTGAGATACGTATACACTGGGTCGTGGATTGATTCAAGATAATATTTATCGATTTATTTCTGTACATCTAACTGTGGACAACTAGTTGTAGGTTACTAACGAGGACAGCTGACTTAATAAACTTAAAACATCAAAATATATTAAAAGTGTTGTAAATATATTTTGAACATACTTTGATATACATGTATATATTGTTATAGGTTCGTGAATCAACCAGTGGCCAAGTCTTACTTCCCGACGAAGTAAAAATCTGTGAAAGTGAGTTATAGTCCCACTTTTAAAATCTAATATTTTTGGGATGAGAATACATGCAGGTTTTATAAATGATTTACAAAATGGACACAAGTACGTGAAACTACATTCTATGGTTGAATTATCGAAATCGAATATGCCCCTTTTTATTAAGTCTGGTAATCTAAGAATTAGGGAACAGACACCCTAATTGACGCGAATCCTAAAGATAGATCTATTGGGCCTAACAAACCCCATCCAAAGTACCGGATGCTTTAGTACTTCGAAATTTATATCATATCCGAAGGGTGTCCCGGAATGATGGGGATATTCTTATATATGCATCTTGTTAATGTCGGTTACCAGGTGTTCACCATATGAATGATTTTTATCTCTATGTATGGGATGTGTATTGAAATATGAAATCTTGTGGTCTATTATTATGATTTGATATATATAGGTTAAACCTATAACTCACCAACATTTTTGTTGACGTTTTAAGCATGTTTATTCTCAGGTGATTATTAAGAGCTTCCGCTGTCGCATACTTAAATAAGGACGAGATTTGGAGTCCATGCTTGTATAATATTGTGTAAAAACTGCATTCAAGAAACTTATTTTGTTGTAACATATTTGTATTGTAAACCATTATGTAATGGTCGTGTGTAAACAGGATATTTTAGATTATCATTATTTGATAATCTACGTAAAGCTTTTTAAAACCTTTATCTATGAAATCAAGGTTATGGTTTGTTTTAAAAATGAATGCAGTCTTTGAAAAACGTCTCATATAGAGGTCAAAACCTCGCAACGAAATTAATTAATATGGAACGTTTTTAATCAAAAAGAACGGGACATTTCAGTTGGTATCCGAGCGTTGGTCTTAGAGAACCAGAATTTTGCATTAGTGTGTCTTATCTAGTTTGTTAGGATGCATTAGTGAGTCTGGACTTCGACCGTGTTTACTTGAAAAATGATTGCTTACCAAATTTTGTTGGAAACTATATATTTTTAACATGTGAATATTATGTGATATATTAATCTCTTAACGCGTTTGATATTATGTGATAGATGTCTACCTCTAGAACAAGTCCCATTGACTCACCTAATAATAATGAAGAGTCAAATGTAAATTGGAATGATTCGTGGACCGATTCACAAGTTCCCGAAGAGGAACCGGAAGAAGAGTCGGAACCGGAAGAAGAATCGGAACCGGAAGAAGAATCGGAACCGGATGAAGAAATAGAACCGGTGGGGGAAATAATAAAACGGTTAAGTAAAAGAAAATCCTCAACCAACCGACCAAGGTTAATTATGGTCAATGGTGTTTCCGCCAAGGAAGCAAAATATTGGGAGGATTACCAATTCTCCGATGAATCGGATTCCGACGAGAATTCCGATGATGTTATAGAAATTACCCCAACTGAATTTAAAAAGGCAAAAGAAAATAATAAGGGAAAGGGCATAAAAATAGAGAAATCTAATTCCAACCCCGATGAACTTTATATGTATCGTCAACCCCCAAAGTCCTTAAGTTGTAACAATGACCCGGGAACCTCTAAACCACCAGGTTTTTCTAAACCAATGTGGATAACGACGGCTCGTATTAGGGGAGCATCATATATCCCTAGAAACTTGGCAAAACGAACCAAAACCGAACAAGAAGAAACGAGCGAGTCGGAATAAGATAGTTATATTCGTGTGGTGTAATATATGTAATATAGTGTGCTTATGCTTTATGATATATGTAAAAATTGCTTGTATTAATAAGTATTTTTTTTATGAATCTAACTCTTGTCTATTTTACAGTATAAAAACACAAAATGGATAGACAACCCAATATTTTAAGAGACCTACCCGGAGACATGATTGATGAAATCTTGTCTAGAGTCGGTCAGAATTCCTCGGCACAACTATTTAAGGCGAGATCAGTTTGTAAGACATTCGAAGAACGTTCCAAGAATGCCTTGGTTTATAAAAGGCTTTCGTTCGGAAGATGGGGGATATCACATTGGGAAATCCATAAGTTACGATGTGTTTACTTTGACGCATATATTGCGGGGAACCCAAATGCTATTTTACGCAACGGGTTAAGAAATTATTTTGACTCAGTATATCCGAATATAGGACTTCGTGATTTAGAAAAAGCGGCTAACATGCAACATAAAGAAGCATGTTATGCTTACGGATTAGTAATGTTCGCTTCTCACCAAAGTGAGAATAAGAACATCGGGATACAACTATTAAACAAAACGTTCCCACAAGTGACGGAGTCGGTAATTGGGGTAAGAAATGAGGTTTTTAGATTGTTACGGGACTGTTGGACATTACGTAACCCTCGTCCCTTTGACGACGTTACAACACGCTGTCTTATCAACGGCCATAACGGTTATGTTCCACAAGACCAAGGATGGGAAGTAATCCTAGTAAAACCAGAATGCATGACTTGTTTCTGGACGTATGAATTACGTGTCTTTATTGCCTTTGCTGAACGACTTGTGTACTAGCTAGAATTATCTTCACAACCATCTTGTATCAAATTTATTGTGTGCTATATTTCATGCTATATGTAAAATAAGCGGTATTGTAAGTTTGTAAAATATTGTATAAAAGTTTGAACGCGAAATATTATTATAATCAGTTTTTCATATAGAATTGTAGTAGTTGAATTGTATATTAGCTACTAAGTATGAACTTAACGGGTAGGTACTACCCGAATTTAAACTTATAAAACGCTAATATGAAGAAAAAGCTTTTATAAATGAGTTCATATTATGCTACGAAATACTATTAACTACTCTTAATATTCTGTATGATTAACTTGTTCCATTTAACTATTTTGAAGGAAATGGCACCGACTACTCGACACACCGTGAATATGAATGAAGAGGAATTCCGTACTTTTCTAGCTTCAAACATAGCCGCAGTACAGGCTGCGCTACATACCAACAATAACCTTGGATCTAGCAGTACAGGAAATCGTGTAGGATGCACCTACAAAGAATTCACTGCCTGCAAACCTTTGGAATTTGATGGAACCGAAGGACCGATCGGATTGAAATGGTGGACCGAGAAGGTCGAATCGGTGTTTGCCATAAGTAAGTGTACTGAAGAGGACAAAGTGAAGTACGCTACGCATACCTTCACAGGTTCTGCGTTAACATGGTGGAATACCTATCTAGAGCAAGTGGGACAAGATGATGCATACGCTCTACCGTGGTCAGCATTCAAGCACTTGATGAACGAGAAGTACCGTCCCAGAACCGAGGTCAATAAGCTCAAGACAGAACTTAGAGGGTTACGAACCCAAGGATTTTATATTACCACGTACGAAAGACGATTCACAGAATTGTGCCTATTGTGTCCGGGAGCATTCGTAGATGAGGAAGAGAAGATCGACGCGTTTGTGAAAGGATTACCGGAAAGAATCCAAGAAGATATAAGTTCACACGAGCCCGCCTCCATACAACAGGCATGTAGAATGGCTCACAAACTCGTGAACCAGATTGAAGAAAGAATTAAAGAACAGACTGCTGAAGAGGCCAATGTGAAGCAAGTCAAAAGAAAGTGGGAGGAAAACGGTGATAAGAATCACCAATACAACAACAACAGCAATTACAACAATAATCGCAATAATTATCCCAACAATAGCAACATCAATCGCAACTACAACAAACGGCCCAACAACAACAACAACAACAACAACAACAACAACAACAACAACAACAGCAACTACAACAATCATCCCAACAACAATAATAACCGCAACAACAACAACAATCAGAAGCAGCTATGCCAAAGGTGTGAAAAGAATCACTCAGGGTTCTGCACCAAATTTTGCAACAAGTGTAAAAGAAATGGTCATAGCGCGGTGAAGTGTGACGTCTACGGACCAGGGGTTAATAGAACGAAAGGAACAAATGGTGTCGGAACGAGTAATGGTGGAGCAAGTAGTGTCGGAGCAAGTTATGCCAATGTAGTTTGTTATAAATGTGGAAAACCGGGCCACATTATTAGAAATTGCCCGAACCAGGAGAACACGAATGGACAAGGCCGTGGAAGAGTTTTCAATATTAATGCGGCAGAGGCACAGGAAGACCCGGAGCTTGTTACGGGTACGTTTCTTATTGACAATAAATCTGCTTACGTTTTATTTGATTCGGGTGCGGATAGAAGCTATATGAGTAGAGATTTTTGTGCTAAATTAAGTTGTCCATTGACGCCTTTGGATAGTAAATTTTTACTCGAATTAGCAAATGGTAAATTAATTTCAACAGATAATATATGTCGGAATCGAGAAATTAAACTGGTTAGCGAAACATTTAAGATTGATTTGATACCAGTAGAGTTAGGGAGTTTTGATGTGATAATCGGTATGGACTGGTTGAAAGAAGTGAAAGCAGAGATCGTCTGTTACAAAAATGCAATTCGCATTATACGAGAAAAAGGAAAACCCTTAATGGTGTACGGAGAAAAGGGCAACACGAAGCTACATCTTATTAGTAATTTGAAGGCACAAAAACTAATAAGAAAAGGTTGCTATGCTGTTCTAGCACACGTCGAGAAAGTACAAATTGAAGAAAAGAGCATCAATGATGTTCCCGTCGCAAAAGAATTTCCTGATGTATTTCCGAAAGAATTACCGGGATTACCCCCACATCGATCCGTTGAATTTCAAATAGATCTTGTACCAGGAGCTGCACCAATAGCTCGTGCTCCTTACAGACTCGTACCCAGCGAGATGAAAGAACTACAAAGCTAATTACAAGAACTTTTAGAGCGTGGTTTCATTCGACCAAGCACATCACCGTGGGGAGCTCCTGTTTTGTTTGTCAAGAAGAAAGATGGTACATTCAGGTTGTGTATCGACTACCGAGAGTTGAACAAACTTACCATCAAGAACCGCTACCCACTACCGAGAATCGATGACTTATTTGATCAACTACAAGGCTCGTCTGTTTATTCAAAGATTGACTTGAAATGTCCCGTTCTTATTGATTAAAAACGTTCCATATTAATTGATTTCGTTGCGAGGTTTTGACCTCTATATGAGACGTTTTTCAAAGACTGCATTCATTTTTAAAACAAACCATAACCTTTATTTCATAAATAAAGGTTTAAAAAGCTTTACGTAGATTATCAAATAATGATAATCTAAAATATCCTGTTTACACACGACCATTACATAATGGTTTACAATACAAATATGTTACATCGAAATCAGTTTCTTGAATGCAGTTTTTACACAATATCATACAAACATGGACTCCAAATCTTGTCCTTATTTTAGTATGCAACAGCGGAAGCTCTTAATATTCACCTGAGAATAAACATGCTTAAAACGTCAACAAAAATGTTGGTGAGTTATAGGTTTAACCTATATATATCAAATCATAATAATAGACCACAAGATTTCATATTTCAATACACATCCCATACATAGAGATAAAAATCATTCATATGGTGAACACCTGGTAACCGACAATAACAAGATGCATATATAAGAATATCCCCATCATTCCGGGACACCCTTCGGATATGATATAAATTTCGAAGTACTAAAGCATCCGGTACTTTGGATGGGGTTTGTTAGGCCCAATAGATCTATCTTTAGGATTCGCGTCAATTAGGGTGTCTGTTCCCTAATTCTTAGATTACCAGACTTAATAAAAAGGGGCATATTCGATTTCGATAATTCAACCATAGAATGTAGTTTCACGTACTTGTGTCTATTTTGTAAATCATTTATAAAACCTGCATGTATTCTCATCCCAAAAATATTAGATTTTAAAAGTGGGACTATAACTCACTTTCACAGATTTTTACTTCGTCGGGAAGTAAGACTTCGCCACTGGTTGATTCACGAACCTATAACAATATATACATATATATCAAAGTATGTTCAAAATATATTTACAACACTTTTAATATATTTTGATGTTTTAAGTTTATTAAGTCAGCTGTCCTCGTTAGTAACCTACAACTAGTTGTCCACAGTTAGATGTACAGAAATAAATCGATAAATATTATCTTGAATCAATCCATGACCCAGTGTATACGTATCTCAGTATTGATCACAACTCAAACTATATATATTTTGGAATCAACCTCAACCCTGTATAGCTAACTCCAACATTCACATATAGAGTGTCTATGGTTGTTCCGAAATATATATAGATGTGTCGACATGATAGGTCGAAACATTGTATACGTGTCTATGGTATCTCAAGATTACATAATATACAATACAAGTTGATTAAGTTATGGTTGGAATAGATTTGTTACCAATTTTCACGTAGCTAAAATGAGAAAAATTATCCAATCTTGTTTTACCCATAACTTCTTCATTTTAAATCCGTTTTGAGTGAATCAAATTGCTATGGTTTCATATTGAACTCTATTTTATGAATCTAAACAGAAAAGTATAGGTTTATAGTCAGAAAAATAAGTTACAAGTCGTTTTTGTAAAGGTAGTCATTTCAGTCGAAAGAACGACGTCTAGATGACCATTTTAGAAAACATACTTCCACTTTGAGTTTAATCATAATTTTTGGATATAGTTTCATGTTCATAATAAAAATCATTTTCTCAGAATAACAACTTTTAAATCAAAGTTTATCATAGTTTTTAATTAACTAACCCAAAACAGCCCGCGGTGTTACTACGACGGCGTAAATCCGGTTTTACGGTGTTTTTCGTGTTTCCAGGTTTTAAATCATTAAGTTAGCATATCATATAGATATAGAACATGTGTTTAGTTGATTTTAAAAGTCAAGTTAGAAGGATTAACTTTTATTTGCGAACAAGTTTAGAATTAACTAAACTATGTTCTAGTGATTACAAGTTTAAACCTTCGAATAAGATAGCTTTATATGTATGAATCGAATGATGTTATGAACATCATTACTACCTTAATTTCCTTGGATAAACCTACTGGAAAAGAGAAAAATGGATCTAGCTTCAATGGATCCTTGGATGGCTCGAAGTTCTTGAAGCAGAATCATGACACGAAAACAAGTTCAAGTAAGATCATCACTTGAAATAAGATTGTTATAGTTATAGAAATTGAACCAAAGTTTGAATATGATTATTACCTTGTATTAGAATGATAACCTACTGTAAGAAACAAAGATTTCTTGAGGTTGGATGATCACCTTACAAGATTGGAAGTGAGCTAGCAAACTTGAAAGTATTCTTGATTTTATGAAACTAGAACTTTTGGAATTTATGAAGAACACTTAGAACTTGAAGATAGAACTTGAGAGAGATCAATTAGATGAAGAAAATTGAAGAATAAAAGTGTTTGTAGGTGTTTTTGGTCGTTGGTGTATGGATTAGATATAAAGGATATGTAATTTTGTTTTCATGTAAATAAGTCATGAATGATTACTCATATTTTTGTAATTTTATGAGATATTTCATGCTAGTTGCCAAATGATGGTTCCCACATGTGTTAGGTGAATCACATGGGCTGCTAATAGCTGATCATTGGAGTGTATATACCAATAGTACATACATCTAAAAGCTGTGTATTGTACGAGTACGAATACGGGTGCATACGAGTAGAATTGTTGATGAAACTGAACGAGGATGTAATTGTAAGCATTTTTGTTAAGTAGAAGTATTTTGATAAGTGTATTGAAGTCTTTCAAAAGTGTATAAATACATATTAAAACACTACATGTATATACATTTTAACTGAGTCGTTAAGTCATCGTTAGTCGTTACATGTAAGTGTTGTTTTGAAACCTTTAGGTTAACGATCTTGTTAAATGTTGTTAACCCAATGTTTATAATATCAAATGAGATTTTAAATTATTATATTATCATGATATTATCATGTATGAATATCTCTTAATATGATATATATACATTAAATGTCTTTACAACGATAATCGTTACATATATGTCTCGTTTAAAAATCATTAAGTTAGTAGTCTTGTTTTTACATATGTAGTTCATTGTTAATATACTTTATGATATGTTTTCTTATCATAGTATCATGTTAACTATATATATATATATATATATATATCCATATATATGTCATCATATAGTTTTTACAAGTTTTAACGTTCGTGAATTACCGATCAACTTGGGTGGTCAATTGTCTATATGAAACATATTTCAATTAATCAAGTCTTAACAAGTTTGATTGCTTAACATGTTGGAAACATTTAATCATGTAAATATCAATCTCAATTAATATATATATAAACATGGAAAAGTTCGGGTCACTACAGTACCTACCCGTTAAATAAATTTCGTCCCGAAATTTTAAGCTGTTGAAGGTGTTGACGAATCTTCTGGAAATAGATGCGGGTATTTCTTCTTCATCTGATCTTCATGCTCCCAGGTGAACTCGGGTCCTCTACGAGCATTCCATCGAACCTTAACAATTGGTATCTTGTTTTGCTTAAGTCTTTTAACCTCACGATCCATTATTTCGACGGGTTCTTCGATGAATTGAAGTTTTTCGTTGATTTGGATTTCATCTAACGGAATAGTGAGATCTTCTTTAGCAAAACATTTCTTTAAATTCGAGACGTGGAAAGTGTTATGTACAGCCGCGAGTTGTTGAGGTAACTCTAGTCGGTAAGCTACTGGTCCGATACGATCAATAATCTTGAATGGTCCAATATACCTTGGATTTAATTTTCCTCGTTTACCAAATCGAACAACGCCTTTCCAAGGTGCAACTTTAAGCATGACCATCTCTCCAATTTCAAATTCTATATCTTTTCTTTTAATGTCAGCGTAGCTCTTTTGTCGACTTTGGGCGGTTTTCAACCGTTGCTGAATTTGGATGATCTTCTCGGTAGTTTCTTGTATAATCTCCGGACCCGTAATCTGTCTATCCCCCACTTCACTCCAACAAATCGGAGACCTGCACTTTCTACCATAAAGTGCTTCAAACGGCGCCATCTCAATGCTTGAATGGTAGCTGTTGTTGTAGGAAAATTCTGCTAACGGTAGATGTCGATCCCAACTGTTTCCGAAATCAATAACACATGCTCGTAGCATGTCTTCAAGCGTTTGTATCGTCCTTTCGCTCTGCCCATCAGTTTGTGGATGATAGGCAGTACTCATGTCTAGACGAGTTCCTAATGCTTGCTGTAATGTCTGCCAGAATCTTGAAATAAATCTGCCATCCCTATCAGAGATAATAGAGATTGGTATTCCATGTCTGGAGATGACTTCCTTCAAATACAGTCGTGCTAACTTCTCCATCTTGTCATCTTCTCTTATTGGCAAGAAGTGTGCTGATTTGGTGAGACGGTCAACTATTACCCAAATAGTATCAAAACCACTTGCAGTCCTTGGCAATTTAGTGATGAAATCCATGGTAATGTTTTCCCATTTCCATTCCGGGATTTCGGGTTGTTGAAGTAGACCTGATGGTTTCTGATGCTCAGCTTTGACCTTAGAACACGTCAAACATTCTCCTACGTATTTAGCAACATCGGCTTTCATACCCGGCCACCAAAAATGTTTCTTGAGATCCTTGTACATCTTCCCCGTTCCAGGATGTATTGAGTATCTGGTTTTATGAGCTTCTCTAAGTACCATTTCTCTCATATCTCCAAATTTTGGTACCCAAATCCTTTCAGCCCTATACCGGGTTCCGTCTTCCCGAATATTAAGATGCTTCTCCGATCCTTTGGGTATTTCATCCTTTAAATTTCCCTCTTTTATAACTCCTTGTTGCGCCTCCTTTATTTGAGTAGTAAGGTTATTATGAATCATTATATTCATAGATTTTACTCGAATGGGTTCTCTGTCCTTCCTGCTCAAGGCATCGGCTACCACATTTGCCTTCCCCGGGTGGTAACGAATCTCAAAGTCGTAATCATTCAATAATTCAATCCACCTACGCTGCCTCATATTCAGTTGTTTCTGATTAAATATGTGTTGAAGACTTTTGTGGTCGGTATATATAATACTTTTGACCCCATATAAGTAGTGCCTCCAAGTCTTTAATGCAAAAACAACCGCGCCTAATTCCAAATCATGCGTCGTATAATTTTGTTCGTGAATCTTCAATTGTCTAGACGCATAAGCAATCACCTTCGTTCGTTGCATTAATACACAACCGAGACCTTGCTTTGATGCATCACAATAAATCACAAAATCATCATTCCCTTCAGGCAATGACAATATAGGTGCCGTAGTTAGCTTTTTCTTCAATAACTGAAACGCTTTCTCTTGTTCATCATTCCATTCAAATTTCTTCCCTTTATGCGTTAATGCAGTCAAGGGTTTTGCTATTCTGGAAAAGTCTTGGATGAACCTTCTGTAGTAACCAGCTAGTCCTAAAAACTGGCGTATGTGTTTCGGAGTTTTCAGGGTTTCCCACTTTTCAACAGTTTCTATCTTTGCCGGATCCACCTTAATACCTTCTTTGTTCACTATGTGACCGAGGAATTGAACTTCTTCCAACCAAAATGCACACTTTGAAAACTTAGCGTACAATTCTTCCTTCCTCAATACTTCTAACACCTTTCTCAAATGTTCACCGTGTTCTTGGTCATTCTTTGAGTATATAAGTATGTCATCAATGAAAACAATGACAAACTTGTCAAGGTATGGTCCACACACTCGGTTCATAAGGTCCATGAACACAGCTGGTGCATTAGTTAAACCAAACGGCATGACCATAAACTCGTAATGACCGTAACGTGTTCTGAAAGCAGTCTTTGGAATATCATCTTCTTTCACCCGCATTTGATGATACCCGGAACGTAAGTCAATCTTTGAATAAACAGACGAGCCTTGTAGTTGATCAAATAAGTCGTCGATTCTCGGTAGTGGGTAGCGGTTCTTGATGGTAAGTTTGTTCAACTCTCGGTAGTCGATACACAACCTGAATGTACCATCTTTCTTCTTGACAAACAAAACAGGAGCTCCCCACGGTGATGTGCTTGGTCGAATGAAACCACGCTCTAAAAGTTCTTGTAATTGGCTTTGTAGTTCTTTCATCTCGCTGGGTGCGAGTCTGTAAGGAGCACGAGCTATTGGTGCAGCTCCTGGTACAAGATCTATTTGAAATTCAACGGATCGATGTGGGGGTAATCCCGGTAATTCTTTCGGAAATACATCGGGAAATTCTTTTGCAATGGGAACATCATTGATGCTCTTTTCTTCAGTTTGTACTTTCTCGACGTGTGCTATAACAGCATAGCAACCTTTTCTTATTAGTTTTTGTGCCTTCAAATTACTAATAAGATGTAGCTTCGTGTTGCCCTTTTCTCCGTACACCATTAAGGGTTTTCCTTTTTCTCGTATAATGCGAATTGCATTTTTGTAACAAACGATCTCCGCTTTCACTTCTTTCAACCAGTCCATACCGATTATCACATCAAAACTCCCTAACTCTACTGGTATCAAATCAATCTTAAATGTTTCGCTAACCAGTTTAATTTCTCGATTCCGACATATATTATCTGCTGAAATTAATTTACTATTTGCTAATTCGAGTAAAAATTTACTATCCAAAGGCGTCAATGGACAACTTAATTTAGCACAAAAATCTCTACTCATATAGCTTCTATCCGCACCCGAATCAAATAAAACGTAAGCAGATTTATTGTCAATAAGAAACGTACCCGTAACAAGCTCCGGGTCTTCCTGTGCCTCTGCCGCATTAATATTGAAAACTCTTCCACGGCCTTGTCCATTCGTGTTCTCCTGGTTCGGGCAATTTCTAATAATGTGGCCTGGTTTTCCACATTTATAACAAACTACATTGGCATAACTTGCTCCGACACTACTTGCTCCGCCATTACTCGTTCCGACACCATTTGTTCCTTTTGTTCTATTAACCCCTGGTCCGTAGACCTCACACTTCGCCGCGCTATGACCATTTCTTTTACACTTGATGCAAAATTTGGTGCAGAACCCCGAGTGATTCTTTTCACACCTTTGGCATAGCTGCTTCTGATTGTTGTTGTTGTTGCGGTTATTATTGTTGTTGGGATGATTGTTGTAGTTGCTGTTGTTGTTGTTGTTGTTGTTGGGCCGTTTGTTGTAGTTGCGGTTGATGTTGCGATTGTTGGGATAATTGTTGCGATTATTGTTGTAATTGTTGTTGTTGTTGTATTGGTGATTCTTATCACCGTTTTCCTCCCACTTTCTTTTGACTTGCTTCACATTGGCCTCTTCAGCAGTCTGTTCTTTAATTCTTTCTTCAATTTGGTTCACGAGTTTGTGAGCCATTCTACATGCCTGTTGTATGGAGGCGGGCTCGTGTGAACTTATATCTTCTTGGATTCTTTCCGGTAATCCTTTCACAAACACGTCGATCTTCTCTTCCTCATCTTCGAATGCTCCCGGACACAATAGGCACAATTCTGTGAATCGTCTTTCGTACGTGGTAATATCAAATCCTTGGGTTCGTAACCCTCTAAGTTCTGTCTTGAGCTTATTGACCTCGGTTCTGGGACGGTACTTCTCGTTCATCAAGTGCTTGAATGCTGACCACGGTAGTGCGTACGCATCATCTTGTCCCACTTGCTCTAGATAGGTATTCCACCATGTTAACGCAGAACCTGTGAAGGTATGCGTAGCGTACTTCACTTTGTCCTCTTCAGTACACTTACTTATGGCAAACACCGATTCAACCTTCTCGGTCCACCGTTTCAATCCGATCGGTCCTTCGGTTCCATCAAATTCCAAAGGTTTGCAGGCAGTGAATTCTTTGTAGGTGCATCCTACACGATTTCCTGTACTGCTAGATCCAAGGTTATTGTTGGTATGTAGCGCAGCCTGTACTGCGGCTATGTTTGAAGCTAGAAAAGTACGGAATTCCTCTTCATTCATATTCACGGTGTGTCGAGTAGTCGGTGCCATTTCCTTCAAAATAGTTAAATGGAACAAGTTAATCATACAGAATATTAAGAGTAGTTAATAGTATTTCGTAGCATAATATGAACTCATTTATAAAAGCTTTTTCTTCATATTAGCGTTTTATAAGTTTAAATTCGGGTAGTACCTACCCGTTAAGTTCATACTTAGTAGCTAATATACAATTCAACTACTACAATTCTATATGAAAAACTGATTATAATAATATTTCGCGTTCAAACTTTTATACAATATTTTACAAACTTACAATACCGCTTATTTTACATAAAGCATGAAATATAGCACACAATAACTTTGATACAAGATAGTTGTGAAGACAATTCTAGCTAGTACACAAGTCGTTCAGCAAAGGAAATAAAGACACGTAATTCATACGTCCAGAAACAAGTCATGCATTCTGGTTTTACTAGGACTACTTCCCATCCTTGGTCTTGTGCAACATAACCGTTATGGCCGTTGATAAGACAGCGTGTTGTAACGTCATCAAAGGGACGAGGGTTACGTAATGTCCAACAGTCCCGTAATAATCTAAAAACCTCATTTCTTACCCCAATTACCGACTCCGTCACTTGTGGAAACGTTTTGTTTAATAGTTGTAGCCCGATGTTCTTGTTCTCACTTTGGTGAGAAGCGAACATTACTAATCCGTAAGCATAACATGCTTCTTTATGTTGCATGTTAGCCGCTTTTTCTAAATCACGAAGTCCAATATTCGGATATATTGAGTCAAAATAATTTCTTAACCCGTTGCGTAAAATAGCATTTGGGTTCCCCGCAATATATGCGTCAAAGTAAACACATCGTAACTTATGGGTTTCCCAATGTGATATTCCCCATCTTTCAAACGAAAGTCTCTTATAAACCAAGACATTCTTGGAACGTTCTTCGAATGTCTTACAAACTGATCTCGCCTTAAATAGTTGTGCTGAAGAATTCTGGCCGACTCTAGACAAGATTTCATCAATCATGTCTCCGGGTAGGTCTCTTAAAATATTGGGTTGTCTATCCATTTTTTGTTTTTAAACTGTAAAATAGACAAGAGTTAGATTCATAAAAAAAATACTTATTAATACAAGCAATTTTTACATATATCATAAAGCATAAGAACACTATATTACATATATTACACCACACGAATACAACTATCTTATTCCGACTCGCTCGTTTCTTCTTCTTCGGTTTTGGTTCGTTTTGCCAAGTTTCTAGGGATATATGATGTTCCCCTAATACGAGCCGTCGTTGTCCACATTGGTTTAGAAAAACCTGGTGGTTTAGAGGTTCCCGGGTCATTGTTACAACTTAAGGACTTCGGGGGTTGACGATACATATAAAGTTCATCGGGGTTGGAATTAGATTTCTCTATTTTTATGCCCTTTCCCTTATTATTTTCTTTTGCCTTTTTAAATTCAGTTGGGGTAATTTCTATAACATCATCGGAATTCTCGTCGGAATCCGATTCATCGGAGAATTGGTATTCCTCCCAATATTTTGCTTCCTTGGCGGAAACACCATTGACCATAATTAACTTTGGTCGGTTGGTTGAGGATTTTCTTTTACTTAACCGTTTTATTATTTCCCCCACCGGTTCTATTTCTTCATCCGGTTCCGATTCTTCTTCCGGTTCCGATTCTTCTTCCGGTTCCGACTCTTCTTCCGGTTCCTCTTCGGGAACTTGTGAATCAGTCCACAAATCATTCCAATTTACATTTGACTCTTCATTATTATTAGGTGAGTCAATGGGACTTGTTCTAGAGATAGACATCTATCACATAATATCAAACACGTTAAGAGATTAATATATCACATAATATTCATATGTTAAAAATATATAGTTTCCAACAAAAATGTTAAGCAATCATTTTTAAAGAAAACACGGTCGAAGTCCAGACTCACTAATGCATCCTAACAAACTCGATAAGACACACTAATGCAAATTTTCTGGTTCTCTAAGACCAACGCTCTGATACCAACTGAAATGTCCCGTTCTTATTGATTAAAAACGTTCCATATTAATTGATTTCGTTGCGAGGTTTTGACCTCTATATGAGACGTTTTTCAAAGACTGCATTCATTTTTAAAACAAACCATAACCTTTATTTCATAAATAAAGGTTTAAAAAGCTTTACGTAGATTATCAAATAATGATAATCTAAAATATCCTGTTTACACACGACCATTACATAATGGTTTATAATACAAATATGTTACATCGAAATCAGTTTCTTGAATGCAGTTTTTACACAATATCATACAAACATGGACCCCAAATCTTGTCCTTATTTTAGTATGCAACAGCGGAAGCTCTTAATATTCACCTGAGAATAAACATGCTTAAAACGTCAACAAAAATGTTGGTGAGTTATAGGTTTAACCTATATATATCAAATCATAATAATAGACCACAAGATTTCATATTTCAATACACATCCCATACATAGAGATAAAAATCATTCATATGGTGAACACCTGGTAACCGACAATAACAAGATGCATATATAAGAATATCCCCATCATTCCGGGACACCCTTCGGATATGATATAAATTTCGAAGTACTAAAGCATCCGGTACTTTGGATGGGGTTTGTTAGGCCCAATAGATCTATCTTTAGGATTCGCGTCAATTAGGGTGTCTGTTCCCTAATTCTTAGATTACCAGACTTAATAAAAAGGGGCATATTCGATTTAGATAATTCAACCATAGAATGTAGTTTCACGTACTTGTGTCTATTTTGTAAATCATTTATAAAACCTGCATGTATTCTCATCCCAAAAATATTAGATTTTAAAAGTGGGACTATAACTCACTTTCACAGATTTTTACTTCGTCGGGAAGTAAGACTTCGCCACTGGTTGATTCACGAACCTATAACAATATATACATATATATCAAAGTATGTTCAAAATATATTTACAACACTTTTAATATATTTTGATGTTTTAAGTTTATTAAGTCAGCTGTCCTCGTTAGTAACCTACAACTAGTTGTCCACAGTTAGATGTACAGAAATAAATTGATAAATATTATCTTGAATCAATCCATGACCCAGTGTATACGTATCTCAGTATTGATCACAACTCAAACTATATATATTTTGGAATCAACCTCAACCCTGTATAGCTAACTCCAACATTCACATATAGAGTGTCTATGGTTGTTCCGAAATATATATAGATGTGTCGACATGATAGGTCGAAACATTGTATACGTGTCTATGGTATCTCAAGATTACATAATATACAATACAAGTTGATTAAGTTATGGTTGGAATAGATTTGTTACCAATTTTCACGTAGCTAAAATGAGAAAAATTATCCAATCTTGTTTTACCCATAACTTCTTCATTTTAAATCCGTTTTGAGTGAATCAAATTGCTATGGTTTCATATTGAACTCTATTTTATGAATCTAAACAGAAAAGTATAGGTTTATAGTCAGAAAAATAAGTTACAAGTCGTTTTTGTAAAGGTAGTCATTTCAGTCGAAAGAACGACGTCTAGATGACCATTTTAGAAAACATACTTCCACTTTGAGTTTAATCATAATTTTTGGATATAGTTTCATGTTCATAATAAAAATCATTTTCTCAGAATAACAACTTTTAAATCAAAGTTTATCATAGTTTTTAATTAACTAACCCAAAACAGCCCGCGGTGTTACTACGACGGCGTAAATCCGGTTTTACGGTGTTTTTCGTGTTTCCAGGTTTTAAATCATTAAGTTAGCATATCATATAGATATAGAACATGTGTTTAGTTGATTTTAAAAGTCAAGTTAGAAGGATTAACTTTTATTTGCGAACAAGTTTAGAATTAACTAAACTATGTTCTAGTGATTACAAGTTTAAACCTTCGAATAAGATAGCTTTATATGTATGAATCGAATGATGTTATGAACATCATTACTACCTTAATTTCCTTGGATAAACCTACTGGAAAAGAGAAAAATGGATCTAGCTTCAATGGATCCTTGGATGGCTCGAAGTTCTTGAAGCAGAATCATGACACGAAAACAAGTTCAAGTAAGATCATCACTTGAAATAAGATTGTTATAGTTATAGAAATTGAACCAAAGTTTGAATATGATTATTACCTTGTATTAGAATGATAACCTACTGTAAGAAACAAAGATTTCTTGAGGTTGGATGATCACCTTACAAGATTGGAAGTGAGCTAGCAAACTTGAAAGTATTCTTGATTTTATGAAACTAGAACTTTTGGAATTTATGAAGAACACTTAGAACTTGAAGATAGAACTTGAGAGAGATCAATTAGATGAAGAAAATTGAAGAATAAAAGTGTTTGTAGGTGTTTTTGGTCGTTGGTGTATGGATTAGATATAAAGGATATGTAATTTTGTTTTCATGTAAATAAGTCATGAATGATTACTCATATTTTTGTAATTTTATGAGATATTTCATGCTAGTTGCCAAATGATGGTTCCCACATGTGTTAGGTGACTCACATGGGCTGCTAAGAGCTGATCATTGGAGTGTATATACCAATAGTACATACATCTAAAAGCTGTGTATTGTACGAGTACGAATACGGGTGCATACGAGTAGAATTGTTGATGAAACTGAACGAGGATGTAATTGTAAGCATTTTTGTTAAGTAGAAGTATTTTGATAAGTGTATTGAAGTCTTTCAAAAGTGTATAAATACATATTAAAACACTACATGTATATACATTTTAACTGAGTCGTTAAGTCATCGTTAGTCGTTACATGTAAGTGTTGTTTTGAAACCTTTAGGTTAACGATCTTGTTAAATGTTGTTAACCCAATGTTTATAATATCAAATGAGATTTTAAATTATTATATTATCATGATATTATCATGTATGAATATCTCTTAATATGATATATATACATTAAATGTCTTTACAACGATAATCGTTACATATATGTCTCGTTTAAAAATCATTAAGTTAGTAGTCTTGTTTTTACATATGTAGTTCATTGTTAATATACTTTATGATATGTTTTCTTATCATAGTATCATGTTAACTATATATATATATATATCCATATATATGTCATCATATAGTTTTTACAAGTTTTAACGTTCGTGAATTACCGATCAACTTGGGTGGTCAATTGTCTATATGAAACATATTTCAATTAATCAAGTCTTAACAAGTTTGATTGCTTAACATGTTGAAAACATTTAATCATGTAAATATCAATCTCAATTAATATATATATAAACATGGAAAAGTTCGGGTCACTACATGACTTACGTTCCGGGTATCATCAAATGCGGGTGAAAGAAGATGATATTCCAAAGACTGCTTTCAGAACACGTTACGGTCATTACGAGTTTATGGTCATGCCGTTTGGTTTAACTAATGCACCAGCTGTGTTCATGGACCTTATGAACCGAGTGTGTGGACCATACCTTGACAAGTTTGTCATTGTTTTCATTGATGACATACTTATTTACTCAAAGAATGACCAAGAACACGGTGAACATTTGAGAAAGGTGTTAGAAGTATTGAGAAAGGAAGAATTGTACGCTAAGTTTTCAAAGTGTGCATTTTGGTTGGAAGAAGTTCAATTCCTCGGTCACATAGTGAACAAAGAAGGTATTAAGGTGGATCCGGCAAAGATAGAAACTGTTGAAAAGTGGGAAACCCTGAAAACTCCGAAACACATACGCCAGTTTTTAGGACTAGCTGGTTACTACAGAAGGTTCATCCAAGACTTTTCCAGAATAGCAAAACCCTTGACTGCATTAACGCATAAAGGGAAGAAATTTGAATGGAATGATGAACAAGAGAAAGCATTTCAGTTATTGAAGAAAAAGCTAACTACGGCACCTATATTGTCATTGCCTGAAGGGAATGATGATTTTGTGATTTATTGTGATGCATCAAAGCAAGGTCTCGGTTGTGTATTAATGCAACGAACGAAGGTGATTGCTTATGCATCTAGACAATTGAAGATTCACGAACAAAATTATACGACGCATGATTTGGAATTAGGCGCGGTTGTTTTTGCATTAAAGACTTGGAGGCACTACTTATATGGGGTCAAAAGTATTATATATACCGACCACAAAAGTCTTCAACACATATTTAATCAGAAACAACTGAATATGAGGCAGCGTAGGTGGATTGAATTATTGAATGATTACGACTTTGAGATTCGTTACCACCCAGGGAAGGCAAATGTGGTAGCCGATGCCTTGAGCAGGAAGGACAGAGAACCCATTCGAGTAAAATCTATGAATATAATGATTCATAATAACATTACTACTCAAATAAAGGAGGCGCAACAACGAGTTTTAAAAGAGGGAAATTTAAAGGATGAAATACCCAAAGGATCGGAGAAGCATCTTAATATTCGGGAAGACGGAACCCGGTATAGGGCTGAAAGGATTTGGGTACCAAAATTTGGAGATATGAGAGAAATGGTACTTAGAGAAGCTCATAAAACCAGATACTCAATACATCCTGGAACGGGGAAGATGTACAAGGATCTCAAGAAACATTTTTGGTGGCCGGGTATGAAAGCCGATGTTGCTAAATACGTAGGAGAATGTTTGACGTGTTCTAAGGTCAAAGCTGAGCATCAGAAACCATCAGGTCTACTTCAACAACCCGAAATCCCGGAATGGAAATGGGAAAACATTACCATGGATTTCATCACAAAATTGCAAGGACTGCAAGTGGTTTTGATACTATTTGGGTAATAGTTGACCGTCTCACCAAATCAGCACACTTCCTGCCAATAAGAGAAGATGACAAGATGGAGAAGTTAGCACGACTGTATTTGAAGGAAGTCATCTCCAGACATGGAATACCAATCTCTATTATCTCTGATAGGGATGGCAGATTTATTTCAAGATTCTGGCAGACATTACAGCAAGCATTAGGAACTCGTCTAGACATGAGTACTGCCTATCATCCACAAACTGATGGACAGAGCGAAAGGACGATACAAATGCTTGAAGACATGCTACGAGCATGTGTTATTGATTTCGGAAACAGTTGGGATCGACATCTACCGTTAGCAGAATTTTCCTACAACAACAGCTACCATTCAATCATTGAGATGGCGCCGTTTGAAGCACTTTATGGTAGAAAGTGCAGGTCTCCGATTTGTTGGAGTGAAGTGGGGGATAGACAGATTACGGGTCCGGAGATTATACAAGAAACTACCGAGAAGATCATCCAAATTCAACAACGGTTGAAAACCGCCCAAAGTCGACAAAAGAGCTACGCTGACATTAAAAGAAAAGATATAGAATTTGAAATTGGAGAGATGGTCATGCTTAAAGTTGCACCTTGGAAAGGCGTTGTTCGATTTGGTAAACGAGGGAAATTAAATCCAAGGTATATTGGACCATTCAAGATTATTGATCGTGTCGGACCAGTAGCTTACCGACTAGAGTTACCTCAACAACTCGCGGCTGTACATAACACTTTCCATGTCTCGAATTTGAAGAAATGTTTTGCTAAAGAAGATCTCACTATTCCGTTAGATGAAATCCAAATCAACAAAAAACTTCAATTCATCGAAGAACCCGTCGAAATAATGGATCGTGAGGTTAAAAGACTTAAGCAAAACAAGATACCAATTGTTAAGGTTCGATGGAATGCTCGTAGAGGACCCGAGTTCACCTGGGAGCGTGAAGATCAGATGAAGAAGAAATACCCGCATCTATTTCCAGAAGATTCGTCAACACCTTCAACAGCTTAAAATTTCGGGACGAAATTTATTTAACGGGTAGGTACTGTAGTGACCCGAACTTTTCCATGTTTATATATATTAATTGAGATTGATATTTACATGATTAAATGTTTCCAACATGTTAAGCAATCAAACTTGTTAAGACTTGATTAATTGAAATATGTTTCATATAGACAATTGACCACCCAAGTTGACCGGTGATTCACGAACGTTAAAACTTGTAAAAACTATATGATGACATATATATGGATATATATATAGTTAACATGATACTATGATAAGTAAACATATCATTAAGTATATTAACAATGAACTACATATGTAAAAACAAGACTACTAACTTAATGATTTTTAAACGAGACATATATGTAACGATTATCGTATTAAAGACATTTAATGTATATATATCATATTAAGAGATATTCATACATGATAATATCATGATAATATAATAATTTAAAATCTCATTTCATATTATAAACATTGGGTTAACAACATTTAACAAGATCGTTAACCTAAAGGTTTCAAAACAACACTTACATGTAACGACTAACGATGACTTAACGACTCGGTTAAAATGTATATACATGTAGTGTTTTAATATGTATTTATACACTTTTGAAAGACTTCAATACACTTATCAAAATACTTCTACTTAACAAAAATGCTTACAATTACATCCTCGTTCAGTTTCATCAACAATTCTACTCGTATGCACCCGTATTCGTACTCGTACAATACACAGCTTTTAGATGTATGTACTATTGGTATATACACTCCAATGATCAGCTATTAGCAGCCCATGTGAGTCACCTAACACATGTGGGAACCATCATTTGGCAACTAGCATGAAATATCTCATAAAATTACAAAAATATGAGTAATCATTCATGACTTATTTACATGAAAACAAAATTACATATCCTTTATATCTAATCCATACACCAACGACCAAAAACACCTACAAACACTTTCATTCTTCAATTTTCTTCATCTAATTGATCTCTCTCAAGTTCTATCTTCAAGTTCTAAGTGTTCTTCATAAATTCCAAAAGTTCTAGTTTCATAAAATCAAGAATACTTTCAAGTTTGCTAGCTCACTTCCAATCTTGTAAGGTGATCATCCAACCTCAAGAAATCTTTGTTTCTTACAGTAGGTTATCATTCTAATACAAGGTAATAATCATATTCAAACTTTGGTTCAATTTCTATAACTATAACAATCTTATTTCAAGTGATGATCTTACTTGAACTTGTTTTCGTGTCATGATTCTGCTTCAAGAACTTCGAGCCATCCAAGGATCCATTGAAGCTAGATCCAATTTTCTCTTTTCCAGTAGGTTTATCCAAGGAACTTAAGGTAGTAATGATGTTCATAACATCATTCAATTCATACATATAAAGCTATCTTATTCGAAGGTTTAAACTTGTAATCACTAGAACATAGTTTAGTTAATTCTAAACTTGTTCGC
Organism: Rutidosis leptorrhynchoides; assembly: GCF_046630445.1. Classification (NCBI taxonomy): domain Eukaryota; kingdom Viridiplantae; phylum Streptophyta; class Magnoliopsida; order Asterales; family Asteraceae; genus Rutidosis; species Rutidosis leptorrhynchoides. Next base: position 179,167,346 of record NC_092342.1, on the reverse strand, counting down.
AAACAAAAGTTAATCCTTCTAACTTGACTTTTAAAATCAACTAAACACATGTTCTATATCTATATGATATGCTAACTTAATGATTTAAAACCTGGAAACACGAAAAACACCGTAAAACCGGATTTACGCCGTCGTAGTAACACCGCGGGCTGTTTTGGGTTAGTTAATTAAAAACTATGATAAACTTTGATTTAAAAGTTGTTATTCTGGGAAAATGATTTTTATTATGAACATGAAACTATATCCAAAAATTATGGTTAAACTCAAAGTGGAAGTATGTTTTCTAAAATGGTCATCTAGACGTCGTTCTTTCGACTGAAATGACTACCTTTACAAAAACGACTTGTAACTTATTTTTCCGACTATAAACCTATACTTTTTCTGTTTAGATTCATAAAATAGAGTTCAATATGAAACCATAGCAATTTGATTCACTCAAAACGGATTTAAAATGAAGAAGTTATGGGTAAAACAAGATTGGATAATTTTTCTCATTTTAGCTACGTGAAAATTGGTAACAAATCTATTCCAACCATAACTTAATCAACTTGTATTGTATATTATGTAATCTTGAGATACCATAGACACGTATACAATGTTTCGACCTATCATGTCGACACATCTATATATATTTCGGAACAACCATAGACACTCTATATGTGAATGTTGGAGTTAGCTATACAGGGTTGAGGTTGATTCCAAAATATATATAGTTTGAGTTGTGATCAATACTGAGATACGTATACACTGGGTCGTGGATTGATTCAAGATAATATTTATCGATTTATTTCTGTACATCTAACTGTGGACAACTAGTTGTAGGTTACTAACGAGGACAGATGACTTAATAAACTTAAAACATCAAAATATATTAAAAGTGTTGTAAATATATTTTGAACATACTTTGATATACATGTATATATTGTTATAGGTTTGTGAATCAACCAGTGGCCAAGTCTTACTTCCCGACGAAGTAAAAATCTGTGAAAGTGAGTTATAGTCCCACTTTTAAAATCTAATATTTTTGGGATGAGAATACATGCAGGTTTTATAAATGATTTACAAAATGGACACAAGTACGTGAAACTACATTCTATGGTTGAATTATCGAAATCGAATATGCCCCTTTTTATTAAGTCTGGTAATCTAAGAATTAGGGAACAGACACCCTAATTGACGCGAATCCTAAAGATAGATCTATTGGGCCTAACAAACCCCATCCAAAGTACCGGATGCTTTAGTACTTCGAAATTTATATCATATCCGAAGGGTGTCCCGGAATGATGGGGATATTCTTATATATGCATCTTGTTAATGTCGGTTACCAGGTGTTCACCATATGAATGATTTTTATCTCTATGTATGGGATGTGTATTGAAATATGAAATCTTGTGGTCTATTATTATGATTTGATATATATAGGTTAAACCTATAACTCACCAACATTTTTGTTGACGTTTTAAGCATGTTTATTCTCAGGTGATTATTAAGAGCTTCCGCTGTCGCATACTTAAATAAGGACGAGATTTGGAGTCCATGCTTGTATAATATTGTGTAAAAACTGCATTCAAGAAACTTATTTTGTTGTAACATATTTGTATTGTAAACCATTATGTAATGGTCGTGTGTAAACAGGATATTTTAGATTATCATTATTTGATAATCTACGTAAAGCTTTTTAAAACCTTTATCTATGAAATCAAGGTTATGGTTTGTTTTAAAAATGAATGCAGTCTTTGAAAAACGTCTCATATAGAGGTCAAAACCTCACAACGAAATCAATTAATATGGAACGTTTTTAATCAAAAAGAACGGGACATTTCATGAATGACTCCAAGTAATATCATTAAAGTGAGCAAATGCACAGCGGAAGATTTCTTTCATACCTGAGAATAAATATGCTTTAAAGTGTCAACCAAGAGGTTGGTGAGTTCATTAGTTTAACATAAATAATCATTTCATAAATTTTAATAGACCACAAGATTTCATATTTTCATTTCTTATATACATACGTCCCATGCATAGAGACAAAAATATCATTCATATGGATTGAACACCTGGTAACCGACATTCACAATATGCATATAAGAATATCCCCATCATTCCGGGATCCTCCTTCGGACATGATATAATTTCGAAGTACTAAACCATCCGGTACTTTGGATGGGGCTTGTTGGGCCCGATAGATCTATCTTTAGAGTTCGCGTCAATTAGGGTGTCTGTTCCCTAATTCTTAGATTACCAGACTTAATAAAAAGGGCATATTCGATTAGATAATTCAACCATAGAATGTAGTTTCGATTACTTGTGTCTATCTCGTAAAGCATTTATAAAAGCAGCGCATGTATTCTCAGTCCCAAAAATATATATTGCAAAAGCATTTAAAAGGGGATTAATGAAACTCACCTAATGTATTTTGTAGTAAAAATACATAGAACGATATTGAACAAGTATAGGGTTGGCCTCGGATTCACGAACCTATATCATTTGTATATATATATATATATATATATATATTAAAACGTATATTCATAATCAGACAATTTAAATATTATTATTAGTGAAATCGTTTTTTTATATCAATAACTTATATTCATTTTATAAAGTAAAAATATTAATTTCTGTTATGTTATATATATAATTAGTATATATATATATATATATAAATATATATCATTTGTTTGTTTAATCAGTATTTTAATAATTCAATATAATATTTGAATGGATAGCATTAATGATAGTACTAATATTAATAATAATGACCATAGTATTAATAATTCTATTGATGATATTATTAACAATAGTTTTTATAATAATTTTCATAATAATGATAATAACAGTAGTTTTTAATAAAATGGATAATTTAATAATAATGGTAATGAAAATAATAATTTTGATAATAATACTTAATACTAATCCTAAATGGTAATAATAATACTTATAATAATATTTTTAATAAAAATAATAATAATCTTAATGTTAATACTAATGTCTTTAATAATAATTATAGTTATGATAAATAATAATAATAAAAATGATACTTTTAATAATAATAATAGAAAAATGATAAATTAAATAATACTTTGACTAATATTAATAATAATAATAATAATGATAACTTTACTTAAATGATAATTTTTAATATTTTTAGTAAGAACAATATTAGTAATAATAATAAATATAATGTCTAATATAATAATACTCTTACTAATAATGATATTAATAATGATTTTACTAATAATAATACTTCTAATAGTAATATCAGTGATAATATCTAATTTGGATCATGACTTAATTATAGTTTTACCCATTTTCATATTTGTATTCATAATTCATAGTTTATATGCATATATAATTATAATCCTTACAATAACTCTTATCATAATATTAACAATAATAATACTAAATAATAATACTTAATACACCAATAATAACACAATTAATAATAATCTTAATATAAACAATAATAAAATTAATAGGAATAATAATAATAACACTAAACAATAATAAAATTTGATAATGAGAGTTATACCCTCCTAAACGTCATTAGAGCATAATCGTCATTCATCATCACCATCGTCCATGATCATCATGATCTTCAATATCGTCATCATCATACTCAATCCATAATCATAAAATAAAAAAAAAATTAATAGTAGATATGATAAAATAATAATAATAATAATCATAATAATAATATGATAAAAGGTATACCATTATCATTATCATTTCCATGTTTTATCATTATCATTAAACACCACAGCACCATCTTCCTCATCATGTCTCAGCATCATCATCATCAACATCATGTCTCAGCATCATCATCATCATCATCATGTCTCGGTATAAACATTATATCTCGACATAAACATCATCACCTCTCGGCATCATCAACATCATCATGTCTCGGCATCATCATCGTCATCATGTCTCGGCATAAACATCATCATCATCATGTCTCGGCATAAACATCATATCTCGACATAAATATCATCACCTCTCGGCATCATCATCATCGACATAAAATCACGATTCCATGGTGACCCATTACTATTCATCACCATCAACATTATCATTGTTCATCATCCCGTATCATCATCTTCATCATCACCCATTCTATCATTGTCTTGTACGTCATAGTGACATCATCATCATCATCTTCTGTCGACTCATCATACATCGCTTGTCATCATCTAACTTCATCATCGCCATCTTCATGAATCATTCATCTCATCATCTCTCAAATCATGTATCATATCACCTTCATCATCATCGACTATCACTCATCATCATCAACATTATTCATCATCTCCATCGATAACTTCACTGTTGTTTAGCAGAACAGAAAACAGAAGACTTAGCAGCAGTAGCGGTGGTCTGTGGTGGTGGTTTCGACGATGAACAGCAGCAGAACAGTAGCAGCAATAATCAACAATAATTAGGGGCAATTAGCGGTTAAAGGTGGTGATCAAAGATGTGGGAAGGTGACGATGGTGAATTAAGAAGGAGAGAAGAAAGAGAGAGAGATGGTGGCGGTTACCGGTGGTGATGGTGGCCGGTGGTGGGGGTGGCAGCGAGTCTGGTGGAGGTGAATGCCTTTCCCCTCTCATACGACATATAGATACATATATATATTACATATATATAGATATATATATATATATATATTATATAATAATATAATTGATATTTATTATGTATTATATAATATTTAATATTAATATTAATAATTAATAATAATAATAATAATAATAATAAAAAATAAAACATAAACAAGTGAATGATTGAAGTAATACAGTATGCATAAAAGTCCCTTCCTTTCTGCCGACAATTGATTTAGGATAGATATATCGTGTCCATTGCTAAACAGTTACGAAATAAAAAGTGTCCCTAAAAATCTCAAATTTTTAGATTAAATATATTTAATTATATCACTCATTATCTGATTGAAACCTGATCAAAAAGGTTCTAAAAATATTTAATTTCTGTTCCAATTTATATGTACGGAGTACCTATATTCAAACTAAAAAGGGTAAAAATATATTTAACAAATCTAAGATCTTCGAAATCAATTTGCAGTTCAACTTTTATTTCAATCCATCATGAACAATTATTATATCTATATTAAAATTAACAAAACGTCAACCGAGTGTTACTAACGTTTACTAATTAAGCTCGAAATCATTTATTTTTAATATGTTCACATTCTATATAAAAACAGTTTTAAAATTAGTAAGTTTAATTACTAAAACAAATATATTATATATTTTTAAACAATTAAATTTACTATAACTTTATATATTTACAAATATTATATATATACATAATTATATATATATATATATATATATATATCTATATATTTATAAATATTGATTCCATTACATCGCATGTTATTTTACATATTAATTCTAACAGTTTAATCATATATTATTTCAATAATATCTATATGCATCTATTTATATAGTTGTTCGTGAATCGTCGGGAATAGTCGAAGGATAATTGATTACATTAACACAATTCAAAGTTTTTAAAAACATTAACATTACAGACCTTGCTTATCATATCAAAACTATATAAAGATTAAGTTTAAATTTGGTCGGAAATTCCCGGGTCATCACAGTACCTACCCGTTAAAGAAATTTCGTCCCGAAATTTGAGTGGGGTGGTCATGGCTAACAATAAAAAATGTTTTCATGACCAATATGAGTTGATAATTAGAGGTTTATCATCATTGAATAATGATGATAAAACAATTTGATTATTCTAAGAATACGAATGTAGCTATTGCAAAATAGTGAATTGAAGAAAATAAGATCTTTCCTTAGCTTTTGACGTAAACAGGGTTGAATTCCGGAATTCATGGGATTTATAGAAAATCTTCAAAATCAAAAAGATTTGATTCTTCGGTGAGTAAGGAAATTAAGATCTCTATAATTAAATACGGTGATCTGCCTTGATTACTCTGTCTGATATTTCTATTATAAATTAAGCTCTTCCGTTCCATTATTCTCACCATTCTTATTCTTTCTTTCTTAGTTCATATATCCCAAAAGATTGTGAAAATGCTTAGTCTAGTTCTGACCCTTGTCCTCATTCTTACTATCGCAACAATCATTCTCCTTTTCCAACTTCCACCAGAGGAATCTGCCTTCTTCTATTTCGCCTTTGGGATTATAATGTTTTTACTTCTCTCATGTCTTTATGTTGCGATAAACATTGATATGCACGGTTTGATTTGTCAAATTACCAGAATCACTGAGAATATAACTATCAAGAATATATTTTCTTGATATGTTCGGAGGTGAAGTAGAATGAACGAGTCGTGTAACATGGCACATGATGACGTTATGATCTGTGAATCATCACGTTTCATTAGAAACTCAGCATGACTTACTGTAATATAATCACGGTGATCAAGTGTCATTATATTATACTAACTCATGCATCAGTTCCCAACACTACTTCAAAAACATTCATATTTTAAGCTCGAAAGTTTACAGAATATAGACACTAACAGTTTCTATATGATGTAACATTGATAGCATGAAAAGATTAATGATTTCAGATAAGAGTAATTATAAAAAAAAAATATCTTCAGAAATATGGAGAATATTTATAATGAAAGATACGATGATATCTTAGAATTTCTAATATCGAAGTATGATGAAGAAGATTTATCCGTAAGGGTTTAGCTTCGGAAGCAAGGTATTCGCTAAAGATTTCATCAGAAACAGAATCATTTAGTCAAACTTATTCTTTGTGATTTGTCCACGGCTTCTTTCATAGTTTCGCATAATCCGCTTTTCGGTACTAGATTTTCTATTGAATGTTTCCAATACCATGATACACAGAAAGCACGAAGAGGTATATAATTTCGGACGAGAATATTTATGAAAATATCCTCAGAAATATCGAAGATATTGATGATGATATTTTGGAATTTCTAAGTTCGATGGTTGATAGAGATAGATTTTCTGCAAGATTTTAACATGACTTCGGAGCAAGATATTCTCTAAAGATTTCAACGGATCCAGAATTATCTGGATTCTTTGAATATAAGGTTTGGTCCTTGTATTTATCCTTGGTCTCCTTCATGGTTAACTCTATCCGTTTTCCAGTTCCAACGTTTCTGAGCTTTTCCAACATATTATTCTTTATCATCAAACTTTCGATGATTAAGGTCGTTTACGGTTGTCTACGGTTTCTGTTGCTTCGTTCAGCTTTTTCAACATTCAGAGTATTAATTTGTAGACTGGGTGCTTTTTAGAATTTCAGAATGAAAGATCATAATTCTAAGAGATAAATGTTATATGGATACATATAACTGTTGATGTAGATATGTTGTGAGTTTTCAAAGTACAGATAGCTGATTCCCGGTAATTGGTATGGCAGTTCTCGTTACAAGATGTGGATGAGTATATGATAGGGTTTCAATGAAGAAATATAATGATTTATCGGAGAGATTTAAACCAAGAAGCAACGAGGTTGCTGGTACGTCTGCTAGTAAATATGGTAAAATATGGAAGGTTCCCCGGTAACAATAAGAGAACATACATAATAATCAAGGTGATAATAAGGTTGTTTCGAACGAAAAGTCGAAGTTGATTTGCTGAAGCTGTGACAAAATTTGCTACTTTGAAAAGAGATCGCAAAGTTATTTTTGCTAATAAATGCCAAAGGATCTGACGCGGCTACGTATTAAACTTTTACTCAGTGGCCGAGAGTTTCCAGGTGCATAACTAAATGCATAAATCTTTCCCTCCGTAGCTGAAGTGCGGTTGGTTCATCCTCTCGATTGAGGTGTTTTCAAGAATCATGAAAGGTTTGAACGCAGATTGTAATTGTCAAGATACAATGAGGTTTAAGATGAAATCAAGTGGCAAACTTGAAGTATTGTTTAGTTTCATATGTTATAATAAATATTTTAATTGATTTTTAATTGTCCAATCTTATTAGTCCACAGTCGATAGTCCACAGTTGACAGTTCAATAATTCATATATAGTTTAATATATCATATTTGAATTAATTAATACGTGTCGTGACCCGTATACGTCTCAGACTCGATCACAACTCAAAGTATATATATTATTATAGAATCAACCTCAACCCTGTATAGAGAACTCGATCATTACTGCATATAGAGTGTCTATGGTGATTCCAAATAATATATATAGATGCGTCGATATGATATGTCAAAACCTTGTATACGTGTCCCGATATTTAAAGTGCGTAAATTAAATAACAAAAATTAAATGACGATAAATAAAGTGCGTAAATTAAATAACAGAAATTAAATGACGATAAATAAAATTGCGATAATTAAATTGCGATAAATAAACTGCGATAAATAAAATGTAATTAGTTAGCTAGGAACAGTTAGCTAGGATTTTGTTAGCGTGGATTCTTAACAGAATTTCTCATAGTTAATTTGTTTGTTTCTAACAAATTTTATTTTGTCCAATGCTTTCTTCATTATGCCACTTGTTGAATTCTGATAGGTCAAAATTCAAATATGAAATTGAAGGAAAATGGTTATTTTGCTGTAAACGGGTACGTATATCCGTGGATGTAAATAAGATAGTAAATGACTTGAATCAGATTCGAAGAATGTACAGTGTAACTTATTAATGTGAAATCTAAATATTCCTCGGGTATTACCTACCCGTTAAAATATTTTCACCATTAACAGTTTGTACGAAAGAATTTTTAATTACAATCTTTATGAAAATATATACATATATATTTTCTTCATATGTAATCATGGATTTAATGAATCAATATGATATTAAACTCGTTTGATTTACCGTTTGACCAAGAATATATAATCTCTAAAACTTTAGAGTTTACATAATTATCATGTCGAACGAAGATAGATGATGTAGAACGTCATGTAGAACGATGATTATACTCGAGGTACAGAATGAGATGTTGAAGAAAGGATTGTTGATGATACAGGTACTGTTACTGATGGTACTGTTGGTGTCGGTGATGTTGCTGAAGCTGGTACATTTTGCACTACATTTTCCAAATTGATTACTTGAGCGCGAAGTTTGTTGACTTCTTCTATGGTTCCGGGATAATTGTCGGTCAGAACGAGTGGATGAATAAGGTTTAGAATTGTGGATAGAATATAATCATTTCGAGATACTCTGGAAATGAGGCTGAAAATGGTGTTTCGAATAGGTTTGCCGGTAAGTGTTTCAGGTTCTTCGCCAAGAGGTGAATTCGGTTGACGGAAAGGATCACCTTCTTCTTGTCTCCAATGATTAAGTAGACTACGAACCCATCAAATGAATTGCTTGATTCATTTTGGTGTCTCTGCTTTCGGAGCTTAGTTGAAACTGATGGAATACCACATGTAAACAAAGTCACAAAACCCATTTTTATATGTATGTATTCGTGTATATATGTGTATGTCAAGCGGAAGCAAAATTTACTTCAAGAACATGTGTATTTTAACCTTTTAAAATGTATTCCATTTTATAGATCTAGTCTTGAAAATATACTAAAATGTAAATAGAACTAGTTAGGGTTTTATACCTTCTCCTTGAAGGAGGTTGAAGTAGCAAGATGAAGATGATGAAGATGAAGCTAGTTTCTAACTTGAAACCTCAAATCTTGTATACCCACAAGCTATGTAATCAACACCACCTTTGGTTAGGATTTGCAAGACACCAAAATACAAGCAAAAATCAATGGAAGAACCCTCTTCCTAGCTCCAAAATTTCGGCCAAAAAGGGAGAAAAAGGAGAGCTTTTGCTAATTTGAAAATGCTAGTGAATGTACCAAGTAACTTGTGCAAGATGCATGCTTTGATATATGTACAAAAGTAATTGTAACAAGCAAGCATGGGGCTTCCTTGGAACCCACCAAAACCGCCACCCATGTGGCCCCCCCTTTTTTTTTATTTATTTTTCTTTTATAAAACAAAAGGGTGCATTTTGTTACTTGTGATGTACATATATATATTTATAAGCCTTTTCTAAATAATATGCACATGTAATAGTTTAATAAAATAATTAAACTTATGTATATAATTATCCAAATAATTATTACAAGCATTTTAATCTTTTAGAAAACCAATTTCTAAAGTCTAAGTGTCAAGTATCAGTTTTAATGATCCAATCCTTAAAACAAATACATTAAAAGTGTTGATAGCTTGTTATTGGGTATGACCCGACTTGGATCATAACATATTAGCCACATTAATCAATTATGTCTCTCGGGCATATGAATTACCTTCAATCTCCCACTTGCACGAGAAACATAAGAAATTAATGCAAGTGACGGATACCACCTAACGACCGTCCATCACCCCCAATATGTTATGACTTAGTGCCATTCAATAACATCATCCCTTTCGAGTTCCCATCTCGAATATGATTAGGTGAATTTTCAATATATCCTTTTGTCCTAGATGTCATGTTAAATCCAAGAGACATAGAATGATCACTCTCTTATAGATCTAACTTTATCAGGCCTTAGGCATCTGACTCTCAACGAATAAGAGGGACAAATTCCATCTTGACTACATACGTCCTAGACACTACACTTCGTACCATACCTGAAGCCTCCCTTATGTACTACCATGTTTCATAATAGCGAAGGAAAGAATCAAGGCACAATATTCGGTGAATGTCTGAACCCAATATGTGTCTCAGGTCAGAGGATATAATGATATTCTCCTTTACTCAAGATTACATGTGATCAACCACAAAGGCTCCATATAGTAAATCTTGAGAGCTGGTCTTCCAATATTTGTATCCCACAAATATCTATGAACCTTGGTCGCAACCTTGCCCCACATTCACCATTTGAATGCTAACCAATCCAAGTTCATAATAGTCTAGACTTCACACTTGTTCCCACAAATGTGATCAACTACGGAATTCAGAATAATAGTTTATTCATGGATAAAATATGCAAAATTTGAACATGACTCATAAATAAATTAATACCATAATTATATTAATGAGTTTGAACTAATTCGTTCCGTTACAATACATAAAATAGATCAATTCCAATCACTAGAATATCAAAGCCCTAATGCACAAACATGTCCCTCATGTTTTGGCCCATGTAAAAGCTTCGTGAGTGGATCCGCAACATTTTGATCTGTGTGAACTTTGTGAATACATATCTTTCCCTTTTCAACCTCATTCCTGATGTAGTTGAATCTCCGCTCAATGTGACAAGTCTTTTGATGAGCACGAGGTTCCTTGATTTGAGCAATCGCACCCTCGTTGTCACAAAAGATCTCAAGAGGGTCCTGAATGGAAGGGACCACTCCTAAGTCGTCGATGAATTTCTTCATCCATGCAGTTTCCTGAGCTGCCAATGAGGCGGCAATGTACTCCGACTCTGTAGTGGATAACGCAACAACTTCCTGTTTCGCACTCTTCCAAGAGACCGCACCACCATTTAACATGAATACATAACCGGATTGTGATCGAGAGTCATCTCGATCAGTTTGGAAACTCGCGTCCACGTAACCTTTTACAGCGAGTTCCTCCTCACCAGACCCATATATTAGAAACATATCCTTAGTCCTTCTAAGGTATTTCAATATACATTTAACCGCAGTCCAATGACTATTTCCTGGGTTATTCTGGTATCTACTTGTCAAGCTTAGAGCGCATGACACATCCGGTCTAGTACATATCATTGCATACATGATAGACCCAATAGCAGATGCGTATGGGACTTTCTTCATTCTCTCTTGTTCATCTTTGGTGGTAGGACACTGAGATGAACTGAGAACGGTTCCCTTTTGAATAGGTACCAAACCTTTCTTAGAGTTTTCCATCTTGAACCTTTTCAAGATTTTATCAATGTATGTACTTTGACTTAAACCTATCAACTTCTTGGATCTATTCCTATAGATACCAATCCCCAATATGTATTGTGCTTCTCCAAGATCCTTAATGGAGAAGCAACCTTTTAACCAAGTTTTGACCTCTTGCATTGTGGTTATATCATTCCCAAATAATAATATATCATCCACATATAGCACAAGGAACATTATGGAGCTCCCACTAGCCTTCTTGTATACACAAGCTTCATCACCATTTTTAATGAAGCCAAATTTCTTTGCCTCTTCATTAAAACGATGATTCCACATCCTAGATGCTTGTTTCAATCCGTAGATTGATTTCTTTAACTTGCATACCTTTTTAGGATTTTTCGGATCAACAAAACCTTCGGGCTGTACCATATAGACATCTTCCTCAAGATACCCATTTAGGAAAGCGGTTTTGACATCCATTTGCCAAATTTCGTAATCATAATGAGCAGCGATGGCAAATAATATCCTAATAGACTTTAGCATTGCCACAGGCGAAAAAGTTTCATCATAGTCAACCCCTTGAGTTTGAGTGAAACCCTTTGCTACAAGTCTAGCTTTGTATGTATCCAAGTTTCCATGTATGTCGGTTTTCTTCTTGAAAAGCCACTTGCAATCAACTAGCTTAGAGCTAGGAGGTTGCTCAACAAGTTCCCAAACTTGGTTTTCATACATGGATTGCATCTCGGCGTTCATGGCTTCCTGCCATTTATCTTTATCAATCCTTGATAAAGCATCTTTGTAGTTTGTCGGTTCATCCAAATCAACCGTATAGCAACCTTCCACGAGAAACCCATATCTCTCGGGAGGATTACTAATCCTACTAGATCTTCGAACGTCTTGTGTACTTTGATCATCCACATGATCATTTTCAACATCCTCATGTTGAGTGCTAGTGTCAACCAATTGTGTATCATCGGCTTGATCTTGTACCTCTACAAGATCTATTTTCCTTTCACCATTACCTTCCACAAGGAACTTGGTTTCAAGAAATTCCGCTTTCCGAGCTACAAATACCGTTTGCTCGGATGGATCATAGAAGTAATATCCCATGTCATCTTTGGGATATCCTATGAAGATACACTTTGTGGATCGAGCATGTAGCTTATTTGCTACATAACGCTTAGGATAAGCTTCACATCCCCATACTTTCAAGTATGAAAGAGAAGGAGGTTTTCCAAACCACATCTCATGAGGAGTTCGTTCCACTTTCTTGGTTGGGGCCATATTTAAAATACGAGCCGCGGAGCTTAGACAATAACCCCAAAATGATAGAGGTAACGAGCTTCTTGCCATCATAGATCGAACCATATCCATTAGGGTTCGGTTCCTCCTTTCGGAAACTCCATTAAGTTGGGGTGTTCCGGGTGGAGTAAGTTGTGAGATAATCCCACAACTCTTAAGATGATCTTGGAAAGCATCGCTTAGGTATTCACCTCCTCTATCGGTACGAAGTACCTTGATTGTCTTATTGAGTTGATTTTGTACTTCGTTTTGGTATTCTTTGAATGCTTCAAACGTTTCGTCCTTGTGTCTTAATAAGTAGACATATCCAAAACGACTAAAGTCATCAATGAAAGTAACAAAGTATCTTTCACCATTCCTAGTCATGGGTTTAAAGGGTCCACATACATCCGAATGTATTAATCCCAATAAATCTTTAGCCCTTTCATAAGTCCCTTTGAAAGGTGCTTTAGTCATCTTGCCTTGTAAACAAGATTCACATACATCAAACGAATCCATTTCATTTGATTTCAAAAGTCCATTCTTTTGAAGTGTATGCATTCGGTTCTTGTTTATATGACCAAGGAGACAATGCCATAAATAAGAATCACTCAAATCCCTTTTGAGTTTCTTGGTGCTAGCATGGTATATAGAGCTCGATGATGCGTCATCATGAACCAATTCATAAATTCCATTTGAAGGCGAAGCCTTGAAATAGAATACATTATCTAAACAAAAATGGATATCATCATTAATAAAATTAACATTAAATCCACATTGTCTCAAACGGGAAATAGAAATAATGTTTCGACATAAGTCGGGTGCATACAAAATATCATTCAAAATAAGTTCCAAGCCACTTGGAAGTTTCAACACAAAGTCTCCTTGAGCTTTCACTTGCACTTTAGCTCCATTTCCCATGAAGAGACTTGATGTTCCCGTTTGCTTGTCACTTCTTTTGAACCCCTGCAAGGAATTGCAAATGTGAGTTCCACATCCAGTGTCTAATACCCATGTATTAGAAGAAGTAATACTAAGCTCTATATATACCATATATATATTACCTGAGGTTTGCCCTGCATCCCTCTTGTCCTTCAACTCCTTAAGATAGACCGGGCAATTTCGCTTCCAGTGACCCATTTCACCGCAACCGAAACACGGGTCTTCTTTGGGGTTTGCCTTCTCGGCTACCTTTTGCTTCTTAGCCTTGTTGATGGTTGGGGTAACCATCTTCCCCTTCCCTTTGCCTTGATAGGCGGGTCCCTTTCTCTTAGCCACCTTTGGCTTAGAGGTGTTACCTTTAGACCCACCTTGATCGATCGCTAACACGGGTAAAGCCCTTTTACCCATGCTAGTTTCCGCCGTTCTTAGCATACCGTGAAGCTCACCTATGCTCTTATCCATCCCATTCATATTGTAATTAATTACAAATTGATCAAACCTTTTTGATAGGGAGTTAAGGATAAGATCGGTGGCTAACTCATTAGATATGTTTAGGTTAAGACGGTTAGCACGATCGATAAGGCTTTTCATCTTGAGTACATAAGATGAAACCGATTGGGTATCGTCCATACGACAAGCATGTAGCGCCCGAACCGTTTCGAAACGCTCAACACGCGCTTGTTGGAAGAACATCTCCTTCAATTGCGTTATCATGTCGTATGCACTATGATGCTCGAAATCCTTTTGGAGTTCGGGTATCATAGTCCCAAGCATTAAGCATGAGACTTGAAGGGAGTCGTGGCAATACTTATCGTAAGAGGCCATTGCCTCCACATCATTCTCATCCGGTTGATCGGGAATGGGGTCCTCAAGCACATACATTTTATCCTCTTGTTTGAGGACAATCCGAAGATTGCGGAACCAATCCATAAAGTTTGTATGGTTGAGTTTGTCTTTCTCGAGGAGAGACCGTAACGATAGGTTGTTCATGTTAAGTGGTGCGTTTTGCATGTTGTTGTTGTTATTAGCGGCCATCTACAAAATTCAACAAAGTCCTTTTAAGTATCGATTTTAAATTTAATAAACAATACCCTTTAAATTTGTTTTATTAAATATTAGAATCCAACGGTAAATCAAATTTCGGTTAGGTGACCTTTATCCCGTCATTTGATTTAGCTAGGTAGTCTTAATGACAATTGCAATCCTTTTGCAACTTCTAAGTTATGGGATCATGCAATCCTTTTGCATGGCATATTAATCCCATCAACGCCTATTTGTTCCTCATGCTTCGGTGACCCTAAGTTCATGATTCCCAAATCAAGTCGTCCTTCTTGCGTAAACATGTAGACTTAACATACAAGTGGTTAGGTGACCTTTATCCCATATGTATGCGAAGTGTACCTTATTCACATTAGTTCACTCATGACGGTTAGGTGACCTTTATCCCATCAAGAGATTCCTAATATGTCCAAGTGTTTCCACAAAAGGATGGCGTTTAACTTGTTTACCTTGTTTTAGTTAAAGGGATTTTATGTTTTCTACATTCTAGTTTTAGAAAACAAAATGCTATACACCAACATGCATTTGGTGTGTAGTGTTTTTTTTTTTTTTTATGAAAAACCCATTTTCATGTCCTTATTAGTAAACCAATTACTAGTTATAACCATTTCATCACCTTTTAAATAAACCGTTTTATTTAAGTCTAATAACCAATTATTAGTGTCATTTTGTTATGTTTTTATTATAACCATTTTATAATGTATTATGCAAGTGTTAACATGTGATGATCTTGTAGCAACCAAACATACAAACATACAAACATACACAAGCATGCATAACAAAGTGTTCACAATCAAGAGCCATTTGGTGGACATTTGTTTAGCCAAAACAAATGTCACCTCAGAGGGTTAACCAAAGTAAGAGATTTTTACCAAAATCTCCCACTTAATCTTGTAATCTTCAAAGCTCCATCTTGTAATCTTCATCATGAGTCTTCACTTTCATTTTACAAAATTATATCCTAATACAATTTTTCTAGAAAATGAAATAACAACCTATTCTATTTTTACAAACCAAATAGAATAAATTACATCAACAAATTACAAGATTAATTACAACTTTTACAAACCAAAATTACCAAAATTATTACAACCATATGAATGAATATTACAACCAAGAATAATAACCAAATCATCCAAACATTCAACCACACGGTCTAGGCTCGATTGTGAACAACAACATAACAATAATCTTGGCCAAACTTGAAGTCCAAACCCACTTTTGGAACCCCAAAAGTTCGGCCAACACCATAAACCCACCAAAACTCAAAATTTTTACATTCTACTTTCATGCATGTTGGTAGATTGTAAAATAAATGAGTTTACTAGCCAAAAACAAGAAGCATATTAACAAGACTTTGGCTCTAGATACCATTGATGGAATACCACATGTAAACAAAGTCACAAAACCCATTTTTATATGTATGTATTCGTGTATATATGTGTATGTCAAGCGGAAGCAAAATTTACTTCAAGAACATGTGTATTTTAACCTTTTAAAATGTATTCCATTTTATAGATCTAGTCTTGAAAATATACTAAAATGTAAATAGAACTAGTTAGGGTTTTATACCTTCTCCTTGAAGGAGGTTGAAGTAGCAAGATGAAGATGATGAAGATGAAGCTAGTTTCTAACTTGAAACCTCAAATCTTGTATACCCACAAGCTATGTAATCAACACCACCTTTGGTTAGGATTTGCAAGACACCAAAATACAAGCAAAACTCAATGGAAGAACCCTCTTCCTAGCTCCAAAATTTCGGCCAAAAAGGGAGAAAAAGGAGAGCTTTTGCTAATTTGAAAATGCTAGTGAATGTACCAAGTAACTTGTGCAAGATGCATGCTTTGATATATGTACAAAAGTAATTGTAACAAGCAAGCATGGGGCTTCCTTGGAACCCACCAAAACCGCCACCCATGTGGCCCCCCCCCCTTTTTTTTTATTTATTTTTCTTTTATAAAACAAAAGGGTGCATTTTGTTACTTGTGATGTACATATATATATTTATAAGCCTTTTCTAAATAATATGCACATGTAATAGTTTAATAAAATAATTAAACTTATGTATATAATTATCCAAATAATTATTACAAGCATTTTAATCTTTTAGAAAACCAATTTCTAAAGTCTAAGTGTCAAGTATCAGTTTTAATGAACCAATCCTTAAAACAAATACATTAAAAGTGTTGATAGCTTGTTATTGGGTATGACCCGACTTGGATCATAACATATTAGCCACATTAATCAATTATGTCTCTCGGGCATACGAATTACCTTCAGAAACTCCATATCAGAATAACTGTCGGGATAACTATCGAATTAGCTATTGGAATCTGAGGAACTCGAACTGGTTGAGGGATTCATCTCGTACGATCGGATGAAAGATTTCGATAAGAATTTGATTATAGGATGTAGATTAGTACCCTGCAATACATAATTTACATATGCATATATAATACTAAAATCCCATAAGTTACGGACGAATCTACGAAATACAACAGGCAAAGTTACAGTAACAGATACGCTAAGATATGAAGTAGTAGATACGCTAAGATATGAATTTTGTCTATACACTATTCATGCAGTCTGAAAGGACCCGTTCATATACATTATAAACGATTCACAATAGTTGATTACATTGCGAGGTATTTGACCTCTATATGATACATTTTACAAACATTGCATTCGTTTTTAAAAGACAATCTTTCTTTACATCGAAAATTGACAGGCATGCATACCATTTCATAATATCCACTATCCAACTATAAATTGATTTAATAATAATCTTTGATGAACTCAATGACTCGAATGCAACGTTCTTCGAAATATGCTATGAAAGACTCCAAGTAATATCTTTAAAATGAGCAAATGCACAGCGGAAGATTTCTTTAACACCTGAGAATAAACATGCTTTAAAGTGTCAACCAAAAGGTTGGTGAGTTCATTAGTTTATCATAATCATTTATTTCCATCATTTTAATAGACCACAAGAATTTCATTTCCAGTTCTCATAAATATACGTCCCATGCATAGAGACAAAAATAATCATTCATATGGTGAACACCTGGTAATCGACATTAACTAGATACATATAAGAATATCCCCTATCATTCCGGGATCCTCCTTCGGACATGATATAAATTTCGAAGTACTAAAGCATCCGGTACTTTGGATGGGGTTTGTTAGGCCCAATAGATCTATCTTTAGGATTCGCGTCAATTAGGGTGTCTGTTCCCTAATTCTTAGATTACCAGACTTAATAAAAAGGGGCATATTCGATTTCGATAATTCAACCATATAATGTAGTTTCAATTACTTGTGTCTATTTCGTAAAACATTTATAAAAGTTGCGCATGTATTCTCAGCCCAAAAATATAAAGGGGTAAAAAAGGCAAATGAAACTCACCATACTGTATTTCGTAGTAAAAATACATATAACGTTATTGAACAAGTGCAAGGTTGGCCTCGGATTCACGAACCTAAATTAATTATATATATTTATGTGTTGGTCAATATTTGTCTAACAAATTAGGTCAAGTCATAGTGTACCACAATCCTAATGCTCGAGACTAATATGCAAAAGTAAAAAAAAAGTATATTTGACTCAAAATAATTTCCAAAAATCTATACATGATTAATATATAGTTTAAATATCGTCGTTTTATATTTTTAAATATTTTTAAAAGATTTATTCGAGTAAATAATATAATTTATTTATTAATAAATAAAATTTTATATTATATTTATATAATAAAATATACTTTTATAAATGTTAAGTAATAAAATTTATAGGGTTCATTTAATATTATAAAGATAATATGATAGGTATTATTAAAGTAAGTTATTACACGTAGTAAAATATGTTTGTATCACATATTTATTTTATAAAATAATATCTATAATGATAGTAAGTAAAAGTTGTATTATTTTGTAATAATAATTATTATTATAAAAATATCAATATTTATAATTACTAAGATGACGTTATGATAAAACGATAATTCTAATTATGATAACTTTAATATTTACGATAATTTTTAATATTATCTTTAAAATAATAATTCTATTTAAAATAATAATAATAATGATATTTTATAGTAACAATGACATTTCTATCAAAATGATAATTTTTGTTAAAATTGTAGGTTTTTCGTATGCCCGAGAGACATATTAAATTAATGTGGCTAACATGTTATGATCCAAGTCGGGTCATACCCAATAACAAGCTTACCGACACCTTATAAGTATTTAATCTTAACGATTGGTTCGTTAAATAAATACGCGACACTTGGATTTTAGAAAATGGGTTTTCTAAAACATAATCACTTGAGATAAATTATTTGGATAATTTATATTTAATTATTTATAGGTTTAAATAATTATATTGTGTTATATTTTATAAATGGGTTTATAAAATAAAAATGTAACTTAACAATTGCAAGTTTTATATAACAAGTTTTATGTAAATACAAGATATATTATACAAGTTATATAAGTTGCAATTTTGTTATAAAAACAACATGGGGTTCGTTTTTTTTTTTTTCCTAGAAGACACCCCATACATGTTTTGTTACTTTTAAGGGGACACAAGTACACAAGTGCATGCTTGGACTCATCATCCTAGGTTTTGACTAATGTATTTTACCAACATGTAAAAGATATATACACTCAATAAAAAGGAACAAGCTGGCCGATTTTATTGCTGTTGGGATATAGCCATTCTGGCCGTCCTTTTCAATGGACAAGAAAAGGGTTTCTTGTTTTAATTTTCTGGTAATTGAGTGTACTAAATCTTAACATGGTTTTAATTCAAGTCATGCACTTATAACTTCAAGTGACACTCTCTTTCACTCAATAAGATTGCTGGCCGATTACATGCTGTTTTGGACAGCATTCTGGTCGATTCTTTTACTAGAGAAAAGAGGTGAGTATCTTGCTTAAGAACAAGTTCAATAAGTGTCAAAAATCCTAACCATTCTAAAGGGGTGTTGGTACAATCAAAGCTTGGGGTATCACTCTCTTGAGGCTTCAAGTTAGAAGCTATTAAGCATTCTTTTTCATCTCCAAATTGTTGGTACTGCTGATCGGTTTTTTCAAACATCAAAAGGAAGGTTTCAAGTTAATTTAAAAGGTGGTTAAGTGTTTCAAATCTTAGCTCAAGTTAAGGGATTTGTTGGTATACAAAGGCTTGAAGTTTTAACCACTTGCTCATCATCTACATCTTCCTTATAACCTCCTATTTAGGAGAAGGTATAAACCCCTAACTGGCTTCTTTTACATTTTAGTATATATTTCAAGACTAGATCTAATTAATGGAATTCTTTTAAAAGGTTAAAATACATAGTAATTTGTATACAATTTGCTTCCGCTTGCATGCTTAAGAATCGAACATATACATATACAAATATGGGTTTTGGAACTTATTAATATGTAGAATTCCATCAATGGTATCTAGAGCCAGGTCTTGTTAATATGCTTCTTGTTTTGGCTAGTAAACTCATTTATTTTACAATCTACCAACATGCATGAAAGTAGATTTGAAAAATCATGAGTTTTGGTGGGGTGTTTGGTTTGGCCGAATTCTTGGACCCCAAAAATGGGTTTTGGGACTTCAAGTTTGGCCAAAGTTTATTGTTATGTTATTGTTCACAATCGAGCCTAGACCGTGTGCATGTTTGGTTGTATGATTTGGTTAATTATTCATTCTTATGGTTTGTAATAATTATTCTTTCATTTTGGTTTGTAATAAGTTGTAATTATTCTTGTAATTTATTCTATTTGGTTTGTAAATATAGAATAGGTTGTTATTTCATTTTCTAGAAAAATTGTATTAGGATATAATTTTGTAAAAGAAAATGAAGATTCAAGATGGAGATTACAAGATGGAGCTTATGGAGATTACAAAATTAAGTGGGAGATTTTGTTTAAAATCTCTTACTTTGCTTACCCTTAAAAGTGACATTTGGTTTTTTGGCTAAACAAATGTCCACCATAATGGCTCCCGATTGTGAACATATTTTGTTATGCATGTTGTGTATGTTTGTATGATTGGTTGCTACAAGTTTATCACATGTTAAAACTTGCATAATACAATTATAAATGGTTATAATAAAACATAACAAAATGACACTAATAATCGGTTATTAGGACTAAATAAAATGGTTTATTTAAAATGACAATAGATTGGTTTATATCTAGTAATTGGTTTACTAAAAGAACATGAAAATAGGTTTTCATAAAGTGCTACACACCAAATGCATGTTGGTGTATAGCTATTTGTTTTCTAAAACTAGAATGTAGAAAACTTAAAATCCCTTTAACTAAAACAAAGCAAACAAGTTAAACGCCATCCTTTTGTATGAACCCTTAGACATATTAGGAAACTCTTGATGGGATAAAGGTCACCTAACCGTCATGAGCGAACTAATATGAATAAGGTACACTTCGCATACATGTGGGATAAAGGTCACCTAACCACTTGTATGTTAAGTCTACATGTTTACACAAGTAGGACGACTTGATTTGGGAATCATGAACTTAGGGTCACCGAAGCATGAGGAACAAATAGGCGTTGATGGGATTAATATGCCATGCAAAAGGATTGCATGATCCCATAACTTAGAAGTTGCAAAAGGATTGCAATTGTCATTATGACTACCTAGCTAAATCAAATGCCGGGATAAAGGTCACCTAACCGGAATTTGATTTACCGTTGGATTATAAATATTTAATAAGACAATTAATATTAAAAGGGTATTGTTTATTAAATATAAAATCGATACTTAAACGAACTTTGTTAAATTTTGTAGATGGCCGCTAATAACAACAACAACATTCCAAACGCACCAATCAACTTTAATAACCTATCATTGAGGTACATCCTCAAAAAGGAAAATGACTCCCAATCCGTTTCATCTAATGTTCAAAAGATGAAAAGCCTCATTGATCGATTGCACCGTCTCAACTGTCCCGTGTCTAATGAATTAACCACGGACCTTATCCACAACTCTTTGTCAAAAAGGTTTGACACATGCGTATTGAATACAGCATGAATGATTGGGATAAGAGCATTGGCGAATTACATGCCATGCTAAGGACGGATGAATCAAGCATGGGTAAAAAGGCTTCACCCATGCTCATGATCAAACAAGGTGAATCCAAGGATGAATCCTCTTCTAAGCCAAAGGTGGCTAAGAAGAAAGGACCCACCTACAAGGGCAAAGGAAAAGGGAAGTTGGTTGCCCCAACCAACAACACTAAATGGCAAAAGGTTACCAGACAAGCAAACCCCAAGGAAGATCCGTGCTTTGGTTGCGGAGTGATAGGTCACTGGAAACGCAACTGCTCGGTCTACCTGAAGGAGTTGAAAACAAAGAGGGATGCAGGGCAAACCTCAGGTAATGTATATATGGAATACATTGAGCTTAGTATTACTTCTTCTAATACATGGGTATTAGACACGGAATGTGGAACTCGTATTTGCAATTCATTGCAAGGGTTCAAAAGAAGTAAACTAAATGCGGGAACAAAAGTCTCTACATGGAAATGGTGCAAAGGTGCACGTAAAAGCTCAAGGAGACTTTATGTTAAAGCTTCCAAGTGGTTTGGAACTTATTTTGAAAAATGTTTTGTAAGCACTTCTGTTGACACGAAACATTATTTCAGTTTCCCGTTTAAGACAATATGATTTCAATCTTAATCTTAATTAATGATGATATTCATGTTTATTTAAATGATATGTTCTATTTTAAGGCTTCGCCTTAAATGGTACTTATGAATTGGTTCATGATAACACATCATTCGATAGCTCAATATACCAAGCAAACACCTAGAAACTCAAAAGGGATTTGAGTGATTCCTACTTATGGCATTGTCGCCTTAGTCAAATAAACAAGAATCAAATGCATACACTTGAAAAGAATGGTCTTTTAAAATCAAGTGAGCTGGATTCATTTGATGTATGTGAATCTTGTTTACAAGGCAAAATGACCAAAGCACCTTTCAAATGGACTTATGAAAGTGCTAAGGACTTATTGGGATTAATACATTCGGATGTATGTGGACCCTTTAAGCCCATGACTAGGAATGGTGAAAGATACTTCATTACTTTAATTGATAAACTTCAGTCGTTTCTGATATGTCTACTTATTAAGACACAAAGATGAAACTTTTGAAGCATTCAAAGTATATCAATATGAAGTACATAATCAACTCAACAATACATCTTGGGGTTATTGTCTATGCTCCGTGGCTCGTATTCTAAATATGGCCCCAACCAAGAAAGTGGAAAGAGCACCTCATGAGATATGGTTTGAAAACCTCCATCTCTATCATACTTAAAGGTATGGGGATATGAAGCTTATCCTAAGCACTACGTCCCTAATAAGTTGAATGCTCGATCCACAAAGTGTATCTTCATAGGATATCCCAAGGATGATATGGGATACTATTTCTATGATCCATCCGAGCATATGTATATGTTGCTCGAAAGGCTGAATTCCTAGAAACTATGTTCCTTATGGAAGTTAATAGTTAAAAGAAGATAGATCTTGAAGAGGTTCAAGATCAAGGAGATGATACACAATTGGTTGACACTAGCACTCAACATGAAAATGTTGAGAATGATCAAATGGATGATCAAAGTATACTAAATGTTCGTAGATCTGGTAGGATTAGTACTCCTCCTGAGAAATTTGGATTCTCATGGATGGTTGCTATATGGTTGATTTGGATGAACCAACAAACTACCAAGATGCTTTATCACGGATTGATAAAGATAAATGGCAGGAAGCCATGAACGTTGAGATGAAATCCATGTATGACAACCAAGTTTGGGAATTGGTTACACAACCTACTAACTCCAAGTTAGTTGATTGTAAATGGCTTTTCAAGGAGAAAACCAAGATGCATGGAAACCTGGATACATAATGTATGCAAGTTAAAGAAATCAATATACGGATTGAAACAAGCATCGAGAATGTGGAATCATTGTTTTAATGAGGAAGTCAAGAAATTTGACTTCATTATTAACGGTGATGAAGCTTATGTATACAAGAAAGCTAGTGGGAGCACTATCATATTCCTTGTACTATATGTGGATGAAATATTTGGA
Organism: Rutidosis leptorrhynchoides; assembly: GCF_046630445.1. Classification (NCBI taxonomy): domain Eukaryota; kingdom Viridiplantae; phylum Streptophyta; class Magnoliopsida; order Asterales; family Asteraceae; genus Rutidosis; species Rutidosis leptorrhynchoides. The sequence continues at coordinate 179,143,163 of NC_092342.1, read as the reverse complement.
AATAATATTTCGCAAATGCAAGGAGTTAAAACTTGGGTAAGTAGCTGCTTCTCCATTAAGGATCTTAGAGAAGCACATTACATCTTGGGGATTAGGATCTATAGGAATAGATCCAAGAAATTGATAGGTTTGAATTAAAGTGCATACATTGAAAAGGTCTTGAAAAGGTTCAAGATGGAGAACTCTAAGAAAGGTTTGGTACCTTTTCAATGAGGAACACTTCTCAGTTCATCTCAGTGTCCCACCACAAAAGATGAACAGGAGAGAATGAAGAAAGTCCCATATGCGTCTGCTATTGGGTCAATCATGTATGCGATGATATGCACTAGACCGGATGTGTCATGCGCTCTTAGCATGACAAGTAGATACCAGAATAACCAGGGAAACAGTCATGGGACTGCGGTTAAAAGTATATTGAAATACCTTAAAAGGATTAAGGATATGTTTCTTATATACGGGTCTGGTGAGGAGGAACTCGTTGTAAAAGGTTACGTGGACGCGAGCTTCCAAACTGATTGAGATGGTTCTCGGTCACAATCCGGTTATGTCTTCATTTTAAATGGAGGATCGATCTCTTGGAAGAGTTCGAAACAAGATGTTGTTGCTTTATCCACTACAAAATCTGAGTACATCGCCGTCTCATTGGCAGCTAAGTAAGCTGCATGGATGAAGAAATTCATCGACGACTTAGGAGTGGTCCCTACCATTCAGGACCCTCTTGAGATCTTTTGTGATAACGAGGATGTGATTGCTCAAATCAAAGAACCTCGTACTCACCAAAAGACCCGTCACATTGAGCGGAGTTTCAACTACATAAGGGATGAAGTTGAAAAGGGAAAGATATGTATTCGCAAAGCTCACACAGATCTTAATATAGCGGATCCACTCACGAAGCTCTTACATGGAGCAAAACATGATGGACATGTTTGTGCATTAGAGCTTCGATATTCTAGTGATTGGTCATGATCTGTTTTAAGTATTGTAACGGAACGAAGCGGTTCAAACTCATTAATATAATTATGGGTTAATTTATTTTGAGTTAAGTTCCTATTTTGCATATTTTATCCATGAATAAGTTATTATTCTAAATTCCGTAGTCGATCACATTTGTGGGAACAAGTGTGAGGTTTAGACTATTATGAACTTGGATTGGTATACATTCAAAGGCTGAATGTGGGGCAAGGTTGCGACCAAGGTTCATAGATATTTGTGGGACACAAATATTGGAAGACCCGCTCTCAAGATTTACTGTATGGAGCCTTTGTGGTTGATCACGTGTAATCTTGAGTAAAGGCGAATATCATTGTATCCTCCGACCTGAGATACATATTGGGTTCGGATATTCACTAAGTATTACACCTTGATTCTTTCCTTCGCTATTCTGAAATATGGTAGTACATGAGGAAGAGCTCAGGTATAATACAAAGTGTGTATCTAGGACGTATGTAGTCAAGATGGAATTTGTCCCTCTTATTCGTTGAGAGTCAGATGTCTAAGGCCTGATAAAGTTAAATCTATAAGAGAGTGGTCACTCTGTATCTCTTGGATTTAACATGACATCTAGGATGAAAGGATATAATGAAAGATTCACATATATATATATCAATTCGAGTTGGGTACTCGAAAGGGATGATGTTATTGAATGGCACAAAGTCATAACATATTAGGGGTGATGGACGGTGTGTTAGGCTGTATCCATCACTTGCACTAATTTCTTATGTTTCTCGTGCAAGTGGGAGATTGTAGGTTTTTCGTATGCCCGAGAGACATATTAAATTAATGTGGCTAACATGTTATGATCCAAGTCGGGTCATACCCAATAACAAGCTTACCGACACCTTATAAGTATTTAATCTTAACGATTGGTTCGTTAAATAAATACGCGACACTTGGATTTTAGAAAATGGGTTTTCTAAAACATAATCACTTGAGATAAATTATTTGGATAATTTATATTTAATTATTTATAGGTTTAAATAATTATATTGTGTTATATTTTATAAATGGGTTTATAAAATAAAAATGTAACTTAACAATTGCAAGTTTTATATAACAAGTTTTATGTAAATACAAGATATATTATACAAGTTATATAAGTTGCAATTTTGTTATAAAAACAACATGGGGTTCGTTTTTTTTTTTTCCTAGAAGACACCCCATACATGTTTTGTTACTTTTAAGGGGACACAAGTACACAAGTGCATGCTTGGACTCATCATCCTAGGTTTTGACTAATGTATTTTACCAACATGTAAAAGATATATACACTCAATAAAAAGGAACAAGCTGGCCGATTTTATTGCTGTTGGGATATAGCCATTCTGGCCGTCCTTTTCAATGGACAAGAAAAGGGTTTCTTCTTTTAATTTTCTGGTAATTGAGTGTACTAAATCTTAACATGGTTTTAATTCAAGTCATGCACTTATAACTTCAAGTGACACTCTCTTTCACTCAATAAGATTGCTGGCCGATTACATGCTGTTTTGGACAGCATTCTGGTCGATTCTTTTACTAGAGAAAAGAGGTGAGTATCTTGCTTAAGAACAAGTTCAATAAGTGTCAAAAATCCTAACCATTCTAAAGGGGTGTTGGTACAATCAAAGCTTGGGGTATCACTCTCTTGAGGCTTCAAGTTAGAAGCTATTAAGCATTCTTTTTCATCTCCAAATTGTTGGTACTGCTGATCGGTTTTTTCAAACATCAAAAGGAAGGTTTCAAGTTAATTTAAAAGGTGGTTAAGTGTTTCAAATCTTAGCTCAAGTTAAGGGATTTGTTGGTATACAAAGGCTTGAAGTTTTAACCACTTGCTCATCATCTACATCTTCCTTATAACCTCCTATTTAGGAGAAGGTATAAACCCCTAACTGGCTTCTTTTACATTTTAGTATATATTTCAAGACTAGATCTAATTAATGGAATTCTTTTAAAAGGTTAAAATACATAGTAATTTGTATACAATTTGCTTCCGCTTGCATGCTTAAGAATCGAACATATACATATACAAATATGGGTTTTGGAACTTATTAATATGTAGAATTCCATCAAAAATGATAGTTTTAATACTAACGATACTTTTAATAATAATAGTAATGATAAAAATAATAAGAACGATAATTTTATCTAAATCAATATCTTATAATATTTTAATTTCATCATGATACTCTTACCCATTATTTCTTAATCGTTTCGTTTAATAGCTTTTAATCGTCTTTTATATCGTGTTCATAATAATGATAATAATAGTAATCAAAATAATTAGGTGTTACAAATATTTGTTTTAATTACACTAATATTAATAATGATAGTTACTATAACATTATTAACAATAATACTAATAATTATCTTAATGATAATATAGTAATAATAATAATAACAATAACAATAACAATAACCATTTTTAAATAATGATATATATATTAATAATGATAATAATAATAATAATACCAATAATAATAATAATAATAATAATAATAATTGGATAATAATAATAATTCTAATTATAACTTTAACGATAGTAATAAAAAAAAAAATAACAATTTTTAATGATACATCCCTTTTATTGATAAAGATAATAATAATGATAATAATAAGATAAAACTAGAACGACGATAAAAACGACGATAATAATAATAATCATTTTTAATAAAAATATCGAAAATTCAATTGATTATAACTTCTAATCCGTTCATCGAAACCATTCGATATCTAAAGGAAAAGTTCTTAATTTTTCGCTAGCTTTCCAAGGACATGCATATCTTATACCTTATCTCAACCGCAAGTGTAACTAATTCAACATTCAACCTAACCTGTCTAATGGAAATATCAAAAGTACAAGCATGCATAATCCTAAATACTCGAGCACTAGTCAGGGATACACTATTAGTATGTAAAAGTTAAATTATGAGTACTCACGTATCAATATTGAGATTCAATATTGCAGGAAAGGTACGTAGACGCAACGGAGATGATAAATACTACATTGACCTCACGAGCATACCCATGAACCATACCCAGTCACCTCCATAGCTATAACCCATAATTTCCTTAATCCAATCCCACTCGAAAAACAATTTCGAAATCACTCGGACAGCACTCTGACGTAATATTTTATGTATACTAATAATATCTTGAAATAATAAAGAGTAAATATATATATGTAAATCGATTGAGAGAGTTTAGAGAAAAATATTTTCAAGTTTCTATGAAATAATGAAACCTATTGAATTCTATTTATAATTGGTTTTTGAATTATTAAAGTGAATTATTAAAGTATGAATTATTAAAGTGAATTATTAAAGTATGAATTATTAAAGTGAATTATTAAAGTATGAATTATTAAAGTGAATTATTAAAGTATGAATTATTAAAGTGAATTATTAAAGTATGAATTATTAAAGTGAATTATTAAAGTATGAATTATTAAAGTGAATTATTAAAGTTAAAGTAAAGTAAAAATAAAGTAAAGGTAAAGTTTAAGTATAGTAAAAGTATAAAACTATGTACGTATAATACGCGTATAAATATATATAATATTAATTTAAATCTTTATATATATTTAATAAAATAAAATATAAATATCGTTATCTTTATCATACTGGTTAAGTAATGAGTTATCAAAAGTGGTTCTAGATATTTATAAAAGTTATATACGTTTTAGTAATAAAGTTCTTTTTAAACTGAAAACGTTTTTGTACGTTTGAAACTAAATCAAATAAATATAATAATTTTGTTTTCCAAAACCAAATATATTTTTAAGAATCATTTTGTTTAAAGGTTAAAATAATGGAAATCGTTATATCATAAAATGTTTTAGAAAAGTAGAATCATATATATTCATAATAGGTTTCAAGTTTTTAAATTACAGTTTGTTGGTGAAGCATTGGATAAAGTTCAAAGGTTAATTAAATGTATGAAATCATCTTAATGAAAAATGTCGAGTTACTTAACTTGTCGATATCCAACATCTAAGTTATTTACACTTCACGTTCTTACTTATAAATCACTTTACCATTTTCCGAATGTTGTCAAAAAGAATAGATTTCTTAAATCACAGTGAACCTCATAACATAGATCGTAATCATAACATAATGTATTTGATAAATCAATCATTTGATATTATCTTCTAATTCTATCGATAAACATATTGAAACAAATACGTTCATGTAAAGTATTATACGTTTAATACTTTATTAATATTCTCAAGTTATAATATATATATACATATATATACATATTTATTTATATATAACGGTTCGTGAATCGTCGATATTTGGTCGAGGTTATAATGAATGTATGAACACAATTTAAAATTCTTGAGATTTAACTTAACAAACTTTGCTTATCGTGTCGGAATAATATAAAGATTAAAGTTTAAATTTGGTTGGAAATTTCCGGGTTGTCACAGTACCTACCCGTTAAAGAAATTTCGTCCCGAAATTTGAGTGGAAAGGTTGTGAATGATAATAAGTATGTTTTCATGATGCATACGGGCTGAAAATTAGAGTTTTATCATCAGCGAATAATTTGGATAAACAATCCATTTATATGAAGAGTACGAATGAAGCTAACATAGAAGAGTGAAATGAGTAAGTGTAGATTCATCTTATCATTTGACGTATATATGATTGATTCCCAGATTTCAAGGGAATTAAAGTAAATCTTCTTAATAAGATTTGACTCTCCGGTAATCAAGGGAATTAGGATCCGCTTTAAATGCGATCGTCCATTTTAATTGTTCTGTCGGAGATTTTCTTATAAATTCACCTCCTTCGTTTCCTTACAACTCACACCTTCTGTTGATGCATTTTATGCAAGTCCCTAGACATCTACCCACGTCCATTACAGGTACAATAGTTTATAGGCCACCATGATTGCTCGTTATTATCCTATCCGTGTTTGTATATGGTTACAGGAACTGCAGGAATGATATTTAGATGTTTGACTATGTTAGACTTAGTCAGACGTACGAGTGAAGCCTCACTAGTACGGCTGACAGGCTCATACGCACGGTTGATGCTGAGCTAAGTCACAATTACAACCTAAATGAGAAGACACGAGTGAGTGATCACCCGTACGGCTGATGAAGCCAACTCGTATGTGTGATGGATGAATCGTACAGGTGAGTCAACAGCAGGGGTATATAAAGTCTTATGTTCTTCATTTTAGGTTAAGCCTCTTATTTGTTACACACACTCAGATCTGGTGAGCTCCTCCGATTCTCTCTCAACCCAAATCTCCCAGGTGGTGAATAATAGCTCTAGGTGTTGATCTAATCACACTTGATTTAGTTATGGTATGACTAAATTAATCCCAAAAAGCTTAACCTATTTACTAGAGGGTTTGATTCACTTATTCCGTCATTGTGTGAGTTAAATCTGTTGATTTCTAAGTTCCTAGTCATGTTTCATCACCTTCTATTCTTTCCCCCTCAACTCATATTTTAAAGTGTTCATCAATATGCTCCATCCAGTTCTGATTCTCGATATACTTATAACTTTCATATCGGTCATTCTTCTTTTTCATCTACCGCCGGAAGAATCTATTTACTTCTACTATACTCTTGGGTTTATAGTGTTTCTAGTTCTTCCGTGTCTTTATATTGCTATATGCATCGATATATATGGTTTATAATTTTTGGTTTGTCGTTGGGCTTTATATCTTCCCTTATATTTCAAAGTCTCTGTTTCTATCTTCTATAATCATTTTCATCCACAGTTAATGCTCTCTTTTATTTGCTGCAATTTATACCCCAATTTCTATTTCGGAGTTTTGTCCTTTCGTTTCTTCTTCTTGCGATTAAGCACCGCTTGTAATGGTCCAGAATTCACAGATATGAATTTCGGAATGAACATTGTTAATGTTCTAGGAAGGAAATTGTGATGGCACGATCTTGACTTGTCAAATTACTAGAATACCTTGGAAAAGGCCGAATCATCAAGAAATATTTTCTTGATATTTTAGAAGTTAAATAGAATACAAGAGTCGTATAACACGGCACATGATGATGTTATGATCTGTGAATCATCACGTTCTATTTAAAAACTCAGCATGAATTACTGTAATATAATCACGTTGATCAAGTGTCATTATATTATACTAATTCATGCTTCAGTTTCCAACACTACTTCAAAAACATTCATATTTTAAACTCAAAGGTTTACAGAGTATAGGAACTAAACAGTTTCCTTTTTGATGTAATACAGATAGCGCAAAGAGATAAATGATTCCAGATAAGAATAGTTATGGAAATATCTTCAGAAATATGAAGGATATTTATAATGAAAGATACGATGATATCTTAGAATTTCTAATATCAGAGGATGATGAAGAATATTGTCTGTAAGGGTTTAGTGTGAGGAGCAAGGTATTCGTTAATGAATTCAGCAGACACTGAATCATTTGGATTCTTTGAAGGAAGGTTCAGTCTTTGTGAATTGTCCACAGCCTCCTTCATACTTTGCTCAATCCGTTTTCCAGTTCCGAAACTTCTCTATTTCTGAGCTTTGTTAATACACTAATCTTTATCATCAAAATTTTTACTGCTAAGGTCATTTACAGTTTTTGTTGCTTCATCATCATTTCGAGAACTAGTTCGCGGTTCAGAGTGTTTTTCAGAAACTTCACATTCGAAGTATGTAAGCCTTGGAAATAGACATTATGTATAACTGTTGGCGTCAACATGCTGTGAGATTTCAAAATACTGATTGTTAATTCCCAATGATTCGTATGGCAATTCTCGTTACAAGAGGCAGATGAGTAAATGATGAGGTTTCGATAAATATAAAGATTCTTCGGAATGCCCCAGATCAGTGAAGTTGTTGGTAAGTTTATTGCTTATGTGGTGGAAAGGTTCTCCGGTAACAAAAGGGTAATCACATATATCAAAATTATGGTAAGGCTACTCCGAATGAAAAAATCGAAGTTGTCTTGCTGGAGCTGTGATATAATTTGCTACTTTGTAAAGGAATTGCAAGGTTATTTTTGCTAATAAATGCCAAAAGATCTGACACAGATATGTGTTGAATTATGACTTTGGTTTCGAGAGCTTTTTAAGTACATAACTGTGGGTAATATGTGGTTGGATCATCATCTCGATTGCTCATTATTTGAAGTGTCTTCAGAGATTTTCGAAGGGTTTGAACACAGATTGTAATTGTTTGTATACATTTGATGTTCTAACACACTTTTGAAGTCAAAGTATAGCTTTAAAAGATGTAGGAATCTAAAAGTGATGGTACCAGTTATATCTCGAATTGAATTCTGAGATTTTAAAATCAGAATATGTAATTGGGTTTGAATGAGTATGGTTGTTTTGATTTCTATGAAAGAATGTATATTATTGTGAAAGTAGGAAGTATAATTGATAATTTGCTTAATCTGATTTGAAGAATGTAACATATTAATTGTGAATTTATATATATCTCTCGGGTATTACCTACCCGTTAAATTTTTTTTCACAATTAATACTTTGTACATTAGAATTTTATTACAGTCTTTATGAAAATATATATGTATATATTCTCCTCAGATGTAACATATATTTTAATGAGTTAATACTAAATTAAACTCATTCGATTTACGGTTGGAACTAGAATTGGATAATTCCTTGAAGGCTTTAGAGGTTACATAAGTATTTCTTCAATAATATTGAAATTATAAATCAATACTTCGTTATTTGTTGAGATGTGATGTTGGTTTTCGTTAAATTCTCGTGAACTTCGCAAAGTACGAATGATGTTATCTGAAAAGTTTCGGTTACATCAATGATGAAGTGTAAAATCAAATATATACTTGATTTATTAGGAATTGGAATTTGTTGAATTGAGACAGAGATTGTAGTTAACGATGGTTAAGTCGCGGGCGAGGGACGTACATTATTGCATATTTGTAATATGAATTAACCGAGTAGTTAAGATTCACACACAATAGCTTAGCACGGAAAGATTTATTTTTTATTTCAAAAAATATATATATATAAAATATATATAATTTCTTCAGAGGGAATGAGTTAATTCTTCATAACTTGTTGATACAATATACACGTTATTGATTCGTAATGATGTCCACAGTGATTCTTGAACTGACGGAGTTTGTGATATTATAGGTGTTGTTGATTCTGATGTTGACTGTACTGACGATGCTGGTGACGTTGATGGTACTGTTGATGTTGTTGGTAAAACAAGTTTAACTTGTTAATCACACACCATTTTTGTCAGGGTTTCTACTCTTCCTTCTATCATTTTGGTTCGCTTAACTGATTTATGGTTAGGGATAGATTAGATAATCTCTAAGACTTTAGAGATTATATAATCGCCGCGGAATGTTTCTCCAATGAAGTTATGAATTAATACTTCGTCAGTTATTGTTGTTGCTACTCCTTGGTATCTATGGTGCGTATGACGTTGATGCTAGTGGGATAGATTGTGAAGTTGAGGTTTACAAACACGGTTGTGGTTGGAGGTGGTAATGGTACTGTTGGCGTTGATGATGGTGGTACTGGTTATGCTGCTGGTGCTGCTGCTGGTGTTTGTAATCTCTGCACCATATTCTCCAAAGCCACTACCCGAGTGCGAAGTTCGTTGACTTCTTCTATTATTCCAGGATGATTGTCGGTTGGAACGAGCGGATAAATAAAATCTAGAATTTGATGTAGTATATAATCGTGACGAGATACCCTGAAAATGAGAGAGAAAATGGTGTCTCGAACAGGTTCGCCGGTAAGTGCTTCAGGTTCTTCGCCAAGAGGGCAATGTGGTGGATGGAAAGGATCGCCTTCTTCTTGTTTCCAATGATTGAGGAGGCTACGAACCCATCTCCAATTCATCCAGAATAGGTGATGACTGATTGGTTGATCCATTCCGGTCACACTGCTTTCGGAGCTTGAGTGAGATTCCATTTCGGAATCTGAGTGACTTGAACTGATGACAAATTCCATTTCGTACGATTGGATAAAGGATTTTCGATATAAAATGATTTTTCGGCTATCGGGTGGTATTCTATTTACATAGGATATCTATATATAGAGATCAAAAGATTTCATAGATTACGAAGGAATTTGCGGGATATGTTAGGGAAAGTTTAAAGTAACAGATACGATAAGATATGATTTAGCAGATACGCTAAGATATGAATTTTGTCTATACACTACTCATGTAATTAATGTAGCAAGACGTGTTTAGACTAATAATGATAAGCAGGTAATTTCCTATGGATGATAAGCAGATGATTTCCGACTAGAAATGATAAGCAAAACTTTTGACATGCAGACACGGTCGAAGTCCAGACTCACTAATGCATCCTAACGACTTATCAGTTAGACACACTAATGCAGACCTGGTTCGCTAAGACCACCGCTCTGATACCAACTGAAAGGACCCGTTCATATACATTATAAACGATTCACAATAGTTGATTACATTGCGAGGTATTTGACCTCTATATGATACATTTTACAAACATTGCATTCGTTTTTAAAAGACAATCTTTCTTTACATCGAAAATTGACAGGCATGCATACCATTTCATAATATCCACTATCCAACTATAAATTGATTTAATAATAATCTTTGATGAACTCAATGACTCGAATGCAACGTTCTTCGAAATATGCTATGAAAGACTCCAAGTAATATCTTTAAAATGAGCAAATGCACAGCGGAAGATTTCTTTAACACCTGAGAATAAACATGCTTTAAAGTGTCAACCAAAAGGTTGGTGAGTTCATTAGTTTATCATAATCATTTATTTCCATCATTTTAATAGACCACAAGAATTTCATTTCCAGTTCTCATAAATATACGTCCCATGCATAGAGAAAAAAATAATCATTCATATGGTGAACACCTGGTAATCGACATTAACTAGATACATATAAGAATATCCCCTATCATTCCGGGATCCTCCTTCGGACATGATATAAATTTCGAAGTACTAAAGCATCCGGTACTTTGGATGGGGTTTGTTAGGCCCAATAGATCTATCTTTAGGATTCGCGTCAATTAGGGTGTCTGTTCCCTAATTCTTAGATTACCAGACTTAATAAAAAGGGGCATATTCGATTTCGATAATTCAACCATATAATGTAGTTTCAATTACTTGTGTCTATTTCGTAAAACATTTATAAAAGTTGCGCATGTATTCTCAGCCCAAAAATATAAAGGGGTAAAAAAGGCAAATGAAACTCACCATACTGTATTTCGTAGTAAAAATACATATAACGTTATTGAACAAGTGCAAGGTTGGCCTCGGATTCACGAACCTAAATTAATTATATAAATTTATGTGTTGGTCAATATTTGTCTAACAAATTAGGTCAAGTCATAGTGTACCACAATCCTAATGCTCGAGACTAATATGCAAAAGTAAAAAAAAAAGTATATTTGACTCAAAATAATTTCCAAAAATCTATACATGATTAATATATAGTTTAAATATCGTCGTTTTATATTTTTAAATATTTTTAAAAGATTTATTCGAGTAAATAATATAATTTATTTATTAATAAATAAAATTTTATATTATATTTATATAATAAAATATACTTTTATAAATGTTAAGTAATAAAATTTATAGGGTTCATTTAATATTATAAAGATAATATGATAGGTATTATTAAAGTAAGTTATTACACGTAGTAAAATATGTTTGTATCACATATTTATTTTATAAAATAATATCTATAATGATAGTAAGTAAAAGTTGTATTATTTTGTAATAATAATTATTATTATAAAAATATCAATATTTATAATTACTAAGATGACGTTATGATAAAACGATAATTCTAATTATGATAACTTTAATATTTACGATAATTTTTAATATTATCTTTAAAATAATAATTCTATTTAAAATAATAATAATAATGATATTTTATAGTAACAATGACATTTCTATCAAAATGATAATTTTTGTTAAAATGATAGTTTTAATACTAACGATACTTTTAATAATAATAGTAATGATAAAAATAATAAGAACGATAATTTTATCTAAATCAATATCTTATAATATTTTAATTTCATCATGATACTCTTACCCATTATTTCTTAATCGTTTCGTTTAATAGCTTTTAATCGTCTTTTATATCGTGTTCATAATAATGATAATAATAGTAATCAAAATAATTAGGTGTTACAAATATTTGTTTTAATTACACTAATATTAATAATGATAGTTACTATAACATTATTAACAATAATACTAATAATTATCTTAATGATAATATAGTAATAATAATAATAACAATAACAATAACCATTTTTAAATAATGATATATATATTAATAATGATAATAATAATAATAATACCAATAATAATAATAATAATAATAATAATAATTGGATAATAATAATAATTCTAATTATAACTTTAACGATAGTAATAATAAAAAAATAACAATTTTTAATGATACATCCCTTTTATTGATAAAGATAATAATAATGATAATAATAAGATAAAACTAGAACGACGATAAAAACGACGATAATAATAATAATCATTTTTAATAAAAATATCGAAAATTCAATTGATTATAACTTCTAATCCGTTCATCGAAACCATTCGATATCTAAAGGAAAAGTTCTTAATTTTTCGCTAGCTTTCCAAGGACATGCATATCTTATACCTTATCTCAACCGCAAGTGTAACTAATTCAACATTCAACCTAACCTGTCTAATGGCAATATCAAAAGTACAAGCATGCATAATCCTAAATACTCGAGCACTAGTCAGGGATACACTATTAGTATGTAAAAGTTAAATTATGAGTACTCACGTATCAATATTGAGATTCAATATTGCAGGAAAGGTACGTAGACGCAACGGAGATGATAAATACTACATTGACCTCACGAGCATACCCATGAACCATACCCAGTCACCTCCATGGCTATAACCCATAATTTCCTTAATCCAATCCCACTCGAAAAACAATTTCGAAATCACTCGGACAGCACTCTGACGTAATATTTTATGTATACTAATAATATCTTGAAATAATAAAGAGTAAATATATATATGTAAATCGATTGAGAGAGTTTAGAGAAAAATATTTTCAAGTTTCTATGAAATAATGAAACCTATTGAATTCTATTTATAATTGGTTTTTGAATTATTAAAGTGAATTATTAAAGTATGAATTATTAAAGTGAATTATTAAAGTATGAATTATTAAAGTGAATTATTAAAGTATGAATTATTAAAGTGAATTATTAAAGTATGAATTATTAAAGTGAATTATTAAAGTATGAATTATTAAAGTGAATTATTAAAGTTAAAGTAAAGTAAAAATAAAGTAAAGGTAAAGTTTAAGTATAGTAAAAGTATAAAACTATGTACGTATAATACGCGTATAAATATATATAATATTAATTTAAATCTTTATATATATTTAATAAAATAAAATATAAATATCGTTATCTTTATCATACTGGTTAAGTAATGAGTTGTCAAAAGTGGTTCTAGATATTTATAAAAGTTATATACGTTTTAGTAATAAAGTTCTTTTTAAACTGAAAACGTTTTTGTACGTTTGAAACTAAATCAAATAAATATAATAATTTTGTTTTCCAAAACCAAATATATTTTTAAGAATCATTTTGTTTAAAGGTTAAAATAATGGAAATCGTTATATCATAAAATGTTTTAGAAAAGTAGAATCATATATATTCATAATAGGTTTCAAGTTTTTAAATTACAGTTTGTTGGTGAAGCATTGGATAAAATTCAAAGGTTAATTAAATGTATGAAATCATCTTAATGAAAAATGTCGAGTTACTTAACTTGTCGATATCCAACATCTAAGTTATTTACACTTCACGTTCTTACTTATAAATCACTTTACCATTTTCCGAATGTTGTCAAAAAGAATAGATTTCTTAAATCACAGTGAACCTCATAACATAGACCCGTAATCATAACATAATGTATTTGATAAATCAATCATTTGATATTATCTTCTAATTCTATCGATAAACATATTGAAACAAATACGTTCATGTAAAGTATTATACGTTTAATACTTTATTAATATTCTCAAGTTATAATATATATATACATATATATACATATTTATTTATATATAACGGTTCGTGAATCGTCGATATTTGGTCGAGGTTATAATGAATGTATGAACACAATTTAAAATTCTTGAGATTTAACTTAACAAACTTTGCTTATCGTGTCGGAATAATATAAAGATTAAAGTTTAAATTTGGTTGGAAATTTCCGGGTTGTCACACAGTCAATGCAGTAAAACGTGTCTAGACTAAGAATGATAAGCAAGTGATTTCCTAAGGATGATAATCGGATGATTTCCGACTAGAAATGATAAGCAAAACTTTTGACATGCAGACACGGTCGAAGTCCAGACTCACTAATGCCTCCTAACGACTTATCAGTTAGACACACTAATGCAGACCTGGTTCGCTAAGACCTCTGCTCTGATACCAACTGAAAGGACCCGTCCTAATCCATCCGGACAAAGTCCACATCGATTACAAACGATTCACAATAGTTGGTTACATCGCGAGGTACTTGACCTCTATATGATAGATTTTACAAACATTGCATTCGTTTTGAAAAGACAAACTTCCTTACATCGAAAATTGATGATATGCATACCATTTCATAACATATCTAATTATAATTAGCTAAATAATAATCTTGATGAACTCGATGACTCGAATGCAACGTCTTTTGAAATATGTCATTAATGACTCCAAGTAATATCATTAAAGTGAGTAAATGCACAGCGGAAGATTTCTTTCATACCTGAGAATAAACATGCTTTAAAGTGTCAACCAAAAGGTTGGTGAGTTCATTAGTTTAACATAAATAATCATTTCATAAATTTTAATAGACCACAAGATTTCATATTTTCATTTCTTATAAACATACGTCCCATGCATAGAGACAAAAATATCATTCATATGGATTGAACACCTGGTAACCGACATTCACAATATGCATATAAGAATATCCCCATCATTCCGGGATCCTCCTTCGGACATGATATAATTTCGAAGTACTAAACCATCCGGTACTTTGGATGGGGCTTGTTGGGCCCGATAGATCTATCTTTAGAGTTCACGTCAATTAGGGTGTCTGTTCCCTAATTCTTAGATTACCAGACTTAATAAAAAGGGCATATTCGATTAGATAATTCAACTATAGAATGTAGTTTCGATTACTTGTGTCTATCTCGTAAAACATTTATAAAAGCAGCGCATGTATTCTCAGTCCCAAAAATATATATTGCAAAAGCATTTAAAAAGGGATTAATGAAACTCACCTAATGTATTTTGTAGTAAAAATACATAGAACGATATTGAACAAGTATAGGGTTGGCCTCGGATTCACGAACCTATATCATTTGTATATATATATATATATATATATATATATATATATATATATATATATATATATATATATATATATATATTAAAACGTATATTCATAATCAGATAATTTAAATATTATTATTAGTGAAATCGTTTTTTTTATATCAATAACTTATATTCATTTTATAAAGTAAAAATATTAATTTCTGTTATGTTATATATATAATTAGTATATATATATATATATATATATATATATATATATATATATATATATATATATATATATATATATATATATATATATATATCATTTGTTTGTTTAATCAGTATTTTAATAATTCAATATAATATTTGAATGGATAGCATTAATGATAGTACTAATATTAATAATAATGACCATAGTATTAATAATTCTATTGATGATATTATTAACAATAGTTTTTATAATAATTTTCATAATAATGATAATAACAGTAGTTTTTAATAAAATGGATAATTTAATAATAATGGTAATGAAAATAATAATTTTGATAATAATACTTAATACTAATCCTAAATGGTAATAATAATACTTATAATAATATTTGTAATAAAAATAATAATAATCTTAATGTTAATACTAATGTCTTTAATAATAATTATAGTTATGATAAATAATAATAATAAAAATGATACTTTTAATAATAATAATAGAAAAATGATAAATTAAATAATACTTTGACTAATATTAATAATAATAATAATAATGATAACTTTACTTAAATGATAATTTTTAATATTTTTAGTAAGAACAATATTAGTAATAATAATAAATATAATGTCTAATATAATAATACTCTTACTAATAATGATATTAATAATGATTTTACTAATAATAATACTTCTAATAGTAATATCAGTGATAATATCTAATTTGGATCATGACTTAATTATAGTTTTACCCATTTTCATATTTGTATTCATAATTCATAGTTTATATGCATATATAATTATAATCCTTACAATAACTCTTATCATAATATTAACAATAATAATACTAAATAATAATACTTAATACACCAATAATAACACAATTAATAATAATCTTAATAATAACAATAATAAAATTAATAGGAATAATAATAATAACACTAAACAATAATAAAATTTGATAATGAGAGTTATACCCTCCTAAACGTCATTAGAGCATAATCGTCATTCATCATCACCATCGTCCATGATCATCATGATCTTCAATATCGTCATCATCATACTCAATCTATAATCATAAAATAATAAAAAAAAATTAATAGTAGATATGATAAAATAATAATAATAATAATAATCATAATAATAATATGATAAAAGGTATACCATTATCATTATCATTTCCATGTTTTATCATTATCATTAAACACCACAGCACCATCTTCCTCATCATGTCTCAGCATCATCATCATCAACATCATGTCTCAGCATCATCATCATCATCATCATCATGTCTCGGTATAAACATTATATCTCGATATAAATATCATCACCTCTCGGCATCATCATCATCATCATGTCTCGGCATCATCATCGTCATCATGTCTCGGCATAAACATCATCATCATCATGTCTCGGCATAAACATCATATCTCGACATAAATATCATCACCTCTCGCCATCATCATCATCGACATAAAATCACGATTCCATGGTGACCCATTACTATTCATCACCATCAACATTATCATTGTTCATCATCCCGTATCATCATCTTCATCATCACCCATTCTATCATTATCTTGTACGTCATAGTGACATCATCATCATCATCTTCCGTCGACTCATCATACATCGCTTGTCATCATCTAACTTCATCATCGCCATCTTCATGAATCATTCATCTCATCATCTCTCAAATCATGTATCATATCACCTTCATCATCATCGACTATCACTCATCATCATCAACACTATTCATCGTCTCCATCGATAACTTCACTGTTGTTTAGCAGAACAGAAAACAGAAGACTTAGCAGCAGTAGCGGTGGTCTGTGGTGGTGGTTTCGACGATGAACATCAGCAGAACAGTAGCAGCAATAATCAACAATAATTAGGGGCAATTAGAGGTTAAAGGTGGTGTTCAAAGATGTGGGAAGGTAACGATGGTGAATTAAGAAGGAGAGAAGAAAGAGAGAGAGAAGGTGGCGGTTACCGGTGGTGATGGTGGCCGGTGGTGGGGGTGGCAGCGAGTCTGGTGGAGGTGAATGCCTTTCCCCTCTCATACGACATACAGATACATATATATATTACATATATATAGATATATATATTATATAATAATATAATTGATATTTATTATGTATTATATAATATTTAATATTAATATTAATAATTAATAATAATAAATAAAACATAAACAAGTGAATGATTGAAGTAATACAGTATGCATAAAAGTCCCTTCCTTTCTGCCGACAATTGATTTAGGATAGATATATCGTGTCAATTGCTAAACAGTTACGAAATAAAAAGTGTCCCTAAAAATCTCAAATTTTTAGATTAAATATATTTAATTATATCACTCATTATCTGATTGAAACCTGATCAAAAAGGTTCTAAAAATATTTAATTTCTGTTCCAATTTATATGTACGGAGTACCTATATTCAAACTAAAAAGGGTAAAAATATATTTAACAAATCTAAGATCTTCGAAATCAATTTGCAGTTCAACTTTTATTTCAATCCATCATGAACAAGTATTTTATCTATATTAAAATTAACAAAACGTCAACCGAGTGTTACTAACGTTTACTAATTAAGCTCGAAATCATTTATTTTTAATATGTTCACATTCTATATAAAAACAGTTTTAAAATTAGTAAGTTTAATTACTAAAACAAATATATTATATATTTTTAAACAATTAAATTTACTATAACTTTATATATTTACAAATATTATATATATACATAATTATATATATATATATCTATATATTTATAAATATTGATTCCATTACATCGCATGTTATTTTACATATTAATTCTAACAGTTTAATCATATATTATTTCAATAATATCTATATGCATCTATTTATATAGTTGTTCGTGAATCGTCGGGAATAGTCGAAGGATAATTGATTATATTAACACAATTCAAAGTTTTTGAAAACATTAACATTACAGACCTTGCTTATCATATCAAAACTATATAAAGATTAAGTTTAAATTTGGTCGGAAATTCCCGGGTCATCACACCCTGCTCGTGACCCTGGTCGAATCCAACATCCCTACACCCAATTATCAATCAATTAATTGTTCAAATATCCATTATCATTCTCAATCATAAGCTGGGTCCTGATAATTAATTGAATTAAAAAAAAAAAGATGGGAAGTCGACCAAAACACCCTGTTCGTGATTCTATTTAGCCAAAGCTCAAAATCAAAAGAAATTTCAAAATAGGTAAATGCAGTTTTGTCCTAAATCCTTCACTTAAACTATATGATAAATCCCAGGTTCCAATTCGTTCGATTAAATTCTAATTCTTGAAGTCAAACTTTTATTTACAAAAGTCAAACATTATGTTCTTGATAAAATTCGATCGTTCTGTTATGTTTTGGGATCAATTGATAAGTCAGATAGTTTAAAGGAGTCATTTGAATTACAAGTTGTGTTGAAAGGTTTATCTAAAACGTTCTTATTTATAAAATCAATTTTTTTTTTGTTTTCAATCGACGAGCAGCAACTGCTGTTATGATTTCATTTTTTTTGCTTGCTTAATTGAATGCTGAATCAATTACAGGCTGGTTACATTTATGTTTTAGGTTTAATTCAAACCTCATATTAGTTGTGATGTTTGTTAATTAGTTTCCATGGTCGATGTCACGTTGATGATGATGATGATAGAACAAAGAAAACAGAAACATAATACATATAAACGGGTATAAATCAGAAAGACGGATTAGACTAGATGGTTTGATGAGAGTGTTGGGATTCAAGAGGTCGCGGGTTCAATTCTGACCTTGGACAGTTTCTTTTTAAAGAATTTCTTAAGGTAGATTTTCATGTTAAAAATCATTATTATTGTTATTATGATTATTATTATTGTTATTATTATTATGATTAATATTATTTAGTTAAAAATGAATTAAAGATCATGATGCAAACTATAAATAAGATGTAATTAAATGAAGTATTATCACTAATTATTATTAATAAAATTATTATTATTATTATTGTTATTATTGATTAAGATAATTACTATTATTATACAATTAATATTATTATCATTATTATTAGAATTAGTAATATCATTAATTGTATAAGATTATTAATATAAGTATTACTACTAATATTATCATGGTTATCATTATTATTATTATTATGATCATAGTTAAAATTAAGAGTATCGATATTATAATTATTATTATGATATCTATGGACAACTAATGTATGTATTATCATTATCATTATGTAAACATATAAACAATGAATAAAATTATTATTATTAATAAAATGATGCAAATTATTATCATTTTCATTAACATTAGTATTAGTATCTTTTCTATAATTACTAGTATTATTATCATTAACATAATTATCATTGTTAACAATATCCTTTTTATTAGTATTATTAGTATTATTAATATAAATAAAATTGTATTATTATTATTATTATTATTATTATTATTATTATTAGTAAATCATTAATATCAAAATTATCGTTTTTAAACAAATAAATATTACGTACATAGAACATACTTAATATATGTATATATACTACAATCATATTAATATTCCATATAACAACATATAAACGATATTAACTTTTCTTAGATAAAAACTTACATACAACAAAATAGGTATTTTTAATATTATACTAAATGTATATATATATATATATATATATATATATATATATATATATATATATATATATATATATATATATATAAATATTAATATAAACATACTAATCACTTAAATACATATATAAATAAATATATATAACATATGATTTAAGATATTGTGACGACCCAGAAATTTCCGACCAAATTTAAACTTAACCTTTATATGTTTCCGACACGATAAGCAGAATTTGTAATGTTGAATCTTCAAAAGTTTGGAACTACATTCATGTAATCAATTACCCTTTGACCGTGTTCAACGATTCACGAACAATTATGAGTATATAGATATGTATATATAATATATAATATTAACTGAAAACATTAACAAAGTATTAGATATATGATACTTTACATGAACGTATTTGTTTCGATATATTTATCGACAGAATTAAGAGATAATATCAAATGATTGAATTATCAGATATATTATAATATGATTAGGGGCCTATGTTATGAGGTCCACTGTGATTTAAGAAATCTATTCTTTTTGACAACATTCGGAAAATGGTAAAGTGATTTATAAATAAGAACAAATGTGTCAATTAACGGGAACTAGACAATGGTTAGTGGAAATTCCTGTTTAATTTCCAAGGCATGTTTTATAATATTTTCCTCGTAATCTTGATAAGATAACTATGTTAACTTTCTTTTTAATTAATATGAAAATAAGAACGTGGAGTGTAAATAACTTAGATGTTGGATATCGACAAGTTAAGTAACTCGACATTTTTCATTAAGATGATTTCATACGTTTATTTAACCTTTGGACTTTATCCCATGCTTCACCAATAGACTGTAATTTAAAAACTTGAAACCTATTATGAATATATATAATTCTACTTTTCTAAAATGTTTTATGATATAACGATTTCCATTATTTTAACCTTTTAACAAAATGATTCTTAAATATATTTAGTTTTGGAAAACAAAATTATCATATTTATTTGATTTAGTTTCAAAAGTACAAAAAAACGTTTTCAGTTTAAAAAGAACTTTATTATTAAAACGTATATATCTTTTATAAATATCTAGAACCACTTTTGACAACTCATTACTTAACCAGTATGATAAAGATAACGATATTTATATTTTATTTTATTAAATATATATAACGATTTAAATTAATATTATATATATATTTATACGCGTATTATACGTATATAGTTTTATACTTTTACTATACTTTAACTTTACCTTTACTTTACTTTTTACTTTACTTTAACTTTAATAATTCATACTTTAATAATTCACTTTAATAATTTATACTTTAATAATTCACTTTAATAATTCATACTTTAATAATTCATACTTTAATAATTCACTTTAATAATTCATATTTTAATAATTCACTTTAATAATTTATTTTAATAATTCATACTTTAATAATTCACTTTAATAATTCAAAAATCTATTATAAATAGAATTGAATAGGTTTCATTATTTCATAGAAACTTGAAAATATATTTCTCTAAACTCTCTCAATCGAATTACATATATATATTTTCTTTATATTATTTCAAGATATTATTAGTATACATAAAATACTACGACGGAGTTATACTTAGACGATTTCAAAATAAGTTTTTAAACGGGATAGAGCTAAGGAAATTATGGGTTATAGCTATGGAGGTTATGGGTATTGATCGAGGGTATTGCTCGTGAGGTCAACCTAACGTTTATCATTTTCGTTGCGTCTACGTACTTTCCTGCAATATTGAATCACAATATTGATACGTTCGTGAATCCGAGACAAACCCTGCACTTGTTCAGTGCTGTCATATACATAATTGTTACGAAATACAGTATTGTGAGTTTCATTACTCCTTTTTATATATATTTTTTGGCTAAGAATACATGCGCTGTTTTATAAATGTTTTACGAAATAGGCACAAGTACTAAAACTAATTTTATGTGGGTTTAAACCAGAAATATACCCTTAGCTTGGTAACATTAAACTACTTATCTATGTACGGTAGGCACGAATCCTAAAGATAGATCTATTGGGCCTGACAAACCCCATCCTGACTATGGGATGCTTTAGTACTTTGAGGTTATTTTAAACACACCTAATCTGGTGTACTTCAGAGGGTAAAACATGAATGTTAAGGCTTGTTACCGGGTGCCTACAACTTGTAGAATACTTTTAAACACTTGCGAGTGTACGGATATTTATGGAAACTGAAATCTTGTGGTCTATTACTATTACGGAAATGATTGATTATGATAAACTAATGAACTCATTAACCTTTTGGTTGACACTTTAAAGCATGTTTATTCTCAAGTATTAAAGAAATCTTCCGCTGTGCATTAGCTCGTTTTAAGGATATTACCAGGAGTCATTCATGACATACTTTGAAAGACGTTGCATTCGAGTCGTTGAGTTCATCAAGATTAATATTAAGTCAATTATAGTTGGATGTAATATGAAATGGTATGTATGCCGTCAATTTTTGATGTAAAGAAAGTTTGTATTTTAAAAACGAATGCAATGTTTGTAAAACGTATCATATAGAGGTCAAATACCTCGCGATGTAATCAACTATTGTGAATCGTTTATAATGTATATGAACGGGTCCTTTCAGTTGGTATCATAGCGGTGGTCTTAGCGAACCAGGTCTTGCATTAGTGTATCTAACTGATAGTTGTTAAGATGCATTAGTGAGTCTGGACTTCGACCGTGTCTGCATGTCAAAAGTTTTGTTTATCATTTTTAGTCGGAAATCATCTACTTACCATCCTTAGGAAATTACCTGCTTATCATTCTTAGTCTAGACACGTCTTGCTGCATTGATTACATGAATAGTGTATAGACAAAATTCATATCTTAGCGTATCTGCTAAATCATATCTTATCGTATCTATTACCGTAAACTTTGCCTGACATATTCCGTAAATTCCTCCGTAATTTATGAAATCTTTTGATCTATATATATAGATATTCTATGTAGTTAGAATACCACCCGATAGCCGGAAAATCATTTCGTATCGAAAAATCCTTTATCAAATCGTACGAAATGGAATTCGTCATCAGTTCAAGTTCCTCGGATTCTGAAATGGAATCCTACTCAAGCTCCGAAAGCAATGTGACTGGAATGGATCAACTAATCAGCCATCATCTTTTCTGGATGAATTGGGGATGGGTTCGTAGCCTCCTTAATCATTGGAGACAAGAAGAAGGCGATCCTTTCCATCCACCACATTGCCCTCTTGGAAATGAACCTGAAGCACTTACCGGCGAACCTATCCGAAACACCATTTTCTCTCTCATTTCCAGAGTATCTCGTCATGATTATATACTACACCAAATTCTGGATCTTATTTATCCGCTCGTCAGAACCGACAATCACCCCGGTGTAATAGAAGAAGTCAAAGAGCTTCGTGCTCGGGTAGTGGCTTTGGAGAATATGGTGTAAAGGTTACAAACACCAGCAGCAGCACCAGCAACATAACCAGTACCACCATCAACAACATCAACAGTACCATTACCACCACCAACAACAACCGCATCGCAAACCTCAACTTCACAATCTGTCCCATGAGCATCGACGTCATACGCCCTGTAGATACTAAGGAATACCACAACGATGAAGTATTAATTCATAACTTCATTGGGAAAACATTCTACGACGATTATCTAATTTCTAAAGTTTAGAAATTATCTATCCTAGCCTTAACCATAAATCAAGTGAGTTTAATTTAATATTAACTCATTAAATCTATATTACATATGAAGAAATATACACATATATTTCCATAAAGACTGTAATAAAATTCTTTTGTACAAAATATTAATTGTGACATTTTTTTAACGGGTAGGTAATTCCCGAGAGATATATAAATTCACAATTAATATGTTACATTCTTCGAATCTGATTCAGCAAATCATCCATTATACTCCCTACTTTCACAACAATATATATTCTTTTATAGAAATCAAAACAACCATACTCATTCAAAAATCTAATTACATATTCTGATTTTGAAATCGCCGAATTCAATTCAAGTTATAACCGGTATCATCACTCTTAGATTCTTACATCTTTCAAAGCTATACTTTAACTTC
Source organism: Rutidosis leptorrhynchoides (assembly GCF_046630445.1). Classification (NCBI taxonomy): domain Eukaryota; kingdom Viridiplantae; phylum Streptophyta; class Magnoliopsida; order Asterales; family Asteraceae; genus Rutidosis; species Rutidosis leptorrhynchoides. The sequence continues at coordinate 179,118,876 of NC_092342.1, read as the reverse complement.
AAAACCGTGTTAGAACATCGTATGTATATTAACGATTATAATCTGTGTTCAAGCCCTTCGAAATACCTGAAGACACTTCAAATAATGAACAATCGAGATGATGATCCAACCACATGTTATCCACAGTTACGTACCTGAAAAACTCTTTAAACCAAAGTCATAATTTAACATGTATCCATGTCAGACCTTTTGGCATTTACTAGCTAAAATAACTTTTCAATCCCTTCTAAAAATAGACGGTTTTGTCACAGCTCCAGCAAACCAACTTCAATTATTCATTCGAATAAGCCTTATTATAATGATTACCCCTTCATCATTATTACCGGGGAACCTTTCATATCTCGCCACATTAGCAGTAAACTTATTAACAACTTCATTTATCTTTGACTTTCCGAAAAATCATTATATTTATCAAAACCCCATCATTTACTCATCTGCATCTTGTAACGAGAATTGCCATACGAATCATCAGAAATTAGCAATCAGTATTTTGAAATCTCGCAGCATGTCTACGCCAACAATTATATGTGTCTATCTTCTGGACTTATATACTTTGAATGTGAAGTTTCTGAAAAACACCCTAAACTGTGAACTAGTTCTCGAAATACTGATGAAGCAGCAAAAACTATAAACGACCTTAACAGTAAAAAGTTTGATGATAAAGAGTAGTGTGTTGGCAAAGCTCAGAAAAAGAGAAGATTTGGTACTGAAAAATACGGATTGAGCAAATCATGAAGAAGGCTGTGGATAAATCACAAGGACGAAATCTACCTTCAAAGAATCCAAATGATTCCATGTCTGCTGAAGTCATTATCGAATACCTTGCTCCTGACTCTAAACCCTTACGGACAATATTCTTCATCATCCTCTGATATTAGAAATTTTAAGATATCATCGTATCTTTCATTATAAATATCCTCCATATTTTTGAAGATATTTCCACAATTATTCTTATATGAAATCATTTACCTCTTCGTGCTGTCTGTATTACATCATAAAAGAAACTATTTTAGTTTCTAAATTCTGAAACTTTCGAATTTAAAATAGGAATATTTTTGAAGTAGTGTTGGGAACTGAAGCATGAACTAGTATAATATAATGACACTTGATCAACGTGATTATATTACAGTAAGTCATGCTGAGTTTCTAAATGGAACGTGATGATTCACAGATCATAACGTCATCATGTGCTATGTTACACGACTCTTGTATTCTCTTTAACCTCTAAAATATCAAGAAAATATTTCTTGATGATTCGGCCTTTTCCGAGGTATTCTAGTAATTTGACAAGTCAAGATCGTGCCATTACAATTTCCTTCTTAGAACATTAACAATGTTCATTCTGAAATTCATATATGCGAATTCTGGACCATTACAAGCGGTGCTTAATCGCAAGAAGAAGAAACGAAAGGACAAAACTCCGAAATAGAAATTGGGGTATAAATCGCAGCAAATAAAAGAGAGCATTAATTGGGGATGACAATGATTATAGAAGACAGAAGCAGGGACATCGAAATATAAGGGAAGATATAAAACCCAACAACAACCCAGAAACTATAAACCGTATATATCGATGCATATAGCAATATAAAGACACGGGAGAACTAAAAACACTATAAAACCAAGAGTATAGTAGAAGTAAATAGATTCTTCTGGAGGTAGATGAAAAAGAAGAACGGCAGATATGAACGTGAGGAGTATATCGAGAATCAGCACTGGATGAAGCATATTGATGAATAATTTTAAAGTAAGAATCAGCGAGTGTACGGATATTTATGGAAACTGAAATCTTGTGGTCTATTACCATTACGGAAATGATTGATTATGATAAACTAATGAACTCACCAACCTTTTGGTATTAAAGCATGGTTGACACTTTAAAGCATAACATGCTTTAAAGTGTCAACCAAAAGGTTGGTGAGTTCATTAGTTTATCATAATCAATCATTTCCGTAATAGTAATAGACCACAAGATTTCAGTTTTCATAAATATCCGTACACTCGCAAGTGTTTAAAAGTATTCTATAAGTTGTAGGCACCCGGCAACAAGCCTTAACATTCATGTTTTCCCCTCTGAAGTACACCAGATCAGGTGTGTTTAAAATAACCTCGAAGTACCAAAGCATCCCATAGTCAGGATGGGGTTTGTCAGGCCCAATAGATCTATCTTTAGGATTCGCGCCTACCGTACATAGACAAGTAGTTTAATGTTACCAAGCTAAGGGTATATTTCTGGTTTAAACCCACATAGAATTAGTTTTAGTACTTGTGCCTATTTCGTAAAACATTTATAAAACAGCGCATGTATTCTCAGCCCAAAAATATATATAAAAAGGGAGTAATGAAACTCACAATACTGTATTTCGTAGCAATTATGTATATGACAGCACTGAACAAGTGCAGGGTTTGTCTCGGATTCACGAACGTATCAATATTGTGATTCAATATTGCAGGAAAGTAAGTAGACGCAACGAAAATGATAAACGTTAGGTTGACCTCACGAGCAATACCCTCGATCAATACCCATAACCTCCATAGCTATAACCCATAATTTCCTTAGCTCTATCCCGTTTGAAAACTTATTTTGAAATCGTCTGAGTATAACTCCGTCGTAGTATTTTATGTATACTAATAATATCTTGAAATAATACAAAGAAAATATATATATGTAATTCGATTGAGAGAGTTTAGAGAAATATATTTTCAAGTTTCTATGAAATAATGAAACCTATTCAATTCTATTTATAATAGATTTTTGAATTATTAAAGTGAATTATTAAAGTATGAATTATTAAAATGAATTATTAAAGTGAATTATTAAAGTATGAATTATTAAAGTGAATTATTAAAGTGAATTATTAAAGTATGAATTATTAAAGTATGAATTATTAAAGTGAATTATTAAAGTGAATTATTAAAGTATGAATTATTAAAATTAAAGTAAAGTAAAAGTAAAGTAAAGGTAAAGTTAAAGTATAGTAAAAGTATAAAACTATATACGTATAATACGCGTATAAATATATATAATATTAATTTAAATCGTTATATATATTTAATAAAATAAAATATAAATATCGTTATCTTTATCATACTGGTTAAGTAATGAGTTGTCAAAAGTGGTTCTAGATATTTATAAAAGATATATACGTTTTAATAATAAAGTTCTTTTTAAACTGAAAACGTTTTTTTGTACTTTTGAAACTAAATCAAATAAATATGATAATTTTGTTTTCCAAAACTAAATATATTTAAGAATCATTTTGTTAAAAGGTTAAAATAATGGAAATCGTTATATCATAAAACATTTTAGAAAAGTAGAATTATATATATTCATAATAGGTTTCAAGTTTTTAAATTACAGTCTATTGGTGAAGCATGGGATAAAGTCCAAAGGTTAAATAAACGTATGAAATCATCTTAATGAAAAATGTCGAGTTACTTAACTTGTCGATATCCAACATCTAAGTTATTTACACTCCACGTTCTTATTTTCATATTAATTAAAATGAAAGTTAACATAGTTATCTTATCAAGGTCACGAGGAAAATATTATAAAACATGCCTTGGAAATTAAACAGGAATTTCCACTAACCCTTGTCTAGTTCCCGATAATTGACACATTTGTTCTTATTTATAAATCACTTTACCATTTTCCGAATGTTGTCAAAAAGAATAAATTTCTTAAATCACAGTGGACCTCATAACATAGGCCCCTAATCATATCATAATGTATCTGATAATTCAATCATTTGATATTATCTCTTAATTCTGTCAATAAATATATCAAAACAAATACGTTCATGTAAAGTATCATATATCTAATACTTTATTAATGTTTTCAGTTAATATTATATATTATATATACATATCTATATACTCATAATTGTTCGTGAATCGTTGAACACGGTCAAAGGGTAATTGATTACATGAATGTAGTTCCAAACTTTTGGAGATTCAACATTACAAATTCTGCTTATCGTGTCGGAAACATATAAAGGTTAAGTTTAAATTTGGTCGGAAATTTCTGGGTCGTCACAGATATAACATAAAATATATGTTTTAAATGGAATTTAGTATAAATCTTATATAACTACAAAAAAAAATATATAAATAATATATATTAACAATTGAAATTATGATATTTCAATTATATGTTTTAATAGAAATGCAATTAATATAGGTTCGTGAATCCGAGGCCAACCCTGCATTGTTCAGTTGTTCAATATAGTCATATGTATTTTTACTACAAAATACATTAGGTGAGTTTCATTTGCTCCCCCTTTACTCTCTACATTTTTGGGGCTAAGAATACATGCAAATGCTTTATTAACTGTTTTACAATAATTATATGCGTGAGTTTCATTTGCCTTTTTACCCTTTATATTTTTGGGCTGAGAATACATGCGCAATTTTTATAAATGTTTTACGAAATAAACACAAGTAATCGAAACTACATTCTATGGTTGGATTATTAAATCGAATATGCCCCTTTTTAGTCTGGTAATCTAAGAATTAGGGAACAGACACCCTAATTGACGCGAACTCTAAAGATAGATCTATCGGGCCCAACAAGCCCCATCCAAAGTACCGGATGCTTTAGTATTTCGAAATTTATATCATGTCCGAAGGAGGATCCCGGAATGATGGGGATATTCTTATATGCATATTGTAAATGTCGGTTACCAGGTGTTCAATCCATATGAATGATATTTTTGTCTCTATGCATGGGACGTATGTTTATGAGAAATGGAAATATGAAATCTTGTGGTCTATTAAAATTATGAAATGATATATTTATGTTAAACTAATGAACTCACCAACCTTTTGGTTGACACTTGAAAGCATGTTTATATAACGACCCTCATTTTTCCATTCTATATTTTTTCAATATTAAATGCCCAAACAATATAATTAAAACTTAATGATCAAACTTTAATCAACAATTGTTAAGTGTTAAGAGTTAGAAAACATATTAATTAACTTTGTGCAATAATTGACAAGTTAATAAAAGATGAAAATAATAAACTGTTAGTCGACACTCGTTACTAATTAAAATTTATGCATTTATGTAATATTATAACTAATAACCTGTAAGTAATAAATAAAAAGTGACATTTATATAAATAATAAAACAATTGAGAACTAAATATATACAAGTCATGAATTAGTAAAAAGAAAATAATACTTATCAATGTAGTAAATGTAAAAATAATAATAGTAATAATAATGAGACTAAAGAATCTTAAACCATTACATCCTTATGTTGACTAAAAATAAGGTATAAACTAGTACCACCTATTGTTGACTAAAAAAAAAAAAAAAATTATAAAACTCATTTTATCAACTTTATTTTCACTATAAATAGCACCCATTTGTTTCATTTTAACTCACACCTCAAAACACACTCTCAACTTGAAAGAAACTCTCCCAAGTCTCAGCAACTATTTTTTTGTAAGTCCCCTAATTAATTTATATAGTTTTTATTAAGTTTTTATATAGTTTTATGCTAGTTTTTATGTTAAAAACTAATTAAATACGAAATTAATTTTAATAAAAAATGTAAATACATGATAATTAGTGTTAAGTATCCTAATGTCTATAAAAATTAGTTTCATGAATTATAAAGTCGGAATAGTATTTATTAAAAATCAAAAACTGATTTTTTTTATAAACCGAAATACATAAATGATTTTTATTAAATAGTAAACGAATTTTTTTGTAAAATTTTATTTTAGTCGCTTGCTATATCATATGTAAGGGTAATTATAAATTTTTTTTATAATTAAATTCGCATGTTTAATATTTAATTTGAATTTTCTTCTGAAAACGCTACAGTACCCGATTAAACTGTTTTTTATAATAAAATGAAATTATATGTTACAGCAGGTTTTTAACCATGATAACTATTAAAAACTACTTAATAACTATTAATAAAGTTATAAAAATATTTGTAGAATTAATGGTTATGTATTTCTATTAATTTTTTTTTATTAAAACTAAAAACTACACAATAGTATGATTAAATAGTTAAACTATTTATATAAATGTATAAATAATTTTTCTGACTTTGTTGTAACATTATAAGCATAGAAAAAATATTGGTTGAATTAATTTGGTTCATTTAATAATTAATTCTTTATAAACTTTGTATTATTACAAACCGAAAGGAAAATGGAAAATAAATACTTAAACACCATAAAAAAAATCTATAAATTTTTCTTAAGCTTATTTTGATCAGTAGAACATAAGAAAAATATAAAATGTGATGTTTAATTTGTTTACCTATTTATTTACATTTTAGCTATTAAAACAATAATAAAAAGTGTTATTTAATACACAAAACTTAATATTAATGTGTATAAAATTTTTATTATGTTTTATACATATTACCTACTGATATTAAATCAATATTACACTTGTTAATATTATTAGATAATTAATTGATGCTATTATTGATCTAAAACAAAATTTAAAATAAATATATATATGTATCCTTACATATATATAATATTTATATATATTGAAACACTTATAAGTAAAATAACTAAAGTGTTGTATTCCTATACACACCTAAAAACATATTGGATCGGTATATTAGACTTGTATAGATCTTAAACTTTCTCGATGTGGATGGAAGCTCGAAAGTCTTAGGTGGAGGGTCTGGATTGACCAATTTAACGGATCCTAGTGCTCAGAAACCTAATGACCTGAAAAGACCATTTTAAATTGAAAGTGGGTAGATTGGAAGCTTGTCTAATATGCAAAAGCCTTTCCAAAACGATAAACAATCTTTAAACTTACTACACACGAAAATACTTAAACTTATCTTCATACGGGCAAAACATCTAAACTATTCTCAACTTATTCTTAGGTTGACTTATCTTGTGCTTCGATCATCCATACATTCTCTTTAAGGACTACCTTACTTCATCGAATTACTAAGGTGAATTCATAGCCCCACTCTTTATTGCTAGCAAACTTATTTAACTTATTTGGGGTGAGACACATGCTGCTTTTACTATTTACAATTTAGACACAAGTACCAACTGCTAAAACTATGCTATACCCGGCTACGTCCGACTAAGTCCCTACAGTGATATTTTTAAGTGCTGCGGCATGCTTATTTATTGGGGGTAGGCCTATCGGGAGTAACGTCCCCGATACATTTGACTCAGTCTTTGTATTACTTGATAATGAAATTTAAACCGACAAGGACAGACACAACTTGTCATGGGGCAAACTTGAACGTTTAGTCTAAATATCACGCACTGGCATAACTTTTTGATCCTGCGGGAGATCAACCTTACAAATTAAATCTTGTGGTCTAAAACAAACGGTCAAACTTATTTGTTAAACCTATGAACTTCACTCAACCTTTTGGTTGACACTTTAGCATGTTTTGTCTCAGGTGCTGTTTGATTCAAGCTCTTATACTTACTGCTTATGTGATGCTACTTGGACATAGGATCAAGAGATATCGCATTTATTACTTCTGCATGTGAACATTTCCATTATTGTTATTCCTATCATTGTAACTACGTTTCATTTTCCGCTGCGTGCTCAATAAAGTTTGTTTTATCATTTAGTATTGTTCTCGTATATTATAATATGTTGGTTGATTTGATATTAAGTCACATTTCACCCAGGCCCTAACTGGGGGTGTGACAGATTGGTATCAGAGCAAACCAGGCTGTTATAGAGAACCAGGATTGCATTTTTATGTGTGCCTTACTTGTTAGCTAGGGTGCCTTAGCAATCTAGGAAACTATAACCTTTCCTGCCTTAGACTTAAAGCACTTAGGATTGTCGTATAATCTTAACAATTATGCTTTAATAAACTTGACTCAAAGATTCTAATCAAGGTCTCTTTCCTAATGATAGGATGTCAAGCTCAAACGTTAACAAGCCCAACAAAGCAACTCACAACCCTACCACCGAAGTAGGTGTTGGACACTCTTCAACTTCGAGACCAGTTCGAAGTCCTCTTTATAGTCCTGCTTCACCACCGCTGAATTATAGCCCGAATACTATTTTAGATTCACATGGGTCTCCTCAATACTACCCAACTCCGAGAACCCAAGATAAGGGAAAACGGCATGAAGAAGTTGGTCCATCAAGGAAGAGAGCCCGATCTCCTTTTTATGATGGTCCTAAGTATGAAATCATGAGATTACGAAACGATACCGAGAGAAACATTGGGGGTCTACTTCGCCACATGGAAAGAGTGGATCGTCGAATGAAGAAACTTATGAAAGAAAATGTCGAGCTAAGAAAGGAGTTGCTGATGCTAAAGTGCGAGGAAGAACGCAACACTCGCTGGGGAAAGCAATCACTTGCTTACCTCAAGGAGGATGTTGATGTCCGAATGAAAATGGAGAAAGGTCGAGTCGACGAACAACTTGCCATAAGAGAGTACAACACTAATGCCGTAAACAGTCGTGTTACCAACCTTTATGACAACTTCGAGTATCTCTATGAGAAACAAAAGACGAAAAATGAGAAAGTTGAGGAGTTTATGAAGAAGGTTGGAGACGAAATATGAAGACTACTTCAATCTTAATATTTCCTAGTTATTTTTCCTATTTTCCATCTATGTAAAGGCTGTGCCTTAAACAATTTCTATTTCCGAATCGTGTAATAAAGGCTTATTTAATGCCTCGTTCTAATAATATAAAGTGTTTTATTAATATCATGCGATATCAATACTTTAGTTTATTCATACTTGTGATTACTCAAACTTATAACTTGTTAAACTTATCAAACATATGTTCACTTTTATGTAGTGACATCATGGTTCGTTCAGCTGCACCTACCGTTAACAACGTTGTGTTAACTACTGAGCAATTCCAACAGTTACTCGCTGCTGCCCAAGGCAACGCCCAAGCTAATCATGCTAATACTCAACCAAAACCTTGTTCCTACAAGGACTTTACAAACTGTCACCCTCCCGCTTTTAAGGGAAACGAAGAAGCTGTCGAACTAGTTCGTTGGTTCGAAAAGATGGAATCTATTTTCCGTATTTGCAACTGTGGTGATGATGATCGAGTAAAGTATGCCACTAGCTCGTTGGGTGGTAATGCTTTAACTTGGTGGACTGCTTATGCCAAGTCCGTAGGAATTGATAATGCTAATGCAATTCCATGGGACGAACTCAAAAGTATGATGGTCAACAAATTCTGCCCAAGGAGTCAAGTTCAGAAGCTTGAAGCTGAGTTCTGGGAACTCAGGGTCAAGGGTACTGACATTGAGAATTATACCAATCGTTATCTGGAGCTTTCTACTCTATGTCCTGAAATGTTTCCTACTGAAGCTAGAAGAATTGAGCGGTATATTGAAGGTCTTCCCGAGGATGTTCAAGGGAATGTTATTGCTGCTGAGAAGGTTACTTTGGATGCTGTGATTCTCATGGCACAAAATCTCATGTTGGCCAAGAGAAGAAGGGCGTCGGCCAATAAGCAAGTTGAAACCAAGGGTAATGATGGTAAGAGGAAGTTTGAGCCGTCTCAAGGTTCAACTCAGAATGTTAGTAAAAAGCTTATGGATAGTACAAGGACGAATTATAAGGGCACTTATCCTTTTTGTGTTCGTTGTGAAAGGCATCACCCGGGGCAGTGCACTGCCACTTGTTCGTTGTGTAAGAAAGTGGGACACGTAGCTAAGACGTGTAGGACTCCTCCAAAGAATAAATCTATTGTTCCTTCCAAAGCTCCTCCTACTTGTTATACTTGTGGGGAAAAGGGACACATTAGTCCAAATTGCCCTAAGAAGAGAGATAATCCTGCTACTGGAGCCAATACTACTGCTGCAAAGGGTCGTGCATTTGTTATTACTGCTGCTGAAGCCCGAGATGAAGATGAGGTCATCACGGGTACGTATCTCGTCAATAATTGCTACGCAACTATTTTATTCGATACTGGTGCCGACCGAAGTTACGTATCTAATGAATTTTGTACCCTATTTACTGAAAAGCCTCAACCCTTAGAAACTAAACGATTAGTAGAAGTAGCCAATGGAAAGATCATGAAAGTTGATAAAATTTATAAAAACTGCAACCTAATCTTAGCCAGCAAAGAATTTAAGATAGACCTTTTGCCGGTCGAGCTAGGAAGTTTCGATGTCGTAGTTGGAATGGATTGGTTACGTCCATTAAGAGCTGCGATCATGTGTTACGATAAAACCGTTCATGTTCCATTAGGAAATGGAGAGACTCTTATTATCCAAGGTGAAAAGAGTGGTTCCAATCTCAATATTATCTCCTGTATTAAAACCCGCAAATACCTTATGAAAGGTTATCCAGCTATTCTAGCCCACGTTAATCTGATTGAATCGAAAGAGAAGCGAATTGAAGATGTACCAGTAGTTAAAGACTTTCCCGATGTGTTTCCCGAAGATCTTCCGGGTATTCCACCTCCTCGACAAGTTGAATTCCAAATTGATTTAACTCCTGGTGATGCTCCTGTTGCTAAAGCACCATACCGTTTAGCACCTTCCGAAATGAAGGAATTATCCAACCAACTCCAAGAACTATTGGATAAAGGTTTCATTCGTCCAAGCTCGTCCCCTTGGGGAGCTCCTATTCTGTTTGTTAAAAAGAAGGATGGTACATTAAGGATGTGCATTGATTACCGCGAACTTAACAAGCTTACTATCAAGAACCGTTATCCGTTGCCACGTATTGATGATCTATTTGACCAACTTCAAGGGTCAAGTGTTTATTCAAAGATTGATTTAAGATCCGGTTATCACCAACTCAAGGTCAAGGAATCCGATATTCCTAAGACTACTTTTCGCACTCGTTATGGGCACTATGAATTCTGTGTCATGCCTTTTGGTTTAACTAATGCTCCTGCCGTGTTCATGGACCTCATGAATCGTGTTTGTAAACCGTATCTTGACAAATTTGTCATCGTATTCATTGACGACATCTTGATCTATTCGAAGAATGAGAAAGAGCATGAGCAACATTTGCGCATGATTCTTGAACTCTTACGAAAGGAACAACTTTATGCTAAATTTTCTAAGTGCGAGTTTTGGCTCAAAACCGTACAATTTCTCGGACATGTTGTTGATAGAAACGGAATACATGTCGATCCAGCTAAGATTACTGCTATTCAGAACTGGGAGATACCAAAGACTGCAAAGCATATTCGTCAATTTTTGGGACTTGCCGGTTACTATCGAAGGTTTATAAAAGATTTTTCTCTCATTGCCAAACCTCTTACAAAGCTGACTCAAAAAGGGAAGAAATTTGAGTGGTCCGAAGAACAGGAATCTGCTTTCAAGATTCTGAAGGAGAAGTTGACCACAGCCCCGATTCTTTCTTTACCTGAAGGTACCGACGACTTTGTTGTTTACTGCGATGCCTCAAAGCATGGCTTTGGTTGTGTTTTAATGCAACGAGAGAAGGTTATCGCCTATGCATCTAGACAGTTGAAGAAACATGAAGTAAACTATACCACACATGACCTAGAGTTAGGTGCCGTGGTATTTGCATTAAAGATATGGAGACATTATCTCTATGGTAATCACTTTACGGTGTACACTGACCATAAAAGTCTTCGACACATCTTTGATCAAAAACAGCTGAATATGAGGCAAAGTCGATGGCTCGAGACATTGAACGATTATTATTGTGAGCTGAAATATCATCCTGGAAAGGCGAATGTAGTTGCCGATGCCCTTAGTCGAAAAGACGATATTAAACGTGTTCGTGCTTTAAACCTAAAAATCAAATCGAATCTTATTTCACGAATCTGTGAAGCTCAATTGGAAGCTATTAGACCGACACTTATCGAAGGTGAAGGACCTATTGGTTTTGAGAACCAACTTCAAGTGAAAGCTAATGGTACACGGTACTTTGGCAATAGAATCTGGGTTCCTCGTTTTGGTAATCTTCGCGAACTAGTCTTGGATGAAGCACATAAGACTAGATATTCTATCCATCCCGGTTCCAGTAAGATGTATCACGATGTGAAGGAATTCTACTGGTGGCCTAACATGAAAGCCGATATTGATACTTATGTTAGTAAGTGTCTCACTTGTTTGAAAGTCAAGGCCGAACATCAAAAGCCTTCTGGTCTGTTGACACAACCCGACATTCCGCAGTGGAAGTGGGAAGGTATCACTATGGACTTCGTTACTAAGTTACCTAAGACTTCGAACGGTAACGATACTATTTGGGTCGTAGTTGATCGTCTTACTAAATCTGCACATTTCATACCGATCAAGGAAACCGACAAGATGGAGAGATTAGCACAGCTTTATATTAAAGAAATCGTCTCACGTCATGGTGTTCCTATCTCGATCATTTCTGATCGCGATAGTCGATTTGTTTCTAGATTTTGGAAAACTTTACAATCTGCTCTTGGAACTCAACTCGACATGAGTACAGCTTATCATCCGCAAACCGATGGTCAAAGTGAACGAACCATTCAAACTATGGAGGATATGCTACGTGCTTGTGCAATCGATTTCGGCAAAGGATGGGATAGTGTGACGACTCCGTCAAAACACTTAACGGCTCCGTTACTTGGTCCCACAGCTTGATCGAAACTCTATATGAATTTAATAAAACAACCTTGCATTCTTTATTTAAAAATGATTTCCTATAAAGGAAATCTACTAAAATGTATAAGTATAGAAAAACTATACAATAATACTTTAACCAAAAGTTGACCAAAATAAAGTCAACAAACAACCACTTTTTAATGTAATAAAATAGAATGCAAGTTAATGTTTAACAAAAGCTGTCATCATAAATATGCAGACTCTCTAAGCACAGCGGAAGCAATCAATCATGAACCTGAGAATAAAACATGCGAGTAACTGTCAACAAAAATGTTGAGTGAATTATAGGTTTAATATTGCAAACAATATTTAATTTAAACAATAAAAATTTATGTTTGAAAACATAAAAACTCCTTTTTGAACCACCAAATTATATGCTAGAAAACATATAATAAAACATTATTCCATTTTCCGTGAGCCACCTGGTAACCACTTAACCATTTATTTACCCTTGCCAAACACAATAAATAATATACACCGAACAAGTGTATCTTCAACTAAATACGAAGTACTAAACATTCCGATTATAAATTGCTAGCGCGACTAGCTCGAAATGGGGTTGTCAAACCCGATAGATCTATCCGTAGGATTCGCGTTCACCAGTAGAAACCAGTGATTACAGTTACCAGACTAGGGAATATTTTTGTTCAACTCACAATGAATAATTTAAACCAACTTCCACTTGTGTCCAAAATATAAATAAATTGCATGTATTCTCATCCCAAAAGATTTAAAATAGAAAAATGGGACTATAACTCACCTTAATAGCAACTGAAGAAATCTCACAAACAAGCGAACAGCAAATAAAGTAAAGTGATCAAGAAAGATCACAACGCCGACCTATAAATAAAGCAGGCCGATATAAATACTAACTTAGGTCAAGTCTTAGTATGACAGCTATTGTACATGTTGCAAGTAGTCATAGAACAATACTCAATATGCATCGGTTTGATCGGAACAGCTTACGGACACACACTTTCTATTTTTAGAAAGTTTCTATTTTTAGCAGGTTTCCATTTTTGGAAAGTTTCTATTTTTGGAAAGTTTCTATTTTTGGAAAGTTTCTATTTTTGGAAAGTTTCTATTTTTGGAAAGTTTCTATTTTTGGAAAGTTTCCAAATTTAGAAAGTTCTATTTTTAGAAAGTTTTGAAGTTAGGAAAGTTTCCTTATTTAGAAAGTCAACAGAAGTCAACTGAAAGTCAAAGTCAACCGAAAGTCAACTCAAAAGTCAACCTTGGTCAAACATAGTCAACGTTAATTTTAAAAGTGTAAGTTATAATAATAATATAAGTTATAACGTTTATTAAAGTTAATTATGTCTAATTATGTCATAACATAAGTTTAATTAAATTAAAATGAATTATTAAAGTTAATATAAGTTTAAATGATATAATTAATATAACATAAGTATTTAATTAATTAATTAAATATTAGTCATAATATAAGTATTATTCATTAATAATAAATTTTAAATTATATCATAAGTATTATTAATTAATAATGAATTATTAATCATATCATAAGTTTCTAATTATAATCATTAAATCATAAGTATTTAATAATTAAATTATAATTAAATAATAACTAAGCCTTAGAATAATTAAATAATTAATTAATCCTTATTATAAGTCTTATAATAGTAATCTCATAATATAAGTCTAATACTTATCATAAGTATTTTCCATTAATAATGAAGTATCATTTATCATATGTTTAATTAAAATGTTAATTAAATCATAGGTATTAATTAAATGATATAATAAATATATATATCATAAGTTGTAAATAATAATAATTACTTTTTTTATCATAAGTAATTAAATAATAATGAAATCCATTATTTATATCATAAGTTTAAATAATTAGTCACAAGTTTTAAATCAAAAGTTCATCGGGTCGTATCCTGAGCCCCGGGTATCGGTTTTCGGCGAGCCTTACATATATCTTCGCCTAACCAACCCACCCGACACATTATTGTGCTCAAGAACATCCCAAGAACAGTCACCAAGTCGTGACTTACTGCTCTTAATCAGTGTGTACCTTTAATCCGCTCAAAAACGTATTTTAGTCATAACGGGTGATCCGTGGCTCGGATTTCGATGACCCGAACATGAAAGTTCATCCCATCATCAATCCTAACACACTAGTACACCCTAAAGACTCTAAAAATGGTCAAAAAGTCGGACCATAACTGAACCAATTCGTTTTTACAATTTAATCTTAACAAAACACCATTTTAATCATATCTAGAGCTCCGGGAATCGAAATGACATGAATCCGGAGTCTAAAATTAATGTCTTGATGAGAGGAAATCATCTAGATACTTTATTTCATGATAAACATCAGTTACATGTACAGAAAATAACAAATACTCCGCTGTCCCAAATTAATCAAACCGAAAAACATGAAATCGAGCAATTCTACGCATACAATAATTATTACAACAACAAATAACCAACATAACCAACATACTATTAAAATAAACATCAAATACAGAAAAAAAATATATAAAAATTGAAAGTTCTAGGGTTAGGGTTTATACCCTAATCGAGAAACAAGAAGTGTAATCGCGTAGAGGAGATTGAGAGGAATCCGTTTATGCAATCTATTTCTTGATCCAAGCAATTTTTGATGATCAAATGGTGAAGGTGGTGGTGGTAGGCGATGGCTAGGGTGAGAGGAGAGGAGAGGGTTTGCAAAAAAAAAAAAAATTAGGTTGAAATGAGAAGTATTGTGGAGTTTTGATCAACATGTATCACAAATTACAAAGTTTGGCAAAAATACCCCCTCCCCTTGACAATTTCGGCCAAGAACTGAATGGGGTGGGCCCCATAGTGGCCCAATTTGATAAATGACAAAATCCTAGTGGCTCGAATGCCCGAACGAAACCCGAAACGCGAAAACACCGCTACGCGATTGATTTTTCGGAGAGATAATAAATACGCGACGAATAAAATATATAAACACTATATATAATCATATGATATCAAAATATCATATTTAAAATAATTAGGACTTAAAAATCCCAAAAACTCGACCGTTGGTTTGAAAACCGAAAAGATTCGCCGGATAGAAATCCGCGACTCTTAGGAACGTATAATTTAAAATATGAATACAAATATTCATATAACACATAATAATTAATATATTATTACAAAAATAATAATATAGGTCATAGAAATGACGTGGCACGAATAACAATTAACGGTCGTTAAATAATTAACGGCAAAATATAACGGAAAAGTAGGGTCGTTACAGTACCTTCCCGTTACGGAAATTTCGTCCCGAAATTTAAGCAGGTGCAGGGCTTGACTAAGCATCTGAGAACAAATGCGGGTACTTCTGCCTCATCTAACCTTCACGCTCCCAAGTGAACTCGGGACCGCGTCATTCCATCTAACTCGAACAATAGGAATTCTACTTTGTTTAAGAGTCTTAACCTTTCGATCCATAATTTCAACAGGTTCCTCAATAAAATGTAGTTGCTTATCAACATGAAGTCCCTCCATAGGAATAGTTTCTTCGGCCTCGGCCAAACACTCGTTTAAATTCGATACATGAAAACGTTATGAAAAACGCTAAGATCTTGTGGCAATTTCAAATGATAAGCCACGGGTCCAATTCGTTCGATAATCTCAAATGGTCCAACAAAACGAGGATTCAACTTTCCCCTTTTACCAAAACGTACCGCACCTTTCCAAGGTGATACCTTTAACATAACACGGTCACCGACCTGAAATTCAATATCTTTCCTTCTCTTATTGGCATAGCTCTTCTTCCGACTTCTGGCGGTTCTCAATCTTTCCTTAATCTGTACAATCTTCTCGGTAGTCTCATGAATAATTTTTGGACCTGTGAGTTGAGCATCCCCAACCTCATTCCAACAGACAGGAGACCTACACTTTCTACCATACAGAGCTTCAAACGGTGCGGCTTTAATACTTGCATGATAGCTGTTGTTATAATAAAATTCAGCTAGTGGCGAATATCTATCCCACCCATTACCAAAATCAATACCACACGTTCGTAACATGTCTTCTAACGCTTGGATGGTCCTTTCACTTTGACCATCCTTCTGTAGATGATAAGCGGTGCTCATATCCAATTTAGTTCCTAGAGCACCATGTTAGGACTGCCTTAGTCCAACATAATCAATACGGGAACACCATGTCTCGAAATAATCTCCTTCAAATACAAACGAGTAAACTTCTTCATTGAATATGTTTCCTTAATTGGCAAGAAAAGAGTTGACTTAGCGAGTCGGTCAACAATCACCCAAATGGTATCATAACCACCCACAACTCTCGGTAACTTCGTAATAAAGTCCATCGTAATACCTTCCCACTTCCACTTGAAAATTTCAAGTTGCACCAAAAGTCCTGACGGTTCTGATGTTCAGCTTTAACCTTAGCACAGGTCAAACACTTAGCCACATACGTAGCCACATCAGCTTTCAAATTAGGCCACCAATACAGCTTCTTAAGATCACGATACATCTTTCCTGAACCAGGAAGGATAGAGTACCTAGACTTATGAGCCTCATCTAAAACAAGTTTTCGTAGATCACCAAACTTCGGAACCCAAAGGCATCCCGCAAAATACCGAGTACCATCGGTTTGTACCTCTAACTATTTACTCAAGCCTCGGACCTCCCCGTTACAGAATTTTCCTCCTTCAAGGCTTCTTGTTGTGCCTCAAGAATCTGCCTTGTGAGGTTTGTTCGAATGGTCATATTTAAGGCTCTAAACCTACGAGGTTCAACTCTCTCCTTTCGACTCAAAGCATCAGCCACAACATTGGCCTTTCCAGGATGATATAAAAGTTCGAAATCATAATCATTCAACGTCTCAACCCGTCATCGCTGCTTCATATTTAGCTGTTTTTGATCAAGAATATGTTGAAGACTCTTGTGATCAGTGTACACTGTACTTTTGACCCCATATAAATAATGTCTCCAAATCTTAAGTGCAAACACAACAGCTCCTAACACTAAATCATGGGTTGTATAATTCTGTTCAGGGATCTTCAACTGACATGACACATAAGCGATGACTTTCTTTCGTTGCATCAAACGCAACCAAAGCCTTGACGCGAAGCATCACAATAAACAACAAGGTCATCATTACCCTCAGGTAGTGACAATATCAGAGCGGTAGTCAACTTCTTCTTCAAAATCTGAAAAGTAGTCTCTTGTTCATCCTCCCACGCATACTTCTTCCCCTTGTGTGTTAAAGCAGTCAGAGGTTTCTCTATACGAGAGAAATCTTGAATGAACCTTCTATACAGCCTGCCAAACCTAGGAACCGGCGAATCTGAGTAGGAGTTTTCAGAATTTCTCACTTCTCAATTGCCTCAATCTTGGCAGGATCAACTTGAATTCCCTGGTTACTAATAATATGTCCAAGGAATTGAACTTCTCTTAACCATAAAGCACACTTAGAGAACTTAGCGTACAACTCTTCTTTTCTCAACAGATCCAGCACTAACCTCAAATGTTCTTCGTGCTCTTCATCACTCTTAGAATATATAAGAATGTCGTCGATGAAAACAATAACGAATCTGTCCAGATAGGGTCTACACACACGGTTCATGAGGTCCATGAACACAGCAGGTGCATTTGTCAATCTGAACGGCATAACAAGGAATTCGAAGTGACCATAACAGGTACGAAAAACGGTTTTCGAAATATCAGTTTCTTTAGCTCGTAATTGGTGATAACCGGAACGAAGATCAATCTTATAATAAACGGACGAACCTTGAAGTTGATCGAACAGATCATCAATTCTCGGAAGAGGGTAACGGTTTTTAACAGTAAGCTCGTTCAATTCACGATAATCAATACACAAACGAAATGAACCATCTTTCTTCTCAACGAACAAAACGGGAGCTCCCCAAGGGGACGAACTGGGCCGGATGAAATAAAGTTGCAATAATGAAGGAAGAAATAAATATGGAGTAGTCACATCGGTGGCATAGATATTTAAGGCAATTCTCTCAAAGGAGTTAACCGAGGATCATGGACTCCAAAGTAAATTTTCATTATATTTCCGAAAGGAAGAGTACGTTAGGTGTGATATTTCAACGAGAGTGAGCTTCCTGGTACAATGAGCGAGAAAATCTAGGATTCCTCCTTCTTCTTCAATTTATGTATAGATGAAAAGAACGCGAATCATGGGTTATAAAGAATGGTCGACTCCAAGTGAGATGAATCTCCAAAAATAATTTCGTGTACCTCAAAGTATTGAATCCTAGGATTGATGTTTACGAGGGTGTTGCGGTTGACAGCGAAAATTGAGAGTAGAAACTACTCAAACAGTCTAGAGTAATATATATCCATGATACCCATTATAACAACAGTTGGGGTAGAAACCCACCTAACGCCTTTTCTACAATAGGGTGACCATCGAGTGCACCCCAGAAACTTGATTTATCGGTCTGCGCTTCGGCCATGTCTAACCATAAGAGGGAAAATTTTATGGGCGCAAAGACTTTCCAACAAATTCTATAAAACCGGCATCTAAACTGGTGTAAGAATTTCTATCAATGGACTTAATGGTAAATTTTCATCCTTAAACGGAGGATGAGAAGAAATGTGATCCAAACACTCTGTAGAGTAATGCGAAAATTCTAATGTAATCAATCAAAGAAGTTTTGAAAAAGCTTTAAACGTCTAATGTAACCCCATAAATGGAACGAAGCTCTTAGTAAATTTAGAAGTATGTACAACGTGTACCATTTTACGTAAATCAATTTGAGTTAACTAGACAACTCAATAAGAGTGGTTTTAAAATAATTTTGAAGGTATAAATTAGTGTATACTAGCCAAAATAGGTAAGGGTAAATTTGTCCATTTGAATTCATACGTACATATATGATTTTATAAATAGTATACATGACAAAGTATTTCATTACTTCTATTCGCCCATAAATCTCGTGAGAACCGCCCAATTACACAAATGTGTAAAATTTTTAATGAAAAGCAGGGTATCCGCATCACAGAGGTTACGAGTTGAAGTAAGATCGTTAAAGCTCGGGTGATGGACTTGAATCGTCTTGCGACATCTCTTCAATAAATGCTACGAGGTCATGAAAACCAATGAGTTAAATAATGTCTTGACTTTTATCAGAACACAAGTCCTTGGGTCAAAACTATTCACGTGCGAAGCTGTCACTAACAAGCGAGTTATAAATGATAAAACATGGGGTAGGTAGTTCGGTTAAGATGAGTCTCTCGCATATCAACAAATAAGATAATGAGTATCTTCCTTACTCATGTAATAACGTTAGAATTTCCGAATGAGTGGTGTACAAATTTTCTTTGACTCGCTTTCTATTCCTCATGTCACAATATTGGGACTTCTTTATGAATTAACGTAATATAATCACGTTGGCCTGACGCCATTATATTTCACTAAGTCATAGTTCCATTCCAATAGCACTACATGAGGTCAGGACACGCGGTCAACCTCGAATTTCAACACAATTTCCCTAAAACAATTTCTTAACAATGTGCTAAGGATAGCACAAGAGACAAGGACATCAAAAGTAATGAATAGGAGTAACGATGACATAAAAATGTCTTCGAAGTACCAAGAATCTCTAAAAGTAAGAATGACGTTTTTCCGTTTCAACAACCAAAGCACATAGGCACAACGGCACAAATGCACGTAATATAACAAAAATGTTATATACCTAAACATAATAGCTGACATTGAAATGCCGAGCATTTAGAAGTCAAGAATGACATCTCGCGTAATATAACTCAAACGTTATATACATAACCATAATAGATGACATAGAAATGCCGAGAATTCTTGAACACGTAATGTAACTTAAACGTTATATCAATAAACACTAATTATGACATAGAAATGTCGAGAATTCCAGAAGTCAAGAATGACACCCCCTCGGTTTCACTAACCGAGGTGTTCCTTTAAAAGATGAACTCGCATGAGTCGGAGAATACGTTTAAATCGGAATGGGAGTTCCTCCCGGATTCAGAACATAATAGAAATGTATGTATGATAACAATATACATACCAACACGACACAAATAATCACATATAATAATATATAATAGGCCGGGCTGTAGACTAGACTCACTAATGCACCCTATTGACCCGGGTAACGACATCAATGCAGCCTAATTCCCTACAACCAGAGCTCTGATACCAACTGTGACGACTCCGTCAAAATACTTAACGGCTCCGTTACTTGGTCCCACAGCTTGATCGAAACTCTATATGAATTTAATAAAACAACCTTGCATTCTTTATTTAAAAATGATTTCCTATAAAGGAAATCTACTAAAATGTATAAGTATAGAAAAACTATACAATAATACTTTAACCAAAAGTTGACCAAAATAAAGTCAACAAACAACCACTTTTTAATGTAATAAAATAGAATGCAAGTTAATGTTTAACAAAAGCTGTCATCATAAATATGCAGACTCTCTAAGCACAGCGGAAGCAATCAATCATGAACCTGAGAATAAAACATGCGAGTAACTGTCAACAAAAATGTTGAGTGAATTATAGGTTTAATATTGCAAACAATATTTAATTTAAACAATAAAAATTTATGTTTGAAAACATAAAAACTCCTTTTTGAACCACCAAATTATATGCTAGAAAACATATAATAAAACATTATTCCATTTTCCGTGAGCCACCTGGTAACCACTTAACCATTTATTTACCCTTGCCAAACACAATAAATAATATACACCGAACAAGTGTATCTTCAACTAAATACGAAGTACTAAACATTCCGATTATAAATTGCTAGCGCGACTAGCTCGAAATGGGGTTGTCAAACCCGATAGATCTATCCGTAGGATTCGCGTTCACCAGTAGAAACCAGTGATTACAGTTACCAGACTAGGGAATATTTTTGTTCAACTCACAATGAATAATTTAAACCAACTTCCACTTGTGTCCAAAATATAAATAAATTGCATGTATTCTCATCCCAAAAGATTTAAAATAGAAAAATGGGACTATAACTCACCTTAATAGCAACTGAAGAAATCTCACAAACAAGCGAACAGCAAATAAAGTAAAGTGATCAAGAAAGATCACAACGCCGACCTATAAATAAAGCAGGCCGATATAAATACTAACTTAGGTCAAGTCTTAGTATGACAGCTATTGTACATGTTGCAAGTAGTCATAGAACAATACTCAATATGCATCGGTTTGATCGGAACAGCTTACGGACACACACTTTCTATTTTTAGAAAGTTTCTATTTTTAGCAGGTTTCCATTTTTGGAAAGTTTCTATTTTTGGAAAGTTTCTATTTTTGGAAAGTTTCTATTTTTGGAAAGTTTCTATTTTTGGAAAGTTTCTATTTTTGGAAAGTTTCCAAATTTAGAAAGTTCTATTTTTAGAAAGTTTTGAAGTTAGGAAAGTTTCCTTATTTAGAAAGTCAACAGAAGTCAACTGAAAGTCAAAGTCAACCGAAAGTCAACTCAAAAGTCAACCTTGGTCAAACATAGTCAACGTTAATTTTAAAAGTGTAAGTTATAATAATAATATAAGTTATAACGTTTATTAAAGTTAATTATGTCTAATTATGTCATAACATAAGTTTAATTAAATTAAAATGAATTATTAAAGTTAATATAAGTTTAAATGATATAATTAATATAACATAAGTATTTAATTAATTAATTAAATATTAGTCATAATATAAGTATTATTCATTAATAATAAATTTTAAATTATATCATAAGTATTATTAATTAATAATGAATTATTAATCATATCATAAGTTTCTAATTATAATCATTAAATCATAAGTATTTAATAATTAAATTATAATTAAATAATAACTAAGCCTTAGAATAATTAAATAATTAATTAATCCTTATTATAAGTCTTATAATAGTAATCTCATAATATAAGTCTAATACTTATCATAAGTATTTTCCATTAATAATGAAGTATCATTTATCATATGTTTAATTAAAATGTTAATTAAATCATAGGTATTAATTAAATGATATAATAAATATATATATCATAAGTTGTAAATAATAATAATTACTTTTTTTATCATAAGTAATTAAATAATAATGAAATCCATTATTTATATCATAAGTTTAAATAATTAGTCACAAGTTTTAAATCAAAAGTTCATCGGGTCGTATCCTGAGCCCCGGGTATCGGTTTTCGGCGAGCCTTACATATATCTTCGCCTAACCAACCCACCCGACACATTATTGTGCTCAAGAACATCCCAAGAACAGTCACCAAGTCGTGACTTACTGCTCTTAATCAGTGTGTACCTTTAATCCGCTCAAAAACGTATTTTAGTCATAACGGGTGATCCGTGGCTCGGATTTCGATGACCCGAACATGAAAGTTCATCCCATCATCAATCCTAACACACTAGTACACCCTAAAGACTCTAAAAATGGTCAAAAAGTCGGACCATAACTGAACCAATTCGTTTTTACAATTTAATCTTAACAAAACACCATTTTAATCATATCTAGAGCTCCGGGAATCGAAATGACATGAATCCGGAGTCTAAAATTAATGTCTTGATGAGAGGAAATCATCTAGATACTTTATTTCATGATAAAAATCAGTTACATGTACAGAAAATAACAAATACTCCGCTGTCCCAAATTAATCAAACCGAAAAACATGAAATCGAGCAATTCTACGCATACAATAATTATTACAACAACAAATAACCAACATAACCAACATACTATTAAAATAAACATCAAATACAGAAAAAAAATATATAAAAATTGAAAGTTCTAGGGTTAGGGTTTATACCCTAATCGAGAAACAAGAAGTGTAATCGCGTAGAGGAGATTGAGAGGAATCCGTTTATGCAATCTATTTCTTGATCCAAGCAATTTTTGATGATCAAATGGTGAAGGTGGTGGTGGTAGGCGATGGCTAGGGTGAGAGGAGAGGAGAGGGTTTGCAAAAAAAAAAAATTAGGTTGAAATGAGAAGTATTGTGGAGTTTTGATCAACATGTATCACAAATTACAAAGTTTGGCAAAAATACCCCCTCCCCTTGACAATTTCGGCCAAGAACTGAATGGGGTGGGCCCCATAGTGGCCCAATTTGATAAATGACAAAATCCTAGTGGCTCGAATGCCCGAACGAAACCCGAAACGCGAAAACACCGCTACGCGATTGATTTTTCGGAGAGATAATAAATACGCGACGAATAAAATATATAAACACTATATATAATCATATGATATCAAAATATCATATTTAAAATAATTAGGACTTAAAAATCCCAAAAACTCGACCGTTGGTTTGAAAACCGAAAAGATTCGCCGGATAGAAATCCGCGACTCTTAGGAACGTATAATTTAAAATATGAATACAAATATTCATATAACACATAATAATTAATATATTATTACAAAAATAATAATATAGGTCATAGAAATGACGTGGCACGAATAACAATTAACGGTCGTTAAATAATTAACGGCAAAATATAACGGAAAAGTAGGGTCGTTACAGATAGACATCTACCTTTGGTTGAATTTTCTTATAATAACAGTTATCACTCCAGCATTAAGGCTGCACCTTTTGAAGCTTTATATGGACGGAAGTGTAGATCCCCTTTGTGTTGGGATGAACTTGAGGACAGACATTTAACTGGTCCTGAAATTATTCACGAAACTACCGAAAAGATCGTTCAAATCAAGCAACGTTTAGAAACTGCCCGTAGCCGACAGAAAAGCTATGCCAATAAGAAACGAAAAGACATCGAATACCAAGTTGGAGATAAAGTCATGTTGAAAGTATCCCCTTGGAAAGGTGTTGTCCGCTTCGGTAAGCGAAGTAAACTCAGTCCACGATATGTTGGACCATTCACAATCACTGAAAGAGTCGGTCCCGTGGCATACCGATTAGAACTGCCAACCGAACTTAGTCAAGTACATGATGTGTTTCATGTCTCAAATCTTAAACGGTGTCTTGCCGATGACACACTCGTTATTCCTCTGGATGATGTCCGCATTGATGAGCAAATGCACTTCGTTGAAGAACCTATAGAAATCATGGAAGGAGAGGTCAAACAAACGCGTAAAAGCAATATACCTATCGTTAAAGTCCGGTGGAATTCGCGTAGAGGCCCCGAATATACCTGGGAACGCAAAGACCATATGAAACGGAAATATCCCCATCTCTTCTCAACTGCTGATGCAAACGAGAAAACTACCTAAAAACTTCGGGACGAAGTTTTCAATAACGGGGAGGTACTATAACGACCCTCATTTTTCCATTCTATATTTTTTCAATATTAAATGCCCAAACAATATAATTAAAACTTAATGATCAAACTTTAATCAACAATTGTTAAGTGTTAAGAGTTAGAAAACATATTAATTAACTTTGTGCAATAATTGACAAGTTAATAAAAGATGAAAATAATAAACTGTTAGTCGACACTCGCTACTAATTAAAATTTATGCATTTATGTAATATTATAACTAATAACCTGTAAGTAATAAATAAAAAGTGACATTTATATAAATAATAAAACAATTGAGAACTAAATATATACAAGTCATGAATTAGTAAAAAGAAAATAATACTTATCAATGTAGTAAATGTAAAAATAATAATAGTAATAATAATGAGACTAAAGAATCTTAAACCATTACATCCTTATGTTGACTAAAAATAAGGTATAAACTAGTACCACCTATTGTTGACTAAAAAAAAAAAAAAAATTATAAAACTCATTTTATCAACTTTATTTTCACTATAAATAGCACCCATTTGTTTCATTTTAACTCACACCTCAAAACACACTCTCAACTTGAAAGAAACTCTCCCAAGTCTCAGCAACTATTTTTTTGTAAGTCCCCTAATTAATTTATATAGTTTTTATTAAGTTTTTATATAGTTTTATGCTAGTTTTTATGTTAAAAACTAATTAAATACGAAATTAATTTTAATAAAAAATGTAAATACATGATAATTAGTGTTAAGTATCCTAATGTCTATAAAAATTAGTTTCATGAATTATAAAGTCGGAATAGTATTTATTAAAAATCAAAAACTGATTTTTTTTATAAACCGAAATACATAAATGATTTTTATTAAATAGTAAACGAATTTTTTTGTAAAATTTTATTTTAGTCGCTTGCTATATCATATGTAAGGGTAATTATAAATTTTTTTTATAATTAAATTCGCATGTTTAATATTTAATTTGAATTTTCTTCTGAAAACGCTACAGTACCCGATTAAACTGTTTTTTATAATAAAATGAAATTATATGTTACAGCAGGTTTTTAACCATGATAACTATTAAAAACTACTTAATAACTATTAATAAAGTTATAAAAATATTTGTAGAATTAATGGTTATGTATTTCTATTAATTTTTTTTATTAAAACTAAAAACTACACAATAGTATGATTAAATAGTTAAACTATTTATATAAATGTATAAATAATTTTTCTGACTTTGTTGTAACATTATAAGCATAGAAAAAATATTGGTTGAATTAATTTGGTTCATTTAATAATTAATTCTTTATAAACTTTGTATTATTACAAACCGAAAGGAAAATGGAAAATAAATACTTAAACACCATAACAAAAATCTATAAATTTTTCTTAAGCTTATTTTGATCAGTAGAACATAAGAAAAATATAAAATGTGATGTTTAATTTGTTTACCTATTTATTTACATTTTAGCTATTAAAACAATAATAAAAAGTGTTATTTAATACACAAAACTTAATATTAATGTGTATAAAATTTTTATTATGTTTTATACATATTACCTACTGATATTAAATCAATATTACACTTGTTAATATTATTAGATAATTAATTGATGCTATTATTGATCTAAAACAAAATTTAAAATAAATATATATATGTATCCTTACATATATATAATATTTATATATATTGAAACACTTATAAGTAAAATAACTAAAGTGTTGTATTCCTATACACACCTAAAAACATATTGGATCGGTATATTAGACTTGTATAGATCTTAAACTTTCTCGATGTGGATGGAAGCTCGAAAGTCTTAGGTGGAGGGTCTGGATTGACCAATTTAACGGATCCTAGTGCTCAGAAACCTAATGACCTGAAAAGACCATTTTAAATTGAAAGTGGGTAGATTGGAAGCTTGTCTAATATGCAAAAGCCTTTCCAAAACGATAAACAATCTTTAAACTTACTACACACGAAAATACTTAAACTTATCTTCATACGGGCAAAACATCTAAACTATTCTCAACTTATTCTTAGGTTGACTTATCTTGTGCTTCGATCATCCATACATTCTCTTTAAGGACTACCTTACTTCATCGAATTACTAAGGTGAATTCATAGCCCCACTCTTTATTGCTAGCAAACTTATTTAACTTATTTGGGGTGAGACACATGCTGCTTTTACTATTTACAATTTAGACACAAGTACCAACTGCTAAAACTATGCTATACCCGGCTACGTCCGACTAAGTCCCTACAGTGATATTTTTAAGTGCTGCGGCATGCTTATTTATTGGGGGTAGGCCTATCGGGAGTAACGTCCCCGATACATTTGACTCAGTCTTTGTATTACTTGATAATGAAATTTAAACCGACAAGGACAGACACAACTTGTCATGGGGCAAACTTGAACGTTTAGTCTAAATATCACGCACTGGCATAACTTTTTGATCCTGCGGGAGATCAACCTTACAAATTAAATCTTGTGGTCTAAAACAAACGGTCAAACTTATTTGTTAAACCTATGAACTTCACTCAACCTTTTGGTTGACACTTTAGCATGTTTTGTCTCAGGTGCTGTTTGATTCAAGCTCTTATACTTACTGCTTATGTGATGCTACTTGGACATAGGATCAAGAGATATCGCATTTATTACTTCTGCATGTGAACATTTCCATTATTGTTATTCCTATCATTGTAACTACGTTTCATTTTCCGCTGCGTGCTCAATAAAGTTTGTTTTATCATTTAGTATTGTTCTCGTATATTATAATATGTTGGTTGATTTGATATTAAGTCACATTTCACCCAGGCCCTAACTGGGGGTGTGACAGTTTATTCTCAGGTATGAAAGAAATCTTTCGCTGTGCATTTGCTCATCTTAAAGATATTACTTGGAGTCATTTATGACATATTTTAAAAGACGTTGCATTCGAGTCGCTGAGTTCATCAATATTATTATTAAGTCAATTATAGTTAGATATATTATAAAATGGTATGCATGCCGTCAACTTTCGATGTAATGAAATATTGTCTTTTAAAAAACGAATGCAATGTTGGTAAAATGTATCATATAGAGGTCAAGTACTTCGCGATGTAATCAACTGTTGTGAATTGTTTATAATCGATATGGACTTCGTCCGGATGGATTAGGACGGGTTTTCACAATTATCATGTCCACATAATTCAACAATAATCCACAGAACTTCTGTCTGCATAATAATTCATTCGAGGAATGTTTTGCTTGTGTCTATCTTGTCAAACATTTATAAATGCATTTCATGTATTCACAGTTCAATATATATTTCAAAAACATTTAATAAAACAGTTGTAAAAACAGCGCATGTATTCTCAGTCCCAAAAATGTAAAGATTAAAAGGGAGCAAATGAAACTCACACATATAAATATTGTAAAACAGTTAATAAAGCATTTGCATGTATTCTCAGCCCAAAAATGTTAAGAGTAAAAAGGGAAAATGAAACTCACCTAATGTATTTTGTAGTAAAAATACATATGACTATATTGAACAACGCAGGGTTGACCTCGGATTCACGAACCTATATCATTTGTGTATATATTAAAACATATTTTTGTAATCAAACAATTATGTATATATTATTATTGGTAATATAACTTTTATATTAATAACTTATATATATTTCATTATTATTATATATCCATTTTTTATATATTAAATATAAATTTTGTTATGTTATGCGTATTAAATATATTATATATATATATATTTCTTTTATTTGTTAAAATAGTAATTGTAATAATACAAGATAATATTAATAGTGATTAAAATAATAATAATTGTAATGCTAGTATTAATGATAATAACAGTAATTTTTAATAAAATGAAAGTTTATTAGTAATGTTAATGAAAATAATAACTTTTATATTAGTACATAATACTTAATAATAAGCAATATTAATAACAATACCTATGTTAACCATAATCATAATCTTCATGTTTAATTTTTAAACTAATATCTAAAGCTGCTATAACATCAATTCGTAATCCTAATAATAATAATATTTAGTGATAATACTAGTACTAATAATAATAATGATATTAATTATTAGTGATAATAACAATAATACTAGATAATAATACTTTTTAAGTGTAATAATATTAATAATATCAGTAATAATTATAATAATCCTACTTGTAATTATGATAATAATACTAAAAGGGTAACTACGACTTTTATTAGTAAAAATATTAATACTAATACTTAACATACTAGTAATAAAAATAATAACTAATGATAATAACAATAATAATCACAATAATCATAATAAAAATAATAAATGATAAATAATAATAATAAATGTATATACCCTTAGAAGCTTTGTCTAATAGAAATGCCCTGGAACGGGCTCGAACCTGAGATCTCTCGCTCACCCGTTATCAACCCTAGACCATCCTTCTGTTTCCATTTTCTCTGATTTAATTCACAGCCTCATCTATTTAACCCATGTTTTAGTGCTTCCTTAAGACCCACTTAACAAAACAGTCCATGGCTAAATCGCCCCAACAGAGAAACCGCTGCCCAACAGCAATTTGGTCCAACAGACCCACAATCTTAAGGTAGTTTTTATTGAAAAAAATTATTTTTGCAGCTTACTGGTTTCGAACACAGGACCTCTAGATAACCCAACACATCATCAAACCATTGCACCATATCCATTTTTATGATTCATTTCCTTAACTAATTTATATAACCCGTCTCTTCTGTTCTTCTTCTTCTTTCAAACAAAGCCCATAATCACCATCGACTAATATCATCACCACTCATTATTATTTTCATTATCATCGCCATTAATCATAATCATCTTCGCTATCTCTATTAATCATCTATTATCTTCATTTTTTAACATAACAATCATGCTTATCATTTTCGTGATTATCTAATCATAATCATAACAGACGTATCCCGGCTAAGAGATGCTAATACTTCGTATAAACAAATAAATAATTAAGTGTGATCATACGTATCATTACCATCTTCCTCATATCATTCGTATACCGTCATCAACCTTGCTATTGTCAACATCATTATAAACCTCGCTACTGTCAACATCACTGTTTATCGTTCTCTTCATCTACTTTTATCTATTGTAGAAGAAGTAAGGAAACAGCTGTAGCAGAAACCATCTTGTAGCAGTAACGAATAACAAAACAGAAGTGAGTAGTGATGAATGTTTGGTTTCTGGGTTCGTTTAAAATGGAAAACATGTTGCTGTTTCAAGATGGGTTGATGATGGGTTTTGTGGTGGTGTTTTGGTAATTGATGGTTTGAAATCGAAGGATAGCTGTAGCAGTAGTAATAATTAGAACGTGGGCTGCAGTAGTAGCTTTGAGTTATTGACGTAACTAACCAGGAAACCGAAATGAAACATGAGAGGGAGAGAGAGTAAGAAGAATATGTGGTGATGGTGGTGAGGTTTCGAAATAAAAACAATAACGATGATGTTTGGGTCGGTTCTTGATGATGGTTTTGGTCTTGATATGGTAAACGGAAATAGTAGTTGTAACCGGTTTCGATGGTGGTCATCATAACAGCGGGTATGGTGATGGTGATAAGGTGGGATGGTGTAAGCTCACGATGGTAGTAGAAGAAGGAAATAAGTTTGTGTGTGTTTGTATGTTCACTCATGTATCATATAATGTGATATATATATATATAAATATAGAATATCTTTTGTGAGTAGAACAACAACAGTGATACTCATATTAATAATCTACTTCACTCGGAGGATAAGCAACGAATCAAGTGGGTATTTGTTAATAATATAATAATATATTAAATAATAACACATGGTAATGAAATGAAATCAATCAACATACAGTAAAGCCATCGAAACATTTGGATTATTTCTACCGACAGTTTTCACGGACTACTATTTCGTACTCCGTTGCTACTCAGCGGCGAATTAAAAGTCTTTCAGAAAAATCCCAAAATTTTAAATTAAGTATCTTTATTTATTTAGGTCATCATGGTATAAAATTTGATCATTAACTATTAAATAAAAATTAACTCACTGTCCACTCCCGATCCCATGTAAAATATAAAAAGTTTTAAAACTTACCAAATAGTTCCTAAATACATTTTTAATAAGTCTGTAATTCATAGAACTTAGTTTCGGATCCCCGTTTATTTTAGAATCATATAAGTTCGAATTTAACTTGCTTAATATCAATCGGAACATCAAATGAGTATTACAATCAGTTAATATTTATTTTTAACATACTTTATTTATATATATAGATATATTTTAAATAATAATTATTATAATATCCTATTTTTTTTATTAATTTTTAATAACAACAACATATAATACTTCCAATTATAATTTGAATTATTATTTATATATACATACACACATATCTATTTACAATTAATTGTTCGTGAATCGTCGAGAGCAGTCGAAGGTCAATTGAATATATGAACATCGTTCCAATGTTTTCTAGACTCAACATTACATACTTTGCTTATCGTATCGAAATCATGTAAAGATTAAGTTTAAATTTGGTCGGAAATTCCCGGGTCATCACAAATATGGCTGATGAACTTGTTTGCAATTTCTGCTGAAATGACCACTGGCTGAACGAACAAAGTCCAATTTTGAATTGGTTGAAAAATAATTGGAGCATATCTCCAGCTATCAACATTGTTATCTGACTGCTCACCGTCCTCGTAGTGACTTCCATTCAACCACACCATTTTGATTACAACGTCTGGAGTTGACTCACGCTCCGTAATTTGGTTTCTGTACTGATTTCTATTATCTCCTCCACCATGCTCTTCCCGTCTTCTGTTATCTCCCCGACGACCTCTTCCACCATCATTCCTTTGCCATCCAAATTTCCTACGAGGATCATTCCTCCTGTATTGTTTGCCTGGTAACAAGTGGTTTACCTCTCCTGCTTTGATCTTTGCGATGATCTCTCTCATCAGGGATTTACAATTATCTGTATCATGACCCCATGCTTCATGAAAGTCACACCATAGTTCACTTTTTAGACCTTCTCTTTCTTCCATGGGTGCCGGTGGATTGAAAGTGGTCCGGATTAGTTCAGTGAAAAGAATCTCTTTTGGAGTTTTAGTCAGCGCCATTATCAACGGATGCCTCTCTATTGGCTTCCTATTGTGATGAAAATCATTGTGATGGTTGTTGCCTCTCCATCCGTGTAACACCCCAGCTTAACATGACCACAATATTGTCCGCTTTGCCCGCAGGCGCACGGATTTTTCTTGGCGACCACACACGAGAAGCACTTTCCCAGGAGGTCACCCATCCTGGTAGTGCTCTCGCACGAGCACGCTTAACCACAACGTACTCGCACTTCTACTCAGCCTGTGATCCCAAAATGCGTTGTGTCATTTAAGCGTGAGTATTACCTTATAATCCCATGATCACTCATGTTCGTGGACGATGTGGGATTTTCCTAGGTGTTACATTCACCCCCCCCCCTTAGGGACTCATCGTCCTCGATGAGGTTTGCCCCACCAGCCCCAACGGCACATGAGTGGCTCTGATACCATTCTGTAACACCCCAGCTTAACATGACCACAATATTGTCCGCTTTGCCCGCAGGCGCACGGCTTTTTCTTGGCGACCACACACGAGAAGCACTTTCCCAGGAGGTCACCCATCCTGGTAGTGCTCTCGCACGAGCACGCTTAACCACAACGTACTCGCACTTCTACTCAGCCTGTGATCCCAAAACGCGTTGTGTCATTTAAGCGTGAGTATTACCTTATAATCCCATGATCACTCATGTTCGTGGACGATGTGGGATTTGCCTAGGGTGTTACTGGTCGTCCAGTCCGGTTGGGGTTGTCAGGCCCGATAGATCTATCTACAGGATTCGCGTTTACAATACCACATGTAAATAGTAGTTACCAAGTTACCGGGAAGTATGCCAGTGGTACAACTCAACGTAGAATAAATATTTTTAATCACTTGTGTCCATAACGTAAATCATAAAATGCATGTATTCTCATCCCGAAATATTTAGAGTTTAAAAGTGGGACTATATACTCACTTTTGTCTTGAAGGTATTTAACTCGACTTGGTCTCCGATAGATATCACGAACCTAACCATATATATAATATATCAACATATTTTCTTTTCAAGTAATCGTTACATATATATATATATATATATATATATATATATATATATATATATACTTTTAATATTTTCTTAGTCCGTAGTTAGCAGTCCAATGTTAGTGGTCCACAATTAGTTGCTTAAATAAAATAAATAAAGACCCCATCGTATTCGTATTGATCAGAATTAATCTTGACCCATGGTACCATGTTGTCAAATGACATGTTGCGTACATAAAGTACCGTGTTGTCAAATGACGTGTTGCGTACAATCATGAGGTCTTATGATTAATCTTCTCGTGTTGTTTACGGGTGGTCCTGAAATATATAAAATCAAATCATAAGTAAATATATATTAAATATTATGTTAATTAGCCAAGATATGATTAATCCAATTTTGTCATAATATGATATATTACAGGTCTTGAAGTGTTTTTAAAAATCAAATTAGAAGGA
Source organism: Rutidosis leptorrhynchoides (assembly GCF_046630445.1). Classification (NCBI taxonomy): domain Eukaryota; kingdom Viridiplantae; phylum Streptophyta; class Magnoliopsida; order Asterales; family Asteraceae; genus Rutidosis; species Rutidosis leptorrhynchoides. Next base: position 179,085,488 of record NC_092342.1, on the reverse strand, counting down.
TCTATTTAGTTTGCGAACAAGTTTGAAATCACTCAAACTATGTTCTTGTTGTTAAAATTTTATAACACAAAATACGATAGCTATATAAATATGAATCGAATAAGGTTATGAATAAGGTTACTACCTCAAGTTACTTGGACAAAGCTACTGGAAAAGGTAAGAAAAATCTTGGAATCAAAAGTCGAATGACTATATTGATACGTTCTTGAGTAGGTAAATGAAGAGAGATTAGGGAGTGAATTAACTTGAAAGAAAATTGGAAATGAAATTGTATGTGTGTGTGTGCAAAATAGCATGATTATGGGATGGATATATAGGAGATTTAGTTTGTTTTCTTGCACAAAAGTCACACATGAGGTTAAATGGCTGGTTCCCACATGTAACATCATGTCTAGTGGCTGATCATTGAAGTTTATTGTTGGTATATACCAATAGTAAATAAGTATAGAAGCTGGGTATGATACGGTTACATATACCCTAGATATACTTGTAGAAATTTTGAGGAATCGGAACAAGAATTCAAATATGGACGGGTTTATAACTGTAAAAGAGGCTCAAAACTGGGCATTTATTTTTGGGTCAAACCGGGCCAAAATAAAATTTTAAGACATTTTTAATAAAGCAATGTTAGCCCAAAAAAAAATTTCCAGCTAGGGGCTCTGCCCCTTGGACCCCGCCAGGGGTTGCCACCCCTTGGACCCCGCTTATCGGGGGCGCTGCCCCCGAACCCCCGTCATAATCAAGATAAGTTCAAACAAGTGTGCACTCCACACTTCCCACTTTCTTTTGTTTCCCGATGTCTTGACATCGGTGTTCTTATCAAGAATAATCTGGTCCATCAACTCGTTCGCCATGGTGATAGCTTCATGAATAGTCTTGGGTTTGGATGCTGTAACATTTGCCTTGACCTTTTTAGGCAAACCGTCTTTGTACAGTTCAATCTTCCGTTCTTCGGTTGGTACCAATTCGGGACATAGCAAAGCTAATTCCATGAATCGCTGATTGTAGGTGGTGAGTTCAGTACCAACAGCTTTCAGGCTTCGTAATTCAGCTTCCAACTTCCTAACCTCGTTCCTTGGACAATATTCGTTGATTAGCATTGTTTTGAATTCTTCCCAAGGAGTATCATAAGCTACATCTCCTCCTACGGCCTTCACATAGTTTTTCCACCACGTGAGTGCACTATCTTGTAGGGTGCACGATGCATACTTGGTCATGTCCTTCTCAATAAAACCACTGATTTTAAACACAGACTCAATCTTTTCGATCCACCGGGTTAAACCAACCGGTCCTTCTGTTTCACTGAATGATGAGGGCTTGCAACCTTGAAAAGTTTTGTAAGTGCACCCCACACGAGGATTTGGATTAACTGCAGCACCTCTTGCAGCCTCGACCCATAACATTCTGTCATTCACTCGCTGATTGATGAGTTCCTGGATTTCTTGTTCCGTCATTCGGTTCAATCGCGCCATAATCTTCAACAAGAATGAAAAAAAAATAATTATTCACATGGAATATTATAGATGTAGTATGTATTTACAGTACATCATAGCTTATTAATAATATGAACCAGTTATTATTATAAAAGCCTTTTCTTCTTATTAGCGTTTTATAATTATATCTAGGGTAGTACTTACCCGTTAAAGTTCATACTTAATAGCTTAGTACGAAAATCAATTACTACCACCCAAATAATACTTAACCATGGAAAATTATTGCATTTCACACTTCACTATTTTACATATGCTTATCTTACATCAAACATTAAGCAAACCACACTAGTAATATTATACAAAACATTATATGATCCCATGGTTTAAAACAACAGCGCATCATTTAACCCAAAGCGTTTGTGTTCAAAGAAATCGCTTAAAGGTTATCCTGGTTGTCTCCCTGCGTTTTGGCTGAGGAACCGAAGAACTGGATGTCGGGATAGAACTAATAGGAATAGCGGGAATAGGTGTGGAAGTATCTGGTGGAGTTGGTGCCACAACATACTCTCTAGACTCGGGATTTAGATTTTCCATTTCAGTAGCCTTTCGTTTCTTTCCTCGTTCGAACTTGTCTTTCGTAATTTCATGTATTTCTTCCTCCTCAGGATCACTTTCTGGTTCCTCTTCAATTGATTCATCCAGAACTTGTGAGTCTTCCCCAAAGGTATCGTTTTCATCATCAGATAGATTAATGACTGGAACACCATCTGAAGAGTCTGGTTCAGAGTCGCTGAATGTGATAATAAGTTCTAAGCCAGACATCTATCACATAACAACTAGCACGTTAATACCACATAATATTTACATATTAATTTTTAACCAACAAGGATAAGCAATAGTTTTCGAAATCAAACACGGTCAAAGTCACTTTGACTGACATCTTTCAAAGATTCCTCCGTAATTTATGGGATTTTGGTATTATATATATATATGTAAATTATGTATTGAAGAATACCAAATCTAAATTCTACAATCTATTTCATACCAAAAAAATTCTTTCCCTGATCATACAAGATGGATCCCTCAACCAGTTCGAGTTCCTCGGATTCCGACAGCTATGCCGATATGGATTTCCACATGAGCTCCGAAAGCAGCGTGACCGGAATGAATCAACCAATTAGCCATCATCTATTCTGGATGAATTGGGGATGGGTTCGTAATCTACTTAACCATTGGAGACAAGAAGAAGGCAATCCCTTTCATCCACCACATTGCCCTCTTGGCAATGAACCTGAAGCACTTACCGGCGAACCTGTCCGAAACACCATTTTCTCTCTCATTTCCAGAGTATCTCATCATGATTGTATACTACACCAAATTCTAGATCTTATTTATCCGCTCGTCCGAACCGACAATTACCCCGGTGTAATAGAAGAAGTCAACGAGCTTCGCGCTCGGGTAGTGGCTTTGGAGAATATGGTGCAAAGGTTACAAACACTAGCAGCAGCACCAACAGCATAACCAGTACAACCATCAACAACATCAACAGTACCATTACCACCACCAACAACAACCGCATCGCAAACCTCAACTTCACAATCTGTCCCACGAGCATCGACGTCATACGCCATGTAGATACCAAGGAATACCACAACGATGAAGTATTAATTCATAACTTCATTGGGGAAACATTCTACGGCGATTATGTAATTTCTAAAGTTTAGAAATTATCTATCCTCGCCTTAACCATAAATCAAATGAGTTTAATTTAATATTAACTCCTTAAATCAATATTACATCTGAAGAAATATACACATATATATTTCCATAAAGACTGTAATAAAATTCTTTTGTACAAAATATTAATTGTGAATTTTTTTTTAACGGGTAGGTAATACCCGAGAGATATATAAATTCACAATTAATATGTTACATTCTTCGAATCTGATTCAGCAAATCATCCATTATACTCCCTACTTTCACAACAATATACTCCCTACTTTCACAACAATATACTCCCTACTTTCACAACAATATACATTCTTTTATAAAAATCAAAACAACCATACTCATTCAAAATCTAATTACATATTCTGATTTTGAAATCTCAGAATTCGATTCAAGATATAACTGAAATCGTCACTCTTAGATTCCTACATCTTTCAAAACTATACTTTGACTTCAAAACTGTCCTAGAACCTCATTTCTATTCATGGAACTCACAAAAATATTTGTATCATTCAAAATCTTAGAACATCATATGTATATTAACAATTACAATATGTGTTCAAACACTTCGAAATTCCTAAAGACATGCGAGATGATGATCCAACCACATATTACCCACTGTCATGCATCTGAAAAGCTCTCGAAACTAAAGTTATAGTTTAACACGTATCCATGTCAGATCCTTTGATATTTATTACCAAATTTAATTTTTCAATCTCTTTCCAAAATAGACAGTTTTGTCACAGCTCCAGCAAATCACCTTCATTTGTTTATACGAATAAACCTTATTATAACAATTACCCCTTCATCATTGTTACCGGGGAACCTTTCATATCTCGCCACATTAGCAGTAAACTTATCAACAACTTCATTAACCTTCGACTTAAGCCTCTCCGAAAAGCCACTATACTTATTCATTAAAACCCCATCATGTACTCACCTACATCCTGTAACAATAATTGTCACACCAACTACTGGGAATTAGCAATCAGTATTTTGAATTTCGCGACAATTTTACGTCAAAAGTTATACATATAACGTCTATCTCCTAGACTTACATACTTCGAATGTGAATTTTCTGAAAAACATCCCAAACCATGAACTAGTTCTTCGAAATTGGAAAAATGCTGATGAAGCAGCAAAAACTGTAAACGACTTTAACAGTCAAAAGTTTGATGATAAAGAATAGTATGGTGGTAAAGCTGAGAAAAAGAGAAGGTTTGAAACTGGAAAACGGATTGAGCAGACTATGAAGGAGGCTGTGGACAAATCACAAAGACTAAACCTGCCTTCAAAGGATCTAAATGATTCAGTGTCTACTGAAATCGTTAGCAAACAACTTACTTCTTATTCTAAACCTTCACAGACAAATCTTCTTCATCACCATATTATCGTATCTTTTATTATAATATCTTCGATATTCCTGAAGATATTTTCACAACTATTCTTATCTGAAATCTTTTATCTCTTCGCAATATCTGCGTTACAACATAAAAAGAAACTGTGTTAGTTTCTAAATTCTAAAAAAAAAAAAATTGAATTTAAAATAGGAATGTTTTTGAAGTAGTGTTGGGAACTGATGCGGGTGAGCTGGGCAATGTAACCAGCAACACAGCCAGCTCGAGCTCAAAAGATGTTACACCTGAATCAGGCCAAGCAATGGTCGTGTTGCCATCTATTTCGTATCATCTAAGTGTTTTTGGAGCTGGTTCAAGAAGCTCAGGGGTGACCCTACTTCAGTCCTTAAACTGAATTAGTTATGTTTTCATGAATAAAGTTTTTTGATAGTTGAAGGCAAGCCAGCAACGAAGAAGAACCAGGACCAGCAAATGAGTTTAGTTCAGCCAGTAAAGCTTTAATTCACTCAGCCGGGTAACCAGCAAATCGAACCAGCAAAGTTATGCTTAGGCGAACCAGCTAGTTCAACCAGCTGAAGAATTTTAGTTCAATCAGCACACGAAACTCTAGTACAACCAGCACGCGATGCTATTTTCTGTCTGAATGGCCAACTTGCTGATACAATTCAAAGTTTACTTATGCTTTTCAATAAACCGGTCAGGTCATGTGCTTAACACGTGTGTGGCTGTTCTAGAAGAATGTTAGCTGTCCAAGGAAGACTCCCATTTATCATTGGATGCTTTTATCATGGGAAGGAGCACTAACAAATGGCAGGCTTTTTGCAGATTGTGTCCTTTATTCTTATTGGCTAATTTGTAATTGTTTGTCCTTTTTGTCTCCATTTCCTTTTTATGTTTTTGTCTTATTTAGAAAATAGCTGTTAAGCTTCTACTATAAATAGAGAGCTCTTGTAATTGTAAAACTTGGTTGATGATTGAATGAAAAGTTTGATAGAGCTTATCTATTTACAAAATCTCTGTGTCTTTACGAATCTTTGATTCCGGTGGCTAAGAGTGGTTTCTTTATCAGTGTTTGTGGTGTTACTTTATCAAACATTGTGGTGAAATCCAAATCTTCATATCTGATATTATAGTTGTGGTGGAATCTTTATCAGCTGTAGTTGAAGATTTGGAGTGTTTCTAGATCTCTAATTGTGGTGGTATCTTTATCAATTTGGGGTTTAGATTCTTCTATCCTTGTGTTCTTATTTCAGAGTTTTATACTCTGTTTTTGGGGCTGTTACTGTTACAAATTTGGGGGTTTGTGTTCAGATCTGTTTAAGTGAAGAAAGCTTGTTCTAAATTGCGTTTTAAAGTCATAATCACGCATCAAAGTGGTATCAGAGCTTAGGTTGTTCAAATCGAAGCTTTCTTATCATTTTTATTGTTGTTTCAGTTCATACTCTGTTTTAGAGCTGTTAAGCTTTATTTCATATCTGGGTTTCTATTTGTTGCTAAAGGTCTATTTCAGATCTGATATTTGAAATGGCTGATATTCCAAGGAATATGACTCTTGAAGAAGCTCATAATCTTAGAAGAGATAGAGCTATTGAAGCTCTACAACATCAGATGGAAAGAATGGTTAACTTGTTGGAAGATGGTGTTCCAAGAAGAAATAGAATTAGATCTGAAAATGGAGATACAACTATTGTGTCTTCTAGTACTGAATCTGAGGATGGTAGCCAATCTACTGATGGATCTCATGCTTCTTCACAAAGAAGAAGAAGGCATAGGAAAAAGGCTGATGATTTGAAAGATATCAAGATAGACCCACCTGATTTTGAAGGATCCTCTAATCCTGAAGATTACTTTGAATGGGTTCAGGCCATGGATAGAATTATGGAGGTTAAAGGCTATGATGATAAAAAAGGCCTTTAAAGTTGCTGTAATCAGATTGAAGAAGTATGCTTCAATGTGGTATGATAATCTAAAAAAAGAAAGGCAATATGAAGGAAAGAAGACCCTCAAAACCTGGTCCAAGTTAAAAGAGTGTATGCAAAAGAGATTTGTTCCTCAAGCTTACAAACAAGATCTGTATATACAGATGAATATACTCAAGCAAGGCACCATGAATGTTGTTGATTACATCAGAGAGTTTGAGCAGCTCAAGATTCGTACAAATGTTAAAGAAGCTGAAGAACACACTATAGCAAGATTCGTTGGGGGCTTAAATGCTTCTATTGCTGATCAAGTTGAAATGCAGCCTCTATGGACTTTTGAGAGTGCTTGCAAGCTGGCTATTCAAGTAGAGAAACAAGCAAAGAAGAAAATTAATTTTAAGTCATATTCCAAGCCAGCTGTGCTGCCTATGAAGGGTCAATCATCTATGCTGCCTAGGCATAACGAGGCAGCATCCAAAGTATCTAAAGGCAAAGAGCAGGTTGTAGCTGGTCCTAAATATGATAGGAGAAAATGCGTCAAGTGCCATGGATTTGGGCATTTTCAAGCTCAATGTCCTAACCAGCGTGCTCTTACACTAAGGGAGATTGAAGATTTGGAAGGGGGTTTTGAAACTGAACCAGCATATGATGAGTCTGATAGTGAAGAGTTTGTTGCTGCTGATATTGGAGAGTTTTTAGTGGTTCGAAGAGTAATGCACTCAGCTGAGACTATTGAAGAGAAGAGCCGGCGAGAAAACATCTTTCATTCAAGATGCACAGTCAAGGGTAAAGTGTGCAGCCTGATTGTTGATGGAGGCAGCTGTGCAAACGCAGCATCTGCTCACATGGTAGAAAAGCTTGAGCTGGTTACAAAGAAGCATCCTCATCCATACAAACTTCAATGGCTTAACCAAGGCAGTGAGGTAAAGGTTACTCGCCAAGTTACTGTTCCATTTTCAATTGGTACTGTTTATCAAGATGAGATCACTTGTGATGTTATTCCTATGGATGCTTGTCATTTGCTGCTTGGTAGACCTTGGTTATTTGATAAGTATGTCTATCATAATGGACACCAAAATACTTATTCAATGTATGTGAATGGAAAGAAGATCACCCTCACTTCTTTAAAGCCTAGTGAAATACCTAGGGCTGATCCTACTATTAAGAATGATAAAGCTTTATTTATGACTCAAGCTGAAGTTGATACTGAGTTAAAGGGTGGTACTGGTGCTTATTTATTGCTGATGGTTGAAAGTGATGAGTTGAACCAGCATGATGAAATACCAGCTAGGGTAAAGCCATTGTTATCCGAATTTACTGATGTGTTTCCTACTGAGTTACCTACTGGTTTACCACCAATCAGGGGTATTGAACATCAAATTGATCTTGTACCTGGATCTGTTCTTCCTAATAAAGCAGCTTATCGATGTTCCCCTCATGAAGCAAAAGAATTAGAAAAGCAAGTTAATGAGTTGGTTGCCAAGGGATATGTTAGAACCAGCATGAGTCCTTGTTCAGTACCAGCTTTACCGGTTCCAAAGAAAGATGGTTCTATGAGAATGTGTGTAGACAGCCGAGCTATTAACAACATCACCATCAAATATAGGTATCCCATACCTAGATTAGATGATATGCTAGATGAGCTGCATGGTTCTTGTGTGTTTTCCAAAGTTGATCTTAGAAGTGGGTATCATCAGATTCGAATGAAAGAAGGAGATGAATGGAAGACAGCTTTCAAGATCAAAGGTGGATTATTCGAGTGGTTGGTTATGCCTTTTGGGTTGTCTAATGCACCCAGCACATTCATGAGGCTTATGAATGAAGTGCTCAGGCCGCTTATTGGTCAGTTTGTGGTTGTTTACTTTGATGACATCCTAGTGTACTCAAAAACTAAATAAGAACACTTGGATCATCTGAGGAAAGTATTTGAGCTATTAAGGCAGAATCAGTTATATGCAAAGCTGGAGAAGTGTGATTTCTTTGTCAGCAAAGTAGTGTTTCTTGGATATGTGGTTTCTGAAGAAGGCATTTCAATGGATCCATCTAAGGTGGAAGCAATCAGATCATGGCCTAGTCCTTCTACCATCACTGAAGTCAGAAGTTTTCATGGTTTAGCTTCATTTTATAGAAGATTTATCAAAGACTTCTCCACAATTGTTGCTCCAATTACTGATTGTATGAAGAAAGGGGTATTTGAATGGTCTAGTTCTGCCCAATCAGCATTTGAATCATTGAAAGAGAAGCTAAGTTCAGCACCTATACTTGCTTTGCCTAATTTTGATATGTTGTTTGAACTTGAATGTGATGCAAGTGGTGTTGGCATTGGAGCTGTGCTAGTGCAAGGAAAAAGACCAGTAGCTTATTTCAGTGAAAAGCTAAATGGGTCAAAGCTGAATTATAGCACTTATGATAAAGAGTTTTATGCCATCATTCGAGCTGTTGATCATTGGTCACATTATTTGAAGCCAAGGCAGTTTGTTCTCTTTTCTGATCATGAAGCATTAAAATACATTAATGGACAGCACAAATTAAATCCAAGGCATGCAAAATGGGTTGAATTCTTGCAGATGTACTCCTTTGTGTCTAAACATAAGGCTGGTACTTCTAATGTGGTTGCTGATGCTCTTTCAAGAAGATATTCTTTGTTGTCAATTCTGGAAGCTATAGTTCTTGGATTTTCATTTGTTAAGGAGTTATATGAAGCTGATCCAGACTTTGCTCCTATTTTGAACTGTTCTCCTGCTGAGTCCAAAAGAGATTATGTTGAGCAAGATGGTTTTCTATTCAAGGGCAGCAGATTGTGCATCCCAAAAGATTCAATCAGGGAGTTGCTGATTAGAGAAGCACATGGAGGTGGTTTAGCTGGTCATTTTGGGATTAACAAGACATTGGATATCCTAAGTGAACACTTCTACTGGCCATGTATGGATAAAGATGTCAAAGCTGTGATTAATCGTTGTGCTACCTGCTGTCAAGCTAAGTCAACTTTTCACAAGGGTTTATATACTCCTCTTCCTGTTCCCAACCAGCCATGGGAAGATTTGAGCATGGATTTCATTGTTGCTTTACCAAGGACTCAGCGAGGCAAAGATTCTATTATGGTTGTTGTTGACAGGTTTTCAAAGATGGCTCATTTCATAGCCTGCAACAAAACCAATGATGCTACTGTTGTTGCTACTTTATTCTTCAAAGAAATTGTTCGTCTTCATGGAGTTCCCAAAACCATTGTGTCTGATCGAGATACAAAGTTCTTAAGCTATTTTTGGAAGACATTATGGAAGCTGCTTGGAACAAAGCTTTTATTCAGCACTTCTCACCATCCCCAAACTGATGGTCAAACTGAAGTTACCAATAGAACTGTGGGAATGTTGCTAAGGGCACTTGTGAAGAAAAGTTTGAAGGAGTGGGATTTGAAGCTTGCTCAAGCTGAATTTGCTTTTAACAGAGCACCTAAATACTCCACAGGAAAATCACCATTTGAAATCTGCTATGGTGCAAATCCACTCACACCCATTGATCTGATTCCTTTTGCAATTGAGCCTAAGGTAAGTGTTGATGCAGTAGTAAAGGCCAAAGAAATGAAGAAGCTGTATGAGCAAGTGAGGGCCAAAATTGAGAAGACCAACCAGCAATACAAGGCTAAAGCTAACCAGCACAGAAAGCAGCCCACTTTTGTTCCTGGTGATCTTGTTTGGATTCATCTAAGGAAGGAAAGGTTCCCAGCAAAAAGGAAGAACAAGCTGATGCCAAGAGCTGAGGGTCCATTTAAAGTGTTGGAAAAAGTTGGTGATAATGCTTACAAGGTCGAGCTGCCTGGTGATACTGCTGTGTATAGCACTTTTAATGTTGGTGATTTGATGCCCTACTTGGAAGATGACAACCTCGAGAACTTGAGGTCAAGTTCCTTTTTAGAGGGAGAGGATGATGCGGGTGAGCTGGGCAATGTAACCAGCAACACAGCCAGCTCGAGCTCAAAAGATGTTACACCCGAATCAGGCCAAGCAATGGTCGTGTTGCCATCTATTTCGTATCATCTAAGTGTTTTTGGAGCTGGTTCAAGAAGCTCAGGGGTGACCCTACTTCAGTCCTTAAACTGAAGTAGTTATGTTTTCATGAATAAAGTTTTTTGATAGTTGAAGGCAAGCCAGCAACGAAGAAGAACCAGCTAGCCGGACCAGCAAATGAGTTTAGTTCAGCCAGTAAAGCTTTAATTCACTCAGCCGGGTAACCAGCAAATCGAACCAGCAAAGTTATGCTTAGGCGAACCAGCTAGTTCAACCAGCTGAAGAATTTTAGTTCAATCAGCACACGAAACTCTAGTACAACCAGCACGCGATGCTATTTTCTGTCTGAATGGCCAACTTGCTGATACAATTCAAAGTTTACTTATGCTTTTCAATAAACCGGTCAGGTCATGTGCTTAACACGTGTGTGGCTGTTCTAGAAGAATGTTAGCTGTCCAAGGAAGACTCCCATTTATCATTGGATGCTTTTATCATGGGAAGGAGCACTAACAAATGGCAGGCTTTTTGCAGATTGTGTCCTTTATTCTTATTGGCTAATTTGTAATTGTTTGTTCTTTTTGTCTCCATTTCCTTTTTATGTTTTTGTCTTATTTAGAAAATAGCTGTTAAGCTTCTACTATAAATAGAGAGCTCTTGTAATTGTAAAACTTGGTTGATGATTGAATGAAAAGTTTGATAGAGCTTATCTATTTACAAAATCTCTGTGTCTTTACGAATCTTTGATTCCGGTGGCTAAGAGTGGTTTCTTTATCAGTGTTTGTGGTGTTACTTTATCAAACATTGTGGTGAAATCCAAATCTTCATATCTGATATTATAGTTGTGGTGGAATCTTTATCAGCTGTAGTTGAAGATTTGGAGTGTTTCTAGATCTCTAATTGTGGTGGTATCTTTATCAATTTGGGGTTTAGATTCTTCTATCCTTGTGTTCTTATTTCAGAGTTTTATACTCTGTTTTTGGGGCTGTTACTGTTACAAATTTGGGGGTTTGTGTTCAGATCTGTTTAAGTGAAGAAAGCTTGTTCTAAATTGCGTTTTAAAGTCATAATCACGCATCAGGAACTGAAGCATGAGTTAGTATAATATAATGACACTTGATCAACGTGATTATATTACAGTAAGTCATGCTGAGTTTCTAATGGAACGTGATGATTCACAGAACATACCGTCATCATGTACTGTTTACACGACTCTTACATTCTACCCAATTTCCAAACATATTAAGAACATATCATCTTGATAGCTCTATATTTTCGGATATTCTGGTAATTTGCCAAATCAAGATCGTGCCATTACGATTTTCTTCTTGGAACATTAACTATGTTCATCCAAAAATTCATATCTACGAATTCTGGACCATTATCCGCTTGACTTAAGGTCGGAAAGAGAAAACGAAAGCATGAAGCTCCAAAATATAATGGAGAATATAAAGCCCGATAACAACCCCGAAATTACAAACCGTGTATATCAATGCGTATAGCAATATAAAGACACGGGAGAATGAAAAACACAATAACCCCAAGGTAATGGTAGAAGAAAATAACTTCCTCCGGTGGTAGATGAAAAAGAAGAATGACATATATGAAAGTTAAGAGTATATCAAGAATCAATACTGGATGAAGCATATTAACGAATGCTTTAAAGTATGAATTGGGGAGAAAGACTAGAAGGTGTGAGATGTGGAAATAAAGAAACGAAGGGGGTGGAATTATAGTAAAATATCAGACAGAGAAATCGAGACAGAATATCGCATTTAATCAAAGAAGATCCTGATTTCCTTAATCGCCGAAGAACTAAATCTTATTGCAAAGATTTTCTTTAAATCCCATGAATTCCGGAAATCAATCATAACTACGTCATCGGTTAAAACGAATATACGTTTACTCATTTCACTCTCTTGCGATAGCTTCACTTATACTCTTCGCGTAATCAAATTATTTTATCTATATTACTCAATGATGATAAAACTCTATTTATCAACTCATATTCATCATGAAAACATTTTTATAGTTAGCCATGATGACCTCGATCAAATTTCGGGACGAAATTTCTTTAACGGGTAGGTACTGTGACGACCCAGAAATTTTCGACCAAATTTAAACTTAACCTTTATATGTTTCCGACACGATAAGCAGAATTTGTAATGTTGAATCTTAAAAAGTTTGGAACTACATTCATGTAATCAATTACCCTCGACGATTCACGAACAATTATGTGTATATAGATATGTATATATAATATATAATATTAACTGAAAACATTAACAAAGTATTAGATATATGATACTTTACATGAACATATTTGTTTCGATATATTTATCGACAGAATTAAGAGATAATATCAAATGATTGAATTATCAGATACATTATGATATGATTACGGGCCTATGTTATAAGGTCCACTGTGATTTAAGAAATCTATTCTTTTTGACAACTCATTACTTAACCAGTATGATAAAGATAACGATATTTATATTTTATTTTATTAAATATATATAACGATTTAAATTAATATTATATATTTTTATACGCGTATTATACTTATATAGTTTTATACTTTTACTATACTTTAACTTTAACTTTACCTTTACTTTACTTTTACTTTACTTTAACTTTAATAATTCATACTTTAATAATTCACTTTAATAATTCATACTTTAATAATTCACTTTAATAATTCATACTTAATAATTCACTTTAATAATTCATACTTTAATAATTCATACTTTAATAATTCACTTTAATAATTCATACTTTAATAATTCACTTTAATAATTCATACTTTAATAATTCACTTTAATAATTCAAAAATCTATTATAAATAGAATTCAATAGGTTTCATTATTTCATAGAAACTTGAAAATATATTTCTCTGAACTCTCTCAATCGAATTACATATATATATATTTACTTAGTACTATTTCAAGATATTATTAGTATACATAAAATACTACGACGGAGTTATATTCAGACGATTTCAAAATAAGTTTTCAAATGGGATATAGCTAAGGAAATTATGGGTTATAGCTATGAAGGTTATGGGTATTGATCGAGGGTATTGCTCGTGAGGTCAATCTAACGTTTATCATTTTCGTTACGTCTACGTACTTTCCTGCAATATTGAATCACAATATTGATACGTGAGCATTCATATCTTATCTTTTATATATTAATAGTGTATCCCTGACTAGTGCTCGAGTATATATGATTATGCATGTTTGTATGCTTAGTTTCGTCGTTAAATAGTTTATGATAAATCACGAATTTGATACATATGCTACTGAGATAAGTTATATGATATGCATGTCATTGAAAAGCTGAAGAAAAAAATTAATAACTTTTCATTTAGAAATCGTGTGGTTTCGATGAACGGATTAAAAGATATGGTCAACTGAATTATCATTAATTTTAATATTATTATTAAAACGATTATTATAACTGTTATCAGTTGATGTTATTACTAAAATTATCTTTATTACTAAAAATTAATATTTTTATTGAAACTGTCATTTTATTATTTTTATCATTATTATTATTATCAATATTATTTTATCAAATAAATATGCGTACAAAGATATTTTTACCACACGTAATGTACTTACATTAATAATACATACCACTATATTTTTATGATATTAAGTGAATTTTATAAATTTTATTACTTGAGATATATAAAAGTATATTTTTATCATATATGAATTTTAATATAAATTTTTATTTATTAATAAATGACTTGTATTATTTAGTATAATAAGATCTGATAAATATATTTAAATATATAAAACTACTATATATAAGTTATATAATAAACATGTATAGATTTTGAAAGTCATTTTGGGTCAAGTTGACTTTTGTTGACTTTTGCATGTCGGTCTCGAGGATTAGGATTGTGATACACTATGACTTGACCTAAATTGTTAGACAGATATTGACCAACATATAAATATATATACTTAATATAGGTTAGTGAATCCGAGACAAACCCTGCACTTGTCCAGTGCCGTCATATACATAATTGCTACGAAATACAGTATTGTGAGTTTCATTTGCTCCCTTTTTATATATATTTTTGGGCTGAGAATACATGCACTGATTTATAAATGTTTTACGAAATAGGCACAAGTATTAAAACTAATTCTATGTGGGTTTAAACCAGAAATATACCTTTAGCTTGGTAACATTAAACTACTTGTCTATGTACGGTAGGCGCGAATCCTAAAGATAGATCTATTGGGTCTGACAAACCCCATCCTGACTATGGGATGCTTTAGTACTTCGAGGTTATTTTAAACACACCTGATCTGGTGTACTTCAGAGGGTAAAACATGAACGTTAAGGCTTGTTACCGGGTGCCTACAACTTATAGAATACTTTTATACACTTGCGAGTGTACGGATATTTATAGAAACTGAAATCTTGTGGTCTATTACTATTACGGAAATGATGGATTATGATAAACTAATGAACTCACCAACCTTTTGGTTGACACTTTAAAGCATGTTTATTCTCAGGTATTAAAGAAATCTTCCGCTGTGCATTAGCTCATTTTAAGGATATTACCTGGAGTCATTCATGACATACTTTGAAAGACGTTGCATTCGAGTCGTTGAGTTCATCAAGATTAATATTAAGTCAATTATAGTTGGATGTAATATGAAATGGTATGCATGCCCTCAATTTTTGATGTAAAGAAAGTTTGTCTTTTAAAAATGAATGCAATGTTTGTAAAACGTATCATATAGAGGTCAAATACCTCGCGATGTAATCAACTATTGTGAATCGTTTATAATGTATATGAACGGGTCCTTTCAGTTGGTATTTGTAATCATAATAATAATAGTAATAGTAATAAAATTAATAATAATAAATTTGAAAATGTAACTACCTTAACAGCTTGTAAAAAAAATATTATGTCTCAGCCTAGGATCGAACTTTCAACCTCTCGATAACCTGAATACCCACAAACCCCTACAGCACGTCTGTCTTTCTTGATTAATTATCAAACTAATTAAATTTAACCCATTTCTGCTTCTTTCCTTCTCCTTCTTCTTAATCTGGTTTGAATAACCAGAATATTAATCATAACAACGACTCATTAGTTTATTTAAGGCCTTTCAATTGAAGTAGAAACGACCTGTGTGTTTGGTGTTTGATTATCAGAAAAAAAAATGAACTTGCAGACCCATGAAGACCACGATGAACTCAGAATCTAATCTCAAAATTTAAGCTGTTTTAGAAAAAAATTTGTAACTCGAATTGTGTTGTAAATCATCTCTATAAAGTTTCTGCATCATTAATTTACCCAAAAACATCGACATGATTTCGAATTACATGATGAACAAAACGTTTGACTTTTAAATCCTAAACTTTGACTCAAGAATTCGTACACGATAGGAAGAATTGGACTTTGAAGCTTTGCAGACAGTTTAAATGAAAGATTCCTAATGTGACTACATTTCTAAATTTTGAAATGACGTTCAAATTCGATCTTTTGACAATTTAATTCGAGAACAGAGGGAACGGTTAGTTTTCTTTATATTTTTGCCAAATTAAATAAATTGACTGTTGTTGTAAGTGTTAATTGGTTATGGAAAAGTTGAGTAATACGTTTAACACTTAATTGAATTGATTTATATCAAGAATTTTAGTAGACAAAATGTAGACAGGATTATTTGTCCAGAAGGAAAAGTAAGAAAAAAATAATAAAGTAGAAAATGATTTATAACAGAATTTAGTTGTATTAGAAACCCTGATTCTGATTGTTAACACTATTCGAGGCAGGTAAAGATTTGATAATGATATTCAACAACTTTTCCCTATTTATTATGACTTTAACGATTTTTATATCTAGTTAAAATTAATAATTAATAAATATTAATAATAATATTATTGATAATGTTATAATAATAAAAATACTAATAATGATAATAATATAAGTAATAATTATATTAGTGATAATAATATCTTAATAATAATAAATATAATGATAAAAAGTCATAATGAAAAAAAAAATGACAATAATAATATTATTAATGATAATAATACTAATTATAATAAAATTGATATTATTAATGATAATAATAATATTAGTAATATCAAACTTCATATCTTTATATATTAAAAATAATAATATAATTAATACTGATTTCGATATTAATATTAATAATAATGGTGAAAGTAATAAAAATTTTAGTATAATACTTATATCTCTAACTTGTAATTACACTTAACATATTAACATTATATATTATAATTACACAATATATTTTATAGGATAACATATGTTAAGTATTTAATATTTATACAACTTAATATAAATACGTTATATATATGTGTTTGCATATGAAAAGATATTTATTATAAGTATTTTAATAAATTTCAACATATATTATTTATAATTTTTATGTATATTCCAATATACATAAGCTAATAATTATTATAGATATCATACATATCTATTCATAGATTTATTTTAATAATAACTTTCTTATCTTGTATATTATTTTACATATTTACTTCTAATGATTCAAATATATTTTATTATTTCCAATTATTATACATCCTTACATTTATATATATATATAAATATTTATTTACAATTAACTGTTCATGAATCGTCAGGAGTAGTCAAATGGTATTTGAATATATGAACATAGTTCCAAAATTTTTGAGACTCCACATTACAGACTTTGATTATCGTGTTGAAAATACAATATCGTATCAATAGTTTGGTTTAAAATTAGTCGAATTTTTTTTTTCGGGTCGTGACAGTACCTACCCGTTAAATAAATTTCGTCCCGAAATTTGTGTGAGGTTGTCATAGCTAACAATAAAAATGTTTTCATGACGAGTATGAGTTGATAGATAGAGTTTTATCACCGTTGGGTAATATTAATAAGACAATTCGATTACTCGCAGCGTATGAGTGGAACTATCACAAAAGAGTGAATTGAAGTAAATAGAGGTTTGTCTTAACTCCTGACATTGTCACTGTTAAATTCCAAAATTCAAGGGATTTAAAAGAAAATCGGAAATCTATAGGATTTGATTCTTCGGGATTTGTGGAAGATTAGGATCTCTTTAATTTATTGCGATTATCTGTCTTGATTGCTTTGTCTGGTATCTTCTCTATAAACGAACTTCTTTCGTTCCATTATTTTCACCACTCCAATTCTTTCTTTCTCGATCCATACTTTCAAACGATTGTGAAAATGCTTAATCCAGTTCTAATTCTTGTCCTCATCCTTACTATCGCAATATTCATTCTCCTTTTCCAACTTCCACCAGAGGAATCTACTTTCTTCTGCTTCGCCTTTGGGGTTTTAATGTTTTTAATTCTCCCGTGTCTTTACGTTATGATACGTATTGATATACATGGTTTGTAATTTATGTGTTGTTATCGGGCTTTATATTCTCCCTTATGTTTTGAAGCTCTATGCTTTTGTTTTCTCTTCCCGACTTCAAGTCAAGCGAATAATGGTCCAGAATTCGTAGATATAGAATTTTGAATGATTATAATGTTCTAAGCAGGAAGGAATGTGATAGCATGATTTGATTTTCAAATTTATCAAAATTACTAAGGATAGAACTATCAAGAATATATTCTTCTTGATATGTTCGGAGGTTATGTAGAATGAAAGAGTTATGTAACATGACACATGATGATGGTACTGAGAATCATCGCGTTTCATTAGAAACTCAGCATGACTTATTGTAATATAATCACGTTGGACAAGCGCATTATATTATACTAACTCATGCATCAGTTCCCAACACTTGTCCACAATTCATTCATAATTTATACTTAAATTTTACAGAAGTTTCCAATATAATGGAATACAGATAGCATAAAAAGGTATATAATTTCGGACGAGAATATTTATAAAAATGTCTTCAAAAATATCGAAGATATTTATGATGATATTTTGGAATTTCTAAGTTCAATGGTTGATGAAAAAAAAATTTCGCAAGATTTTAACGTGACTTCGGAGCATGATATTCTCTAAAGATTTCATCGGATCCAGAATTACCTGGATTCTTTGAATATAGGGTTTGGTCCTTATATTTGTTCTTTGTTTCCTTCACGGTATGCTCAATCCGATTTTCAGTACCAAATTTTCTATCGAGCGTTCCTAACACTTCCTTCTTTATCATCAACTATTGGCCATTAAGACCATCTACAACATGCTACTTCGTCAGCATTTTCAAAGTTAACGGATCTGGGTCATCGGTTATCAAACTGAGGTGGTTTCAGGAGAATTTTATTTTTAGATGATTAAACGCTGATGGTAATATGGTGGAATATAAAAGATTCTCCAGTAACAATAAAGAGTACGCATATATATCAAGGTTATAATAAGGTTATTTCGTATGAAAAGTCGGAGTTGACTTGCTGGAGCTGTGACAAAATTTGCTACTTTGAAAGGGATTACCAAATTATTTTGGGTAATAATAACACTAAAGGAATTAGCACATCTACGTGTTAAATGTTTACTCAGTTTCCGAAAGTTTTTCAGATGCATAACTATATGCATCAATCTTTTCTTTCGTAGATAAAGTGCGGCTGGTTTATCCTCTCGATCGAGGTGTTTTCAAGAATTTCGAAAGGTTTGAACGCAGATTGTAATCGTCAAGATACAAACGAGGTTTAAGATGAAATCAAGTGGCAAACTTGGAGAATTGTTTAGTTTCATATGTTATAATCGATATTTTAATTCATTTTAATTGTCCAAAGTTAGTAGTCCAATAGTCCAATAGTTCATATATAACTAGTTTAATATATAATATTCGAATTAATTAATACGCATCGTGACCCGTGTACCGGTCTCAGTATTGATCACAACTCAAACTATATATATATTTTGGAATCAACCTCAACCCTGTATAGCTAACTCCGTCATTTGCATATAGAGTGTCTATGGTTGTTCCAAGATAGATATATAGATGGGTCAATATAATATGTCGAAACCTTGTATACGTGTCCCGTTATTTAAAGTGTATAAATAAATAACAGAAATTAAATAACGATAAATAAAGTGCGTAAAGTAAATAACAGAAATTAAATAACGATAAATTAAATTGCGATAATTTAATTGCGATAAATAAAATGTAATCAGTTAGCTAGGAACAGTTAGCTGGAACAGTTAGCGTGGATTCTTAACAAAATTTCAATTAGTTAATTCGTTTGTTTCTAACAAATTTTATTTTGTCCAATGTTTCCTTCATTATGCCACTTGTTAGATTTTGATAAGTCAAAATCCAAATATGAAATTGAATGAAAAGGGTTATTATGCGGTGAACGGATACGTATATCGGTGAATGTAAGTAGGATAGTAAATGACTGTTGAATCAGATTTGAAGAATGTACAGTGTAACTTATTAATGTGAAATCTAAATATTCCTCGGGTATTACCTACCCGTTAAAATATTTTCACCATTAACAATTTGTACAAAAGAATTTTTAATTACAAACTTTATGAAAATATATATACATATATATTTTCTTCAGATGTAATCATGGATTTAATGAGTCAATAAGATATTAAACTCATTTGATTTATCGTTAATACTAGATTACATAATCTCTAAAACTTTAGAAATTACGTAATCACCATGTCGAGCGAAGATAATCGATGTAGAATGATATGTAGAACGATGATTATACTCGAGGTACAGAATGAGATGTCGAAGCTGGTGATGCGGATGTTGTTGTTGGTGGTACTGTTAGTGCCGGTGATGCTGCTGGTCGCCCGGCCAATGTAATTATATTATAGTAAGTCATGCTGAGTTTCAAAATAGAACGTGATGATTCACATATCATAACATCATCATGTGCCATGTTACATAACTCTTTTATTCTAATTAACCTTTGAACATATCAAGAAAAATATATTCTTGATAGTTCTATCCTCGGTGATTTTGATAAATTTAAAAATCAAATCGTGCTATCATGTTCCTTCCTGATTAGAACATTATAATCATTCGAAACTCTATATCTACAAATTCTGGATCATTATTTGCTTGATTTAGAATCGGGAAGAGGAAACAAGAGCATGGAGCTCCGGAATATAAAGGAAAAATTTTAAGCCAATCATAAACATATAAGTTATAAACCGTGTATATCAATGCGGATAGCAACATAGATACACGTGAGAATTAAAAATACTATAATCCCAAGGGCAAAGTAGAGGTAAACAGATTCCTCCGATGGTAGTTGAAAAAGGAGAATGATTGTTGCGATAGTGAGGATAATGACAAGGGTCAGAATTGGGTTAAGAAATTTCATAATCTTTTAAAAGTAGGAATTGGGTATAGGAATGGTAAAGGTAACATAATGGAAGAAGTAAATTTATAGTGAAATATCTGATAAAGAAATCAAGACAGATCTCCGCATTTAATTAGAGAGATTCTAATTTCCTAAATTACCGAAGAATCAAATCTTATATAGATTTGAAGATTTTCTTTACATTTCTTGAACTCCGGAAATCAACTTATCTACGTCATAAGATATGACGAATCTTTATTCTTCCTATTTCAATCTTTTGTGATAGCTTCACTCGTACCCTCCATCTAAATGAATTGTATTATCCATACTACCCATTAATGATAAAACTTTATTTATCAACTCGTTTTCGTCATGAAAACATTTTTAGTGTTAACCATGACCATCTCACTCAAATTTCGGGACGAAATTTCTTTAACGGGTAGGTACTGTGATGACCCGGAAATTTCCGACCAAATTTGAACCTAATCTTTATATGATTCTGGCACGTTAAGCAAAGTCTGTAATGTTGAGTCTCGAAAACCTTGAAACTATGTTCATAAATTTAATTGACCTTTGACTGTGTTCAACGATTCACGAACAATTATTTGTATTTATAGATAAATGTAAATATAAATAATAATTTGAAATTGAAAATATAATTTAAACATTAGAAATTAATTATGAAAAATAAGATATGTTATTATATATAATAGATAATGGTTAAATATTACATATTTAATAAAATATAAACACATTGAAATTTCTTACAAGTTAAAGTATAATTGTTATTCCTATTTTCATTATTAACATTAATACCAGTAATATTAATATTATTAAGTTAATACATATAGATATGAGAATTGATATGTGTGATTTGTTATATCAACAATTTTATTATTGTTATCATTATTAATATTAACAATAACATTATTATTAGTATTAATATTATTATCATTATGATTTGGTGATATAAGAGTTATTAAAACTACCATTTTTATGCTTACTAGTAAAAATTAACATTTTTTAAAAGTATAATTTTTTTATCATTGTTATTATTGTTATCATTACTATTATTATTATAGATATTATTATTATTATTATTATTATTATTATTATGAATATTACTTATTAATATTAATTATAAAATTTATGAATTTCATTGATTAAAAACTAGGTAATTTTATCTAAAAATATTTTTATTATTAAAATCAACATAATATTATATTTAATGTATTTATACATTATTAATATCAAATATGATTTATAAAGATAAATAAATACATATATATATATATCAAAAACCAGTTTGTTATATGGTTCTATCAAACTATTATGCTCGTGATACCAAATTTAAAACGTCGACCCTACAAACAGCATTTTTTTCTATATATAGATAACATGTTGCTGTGATTGAAGGGAAGGCAATATATTTTTTTTTATTTTTTTTTATTTAGCGAAACCTCTGTTTCAAACTTATAAATCAAGAACCCCAACACCGAATCAATATCTAAAATTTAAGAATGCGGAGTTGTTAGGATTAATCTAAACGAACTTCCTGTTAAATTTCAGAATCTAATTCGTCTTATCAAGTCTCAATTTATCGAGTCAAAGATGTTATCAAAAAGTCAAACATATTGTTCATGGAAAAATTCAAAGTCGTTTTTAGGTTTTATGTTAAATTGAATGTACCGAAAGTTTCTAAATAAGATTTCCAATCTATTTCGTGTGGAAGTGTTCCTCTAAAAACGTCCGGATCTCGAAATCAAAGTTTGAGTTCGTGTATTATTTTTTTCGATACACAGCTACTAATGTATTATTTTATTTTATTTTTATTTTTTTGATCGTGCCTGTTAATTAAAAATCAAGTACTAAGTTGTTTCAATTTCAGTTTCTTCAAATCAATTCAAATATATAATTCATTGATATAGTGGTCACCGAGGTCGATTTACAAGAGAAGAAGAAGGAGAGAAATGGACAGAAAACAGAAACGGGTTTTTAAAAATTAAAGTTAGAATAATATCAGAAAAACCGAAATAGCTCAATGGTTAAGGTGCGTGTCGGGTGAGCGTGAGGTCTAGGGTTCGAGTCCCATCTGCAACAATCCTTTTTACTCAAATTATAAGGGGTATACCTTGTTATTCTTTTCTATTATTATTATTATTATTATTATTATTATTATTATTATTATTATTATTATTATTATTATTATTATTATTATTATTGTTATTATTATTATTATTATTATTATTATTATTATTATTATTATTATTATTAGTATTAATACAAATGTTAGGAATATTAATATTATTTTAGTATTAGCCTTAAGTATTATTAATATTGTTATTATCATTATTATGTTTATTATTATTACTAGTAATATGAGTATAATTACTAATAATATTATCTTTATTAATAATATAAATATTAGTAATGTATTATTAAACTTATTATTATTATCATTAGTTGTAAAATGGATAGGTTTATATAAAAATACAATACAACAATAATAAAATTTACATACGACTATACTATTATTATTAGAATAATAATTACTAAACTATATATATAAAAGGTATCAATTAATACGTAAATATATGTTATTATCATATATAAACTCTAATATATATTTTTGTAACATATTATAAAGAATGGTAAATATTAGTTATATTTTAATTAAATATATTAAAATGATCTAAACAACAAATGATAAAACAAGTACATTGTTAACAATAATTTATATAAACTGCTCGATTACAATTATGTGTATTAATAAATAAACAAATGATATAGGTTCGTGAATCCAAGGCCAACCCTACTTTTGTTCAATGTCGTCATATGTATTTTTACAACAAAATACATTAGGTGAGTTTCATTTGCTCCCTTTTTAATTGCTTTTGCAATATATATTTTTGGGCTGAGAATACATGCGCTGCTTTTATAAATATTTACGAAATAGACACAAGTACTTAAAAATATATTCTACGTTGAGTTGTACCACGGGCATATTTCCATGTAGCTTGGTAACTACTATTTACATGGGTATTGTAAACGCGAATCCTGTTGATAGATCTATCGGGCCTGACAACCCCAACCGGACTAGACGACCAGTATTCAACGGTTGCACAGTACTTCATTTTGGTGACTACACTTGGTACGGTGTAGTGAGATTTCATAATAAAGGGAATATGCGACGTTGATTAAATGTTAAGTATGGTTACCAAGTGCTCAACCACTTAGAATGCTTTACATACACTTGCGAGTGTATTATGTTTATGATTATGAAATCTTGTGGTCTATTAAGATATTGATATCATTATTATGATAAACCTATGAACTCACCAACCTTTTGGTTGACACTTTTAAGCATGTTTATTCTCAGGTACAAATTAAGTCTTCCGCTGTGCATTTACTCATTTTAAGGACATTACTTGGAGTCAATCATCGCAATGGGACCAAATGTTGATGACTTCGTCCAGGTGGATAAGGACGGAAAACTATTGCTTATCCTTGTTGGTTAAAAATTAATATGTAAATATTATGTGGTATTAACGTGCTAGTTGTTATGTGATAGATGTCTGGCTTAGAACTTATTATCACATTCAGCGACTCTGAACCAGACTCTTCAGATGGTGTTCCAGTCATTAATCTATCTGATGATGAAAACGATACCTTTGGGGAAGACTCACAAGTTCCGGATGAATCAATTGAAGAGGAACCGGAAAGTGATCCTGAGGAGGAAGAAATACATGAAATTACGAAAGACAAGTTCGAACGAGGAAAGAAACGAAAGGCTACTTGAAATGTCCCGTTCTTATTGATTAAAAACGTTCCATATTAATTGATTTCGTTGCGAGGTTTTGACCTCTATATGAGACGTTTTTGAAAGACTGCATTCATTTTAAAACAAACCATAACCTTTATTTCATCAATAAAGGTTTAAAAAGCTTTACGTAGATTATCAAATGATGATAATCTAAAATATCCTGTTTACACACGACCATTACATAATGGTTTACAATACAAATATGTTACAACAAAATAAGTTTCTTGAATGCAGTTTTTACACAATATCATACAAGCATGGACTCCAAATCTCGTCCTTATTTAAGTATGCGACAGCGGAAGCTCTTAATAATCACCTGAGAATAAACATACTTAAAACGTCAACAAAAATGTTGGTGAGTTATAGGTTTAACCTATATATATCAAATCATAATAATAGACTACAAGATTTCATATTTCAATACACATCCCATACATAGAGATAAAAATCATTCATATGGTGAACACCTGGTAACCGACATTAACAAGATGCATATATAAGAATATCCCCATCATTCCGGGACACCCTTCGGATATGATATAAATTTTGAAGTACTAAAGCATCCGGTACTTTGGATGGGGTTTGTTAAGCCCAATAGATCTATCTTTAGGATTCGCGTCAATTAGGGTGTCTGTTCCCTAATTCTTAGATTACCAGACTTAAATAAAAGGGGCATATTCGATTTCGATAATTCAACCATAGAATGTAGTTTCACGTACTTGTGTCTATTTTGTAAATCATTTATAAAACCTGCATGTATTCTCATCCCAAAAATATTAGATTTTAAAAGTGGGACTATAACTCACTTTCACAGATTTTTACTTCGTCGGGAAGTAAGACTTGGCCACTGGTTGATTCACGAACCTATAACAATATATACATATATATCAAAGTATGTTCAAAATATATTTACAACACTTTTAATATATTTTGATGTTTTAAGTTTCTTAAGTCAGCTGTCCTCGTTAGTAACCTACAACTAGTTGTTCACAGTTAGATGTACAGAAATAAATCGATAAATATTATCTTGAATCAATCCACGACCCAGTGTATACGTATCTCAGTATTGATCACAACTCAAACTATATATATTTTGGAATCAACCTCAACCCTGTATAGCTAACTCTAACATTCACATATAGAGTGTCTATGGTTGTTCCGAAATATATATAGATGTGTCGACATGATAGGTCGAAACATTGTATACGTGTCTATGGTATCTCAAGATTACATAATATACAATACAAGTTGATTAAGTTATGGTTGGAATAGATTTATTACCAATTTTCACGTAGCTAAAATGAGAAAAATTATCCAATCTTGTTTTACCCATAACTTCTTCATTTTAAATCCGTTTTGAGTGAATCAAATTGCTATGGTTTCATATTGAACTCTATTTTATGAATCTAAACAGAAAAAGTATAGGTTTATAGTCGGAAAAATAAGTTACAAGTCGTTTTTGTAAAGGTAGTCATTTCAGTCGAAAGAACGACGTCTAGATGACCATTTTAGAAAACATACTTCCACTTTGAGTTTAACCATAATTTTTGGATATAGTTTCATGTTCATAATAAAAATCATTTTATCAGAATAACAACTTTTAAATCAAAGTTTATCATAGTTTTTAATTAACTAACCCAAAACAGCCCGCGGTGTTACTACGACGGCGTAAATCCGGTTTTACGGTGTTTTTCGTGTTTCCAGGTTTTAAATCATTAAGTTAGCATATCATATAGATATAGAACATGTGTTTAGTTGATTTTAAAAGTCAAGTTAGAAGGATTAACTTTTGTTTGCGAACAAGTTTAGAATTAACTAAACTATGTTCTAGTGATTACAAGTTTAAACCTTCGAATAAGATAGCTTTATATGTATGAATCGAATAATGTTATGAACATCATTACTACCTTAAGTTCCTTGGATAAACCTAATGGAAAATAGAAAAATGGATCTAGCTTCAATGGATCCTTGGATGGCTCGAAGTTCTTGAAGCAGAATCATGACACGAAAAAAAGTTCAAGTAAGATCATCACTTGAAATAAGATTGTTATAGTTATAGAAATTGAACCAAAGTTTGAATATGATTATTACCTTATATTATAATGATAACCTACTGTAAGAAACAAAGATTTCTTGAGGTTGGATGATCACCTTACAAGATTGGAAGTGAGCTAGCAAACTTGAAAGTATTCTTGATTTTATGAAACTAGAACTTTTGGAATTTATGAAGAACACTTAGAACTTGAAGATAGAACTTGAGAGAGATCAATTAGATGAAGAAAATTGAAGAATGAAAGTGTTTGTAGGTTTTTTTGGTCGTTGGTGTATGGATTAGATATAAAGGATATGTAATTTTGTTTTCATGTAAATAAGTCATGAATGATTACTCATATTTTTGTAATTTTATGAGATATTTCATGCTAGTTGCCAAATGATGGTTCCCACATGTGTTAGGTGACTCACATGGGCTGCTAAGAGCTGATCATTGGAGTGTATATACCAATAGTACATACATCTAAAAGCTGTGTATTGTACGAGTACGAATACGGGTGCATACGAGTAGAATTGTTGATGAAACTGAACGAGGATGTAATTGTAAGCATTTTTATTAAGTAGAAGTATTTTGATAAGTGTATTGAAGTCTTTCAAAAGTGTATAAATACATATTAAAACACTACATGTATATACATTTTAACTGAGTCGTTAAGTCATCGTTAGTCGTTACATGTAAGTGTTGTTTTGAAACCTTTAGGTTAACGATCTTGTTAAATGTTGTTAACCCAATGTTTATAATATCAAATGAGATTTTAAATTATTATATTATCATGATATTATCATGTATGAATATCTCTTAATATGATATATATACATTAAATGTCTTTACAACGATAATCGTTACATATATGTCTCGTTTAAAAATCATTAAGTTAGTAGTCTTGTT
Source organism: Rutidosis leptorrhynchoides (assembly GCF_046630445.1). NCBI lineage: Eukaryota > Viridiplantae > Streptophyta > Magnoliopsida > Asterales > Asteraceae > Rutidosis > Rutidosis leptorrhynchoides. Next base: position 179,058,000 of record NC_092342.1, on the reverse strand, counting down.
TTTACATGTGTAGTTCATTGTTAATATACTTAATGATATATTTACTTATCATAGTATCATGTTAACTATATATATATATCCATATATATGTCATCATATAGTTTTTACAAGTTTTAACGTTCGTGAATCACCGGTCAACTTGGTTGGTCAATTGTCTATATGAAACATATTTCAATTAATCAAGTCTTAACAAGTTTGATTGCTTAACATGTTGGAAACATTTAATCATGTAAATATCAATCTCAATTAATATATATAAACATGGAAAAGTTCGGGTCACTACACTTTAGTACTTCGAGGTTATTTTAAACACACCTGATCTGGTGTACTTCTGAGGGTAAAACATGAACGTTAAGGCTTGTTACCGGGTGCCTACAACTTATAGAATACTTTTATACACTTGCGAGTGTACGAATATTTATAGAAACTGAAATCTTGTGGTCTATTACTATTACGGAAATGATGGATTATGATAAACTAATGAACTCACCAACCTTTTGGTTGACACTTTAAAGCATGTTTATTCTCAGGTATTAAAGAAATCTTCCGCTGTGCATTAGCTCATTTTAAGGATATTACCTGGAGTCATTCATGACATACTTTGAAAGACGTTGCATTCGAGTCGTTGAGTTCATCAAGATTAATATTAAGTCAATTATAGTTGGATGTAATATGAAATGGTATGCATGCCCTCAATTTTTGATGTAAAGAAAGTTTGTCTTTTAAAAATGAATGCAATGTTTGTAAAACGTATCATATAGAGGTCAAATATCTCGCGATGTAATCAACTATTGTGAATCGTTTATAATGTATATGAACGGGTCCTTTCAATCCGCCATTGGAATTGTCATTCCTCCTCTGATTTTTGTCAAAGTATCTCCCTCCGTTATGCGGTTTGTGTAGTGACCCGAACTTTTCCATGTTTATATATATATATTAAATGATGAAATTGTTATTTACATGATTAAGTGTTTCCAACATGTTAAGCAATCAAACTTGTTAAGACTTGATTAATTGAAATAGGTTTCATATAGACAATTGACCACCCAAGTTGACTGGTGATTCACGAACGTTAAAACTTGTAAAAACTATACGATGACATATATATGGTTATATATATAGTTAACATGATTTTATTATAAGTATGTATCTCATTAGGTATTTTAACAATGAGTTATATACATAAAAATGAGACTATTAATTTAAGAAACTCGAAAACGATATATGTAACGATTATCGTTATAACAACGTCTTACTAGGTACATATGAATCATATTAAGATATTGATATACTTGGTTAATTATGTTAAATGATAAGTAAATATATTATTAAGTGTATTAACTGTGATGACCCGGGAATTTCCGACCAAATTTAAACATAATCTTATATGATTCGACTCGATAAGCAAAGTCTATTAAACCGAGTCTCATTATGTTTGAACTATTTCATGATAACATTTGACCTTTAACTATTTCCGACGATTCACGAACCTTTAATTGTAACTAAGAATGTAAATATAAATAATTATATATAAAACTAATTATATTAGTATTAATGAACTATTAAGTAATTTTGTTATTATAAAAGATAACATTTAATAACTAAAGATTTTCATTTTGAATATATATAGTATATTGTATATAAATGATTCAAACATATTTTACCAACGTTATTAAAATATTAAATGTACAATGTTATACTTTGTAGTTAATTGTTTAATATACATAATTAATCATCTACTCAACATTTAAAACATGATTTTATATATATGGTAGTATACATATATACATAAATATAACTATATATATATGATTTTATACATAATTATTATATTATGTATATGTAGAAATTTATAATATATCTATGATGAAATAATGTACTATTTTAATAGATATATATAATACTTACATATATAAAACATTTATATTTTTCATAATTACATACATAAGTATAATATAATTAGTATGTAAATAAATATTATAATATATTTATATTAAAATGCATAAATATATAATATTCAGTATATGTTACAATACATATTACATAATTATTAAATATTACATAATAATAGATGATATTAATAAATTAAATTTAAATACAAATATAGTTGTTGTAGTAATGTTATTTGTATCGTCAAATATCAATATTTGTATTCATAATATCACTTTATATCATATAAAGATGAAATTGGATGTATAAATTAGATTATTATTACTAATATTATTATTATCGATAAAATATTAATATTATCATAATTAGTATGGTATTATTATTATTATTATTATTATTATTATTATTATTATTATTATTATTATCATTTTTACAATTATTATTATCATTAATATTATATTTATCATTATTATTAATTTTATTAATATTATTAGATATTAATAGTATTGTTATTATATATTATTATTATTATTATTAATTAAAAAAAACAGTAGGGATCTATATTATACGCTTGACCTCTGTATCCTTTATCTCTATTATTATTATTTTTTTTGTTTCTTTCCTGCTCCAAACTCGTGAACCTGTGTTGACATTTTCTCCATTTTTTATCAACCGATCTCTATTATTACAAAATGATTATGTATAATTGCAAATCAAATAAAAAGGAAATCCAATGGGATTAAAGAGCACAGCGATATTTTTTTTTCTTCTTCTCTGCACGCTCCAATTTTTTTTTCTCTTAATTCAATTTCGAATAAAGTTTCAAAATCTAAAAATGCAGAAAGGTTAGAAATCTTTCTTTGAATCTATCTGCAAAATCTCAACTCTCAAATCTTTATATCGATCTTGAATTTTGAAGTCAAAGTTTAGTTTAAAAAAAGTCAACAATTGTTCTTGAGACAAATTCGCGTTCGTGTATATGTTTCTGATCAAATTGACGATTCCAGTAGTTTTTATACATGTTTAGAAAACTATTTCGTGTTATAAACATTATCTATAATGTTATCTATTACGAAATCAATTTTTTTTGTTTTGTTCCAAGAACCGACGCTGCAGTAGGCCTTTAGTGTTTTTTTTTTTTTTATTTTAGAACCTAAATTATTTTTTTTTCTGTAATGTTTTGAAGCTTTAAAAGGAACCCTGATTTTTTTTTTTTTTTTTTGGTTATTGATGTTTTGTTGAATCCATGAGACTTGTGGAGAAGAAGAGGAATAGAAGAAAAACAGTTTATATATAAAATTTAAATTCGATATTAGTACAGAGAATCAGAATTGGTGGGATGGTCGAGAGTGTTTGCGTGTGAGCATGTGGTCACGAGATCGAGTCCAGAGGACGGTAGTTTCTTTTTTTTTTTGAAACTCTTTTCATGTGAGGTAGTTTTCTTTTCTAATTTTATTATTGTTATTATATATTAATTATTATTAGTATTATTATTATTATTGTGATTGTTTTGATTGTTATTGTTATTGTTATTATTAGTATCATACTTGTTATCATATTTGAAAGTATTATAGACATTACTATTATTATTATGATAGGTATTAATAATATTATTATTAGTAATAAACTTATCATTTTAGTATTTTATCATCATTAGGATTATGATTATCATTATTATTATTATGAAGGAAATAAAAATATATTATTATCATCAATATTAGAATTTGTACCGGTTTATAAATAATAGTATCATCAGTACATTTACAATTAATAATATCATATTTATCAGTATCATCATTAATATTTACTAGTATTATTATGATTATCATTTATCATTTTATAAATATTAGAACCCTTATTATTAACATAAGTATGGTATTAGTATTAATATTATTTTAGAGTTATTATTATTAGTATCATTAACAGTTATCATTTTCATTTTTTTTGCTATTAGTATTATCATTATTAATAAAATTATTATTATTATTAGTAAATCATTATTATCTAAATTATTATTTTAACAAATAAATCTTTTGTACACTATATATATACTTATGGTATATACTAGGATTGTATTAATAATTCACATAACAAACTAATAAAATTTCATAAATACAATACTAACCACAAATATATGTATATAAATATATTAATGTCACTATTTATATAAACGTAAATCATTATAGATATATATACATAAAATCGATATATATATATATATATAAAATATAACTTAAAATATAATATAAGTATACGTTTTAAAATAAAGGTTAGAATAAATTCTACAAAACTATAATATATAAATAATACATATTAATAAATGAAATTTTGTAACTTACATTATACGTATTAATATATACACAATTGATATAGGTTCGTGAATCCGAGGCCAACCCTGCATTGTTCAATGACGTCATATGTATTTTTACTACAAAATACAGTATCGTGAGTTTCATTTGCCTTTTTACTCTTTATATTTTTGGGCTGAGAATACATGCGCAACTTTTATAACTGTTTTACGAAATTGACACAAGTACGTGAAACTACATTCTATGGTTGGATTATCGAAGTCGAATATGCCCCTTTTTATTAAGTCTGGTAATCTAAGAATTAGGGAACAGACACCCTAATTGACGCGAATCCTAAAGATAGATCTATCGGGCCCAACAAGCCCCATCCAAAGTACCGGATGTTTTAGTACTTCGAAATTTATATCATGTCCGAAGGAGGATCCCGGAATGATGGGGATATTCTTATATATGCATATTGTTAATGTCGGTTACCAGGTGTTCAATCCATATGAATGATATTTTTGTCTCTATGCATGGGACGTATGTTTATGAGAAATGGAAATCTGAAATCTTGTGGTCTATTAAAATGATGGAAACGATTGTTTAAGTTAAACTAATGAACTCACCAACCTTTTGGTTGACACTTTAAAGCATGTTTATTCTCAGGTACGAAAGAAATCTTCCGCTGTGTATTTGCTCATTTTATAGATATTACTTGGAGTCATTCATGGCATATTTCAAAAGACGTTGCATTCGAGTCGTCGAGTTCATCAAGATTATTATCAAGTCAATTATAGTTGGATATATTATGAAATGGTATGCATGCCTGTCAACTTTCGATGTAATGAAAGTTTGTCTTTTCAAAAACGAATGCAATGTTTGTAAAATGTATCATATAGAGGTCAAGTATCTCGCGATGTAATCAACTGTTGTGAATCGTTTATAATCGATATGGACTTCGTCCGGATGGATTAGGACGGGTCTTCACAGTTGGTATCAGAGCGGTGGTCTTAGCGAACCAGGTCTTGCATTAGTGAGTCTAACTGATAGTCGTTAGAATGCATTAATGAGTCTGGACTTCGACCGTGTTTGCATGTCAAAAGTTTTGCTTATCATTTAGTGTCGAAAAATTATTTACTTATCATCCTTAAAGTCTAAGACACGTCTTACTGCCTTTATTGCATAGACAGTGTATAGTTAAATTCATATCTTAGCGTATCTGTTATTGTTACCTTTGCCTGACAGCTTCCGTAGATTCCTCCGTAGCTTATGGAATTTTAGTATTATATATGCATATGTAAATTATGTATTGCAGGGTACTAATCTACATCCTATAATCTATTTCTTATCGAAAATCCTTCATCTGATCGTACGAGATGAATCCCTCAACCAGTTCGAGTCCATCTGATTTCGATAGCTATTTCGATAGTTATTCCGACAGCTATTTCGATATGGATTTCCACTCGAGCTCCGAAAGCAGAGTAACCGGAATGAATCGATCAATTAGCCATCATCTATTCTGAATGAATTGGAGATGGGTTCGTAGTCGACTTAATCAATGGAAACGCGAAGAAGGCGATCATTTCCACTAACCAAATTCACCTCTTGACAATGGACCTAAAACGTTTACCGGCGAACCTGTTCGAGACACCATTTTCTCTCTCATTTCCAAAGTATCTCATCACGATCATATACTATCTCAGATTCTAAACCTCATTCATCCGCTCGTCCGAACCGACAATCATCCCGGTGTAATAGAAGAAGTTAACGAACTTCGCGCATAAGTTGTAGTCTTGGAAAATATGGTGCAAAACGTACCAGCTTCATCCAAATCACCGGCACCAACGGTACCACCAACAACCCAAATTTCAATATCACATGCCTCAACATCTCAATCTATACCTCGAGTATAATCATCATTCTACATGACATTCTACATCAGTTATCTTCGTTCGACATGGTGATTATGTAATCTCTAATGTTTTAGAGATTATTTATTCTAGTTCCAACTGAAAACTAAATGAGTTTAATATCATGTTAACTCATTAAATTCATGATTACATCTGAAGAAAATATATATGTATATATGTTTTCATAAAGATTGTAATTAAAAATTCTTTTGTACAAACTGTTAATAATAAAAATATTTTAACGGGTAGGTAATACCCGAGGAATATTTAAATTTCACATTAATAAGTTACACTGTATATTCTTCGAATCTGATTCAACAGTTATTCACTATCCTATTTACAACCACCGGGATACTTATCCGTTCACCAAAGAATAACTATTTTCATTCAAATTCAATTTCATATTTGAATTTTGACCTATCAGAATTCAACAAGTGGCATAATGAAGAAATAATGGACACAATAAAAATTGATTAGAAACAGACTAATTAACAATATTAAATTTTATTAAGAAACCACGCTAACAAAATCCTAGCTAACTGTTAATTCCGTATTACATTTTATTTATCGCAATTTATTTATCGCAATTTATTTTATCGCAATTTATATTCTCGCAATTTTATTTATTGTCATTTAATTTCTGTTATTTACTTTACGCACTTTATTTATCGTCATTTAATTTCTGTTATTTATTTTACGCACTTTAAATATCGGGACACGTATACAAGGTTTTGACATATCATATCGACACATCTATATATATTATTTGGAATCACCATAGACACTCTATATGCAGTAATGATCGAGTTCTCTATACAGGGTTGAGGTTGATTCTATAATAATATATATACTTTGAGTTGTGATCGAGTCTGAGACATGTACACGGGTCACGATACGTATTAATTAATTCAAATATTATATATTAAACTATATATGAATGATTGCACTGTCAACTGTGGACTATCGACTGTGGACTAATAACATTGGACAATTAAAATGAATTAAAATATTGAATATAACATATGAAACTAAACAATTCTTCAAGTTTGCCACTTGATTTCGTCTTAAACCTCATTTGTATCTTCACGATTACATTCTGCGTTCAAACCTTTCATGATTCTTGAAAACACCTCAATCGATAGGATGAATCAACCGCACTTCATCTACGGAAGGAAAGATTTATGCATATAGTTATGCACCTGAGAAACTCTCGGCAATTGAGTAAAAGTTCAACACGTAGCCGCGTCAGATCCTTTGGCATTTATTAACAAAAACAACTTTGCGATCCCTTTTCAAAATTAGCCAATTTTGTCACAACTCCAACAAGTCAACTTCGACTTTTCGTACGAAACAACCTTATTATAACGTTTATATATACGCGTGCTCTTTTATTGTTACCAGGTAACCTTTCATATTCCATCATATTACCATCAGCGTTTAATCATCTAAAAACACAATTCTCCTGAAACCACCTCGGATTAATAACCGATGATTCAGATATCATAGCATTAAATGCAGAGGAAACAGAAAAATGGTAGATGGTCTAAACGGACAAAAGTTTGATGATAAAGAAAGGAGTGTTAGGAACGCTCGATAGAAAATTGGGTATTGAAAAACAGATTGAGTTACCCATGAAGGAGACCAAGGACAAATACAAGGACCAAATCCTATATTCAAAGGATTCAGGTAATTCTGGATCCGTTGAAATCTTTAGAGAATATCTTGCTCCGAAGTCATGTTAAAATCTTGCGGAAAATCTTTCTCCATCAACCGTCGAACTTAGAAATTCCAAAATATCATCATCAATATCTTTGATATTTCTGAGGATATTTTCATAAATATTCTCGTCCGAAATTATATACCTCTTCGTACTTCCTGTGTATCAATATATTGGAAACATTCAATAGAAAATATAGTACCGAAAAGCAGATTATGCGAAACTATGAAGAAAGCCGTGGATAAATCACAAAGAATAAGTTTGACTTCAAAGAATCCAAATAATTCAATGTCTGCTAAAGTCTATAGTGAATAACTTGCTCCTTACTCTAAACCCTTGCAGACAATAGTTTCTATCATCCTCTGATCTTAGATATTCTGAGATATTATCGTACCTTTCATTATAAATATCCTCCATATTTCTGGAGATATTTTTATAACTATTCTTATCTGAAATCATTAATCTTTTCGTGCTATCAGTATTACATCATATAGAAACTGTTAGTTTCTATATTCTGTAAATTTTCAAGCTTAAAATATGAATGTTATTGTAGTAATGATGGGAACTGATGCATGAATTAGTATAATATAATGACACTTGATCAACGTGATTATATTACAGTAAGTCATGCTGAGTTTCTAAATGAAACGTGATGATTCACAGATCATAACGTCATCATGTGCCATGTTACATAACTCTTTCATCCTACTTAACTCCGTAACAAATCAAGAAAATGTATTCTTGATGGTTCTATCTTCCGTGATGTTGATAAATTTGAAAATCAAATCGTGCTATCACGTTCCTTCATGCTTAGAACATTATAATCATTCGAAACTCTATATCTATAAATTCTGGACCATTATTCGCTTGACTTGAAGTCGGGAAGAGAAAACAAAAGCATAGAGCTTTGAAATATAAGGGAGAATATAAAGTCCGATAACAACACATAAATTACAAACCGTGTATATCAATGTTTATCGCAACATAAAGACACGGGAGAATTAAAAACATTATAATCCCGAGGGCGAAGTAGAAGAAAGCAGATTCCTCTGGTGGAAGTTGGAAAAGGAGAATGATTGTTGCGATAGTAAGGATGAGGACAAGGATCAGAACTGGATTAATCATTTTCAGAATCTTTTGGATGTATGAACTAAGAAAGAAAGTATAAGAATGGTGAGAATAATGGAAAGGAAGAGCTTAATTTATACTGGAAATATCAGACGTAGTAATCGGGGCAGATCACCGTATTTAATTAAAGAGATCTTAATTTCCATAAATCCCGAAGAATCAGATTTTATAGATCTTCAAGATTTTCTTTAAATCCCTTAAATTCCGGAATTCAACCAAGGCAATGTCAAAAGTTAAGACGCGCCTTATTTTCTAAATTCAAACCTGACTACGTCAAAAGTTAAAAACAAATCTTTGTTTCTCATTTCATCCTTTTGTGAATAGCTTCATTCGCACTCTTCGAATAATTGAATTATTTTTATCCATATTACTCAATGATGATAAAACTCAAGTTATCAACTCATATTCGTCAGGAAAACATATTTATTGTTAGCTATGACGACCTCACTCAAATTTCGGGACGAAATTTCTTTAACGGGTAGGTACTGTGATGACCCGGGAATTTCCGACCAAATTTAAACATAATCTTATATGATTCGACTCGATAAGCAAAGTCTATTAAACCGAGTCTCATTATGTTTGAACTATTTCATGATAACATTTGACCTTTAACTATTTCCGACGATTCACGAACCTTTAATTGTAACTAAGAATGTAAATATAAATAATTATATATAAAACTAATTATATTAGTATTAATGAACTATTAAGTAATTTTGTTATTATAAAAGATAACATTTAATAACTAAAGATTTTCATTTTGAATATATATAGTATATTGTATATAAATGATTCAAACATATTTTACCAACGTTATCAAAATATTAAATGTACAATGTTATACTTTGTAGTTAATTGTTTAATATACATAATTAATCATCTACTCAACATTTAAAACATGATTTTATATATATGGTAGTATACATATATACATAAATATAACTATATATATATGATTTTATACATAATTATTATATTATGTATATGTAGAAATTTATAATATATCTATGATGAAATAATGTACTATTTTAATAGATATATATAATACTTACATATATAAAACATTTATATTTTTCATAATTACATACATAAGTATAATATAATTAGTATGTAAATAAATATTATAATATATTTATATTAAAATGCATAAATATATAATATTCAGTATATGTTACAATACATATTACATAATTATTAAATATTACATAATAATAGATGATATTAATAAATTAAATTTAAATACAAATATAGTTGTTGTAGTAATGTTATTTGTATCGTCAAATATCAATATTTGTATTCATAATATCACTTTATATCATATAAAGATGAAATTGGATGTATAAATTAGATTATTATTACTAATATTATTATTATCGATAAAATATTAATATTATCATAATTAGTATGGTATTATTATTATTATTATTATTATTATTATTATTATTATTATTATCATTTTTACAATTATTATTATCATTAATATTATATTTATCATTATTATTAATTTTATTAATATTATTAGATATTAATAGTATTGTTATTATATATTATTATTATTATTATTAATTAAAAAAAACAGTAGGGATCTATATTATACGCTTGACCTCTGTATCCTTTATCTCTATTATTATTATTTTTTTTGTTTCTTTCCTGCTCCAAACTCGTGAACCTGTGTTGACATTTTCTCCATTTTTTATCAACCGATCTCTATTATTACAAAATGATTATGTATAATTGCAAATCAAATAAAAAGGAAATCCAATGGGATTAAAGAGCACAGCGATATTTTTTTTTCTTCTTCTCTGCACGCTCCAATTTTTTTTTCTCTTAATTCAATTTCGAATAAAGTTTCAAAATCTAAAAATGCAGAAAGGTTAGAAATCTTTCTTTGAATCTATCTGCAAAATCTCAACTCTCAAATCTTTATATCGATCTTGAATTTTGAAGTCAAAGTTTAGTTTAAAAAAAGTCAACAATTGTTCTTGAGACAAATTCGCGTTCGTGTATATGTTTCTGATCAAATTGACGATTCCAGTAGTTTTTATACATGTTTAGAAAACTATTTCGTGTTATAAACATTATCTATAATGTTATCTATTACGAAATCAATTTTTTTTGTTTTGTTCCAAGAACCGACGCTGCAGTAGGCCTTTAGTGTTTTTTTTTTTTTTATTTTAGAACCCAAATTATTTTTTTTTCTGTAATGTTTTGAAGCTTTAAAAGGAACCCTGATTTTTTTTTTTTTTTTTGGTTATTGATGTTTTGTTGAATCCATGAGACTTGTGGAGAAGAAGAGGAATAGAAGAAAAACAGTTTATATATAAAATTTAAATTCGATATTAGTACAGAGAATCAGAATTGGTGGGATGGTCGAGAGTGTTTGCGTGTGAGCATGTGGTCACGAGATCGAGTCCAGAGGACGGTAGTTTCTTTTTTTTTTTTGAAACTCTTTTCATGTGAGGTAGTTTTCTTTTCTAATTTTATTATTGTTATTATATATTAATTATTATTAGTATTATTATTATTATTGTGATTGTTTTGATTGTTATTGTTATTGTTATTATTAGTATCATACTTGTTATCATATTTGAAAGTATTATAGACATTACTATTATTATTATGATAGGTATTAATAATATTATTATTAGTAATAAACTTATCATTTTAGTATTTTATCATCATTAGGATTATGATTATCATTATTATTATTATGAAGGAAATAAAAATATATTATTATCATCAATATTAGAATTTGTACCGGTTTATAAATAATAGTATCATCAGTACATTTACAATTAATAATATCATATTTATCAGTATCATCATTAATATTTACTAGTATTATTATGATTATCATTTATCATTTTATAAATATTAGAACCCTTATTATTAACATAAGTATGGTATTAGTATTAATATTATTTTAGAGTTATTATTATTAGTATCATTAACAGTTATCATTTTCATTTTTTTTGCTATTAGTATTATCATTATTAATAAAATTATTATTATTAGTAAATCATTATTATCTAAATTATTATTTTAACAAATAAATCTTTTGTACACTATATATATACTTATGGTATATACTAGGATTGTATTAATAATTCACATAACAAACTAATAAAATTTCATAAATACAATACTAACCACAAATATATGTATATAAATATATTAATGTCACTATTTATATAAACGTAAATCATTATAGATATATATACATAAAATCGATATATATATATATATATAAAATATAACTTAAAATATAATATAAGTATACGTTTTAAAATAAAGGTTAGAATAAATTCTACAAAACTATAATATATAAATAATACATATTAATAAATGAAATTTTGTAACTTACATTATACGTATTAATATATACACAATTGATATAGGTTCGTGAATCCGAGGCCAACCCTGCATTGTTCAATGACGTCATATGTATTTTTACTACAAAATACAGTATCGTGAGTTTCATTTGCCTTTTTACTCTTTATATTTTTGGGCTGAGAATACATGCGCAACTTTTATAACTGTTTTACGAAATTGACACAAGTACGTGAAACTACATTCTATGGTTGGATTATCGAAGTCGAATATGCCCCTTTTTATTAAGTCTGGTAATCTAAGAATTAGGGAACAGACACCCTAATTGACGCGAATCCTAAAGATAGATCTATCGGGCCCAACAAGCCCCATCCAAAGTACCGGATGTTTTAGTACTTCGAAATTTATATCATGTCCGAAGGAGGATCCCGGAATGATGGGGATATTCTTATATATGCATATTGTTAATGTCGGTTACCAGGTGTTCAATCCATATGAATGATATTTTTGTCTCTATGCATGGGACGTATGTTTATGAGAAATGGAAATCTGAAATCTTGTGGTCTATTAAAATGATGGAAACGATTGTTTAAGTTAAACTAATGAACTCACCAACCTTTTGGTTGACACTTTAAAGCATGTTTATTCTCAGGTACGAAAGAAATCTTCCGCTGTGTATTTGCTCATTTTATAGATATTACTTGGAGTCATTCATGGCATATTTCAAAAGACGTTGCATTCGAGTCGTCGAGTTCATCAAGATTATTATCAAGTCAATTATAGTTGGATATATTATGAAATGGTATGCATGCCTGTCAACTTTCGATGTAATGAAAGTTTGTCTTTTCAAAAACGAATGCAATGTTTGTAAAATGTATCATATAGAGGTCAAGTATCTCGCGATGTAATCAACTGTTGTGAATCGTTTATAATCGATATGGACTTCGTCCGGATGGATTAGGACGGGTCTTCACATTAACAATGAAATACATATGTAAAAATAAGACTACTAACTTAATGATTTCGAAACGAGACATATATGTAACGATTATCGTTGTAACGACATTTAACTGTATATACATCATAATAAGATATATTATATATCATAATATCATGATAATATAACAATTTAACATCTCATTTGTTATAATAAACAATGGGTTAACAACATTCAACAAGATCGTTAACCTAAAGGTTTCAAAACAACATTTACATGTAACGACTAACGATGACTTAACGATTCAGTTAAAATGTATATACATGTAGTGTTTTAATATGTATTCATACACTTTTGAAAGACTTCAAGACAGTTATCAAAATACTTACTTCTACTTAACAAAAATACTTACAATTACATCCTCGTTCAGTTTCATCAACAATTCTACTCGTATGCACCCGTATTCGTACTCGTACAATACACAGCTTTTAGATGTATGTACTATTGGTATATACACTCAAATGATCAGCTCTTAGCAGCCCATGTGAGTCACCTAACACATGTGGGAACCATCATTTGGCAACTAGCATGAAATATCTCATAAAATTACAAAAATATGAGTAATCATTCATGACTTATTTACATGAAAACAAAATTACATATCCTTTATATCTAATCCATACACCAGCGACCAAAAACACCTACAAACACTTTCATTCTTCAATTTCCTTCATCTAATTGATCTCTCTCAAGTTCTATCTTCAAGTTCTAAGTGTTCTTCATAAATTCCAAAAGTTCTAGTTTCATAAAATCAAGAATACTTCCAAGATTGCAAGTTTACTTCCAAGTTTTCTAAATCCATTCTAAGTAATCATCCAAGATCAAGAAACCTTTGTTACTTACAGTAGGTTATCTTTCTAATACAAGGTAATAATCATATTCAAACTTTAATTCAATTTATATAACTATAACAATCTTATTTCGAGTGGAAATCTTACTTGAAATTGTTTTCGTGTCATGATTCTGCTTCAAGAACTTTCAAGCCATCCAAGGATCCTTTGAAGCTAGATCTATTTTTCTCATTTCCAGTAGGTTTATCCAAGGAACTTGAGGTAGTAATGATGTTCATAACATCATTCGATTCATACATATAAAGCTATCTTATTCGAAGGTTTAAACTTGTAATCACTAGAACATAGTTTAGTTAATTCTAAACTTGTTCGCAAATAAAAGTTAATCCTTCTAACTTGACTTTTAAAATCAACTAAACACATGTTCTATATCTATATGATATGCTAACTTAATGATTTAAAACCTGGAAACACGAAAAACACCGTAAAACCGGATTTACGCCGTCGTAGTAACACCGCGGGCTGTTTTGGGTTAGTTAATTAAAAACTATGATAAACTTTGATTTAAAAGTTGTTATTCTGAGAAAATTATTTTTATTATGAACATGAAACTATATCCAAAAATTATGGTTAAACTCAAAGTGGAAGTATGTTTTCTAAAATGGTCATCTAGACGTCGTTCTTTCGACTGAAATGACTACCTTTACAAAAATGACTTGTAACTTATTTTTCCGACTATAAACCTATACTTTTTCTGTTTAGATACATAAAATAGAGTTCAATATGAAACCATAACAATTTGATTCACTCAAAACGGATTTAAAATGAAGAAGTTATGGGTAAAACAAGATTGGATAATTTTTCTCATTTTAGCTACGTGAAAATTGGTAACAAATCTATTCCAACCATAACTTAATCAACTTGTATTGTATATTATGTAATCTTGAGATACCATAGACACGTATACAATGTTTCGACCTATCATGTCGACACATCTATATATATTTCGGAACAACCATAGACACTCTATATGTGAATGTTGGAGTTAGCTATACAGGGTTGAGGTTGATTCCAAAATATATATAGTTTGAGTTGTGATCAATACTGAGATACGTATACACTGGGTCATGGATTGATTCAAGATAATATTTATTGATTTATTTCTGTACATCTAACTGTGGACAACTAGTTGTAGGTTACTAACGAGGACAACTGACTTAATAAACTTAAAACATCAAAATATATTAAAAGTGTTGTAAATATATTTTGAACATACTTTGATATATATGTATATATTGTTATAGGTTCGTGAATCAACCAGTGGCCAAGTCTTACTTCCCGACGAAGTAAAAATCTGTGAAAGTGAGTTATAGTCCCACTTTTAAAATCTAATATTTTTGGGATGAGAATACATGCAGGTTTTTTAAATGATTTACAAAATAGACACAAGTACATGAAACTACATTCTATGGTTGAATTATCGAAATCGAATATGCCCCTTTTTATTAAGTCTGGTAATCTAAGAATTAGGGAACAGACACCCTAATTGACGTGAATCCTAAAGATAGATCTATTGGGCCTAACAAACCCCATCTAAAGTACCGGATGCTTTAGTACTTCGAAATTTATATCATATCCGAAGGGTGTCCCGGAATGATGGGGATATTCTTATATATGCATCTTGTTAATGTCGGTTACCAGGTGTTCACCATATGAATGATTTTTATCTCTATGTATGGGATGTGTATTGAAATATGAAATCTTTTGGTCTATTGTTACGATTTGATATATATAGGTTAATCTATAACTCACCAACATTTTTGTTGACGTTTAAAGCATGTTTATTCTCAGGTGAATACTAAGAGCTTCCGCTGTTGCATACTAAAATAAGGACAAGATTTGGAGTCCATGTTTGTATGATATTGTGTAAAAATTGCATTCAAGAAACTGATTTCGATGTAACATATTTGTATTGTAAACCATTATGTAATGGTCGTGTGTAAACATGATATTTTAGATTATCATTACTTGATAATCTACGTAAAGCTTTTTAAACCTTTATTTATGAAATAAGGGTTATGGTTTGTTTTAAAAATGAATGCAGTCTTTGAAAAACGTCTCATATAGAGGTCAAAACCTCGCAACGAAATCAATTAATATGGAACGTTTTTAATCAATAAGAACGGGACATTTCAGTTGGTATCCGAGCGTTGGTCTTAGAGAACCAGAAAATTTGCATTAGTGTGTCTTATTGAGTTTTTTAGGATGCATTAGTGAGTCTGGACTTCGACCGTATTTTCTTTAAAAATGATTGCTTAACATTTTTGTTGGAAACTATATATTATTAACATGTATATATTATGTGATATATTAATCTCTTAACATGTTTGATATTGTAACGACCCGAAAATTTCCAACCAAATTTAAACTTAATCTTTATATGATCTCGACACGATAAGCAAGGCCTGTTAAATAGAAACTCAGAAATTTTGAACTGTTCCAATTACCCTTCGACTGTTCTCGATGATTTGCGAACAACTATCTTAAATAGATATATAAATATATATATTTAATTATATAAATATATAAATTAATTTGAAAATTTTTTTGAAATAATATATAATTTAATTGTAAGAACTAAGTTGTTATAATTATAAATATCAAAATTCTAAATAATTTTAAAGTTATGATTATCAAAATAAAAATTTTAAATATAGATATTATTACAAGAATGATTAAAAATAATAATTGTGATTTAAATATTATTAGTTATTATTATTATTAAAATTACCATTTATTACTCTTATTATTATTATTATTATTATTATTATTATTATTATTATTATTATTATTATTATTATTATTATTATTATTATTATTATTATTATTATTATTATTATTATTATTATTATTATTATTAGTATTAGTAGTAGTAGTAGTAGTAGTAGTAGTATTTTTGGTGTTATTATTATTATTATTATTAATATTATTATTTCTAATAGTATTATTATTAGTATTTTATTTTTATTAATAACATTAATAGTATTATTATTATTAATAAAATTATTAATTATTAATATTAATTAAGTATTAAATAAATAAAATAAAGAGACAATAATTACGCGAAATCAGTTAGAAATCTAATTAGCTTTTTGATTGTTATTCTTTTGCCTTTTTGCCCGTGATTGAGTTTTGTTTCTATCTCACTATTATATCCGTGAATTAGATTAGAATGGTGAGTGATACTGGTCTACTTTGGTTTTTGCCTTCACAAATATCGCATTATCTATTATCTAAATATACATATTACATGATACATAAATAAAACCCACCTGAAACTCTTCCTGTCTCTGGAAGTGTTTTTGATGATCACCACCTTCACCCTTCACTTAATCACCACAACCGATCTTCTACCACCAGCAACCTCCAAGCCTAACAGATTCTGTCTAATCCAAGAAATTCACTACAATGCAAAAACATCGAAAACCTATTGTTATTACTCACTTGTGCTGCTATTTTTTTTTTCTGAGCAGGAAATACCCACAAAATCACCACCCAACAACACCACGAACCACCATATTCATCGCCATACCCACTGCAGCCCACACCTCGGTTTCCTTTCGTTTTTACAACCCGTCACAACCTTTACCTTAAACCATCATCAAACCCAAGATTCCTTCTAACATTTCTGCTACTACGTCACCCATTCTGGCTTCATTCGAACTGCATAAATCCCTGTTACATATCGTTTTTGTTTCTAATATTTTATGTTGAAATTCTTCATGAAACATGGAAAGGCTTAATCAATGGTAACTTAAAGTAAAGCACAAAGAATAATGAAGATACATGAGATAAGTGATGATGATGTCGAAAGTGGAGGGGTCTTAGTGGGGATATTTTCTTGGATCCTACAAACTCCCGAATATTTCTTTAATTATATCAAAATATATATCTTTGATAGAACTTCAAATATAAACTGAACATCTTTAAAATACATTATCAATTTGGTCCACTTGGATTTGGTATCATTGGTGGGACAAGACCTAGTTCATGTATTCTAAAAAAAAACGAATTAGGATGAGGAGGATTTGATTAGTAATGATGTTGGTGATATGAACGAGCTTTGATAATGATATTAATGGTTTTATAATTAAGATGATGATGATGATTAGATTATGATGTAACGAATAATGATGATGATAAATCTGCTACCTTGTTGTTTCTACTCCTATTTGTGATATCGGTTTAGCAAGCCTAACATTTTAATCAATATATTTAAACTAATTGGGTTTGATTAATGGACTTTGGACTTGTCAAATGATGGCCTACCAATAAGTGGGCTAGTAATAATATCATCATATTGTAATTGATCATACTTTTATTTTAAAGTGGATATGATAATTATAATACGGATATGGTTATGAGATGATGGTTTTATGTTGTTGATGTTGGTATGATATTAATGATGATGATGATGATGATGATGTGCACGATGATGGGTGATGATACATAACATGATAAAGATGATGATGATAGATTAGGGATGGAGATACTATGATGAAATGATAACATAATATGGTAACATTTTTATCTTTATCTTTATTATCATTATTATTATTTTTATCATTTATTATCATTATTGTTGTTGTTATAATAATAATTATTATTATTATTATGAATATTATTATTATATTTATTATTATTATGAATATTACTTTTATATTAACAATATTATTATTTTAACAAATAAATATTTTCTCTATAAGAGTATATATATCACAACTACCATAATATTACATATAATTATATATATAAATTATTTACGTAAACATTTACATATAACAAATTATTGATTTTAAATATAAAATTTAACTATATAAATAGTAACTATTATAAACATATAAAAAATTAATTAAATATATAAAATATATAATTTAAGATATAATATATGAATTTAATAATTGATTAAAATTATATGTGTTAATATATATAAATGATATAGGTTCGTGAATCCGAGGCCAACCCTATACTTGTTCAATATAGTCATATGTATATTTACTACAAAATACAGTATGGTGAGTTTCATTTGCTCCCTTTTTAATTGTTTTTGCAATATATATATTTTTGGGCTGAGAATACATGCGCTGTTTTATAAATGTTTTACAAAATAGACACAAGTACTAAAACTAATTCTATGTGGGTTTAAACCAGAAATATACCCTTAGCTTGGTAACATTAAACTACTTGTCTATGTACGGTAGGCGCGAATCCTAAAGATAGATCTATTGGGCCTGACAAACCCCATCCTGACTATGGGATGCTTTAGTACTTCGAGGTTATTTTAAACACACCTGATCTGGTGTACTTCAGAGGGTAAAACATGAACGTTAAGGCTTGTTACCGGGTGCCTACAGCTTATAGAATACTTTTATACACTTGCGAGTGTACATATATTTATAAACGGAAATCTTGTGGTCTATTAATATATTGAAATGATTGTTATGATAAAACTATGAACTCACCAACCTTTTGGTTGACACTTTTAAGCATGTTTATTCTCAGGTATGAAAGAAATCTTCCGCTGTGCATTTTCTCATTTTAAAGATATTACATGGAGTCATTTATGGCATATTTAGGTCAGTACCTCGCAATGAGACCAGATGTTGACGACTTCGTCCAGATGGATTAGGACGGGTCGTCACAGGTGGTATTAGAGCTGGTTTAATGCCGTTTATGAGCGGGTTAATCGTAGAGGGGGTTCTCACAGTGTTACCTGTGATGAAGCATTGGCTCTTACTCCTCGCGGTCCCTATTAGGGTTGGCTGTCGTTGCCGAGAGGCGGGCCGTAAAATCAGTGTCTGAGGTACGCTCAGTGGTTACCAGGCAGTTAGCTGGGAAGGCACTGAGTGGGATGCGTCCCCACTGTTATCACAGGTGGTATCAGAGCGGTGGTCTTAGCGAATCAGGTCTTGCATTAGTGTGTCTAACTGATTGTTGTTTAGATGCATTAGTAAGTCTGGACTTCGACCGTGTCTGCATGTCAAAAGCTTTGCTTATCATTTGTGTCAAAAATTACCTGCTTATCATTCTTAGGGAATCACTTGCTTATTATTCTTAGTCTAGACACATTTTACTGCATCGACTGCATGTATAGTGTATAGACGAAATTCATATCTTATCGTATCTGCTAATTTATATATTAGCGTATCTGTTATTGTTACCTTTTCCTGATAGCTTCCGTAGATTCCTCCGTAACTTATGGGATTTTAGTATTATATATGCATATGTAAATGTAAATTATGTATTGCAGGGTACTAATCTACATCCTATAATCTATTTCTTATCGAAAATCCTTCATCTGATCGTACGAGATGAATCCCTCAACCAGTTCGAGTCCTCAGATTCCGATAACTATTCCGATAGTTATTCCAACAGCTATTCCGACATGGATGTTCACCTAAGCTCCGGAAACAGCGTTACCGGAATGAATCAACCAATCAGCCATCATCAATTCTGGATGAATTGGGGCTGAGTTCGTAGTCGACTTAATTAATGGAGGCGAGAAAAAGGCGATACTTTCCATTAACCAAATTTCCCGTTTGGAGAAGAACCTGAAGCACTTACCGACGAACATGTTCGTAATACCATTTTCTCTTTCATTTCCAGAGTATATCACCACGAATATATCATAACTCATATTTTAAACCTTATTCATTTGTTCGTTCCTACCGATAATTATTCCGGAGTATTAAGTCAACGAGCTTCGCGCTCGAGTTGTAGCCTTGAAAAATATGGTGCAAAACGTACCAGCTTCAGCAATATCATCGGCACCAACAGTATCATCAATAACAACACCAGTACCATCAACAATCCATGCCTCAACATCTCATACGGTACATCGAGTATAATCATCGTTCTACGTATCATTCTACATCATTTATCTTCGTTCGATATGGCGATTATGTAATCTCTAATGTTTTAGAGATTATGTATTCTAGTTTTGACGGTAAACCAAATGAGTTTAATACTATATTAACTCATTAGATCCATGATTACATCTGAAAAAAATATATATGTATATATATTTTCATAAAGATTGTAATTAAAAATTCTTTTGTACAAACTGTTAATGATAAAAATATTTTAACGGGTAGGTAATACCCGAGGAATATTTAAGATTTCACATTAATAAGTTACACTGTACATTCTTCGAATCTGATTCAACGGTCATTTATTATCCTACTTACATCCACAGATATACGTATCCGTTCACCGCAGAATAACCATTTTCATCCAGTTTCATATTTGGATTTTGATATATCAGAATCCAACAAGTGGCATAATGAAGAAAACATTGGACAAAATAAAATTTGTTAGAAACAAACAATTTAACTATGGGAAGAATTTTGTTAAGAATCCACGCTAACTGTTCCTAGCTAATTGATTACATTTTATTTATCGCAATTTATTTATCGCAATTTATATTCTCGCAATTTTATTTATCGTCATTTAATTTCTGTTATTTATTTTTACACACTTTAAATATCGGGACACGTATACAAGGTTTTGACATATCATATTGATGCATCTATATATATTATTTGGAATAACCATAGACAATCTATATGCAGTAATATTAGAGTTAGCTATACATGGTTGAGGTTGATTCTACAATAATATATATAGTTTGAGTTGTGATCGAGTCTGAGACATGTACACGGGTCACGATACATATTAATTAATTCGAATATTATATATTAAACTATATATGAATGATTGGACTATTAACTGTGGACTATCGACTGTGGACGAATAATATTGGACAATTAAAATGAATTAAAATACTGATTATAACATATGAAACTAAATAGTTCTTCAAGTTTGCCACTTGATTTCATCTTAAACATCATTTGTATCTTGACGATTACAATCTACGTTCAAATCTTTAATTATTCTTGAAAACACCTCAATCGAGAGGATGAACCAGCCATACTTCATCTACAAAAGAAAAGATTGAGGCATATAGTTATGCACCTGAAGATCTCTCGGAAACTGAGTAATCGTTTAACACATAGCTGTGCTAATCCTTTTAGTGTTATTATTACCCAAAATAAGTTGGTAATCTCTTTCAAAGTGGCAAATTTTACCACAGCTCCAACAAGTCAACTTCAACCTTTCGACCGAAATTATATACCTCTTCGTGCTATCTGTATTACATTATATCGGAAATTTCTATAAAACCTAAGTATGAATTATGAATGTTTCTGGAGTAGTGTTGGGAATTGAAGCATGAGTTAGTATAATATAATGCGCTTGGCCAACGTGATTATATTACAGTAAGTCATGCTGAGTTTCTAAATGGAACGTGATGATGGTTCACAGTAGATCATACCATCGTCATGTGCCATGTTACATAACTCTTTCATTCTAGTTAACCTCTGAACATCTCAACAAAATATATTCTTGATAGTTCTATTCTCAATGATTCTAGTAATTTGACGAATCAAATCGTGCTATTACGTTCTTTCTTGATTATAACATTAAATTCATTCGAAACTCCATACTTACAAATTCTGGACCATTACTCGTTTTACTAGAGATCGAGAGGAGATTAAAAAGACAAAGAGCTCCGAAACATAAGGGAAGATATAAAACTCGACAACAACACTGAAATTATAATAATTTAAAAATTAAAACATCACGACAATTAAAAATTAAAAGATTACGACAATTAAACTAAAAATACTAGAACTACTCGTCATCGTCGTCATCTGCGATGTAGCGTTCACCAGTCATTTCACCATCCGTGAGTTACTTTGGAGACATCGATATTTCTCTTACTGCTTCAGCTGCTGCTTCAGCTGATTCATCGAGGTAACGATAACCCAACGTCTCTTCATCTTCAAGAACCATATACAGAGAAATGCGTTTACCAAGATCTTCAATGGTATCTTTTATAAAGTACCATTGATCATCGGTACACAGAAAACTTTCCCTACAATCCACATCATAATCGTCTTTATAAAAGAACACAGACGTAAATTCACACGAAACTTTTTCCTTCAGAAAGGATAGCAAGTCCTGTAAACCAACATCACGAATGTCGATATCTTCAAATGAAATACTGTCGCCCCACTTGTATTCCTTCATTTGATTACGAAAATCACCTCCGTAATGAACATCGAATGAAACAATCATTGGGGGAAGTGTTAGCATTTTGCAGTTTGGGAGTGTTTGATTTTGATTTTGAGAGAGGTGGAAATATAAAAGAAATATATGTTTGAGTGTATAAAATGAAGTATATGGTTGGTGTTTATATAGTGTAAAAGTGTCCGTTGGGATAGCCGTTGAGATTTTTTTTATTTATTTATTATTCGATTTCTATTTTACTAACGGCTAAAAATTGGGCTAGTTTTGGGCGGAGGTGGACGATGCCGTTGGAACCTCTCTTATGATAGCTTCATTCGTACTCTTTGAATAATCTAATAGTTTTATCCATATTACTCGGTGATGATAAAACTCAATTTATCAACTCATATTAGTCATGAAAACATTTTTATTGTTATCCATGACGACCACACTCAAATTTCGGGACGAAATTTCTTTAACGGGTAGGTACTGTAACGACCCGGAAATTTCCAACCAAATTTAAACTTAATCTTTATATGATCTCGAAACGATAAGCAAAGCCTGTTAAATAGAAACTCAGAAATTTTGAACTGTTCCAATTACCCTTCGATTGTTCTCGATGATTTGCGAACAACTATCTTAAATAGATATATAAATATATATATTTAATTATATAAATATATAAATTAATTTGAAAAATAATTTGAAATAATATATAATTTAATTGTAAGAACTAAGTTGTTATAATTATAAATATCAAAATTCTAAATAATTTTAAAGTTATGATTATCAAAATAAAAATTTTAAATATAGATATTATTACAAGAATGATTAAAAATTATAATTGTGATTTAAATATTATTAGTTATTATTATTATTAAAATTACCATTTATTACTCTTATTATTATTATTATTATTATTATTATTAGTATTTTTGGTGTTATTATTATTATTATTATTAATATTATTATTTCTAATAGTATTATTGTTAGTATTTTATTTTTATTAATAACATTAATAGTATTATTATTATTAATAAAATTATTAATTATTAATATTAATTAAGTATTAAATAAATAAAATAAAGAGACAATAATTACGCGAAATCAGTTAGAAATCTAATTAGCTTTTTGATTGTTATTCTTTTGCCTTTTTGCCCGTGATTGAGTTTTGTTTCTATCTCACTATTATATCCGTGAATTAGATTAGAATGGTGAGTGATACTGGTCTACTTTTGTTTTTGCCTTCACAAATATCGCATTATCTATTATCTAAATATACATATTACATGATACATAAATAAAACCCACTTGAAACTCTTCCTGTCTCTGGAAGTGTTTTTGATGATCACCACCTTCACCCTTCACTTAATCACCACAACCGATCTTCTACCACCGGCAACCTCCAAGCCTAACAGATTCTGTCTAATCCAAGGAATTCACTACAATGCGAAAACATCGAAAACCTATTGTTATTACTCACTTGTGCTGCTGTTTTTTTTTTCTGAGCAGGAAATACCCACAAAATCACCACCCAACAACACCACGAACCACCATATTCATCGCCATACCCACTGCAGCCCACACCTCGGTTTCCTTTCGTTTTTACAACCCGTCACCACCTTTACCTTAAACCATCATCAAACCCATGATTCCTTCTAACATTTCTGCTACTACGTCACCCATTCTGGCTCCATTCGAACTGCATAAATCCCTGTTACATATAGTTTTTGTTTCTAATATTTTATGTTGGAATTCTTCATGAAACATGGAAAGGCTTAATCAATGGTAACTTAAAGTAAAGCACAAAGAATAATGAAGATACATGAGATAAGTGATGATGATGTCGAAAGTGGAGGGGTCTTAGAGGGGATATTTTCTTGGAACCTACAAACTCCCGAATATTTCTTTAATTATATCAAAATATATATCTTTGATAGAACTTCAAATATAAATGGAACATCTTTAAAATACATTATCAATTTGGTCCACTTGGATTTGGTATCATTGGTGGGACAAGACCTAGTTCATGTATTCTAAAAAAAAACGAATTTGGATGAGGAGGATTTGATTAGTAATGATATTGGTGATATGAACGAGCTTTGATAATGATATTCATGGTTTCATAATTAAGATGATGATGACGATTAGATTAGTAATGAAACGAATTTGGATGAGGAGAATTTGATTAGTAATGATATTGGTGATATGAACGAGCTTTGATAATGATATTCATGGTTTCATAATTAAGATGTTGATGACGATTAGATTATGATGTAACGAATAATGATGATGATAAATCTGCTACCTTGTTGTTTCTACTCCTATTTGTGATATCGGTTTAGCAAGCCCACCATTTTAATCAATATATTTAAACTAATTAGGTTTGATTAATGGACTTTGGACTTGTCAAATGATGGCCTACCAATAAGTGGGCTAGTAATAATATCATCATATTGTAATTGATCATACTTTTATTTTAAAGTGGATATGATAATTATAATACGGATATGGTTATGAGATGATGGTTTTATGTTGTTGATGTTGGTATGATATTAATGATGATGATGATGATGTGCACGATGATGGGTGATGATACATAACATGATAAAGATGATGATGATAGATTAGGGATGGAGATACTATGATGAAATGATAACATAATATGGTAACATTTTTATCTTTATCTTTATTATCATTATTATTATTTTTATCATTTATTATCATTATTGTTGTTATTATAATTATTATTATTATTATTATTATTATGAATATTATTATTATATTTATTATTTTTATGAATATTACTTTTATATTAACAATATTATTATTTTAACAAATAAATATTTTCTCTATAAGAGTATATATATCACAACTACCATAATATTACATATAATTATATATATATAAATTATTTACGTAAACATTTACATATAACAAATTATTGATTTTAAATATAAAATTTAACTATATAAATAGTAACTATTATAAACATATAAAAAAATTAATTAAATATATAAAATATATAATTTAAGATATAATATATGAATTTAATTGATTAAAATTATATGTGTTAATATATATAAATGATATAGGTTCGTGAATCCGAGGCCAACCCTATACTTGTTCAATATAGTCATATGTATATTTACTACAAAATACAGTATGGTGAGTTTCATTTGCTCCCTTTTTAATTGTTTTTGCAATATATATATATTTTTGGGCTGAGAATACATGCGCTGTTTTATAAATGTTTTACGAAATAGACACAAGTACTAAAACTAATTCTATGTGGGTTTAAACCAGAAATATACCCTTAGCTTGGTAACATTAAACTACTTGTCTATGTACGGTAGGCGCGAATCCTAAAGATAGATCTATTGGGCCTGACAAACCCCATCCTGACTATGGGATGCTTTAGTACTTCGAGGTTATTTTAAACACACCTGATCTGGTGTACTTCAGAGGGTAAAACATGAACGTTAAGGCTTGTTACCGGGTGCCTACAGCTTATAGAATACTTTTATACACTTGCGAGTGTACATATATTTATAAACGGAAATCTTGTGGTCTATTAATATATTGAAATGATTGTTATGATAAAACTATGAACTCACCAACCTTTTGGTTGACACTTTTAAGCATGTTTATTCTCAGGTATGAAAGAAATCTTCCGCTGTGCATTTTCTCATTTTAAAGATATTACATGGAGTCATTTATGGCATATTTAGGTCAGTACCTCGCAATGAGACCAGATGTTGACGACTTCGTCCAGATGGATTAGGACGGGTCGTCACAGATATTGTGTGACAGATGTCTACCTGTATCACAAATCCCATTGACTCACCTAATAATAAAGAGTCGAATATATATTGGACTGATTCACAAGTTCCCGAAGAGGAACCGGAAGAAGAATCAGAACTGGAAGAAGAATCAGAACCGGAAGAGGAGGAACCGGAGGAGGAAATAGAACCGGTGGGGGAAATAATAAAACGGTTAAGTAAAAGAAAATCCTCAACCAACCGACCAAGGTTAATTATGGTCAATGGTGTTTCCGCCAAGGAAGCAAAATATTGGGAGGATTACCAATTCTCCGATGAATCGGATTCCGACGAGAATTCCGACGATGTTATAGAAATTACCCCAACTGAATTTAAAAAAGCAAAAGAAAATAATAAGGGAAAGGGCATAAAAATAGAGAAATCTAATTCCAACCCCGATGAACTTTATATGTATCGTCAACCCCCGAAGTCCTTAAGTTGTAACAATGACCCGGGAACCTCTAATGTAGTGACCCGAACTTTTCCATGTTTATATATATATTAAATGAAATTGTTATTTACATGATTAAGTGTTTCCAACATGTTAAGCAATCAAACTTGTTAAGACTTGATTAATTGAAATAGGTTTCATATAGACAATTGACCACCCAAGTTGACCGGTGATTCACGAACGTTAAAACTTGTAAAAACTATATGATGACATATATATGGATATATATATATATAGTTAACATGATATTATGATAAGTAAACATATCATTAAGTATATTAACAATGAACTACATATGTAAAAGCAAGACTACTAACTTAATGATTTTGAAACGAGACATATATGTAACGATTATCGTTGTAATGACATTTACTGTATATATATCATATTAAGAGATATTCATACATCATAATATCATGATAATATAATAATTTAAAATCTCATTTGATATTATAAATATTGGGTTAACAACATTTAACAAGATCGTTAACCTAAAGGTTTCAAAACAACACTTACATGTAACGACTAACGATGACTTAACGACTCAGTTAAAATGTATATACATGTAGTGTTTTAATATGTATTTATACACTTTTGAAAGATGTAATGACCCGCACTTTTTTGATCGTTCTATACTTATAAGATTAATATTTACATAAATTAAACCTTACCAACATGATAAGCAATCCAAATTGTTGAGACTTATGTTTTTGAAATGAGTTTTACACAACGTTTGACCGTCTAGTTTGACCGATGATATCACGAACTATATAACATATGATAATTATACGTTTGTGTATATATATGTATATATACATATTTAACATGATCTAAGGATGTTTTAATATCTCATTTTGTATTAATAACAATAAGTTATAAGTATATTTTGAAACTACTAACTTAAGTTTTCAAAACGATAACCATACGTAACGTTATTTGACATAAATACTTATAACATATAATGTTTATACATATATCGTATATGTAATGTATTTAATCACTTTTAAAGACTTAAATACATAAAACAATATAAGTATATTCACAAAAGATAGCTATATTTGAATTCTCATTCCATTTTTCACAAGATTTTCTATACGTATATCTAGAGTATATGTACTCGTATCATACCTAGCTTCTATACGTATTTACTATTGGTATATACACATCAAATCACCACCAACCAGCCCTTGTTCATGCCTTATGTATAAGGTAACTCTCTTGTTCATGCCTTATGTATAAGGTAACTACTTTTGATGTTTAGTATGACTAATTACATAAAAATACAACATTTAATTTTGTCCATGTTTTTTCATTAATCATGTTTTTATGGCCTTAAATACATCTTCCATTTTCAAATTTTATTACCTCATTTCTTTAACCAAAAACACACTCTTAAGAAACTCCATAACCATTCAGCTAGTATCCATGAAGATCTAGCCATAAAAACATCACTTAAACACCATAAGAAAAACCTTACAAAAACACTTCAAGAATCCTTTCAAGAACACAAGTTTACTTCCAATCTTTCATCCAACTCCATCACTCTTTTGGTTCTAGATTTTTACTTCTCTTTTACAGCAATCTTGTCCAAGTAACTTGAGGTAGTAACTTTGTTCATAACCTTATTCGATTCATATATATATATAGCTATCTTATTTTGTGGTATAAAATTTTAACAACAAGAACATAGTTTGAATGTTTTCAAACTTGTTTGCAAACTAAATAGATCCTTCTCACTTAACTTTTAAAATACTTCAAGACCTGTAATATATCATAAATATATGCTAATTTAACAAGGTATAACTTGGTTTTTCAAAGAACACCTTAAAAACTGAATTTACGACGTCGGAGTTCAACCGGGGGATGTTTTGGGTTGGATAATTAAAAACCATCTTAAACTTTGAATTGGAGGTTTATTTTCTGGAAAAATGATTTTTACTATGAATATGATGTAACGACCCGGAAATTTCCGACCAAATTTAAACCTTAAACTCTATATGTTTCCGACACGATAAGCAAAAACCCTAATGTTGAGTCTAGAAAGTTTGAAACTATATTCGGATAATTAATTACCCTTTTTACCATTCCCGACGATTCACGAACCACTATTTGGAATTAGATACATATATATATGAATATATGAAAATATAATAATAAATTAATATGTAATTAGAAATATATATATATAAAGTTATATAAGGATACAAATACAGAATATATATATATATATATATATATATATATATATATATATATATATATATATATATATATATATATATATATATATATATATATATATATATATATATATATATATATATATATATATATATATATATATGTAATTAAAAAAAAAAAATGATTAAAAGTATTATGTATTATATAGCTATTAAATATTACATAATTAATAAATTGTAAGGTAATGAGTGTAATTATAATTTAATTCTAATTAATATATTATTAATAGTATATCTAAATATTATGTTACGAAATTTGATACATATGAATTGTTATGATACTATCATTGTTATAATTATCCTTGTTAATATCATTATTAATATAATTATAATAATTCTTATTTGTATTAAATATTATTATTATCACCTTATCATTATTATTATTTTTTTTTTCTTTTATCTTTATTATTAATATTAGTATTATTTGATGTTATTAAATATTTCTATCAATAAAACTAGTATTAATTATATTGTTACTATTGGTGTATTTAATATGTAATTTGTTAATATTATTAATCAGATAAATAAATTATAAGATATGGATATAAAATCTTTTTAAATCGCCTAATCTGTATCACATATAATATCTGTATTATTTCCTTTCTATTCTTGATTGGCAATTTGTCGATTCCTGCTTTCTTTCACAAACAAAAATTAGATATGTATCATATCAGGTTTTATTTTTATTCGATATATTCCCTTTCTGCTTTTTAAAAGCTTTGTTTGTTACCCTTTGGTTTGATTAAAACCGTGATACCCTCACAAGATACAAACAACGATCTGGTTATTCAACTCTTCATCAAATATCACTCATAACAGTTAATTAAAGATCGATTTTTTTTTATAAAGAAGATGGGTTACCGGCTCTGTTTGTGTTCGTCATATCAAAAGGGTACAAATTCGAAATAAATTTTAAAATGTGTAAATTCAATTGTGTTTGTAATCGTCTATGAAAACTACCTTCAAACTTTGAACCTTCAATTTCTTGTATCAAATGAGAATTTCGAAGTTAAAGAAAAGTTTTAAAAAGACAAAGGTTTACTGTTTCAATCAAATTAAGGTTGCAGATGTTATTTCAGTTGAAATTAACGAATCACAAAGATTCAATGAAGGAATTGAAACACTTTTTATTTTATAATCATTGTCCATAAGTGTCTGAAATTCAAAAACCATGTTTGGGTCGTTCTTCGTGTTCATCGAGTTACTACGGCTGTTTATAAATAAAATTGTCCCTGTTATTGCAAAACAACTTCGATGAATCAATTCTGTTTCTGTGGTAGAACCTAAAGCAATTAGTTAAACTGGTGGTGATAATCGATTTTGGTGATTTGTCGTTCCTGGGTTTGAGACTAAGAAGATGAATCACTTTTAGAGATACGGGTTATAAACTTTAGTTTGGGTTTTAAAACAGATTAAGCAAGTCAGAGTAGATGGTTAAGGGAAGGTGTCGGGTTTACGTGAGGTCTCAAGTTCGAGACCAGGGGCTGTCATCTTTTTGGAACCCATAATAATTGAGGTAGTTTTCCATTTTTGTTATTGTTATTATTATTATTATTATTATTATTATTATTATTATTATTATTATTATTGTTATTTTAGAATTTATTATTACTAGTATAAATTATAATTAAAAATTAGCATCTTTACTAAAAGTATTATTATTAAGGATATCATTATTTTTAAGAAGATTATTAGTATTATTATTATTAAATCTATTATCATGACTATCATTTTTTCACTAAAATTATTATTTTTAATATCACTAAAGCTATCATTATAATTGTTATCAGTATTATTTATATCATTATTTTTAATAATTATGATTATGAAAATAAGAGTTTTAATGATGCTATTAAAGTATAAATATAACAAGAAAGATTATATATAAAAAGATATTTTCTACACAAAACTTAACTACATGAATATTTCTATATAAAAAAAAATGAAAATATATACATATATATATATATATATATATAATGAAATTACTAATAATGATATATATAAGTATATCTGTTTGATTACAACTACGTGTATTAATATATGTATGTAATATAGGTTTGTGAATCCGAGGCCAACCCTATACGTGCTCAATGTTGTTATATGTATTTTCACTACAAAATACAGTATGGTGAGTATATAGTCCCTTTTAAACTTTAAATATTTTTGGGCTGAGAATACATGCGCTGTTTTTATAAATGATTTACGTTATGGATACAAGTGACTAAAATTACGTTCTACATGGGTTTGAATCAAAAATCCCCTAGCTTGGTAACTTTAACTATTGGTTTATGAACTGGTAGGCGCGAATCCTAAAGATAGATCTATTGGGTTTTACACCCCCACCCAGATGTTGTTCTAGTAAACTAGAAGAACGGGTGTTTAGTACTTCGAGGTTAACGAAACGCACTTGATTCGGTGCACATATTATTATAACTCAGGGGTACACACTCTTGTTAAGGCTAGTTACCGGGTGCCCATTGATTGGAATGCTTTTCATACACTTGCGAGTGTATTATGTTTGTAAATATGAAATCTTGTGGTCCATAGTTATAACGCTGCTAGCATTAAACCTATATATCTCACCAACTTTATGTTGACTTTTAAAGCATGTTATTCTCAGGTACAAATTAAGTCTTCCGCTGTGCATTTTGCTCATGTTAAGGACATTACTTGGAGTCGATCATCGCAATGGAACCAACTGTTGACGACTTCGTCTGGGAGGATTAGTCGTGGACGTTTCATATGATAACACATAAAAATTTCATGATTTAACTCAAAGTATAAGTATTTTTAGAAAAATAATCATTTAAGGTTGTTTACATGATGGAAAATGATTAATCTCATAAGTTTCACTAAAGTTTGACCTATGACCTGTGATTTCGAATACAAACTAAGGTATTTACAGTTCATAGTCTTAAAGAGGGACTCGATCCAAGGAAGTGGCAAGTTGAATCAACGAAAACGGAGTTGTAACGAAGAAACTATGACCAAAACGAGATCGGATATCTAAGACTAGTTTAGCTACGAAAATAATTGGAGAAAATTAAATAAATCACATCTTTTTAAAATAACATGATATTTTATATATATGTACTCATAATTTAATTTTATATGGTTCAGGATCACCCGTAAACAATACGAGAAGATTAATCATAAGATCCCATGATTGTACGCAACACGTCATTTGACAACACCGGTACTTTATGTACGCAACACGTCATTTGACAACACCGGTACCGTGGGTCAAGATTAATCTCGACCAATACATATACGATGGGGGTTTTTATTTATTTCATTGGGGGTTTATTAAACACCTAAAAATGAACCATTAAAATTGAATTACTAACATCGGACTGCTAACTACGGACTAAGGAATTATTAAAAGTATTAAAAGTATTATAAGTATATATATGTGACGTTTGTTTAAAAAGAAAAGGTATTGATATATTATATATGGATAGGTTCGTGATATCAATCGGAGACCAAGTCAAAATTACATATCTTCAAGACGAAAGTGAGTATATAGTCCCATTTTTAAACTCTAAGTATTTCGGGATGAGAATACATGTATTTTATGTTTTACGTTATGGACACAAGTAACTGGAAAATATATTCTACGTTGAGTTGTACCACTGGCATACTTCCCTGTAGCTTGGTAACTGTTATTTACAGCGGTATTGTAAACGCGAATCCTGTTGATAGATCTATCGGGCCTGACAACCCCAACCGGACTGGACGACCAGTATTCAACGGTTGCACAGTACTTCGTTTTGTGACTACACTTGGTACGGTGTAATAAGATTTCATAATAAAGGGAATATGCGACGTGATTAAATGTTAAGTATGGTTACCAAGTGCTCAACCACTTAGAATATTTTTATTAAAATGTTTATATATGAAATCTTGTGGTCTATATATATATTGCTGCCGGCATTAAACCTATATCTCACCAACTTTATGTTGACGTTTTAAACATGTCTATTCTCAGGTGATAACTAAAAGCTTCCGCTGCAACATGTTGAATTTAAACAAGATCTTGAGTATGCATATTTGTGTCAAAAATAAAACTGCATATCGGAGGATTTGTAATGTAAAATATGCTAGAAATCGTATTGTTATCATCACATGTAAAGTTTGTAAGTCTAAGATTATCGCTAAACGATAATCATCTTTTTATTGTCTAAAGCTTGTATTAAAATAAGAGTTATGGTTTGTAATGTAAAATAAATGCAGTTGTTCTTTTAAAAATGTCGCATATAGAGGTCAATACCTCGCAATGAAATCATGCGTTATCTAACTCGTTCTTATGGTTAAGGACGGGTTATGACATGTGGTATCAGAGCGGTGGTCTTAGCGAACCAGGTTTGCATTAGTGTGTCTAACTGATAAGTCGTTAGGATACATTAGTAAGTCTGGACTTTGACCGGGTCTGATTTAAAAACCATTGCTTATCATTGTTGGTTAAAATTTATATGTAAATATTATGTAGTACTAATGGGTTAGTTGTTATGTGATAGATGTCGGGC
Source organism: Rutidosis leptorrhynchoides (assembly GCF_046630445.1). NCBI lineage: Eukaryota > Viridiplantae > Streptophyta > Magnoliopsida > Asterales > Asteraceae > Rutidosis > Rutidosis leptorrhynchoides. Next base: position 179,023,776 of record NC_092342.1, on the reverse strand, counting down.
TCGAAACTTATTATCACATTCAGCGACTCCGAATCAGAATCTTCAGATGGCGTTTCAGTCATTAACCTATCCGATGACGAAAATAATATCTTTGGGGAAGACTCACAAATTCCGGATGAACCAACTATAGGGAACCCGGAAAGTGAACCCGAGGAGGAAAGTGAACCCGAGGAAGAAATACAGGAAATTACGAAAGACAAGTTCGAATTAGGAAAGAAACGAAAGGCTAATGAATTAGAAAATTCAAATCCCGAGTTTAGTGAGGATGATGTGGCACCAACTCCACTAAACACTACCACCCCTATTCCCGCTATACCTATTCGTTCTATCCCGGCATCCAGTTCTTCAGCCCCACCGCCAAAATATAGGCAGACAGCTAGGATAAGCGTTAGGCGATTCATTGAACCTAAACGTCCTAGAAAATAGACCAAACGATGCGCTGCCGTATTAAACCATGGGATCATATAATGTTTTGTATAATATTATTAGTGTGGTTTGCTTAATGTTCGATGTAAGATAAGCATATGTAAAATAGTAAAGTATGAAATGCAATAATTTTCCATGGTTAAGTATTATTTAGATTGTAGTAATTGGTTCTGTACTAAGCTATTAAGTATGAACATTAACGGGTAGGTACTACCCTAGATATAATTATAAAATGCTAATAAGAAGAAAAGGCTTTTATAATAATACCTGGTTCATATTGTTAACAAGCTATAATGTACTATAAATACACACTACATCTATAATATTCCATGTGAATAATTATTTTCTTTCATTAGGAAATGGCGCGATTGAATCGAATGACGGAACAAGAAGTCGAGGAATTCATCAACCAGCGAGTGAACGACAGAATGTTATGGGTCGAAGCTGCAAGAGCTGCTGCAGTTAACCCAAATCCTCGTGTAGGATGTACCTACAAGACTTTTCAAGCTTGCAAGCCCTCATCATTCAGTGGAACGGAAGGACCGATCGGTTTAACCCGGTGGATAGAAAAGATGGAGACTGTGTTTAAAATCAGTGGTTGTGTTGAAAAGGACATGACCAAGTATGCATCGTGCACTTTACAAGATAGTGCACTCACGTGGTGGAAAAATTATGTGAAGGCTGTAGGAGGAGATGTAGCTTATGATACTCCATGGGAAGAATTCAAAACAATGTTAATTAACGAATATTGTCCAAGGAACGAGGTTAGGAAGTTGGAAGATGAATTACGAAGTCTGAAGGTTGTTGGTACTGAAATCACCAACTACAATCAGCGATTCATGGAATTAGTTTTGCTATGTCCTGAATTGGTTCCAACCGAAGAACGGAAGATTGAAATGTACAAAGATGGTTTGCCCACAAAGGTCAAGGCAAACGTTACAGCATCGAGACCTAAGACAATTCATGAAGCTATAACCATGGCAAACGAGCTAATGGATCAGGTCATCTTGGATAAGAAATCATCCAATACTGATGTGAAGGTATTGGGTAACAAAAGAAAGTGGAATGGAAATTATGATCGAGGTAACCAACAACAATCTTTTAAGAAACAAGAAACCACGAAAGGTGCGGGTAGTGGTTCAGGTTTTGGTTACAAAGGATAAAGTCCTTTATGCAACCGATGCCACAAACATCATTTTGGTTACTGTAGTGTGGTATGCTACAAGTGTAATCGACAGGGTCATCTTGCTGAAGATTGTAGGGCTCTCGTTACAAATACAAATGGTACCAAGACTCCTGCCACCAATGCAAATAGAACTGCTTTGGCTACCGTTACTTGTTTTGGGTGTGGAAAACAAGGTCACTATAAGAGCCAGCGCCCGAATCCAGAGAAGAATATCGGACCTGCACGTGGGAGAGCATTTATTATTAATGCTAGAGAGGCACGTGAAGACCCGGAGCTTGTTACGGGTACGTTTACCATTAATAACTTATCAGCATCTATTATATTTGATACTGGTGCCGATAGAAGTTACGTGTGTAGAAATTTTTACACTAAATTGAATTGTTCATCATTACCTTTAGATGCTAAGTACATGATTGAGTTAGCTAATGGTAAACTAATTAAAGCCGATAAAATTTGTCGTGATTGTGAAATAAATTTAGCCGGAGAAACGTTTAAAATTGACTTAATACCCGTAGAATTAGGAAGTTTTGATGTAATAGTCGGCATGGACTGGATGTCCAAAGTAGGAGCTGAAGTTGTGTGTGCCAAGAAGGCAATTCGCATTCCTGGTAAGGATAAAATGCCGGTGATGATTTATGGAGAGAAGGGTAATTCAAAGCTAAAACTTATTAGCTGTTTGAAAGCCAAGAAGTGTTTAGAAAAGGGATGTTATGCTATTCTAGCACATGTTAATAAAGTCGAAAAGAAAGAAAAAGAGAAGTGCATCAACGATGTGCCTGTGGCAAGAGATTTTCCTGAAGTTTTTCCGGAAGAGTTGCCAGGATTACCTCCATTTAGATCTGTAGAATTTCAAATAGATTTAGTATCAGGAGCTGCACCAGTGGCTCGTGCGCCATATAGACTTGCACCGTCCGAATTAAAAGAACTTCAAAGTCAGTTAAAAGAATTACTGGACCGTGGATTCATACGACCAAGCACTTCACCGTGGGGAGCTCCAATTTTATTTGTTAAGAAGAAAGATGGATCTTTTAGGATGTGTATAGATTATCGTGAATTAAATAAGTTAACTATCAAGAATCGGTATCCACTACCGAGAATTGATGACTTATTTGATCAACTGCAAGGATCATGTGTTTATTCGAAAATCGACCTAAGATCGGGCTATCATCAACTACGCGTCAAAGAAGAAGATATACCGAAAACTGCTTTTCGGACACGCTACGGTCATTACGAATTTTTGGTCATGCCGTTTGGATTGACGAATGCGCCAGCTGTATTCATGGACCTCATGAATCGAGTTTGTAGTCCATATTTAGATAAGTTTGTTATCGTTTTCATTGATGATATTCTTATCTATTCCAAGAGTGAGCAAGAGCATGAACAGCATTTAAGGTTGATATTAGAGTTGTTGAGAAAAGAACAGCTATATGCTAAATTTTCTAAATGTGCTTTCTGGTTGAAAGAAGTGCAATTTCTTGGCCACGTTGTTAGTAGCAAAGGAATTCAGGTTGATCCAGCAAAAATTGAAGCCATTGAAAAATGGGAGACTCCTAAGACACCAACGCAGATACGCCAATTTTTGGGTTTAGCCGGTTATTATAGAAGGTTTATTCAAGATTTTTCCCGAATAGCTAAGCCGTTGACAGCGTTAACGCAAAAAGGGAAGAAATATGAATGGACCTCTGAGCAGGAGAGTGCATTTCAATTACTGAAAAAGAAGTTAACTACGGTGCCTATTTTATCGTTACCAGAAGGGAACGATGATTTTGAAATATATTGTGACGCTTCGCGACAAGGTTTTGGTTGCGTTCTTATGCAACGGAAGAAAGTTATTGCATACGCATCCCGACAATTGAAGATTCACGAGCGGAATTATACGACGCATGATCTAGAACTGGGAGCAGTCGTGTTTGCATTGAAGATATGGAGACACTACTTGTATGGGGTTAAATGCACTGTGTTTACTGATCATAAAAGCCTTCAACATATTTTCGATCAAAAACAGCTGAACATGAGGCAACGTAGGTGGGTCGAGTTAATAAACGACTATGATTGTGAAATTCGTTATCATCCCGGGAAAGCGAATGTGGTGGCTGACGCATTAAGCAGAAAGGAATGAGAACCAATTCGAGTACGAGCGATGAACATAAAAATTCGCATGAATCTCAACTCACAAATCAAAGAAGTTCAACGAGAAGCACTTACTAAAGAAAACATAAGAAATGAAATAATGAAGAAGTATGAGAAGCAACTCGTTATACGGGAAGATGGAATTCGATATTTTGCAAATCGTATTTGGGTACCGAAGTTGGGTGGATTAAGGAAGTTGATATTGAACGAGGCACATAAGACAAGATACTCGATACATCCTGGAGTTGGAAAGATGTACCAAGATCTTAAGACACGTTATTGGTGGCCTAATTTAAAGACAGACGTTGCAACATATGTTGGGGAGTGTTTAACTTGTTCTAAGGTCAAAGCAGAACACCAGAAGCCGTCAGGGTTACTTCAACAACCAGAAATCCCAGAATGGAAATGGGATGGTATTACCATGGATTTCATCACGAAGTTACCAAAGACTGCCTGAGGATATGACACCATTTGGGTAATTGTTGATCGTCTTACCAAATCTGCACATTTCTTGCCTATAAAGGAAACAGATAGAATGGAGAAACTATTACGATTATATATAAAGGAAATTGTTTCAAGGCATGGAATACCTATTTCCATTATATCCGATCGTGATAGTAGATTTACCTCAAAGTTCTGGCAATCACTACAGGAGGCCCTAGGAACTCGTTTGGATATGAGCACCGCATATCATCCGCAAACCGACGGGCAGAGTGAAAGAACAATTCAGACTCTTGAAGACATGCTCAGGGCATGTGTGATCGATTTTGGAAACGGATGGGATAAGTATCTACCATTAGCAGAATTCTCGTATAATAATAGTTATCATGCGAGCATTAAAGCTGCACTATTCGAAGCATTGTACGGAAGGAAGTGTAGATCTCCTATCTGTTGGAATGAAGTAGGAGATCGACAATTAACTGGTCCCGAGATCATACATGAAACTACTGAAAAGATAGTACAAATCAAGGAGAGATTGAAAACAGCCCGTAGTCGCCAAAAGAGCTACGCCGATGTCCGAAGGAAACCATTAGAGTTTCAGATCGGTGACATGGTTATGTTAAAGGTGTCACCATGGAAAGGTGTAATACGTTTTGGAAAAAGGGGTAAACTGAACCCAAGATATGTAGGCCCGTTCAAGATCATCGAACGCATTGGACTGGTAGCTTATCGACTCGAGTTACCGCAACAACTCACCGGAGTACATAATACCTTTCATGTCTCAAACCTTAAGAAGTGTCTTGCAAAGGAAGATTTCACCATTCCTCTTGAAGAAATCCATGTCGACGAGAAACTACAATTCGTCAAAGAACCAATCGAAATCATGGACCGTGAAGTTAAACAGCTCAAGCAGAGCAACATACCGATCGTTAAGGTTCGTTGGAATGCTCGAAGGGGTCCCGAGTTTACTTGGGAACGAGAGGATCAGATGAAACAAAAGTATCCACACTTGTTTCTCGATGACGCAAAATAAGTACAATTTTAAAATTTCGGGACGAAATTTATTTAACGGGTAGGTACTGTAATGACCCGCACTTTTTCGATCGTTCTATACTTATAAGATTAATATTTACATAAATTAAACCTTACCAACATGATAAGCAATCCAAATTGTTGAGACTTATGTTTTTGAAATGAGTTTTACACAACGTTTGACCGTCTAGTTTGACCGATGATATCACGAACTATATAACATATGATAATTATACGTTTGTGTATATATATGTATATATACATATTTAACATGATCTAAGGATGTTTTAATATCTCATTTTGTATTAATAACAATAAGTTATAAGTATATTTTGAAACTACTAACTTAAGTTTTCAAAACGATAACCATACGTAACGTTATTTGACATAAATACTTATAACATATAATGTTTATACATATATCGTATATGTAATGTATTTAATCACTTTTAAAGACTTAAATACATAAAACAATATAAGTATATTCACAAAAGATAGCTATATTTGAATTCTCATTCCATTTTTCACAAGATTTTCTATACGTATATCTAGAGTATATGTACTCGTATCATACCTAGCTTCTATACGTATTTACTATTGGTATATACACATCAAATCACCACCAACCAGCCCTTGTTCATGCCTTATGTATAAGGTAACTCTCTTGTTCATGCCTTATGTATAAGGTAACTACTTTTGATGTTTAGTATGACTAATTACATAAAAATACAACATGAAATTTTGTCCATGTTTTTCCATTAATCATGTTTTTATGGCCTTAAATACATCTTCCATCTTCAAATTTTATTACCTCATTTCTTTAACCAAAAACACACTCTTAAGAAACTCCATAACCATTCAGCTAGTATCCATGAAGATCTAGCCATAAAAACATCACTTAAACACCATAAGAAAAACCTTACAAAAACACTTCAAGAATCCTTTCAAGAACACAAGTTTACTTCCAATCTTTCATCCAACTCCATCACTCTTTTGGTTCTAGATTTTTACTTCTCTTTTACAGCAATCTTGTCCAAGTAACTTGAGGTAGTAACTTTGTTCATAACCTTATTCGATTCATATATATATATAGCTATCTTATTTTGTGGTATAAAATTTTAACAACAAGGACATAGTCTGAATGTTTTCAAACTTGTTTGCAAACTAAATAGATCCTTCTCACTTAACTTTTAAAATACTTCAAGACCTGTAATATATCATAAATATATGCTAATTTAACAAGGTATAACTTGGTTTTTCAAAGAACACCTTAAAAACTGAATTTACGACGTCGGAGTGCAACCGGGGCTGTTTTGGGTTGGATAATTAAAAACCATCTTAAACTTTGAATTGGAGGTTTATTTTCTGGAAAAATGATTTTTACTATGAATATGATAACACATAAAAATTTCATGATTTAACTCAAAGTATAAGTATTTTTAGAAAAATAATCATTTAAGGTTGTTTACATGATGGAAAATGATTAACCTCATAAGTTTCACTAAAGTTTGACCTATGACCTGTGATTTCGAATACAAACTAAGGTATTTACAGTTCATAGTCTTAAAGAGGGACTCGATCCAAGGAAGTGGCAAGTTGAATCAACGAAAACGGAGTTGTAACGAAGAAACTATGACCAAAACGAGATCGGATATCTAAGACTAGTTTAGCTACGAAAATAATTGGAGAAAATTAAATAAATCACATCTTTTTAAAATAACATGATATTTTATATATATGTACTCATAATTTAATTTTATATGGTTCAGGATCACCCGTAAACAATACGAGAAGATTAATCATAAGATCCCATGATTGTACGCAACACGTCATTTGACAACACCGGTACTTTATGTACGCAACACGTCATTTGACAACACCGGTACCGTGGATCAAGATTAATCTCGACCAATACATATACGATGGGGGTTTTTATTTATTTCATTGGGGGTTTATTAAACACCTAAAAATGAACCATTAAAATTGAATTACTAACATCGGACTGCTAACTACGGACTAAGGAATTATTAAAAGTATTAAAAGTATTATAAGTATATATATGTGACGTTTGTTTAAAAAGAAAAGGTATTGATATATTATATATGGATAGGTTCGTGATATCAATCGGAGACCAAGTCAAAATTACATATCTTCAAGACGAAAGTGAGTATATAGTCCCACTTTTAAACTCTAAGTATTTCGGGATGAGAATACATGTATTTTATGTTTTACGTTATGGACACAAGTAACTGAAAAATATATTCTACGTTGAGTTGTACCACTGGCATACTTCCCTGTAGCTTGGTAACTGTTATTTACAGCGGTATTGTAAACGCGAATCCTGTTGATAGATCTATCGGGCCTGACAACCCCAACCGGACTGGACGACCAGTATTCAACGGTGGCACAGTACTTCGTTTTGTGACTACACTTGGTATGGTGTAGTAAGATTTCATAATAAAGGGAATATGCGACGTGATTAAATGTTAAGTATGGTTACCAAGTGCTCAACCACTTAGAATATTTTTATTAAAATGTTTATATATGAAATCTTGTGGTGATAACTAAAAGCTTCCGCTGCAACATGTTGAATTTAAACAAGATCTTGAGTATGCATATTTGTGTCAAAAATAAAACTGCATATCGGAGGATTTGTAATGTAAAATATGCTAGAAATCGTATTGTTATCATCACATGTAAAGTTTGTAAGTCTAAGATTATCGCTAAACGATAATCATCTTTTTATTGTCTAAAGCTTGTATTAAAATAAGAGTTATGGTTTGTAATGTAAAATAAATGCAGTTGTTCTTTTAAAAATGTCGCATATAGAGGTCAATACCTCGCAATGAAATCATACGTTATCTAACTCGTTCTTATGGTTAAGGACGGGTTATGACAAAAGACTTCAAGACACTTATCAAAATACTTCTACTTAACAAAAATGCTTGCAATTACATTCTCGTTCAGTTTCATCAACAATTCTACTCGTATGCACCCGTATTCGTACTCGTACAATACACAGATTTTAGATGTATGTACTATTAGTATATACACACCAATGATCAGCTCTTAGCAGCCCATGTGAGTCACCTAACACATGTGGGAACCATAATTTGGCAACTAGCATAAAATATCTCATAAAATTACAAAATATGAGTAATCATTCATGACTTATTTACATGAAAACAAAATTACATATCCTTTATATCTAATCCATACACCAACGACCAAAAACACCTACAAACACTTTCATTCTTCAATTTTCTTCATCTAATTGATCTCTCTCAAGTTCTATCTTCAAGTTCTAAGTGTTCTTCATAAATTCTACAAGTTCTAGTTACATAAAATCAAGAATACTTTCAAGTTTGCTAGCTCACTTCCAATCTTGTAAGGTGATCATCCAACCTCAAGAAATCTTTGTTTCTTACAGTAGGTTATCATTATAATACAAGGTAATAATCATATTCAAACTTTGGTTCAATTTCTATAACTATAACAATCTTATTTCAAGTGATGATCTTACTTGAACTTGTTTTCGTGTCATGATTCTGCTTCAAGAACTTCGAGCCATCCAAGGATCCGTTAAAGCTAGATCCATTTTTTCTCTTTTCCAGTAGGTTTATCCAAGGAACGTAAGGTAGTAATGATGTTCATAACATCATTCGATTCATACATATAAAGCTATCTTATTCGAAGGTTTAAACTTGTAATTACTAGAATATAGTTTAGTTAATTCTAAACTTGTTCGCAAACAAAAGTTAATCCTTCTAACTTGACTTTTAAAATCAACTAAACACATTTTCTATATCTATATGATATGCTAACTTAATGATTTAAAACCTGGAAACACGAAAAACACCGTAAAACCGGATTTACGCCGTCGTAGTAACACCGCGGGCTGTTTTGGGTTAGTTAATTAAAAACTATGATAAACTTTGATTTAAAAGTTGTTATTCTGAGAAAATGATTTTTATTATGAACATGAAACTATATCCAAAAATTATGGTTAAACTCAAAGTGTAAGTATGTTTTCTAAAATGGTCATCTAGACGTCGTTCTTTCAACTGAAATGACTACCTTTACAAAAACGACTTGTAACTTATTTTTCCGACTATAAACCTATACTTTTTCTGTTTAGATTCATAAAAGAGAGTTCAATATAAAACCATAGCAATTTGATTCACTCAAAACGGATTTAAAATGAAGAAGTTATGCGTAAAACAAGATTAGATAATTTTTCTCATTTTAGCTACGTGAAAATTGGTAACAAATCTATTCCAACCATAACTTAATCAACTTGTATTGTATATTATGTAATTTTGAGGTACCATAGACACGTATACAATGTTTCGACCTATCATGTCGACACATCTATATATATTTCGGAACAACCATAGACACTCTATATGTGAATGTTGAAGTTAGCTATACAGGGTTGAGGTTGATTCCAAAATATATATAGTTTGAGTTGTGATCAATACTGAGATACGTATACACTGGGTCGTGGATTGATTCAAGATAATATTTATTGATTTATTTCTGTACATCTAACTGTGGACAACTAGTTGTAGGTTACTAACGAGGACAGCTGACTTAATAAACTTAAAACATCAAAATATATTAAAAGTGTTGTAAATATATTTTGAACATACTTTGATATATATGTATATATTGTTATAGGTTCGTGAATCAACCAGTGGCCAAGTCTTACTTCCCGACGAAGTAAAAATCCGTGAAAGTGAGTTATAGTCCCACTTTTAAAATCTAATATTTTTGGGATGAGAATACATGCAGGTTTTATAAATGATTTACAAAATAGACACAAGTACGTGAAACTACATTCTATGGTTGAATTATCGAAATCGAATATGCCCCTTTTTATTAAGTCTGGTAATCTAAAAATTAGGGAACAGACACCCTAATTGACGCGAATCCTAAAGATAGATCTATTGGGCCTAACAAACCCCATCCAAAGTACCGGATGCTTTAGTACTTCGAAATTTATATCATATCCGAAGGGTGTCCCGGAATGATGGGGATATTCTTATATATGCATCTTGTTAATGTCGGTTACCAGGTGTTCACCATATGAATGATTTTTATCTCTATGTATGGGATGTGTATTGAAATATGAAATCTTGTGGTCTATTGTTACGATTTGATATATATAGGTTAAACCTATAACTCACCAACATTTTTGTTGACGTTTAAAGCATGTTTATTCTCAGGTGAATACTAAGAGCTTCCGCTGTTGCATACTAAAATAAGGACAAGATTTGGAGTCCATGTTTGTATGATATTGTGTAAAAACTGCATTCAAGAAACTGATTTCGATGTAACATATTTGTATTGTAAACCATTATGTAATGGTCGTGTGTAAACAGGATATTTTAGATTATCATTATTTGATAATCTACGTAAAGCTTTTTAAACCTTTATTTATGAAATAAAGGTTATGGTTTGTTTTAAAAATGAATGCAGTCTTTGAAAAACGTCTCATATAGAGGTCAAAACCTTGCAACAAAATCAATTAATATGGAACATTTTTAATCAATAAGAACGGGACATTTCATCTAAACCACCAGGTTTTTCTAAACCGTTGTGGAAAACGACAGCTAGTATTAGGGGAACATCATATATCCCTAGAAACTTGGCAAAACGAACCAAAACCGAAGAAGAAGAAACGAGCGAGTCGGAATAAGATAGTTGTATTCGTGTGGTGTAATATATGTAATATAGTGTGCTTATGCTTTATGATATATGTAAAAATTGCTTGTATTAATAAGTATTTTTTATGAATCTAACTCTTGTCTATTTTACAGTTTAAAAACACAAAATGGATAGACAACCCAATATTTTAAGAGACCTACCCGGAGACATGATTGATGAAATCTTGTCTAAAGTCGGTCAGAATTCCTCGGCACAACTATTTAAGGCGAGATCAGTTTGTAAGACATTCGAAGAACGTTCCAAGAATGTCCTGGTTTATAAGAGACTTTCGTTTGAAAGATGGGGGATATCACATTGGGAAACCCATAAGTTACGATGTGTTTACTTTGACGCATATATTGCGGGGAACCCAAAAGCTATTTTACGCAACGGGTTAAGAAATTATTTTGACTCAATGTATCCGAATATAGGACTTCATGATTTAGAAAAAGCGGCTAACATGCAACATAAAGAAGCATGCTATGCTTAAGAGTTAGTAATGTTCGCTTCTCACCAAATAGAGAAAAAGAACATCGGGCTACAGCTATTAAACAAAACGTTCCCACAAGTGACGGAGTCGGTAATTGGGGTAAGAAATGAGGTTTTTAGGTTATTACGAGACTGTTGGTCATTACGTAACTCTCGTCCCTTTGACGACGTTACAACACGCTGTCTTATCAACGGCCATAACGGTTATGTTCCACAAGACCAAGGATGGGAAGTAGTCCTAGTAAAACCAGAATGCATGACTTGTTTCTGGACGTATGAATTACGTGTCTTTATTGCCTTTGCTGAACGACTTGTGTACTAGCTAGAATTATCTTCACAACTATCATGTATCAAAGTTATTGTGTGCTATATTTCATGCTTTATGTAAAATAAGCGGTATTGTAAGTTTGTAAAATATTGTATAAAAGTTTGAACGTCAAATATTATTATAATCAGTTTTTCATATAGAATTGTAGTAGTTGAATTGTATATTAGCTACTAAGTATGAACTTAACGGGTAGGTACTACCCGAATTTAAACTTATAAAACGCTAATATGAAGAAAAAGCTTTTATAAATGAGTTCATATTATGCTACGAAATACTATTAACTACTCTTAATATTCTGTATGATTAACTTGTTCCATTTGACTATTTTGAAGGAAATGGCACCGACTACTCGACACACCGTGAATATGAATGAAGAGGAATTTCATACTTTTCTAGCTTCAAACATAGCCGCAGTACAGGCTGCGCTACATACCAATAAAAACCTTGGATCTAGCAGTACAGGAAATCGTGTAGGATGCACCTACAAAGAATTCACTGCCTGCAAACCTTTGGAATTTGATGGAACCGAAGGACCGATCGGATTGAAACGGTGGACCGAGAAGGTCGAATCGGTGTTTGCAAGTGTACTGAAGAGGACAAAGTGAAGTATGCTACGCATACCTTCACAGGTTCTGCGTTAACATGGTGGAATACCTATCTAGAGCAAGTGGGACAAGATGATGCGTACGCACTACCATGGTCAACATTCAAGCACTTGATGAACGAGAAGTACCGTCCCAGAACCGAGGTCAATAAGCTCAAGACGGAACTTAGAGGGTTACGAACCCAAGGATTTGATATTACCACATACGAAAGATGATTCACAGAATTGTGCCTATTGTGTCTGGGAGCGTTCGAAGATGAGGAAGAGAAGATCGACGCGTTTGTGAAAGGATTACCGGAAAGAATCCAAGAAGATATAAGTTCACACGAGCCCGCCTCCATACAACAGGCATGTAGAATGGCTCACAAACTAGTGAACCAGATTGAGGAAAGAATTAAAGAACAGACGACTGAAGAGGCCAATGTGAAGCAAGTCAAAAGAAAGTGGGAGGAAAACGGTGATAAGAATCACCAATACAAAAACAACAACAATTACAATAATACTCGTAACAATTATCCCAACAATCGCAACATCAATCGCAACTACAACAAACGGCCCAACAACAACAACAACAACAACAACAACATCAACTACAACAATCGTCCCAATAACAATAACAATCGCAACAACAACAACAATCAGAAGCAGCTATGCCAAAGGTGTGAAAAGTATCACTCGGGGTTCTGCACCAAATTTTGCAACAAGTGTAAAAGAAATGGTCATAGCGCGGCGAAGTGTGAGGTCTACGGACCAGGGGTTAACAGAATGAAAGGAACAAATGGTGTCGAAACGAGTAATGGCGGAGCAAGTAGTGTCGGAGCAAGTAATGGCAATGTAGTTTGTTATAAATGTGGAAAACCGGGCCACATTATTAGAAATTGCCCGAACCAGGAGAACACGAATGGACAAGGCCGCGGAAGAGTTTTCAATATTAATGCGGCAGAGGCACAGGAAGACCCGGAGCTTGTTACGGGTACGTTTCTTATTGACAATAAATATGCTTACGTTTTATTTGATTCGGGTGCGGATAGAAGCTATATGAGTAGAGATTTTTGTGCTAAATTAAGTTGTCCATTGACGCCGTTGGATAGTAAATTTTTACTCGAATTAGCAAATGGTAAATTAATTTCAGCAGATAATATATGTCGGAATCGAGAAATTAAACTGGTTAGCGAAACATTTAAGATTGACTTGATACCAGTAGAGTTAGGGAGTTTTGATGTGATAATCGATATGGACTGGTTGAAAGAAGTGAAAGCAGAGATCGTTTGTTACAAAAATACAATTCGCATTATACGAGAAAAAGGAAAACCCTTAATGGTGTACGGAGAAAAGGGCAACACAAAGCTACATCTTATTAGTAATTTGAAGGCACAAAAACTAATAAGAAAAGGTTGATATGCTGTTCTAGCACACGTCGAGAAAGTACAAACTGAAGAAAAGAGCATCAATGATGTTCCCGTCGCAAAAGAATTTCTCGATGTATTTCTGAAAGAATTACCGGGATTACATCCACATCGATCCGTTGAATTTCAAATAGATCTTGTACCAGGAGCTGCACCAATAGCTCGTGCTCCTTATAGACTCGCACCCAGCGAGATGAAAGAACTGCAAAGCCAATTACAAGAACTTTTAGAGCGTGGTTTCATTCGACCAAGCACATCACGGTGAGGAGCTCCTGTTTTGTTTGTCAAGAAGAAAGATGGTACATTCAGGTTGTGTATCGACTACAGAGAGTTAAACAAACTTACCATCAAGAACCGCTACCCACTACCGAGAATCGACGACTTATTTGATCAACTACAAAGCTCGTCTGTTTATTCAAAGATTGACTTACGTTCCGGTATCATCAAATGCGGGTGAAAGAAGATGATATTCCAAAGACTGCTTTCAGAACACGTTACGGTCATTACGAGTTTATGGTCATGCCGTTTGGTTTAACTAATGCACCAGCTGTGTTCATGAACCTTATGAACCGAGTGTGTGGACCATACCTAGACAAGTTTGTCATTGTTTTCATTGATGACATACTTATTTACTCAAAGAATGACCAAGAACATGGTGAACATTTGAGAAAGGTGTTAGAAGTATTGAGGAAGGAAGAATTGTACGCTAAATTTTCAAAGTGTGCATTTTGGTTGGAAGAAGTTCAATTCCTCGAACACATAGTGAACAAAAGGTATTAAGGTGGATCCGGCAAAGATAGAAACTGTTGAAAAGTGGGAAACCCCGAAAACTCCGAAACACATACGCCAGTTTTCAGGACTAGCTGGTTACTACAGAAGGTTCATCCAAGACTTTTCCAGAATAGCAAAACCCTTGACTGCATTAACGCATAAAGGGAAGAAATTTGAATGGAAGGATGAACAAGAGAAAGCGTTTCAGTTATTGAAGAAAAAGCTAACTACGGCACCTATATTGTCATTGCCTGAAGGGAATGATGATTTTGTGATTTATTGTGACGCATCAAAGCAAGGTCTCGGTTGTATATTAATGCAACGAATGAAGGTGATTGCTTATGCGTCTAGACAATTGAAGATTCACGAGCAAAATTATACGACGCATGATTTGGAATTAGGCGCGGTTGTTTTTGCATTAAAGACTTGGAGGCACTACTTATATGGGGTCAAAAGTATTATATATACCGACCACAAAAGTCTTCAACACATATTTAATCAGAAACAACTGAATATGAGGCAGCGTAGGTGGATTGAATTGTTGAATGATTACGACTTTGAGATTCGTTACCATCCGAGGAAGGCAAATGTGGTAGCCGACGCCTTGAGCAGGAAGGACAGAGAACCCATTCGAGTAAAATCTATGAATATAATTATTCACAATAACCTTACTACTCAAATAAATGAGGCGCAATAAGGAGTTTTAAAAGAGGGAAATTTAAAGGATGAAATACCCAAAGGATCGGAGAAGCATCTTAATATTCGGGAAGACGGAACCCGGTATAGGGCTGAAAGGATTTGGGTACCAAAATTTGGAGATATGAGAGAAATGGTACTTAGAGAAGCTCATAAAACCAGATACTCAATACATCCTGGAACGGGGAAGATGTACAAGGATCTCAAGAAACATTTTTGGTGGCCGGGTATGAAACCCGATGTTGCTAAATACGTAGGAGAATGTTTGACGTGTTCTAAGGTCAAAGCTGAGCATCGGAAACCATCAGGTCTACTTCAACAACCCGAAATCCCGGAATGGAAATGGGAAAACATTACCATGGATTTTATCACTAAATTGCCAAGGACTACAAGTGGTTTTGATACTATTTGGGTAATAGTTGATCGTCTCACCAAATCAGCACACTTCCTGCCAATAAGAGAAGATGACAAGAAGGAGAAGTTAGCACGACTGTATTTGAAGGAAGTCGTCTCCAGACATGGAATACCAATCTCTATTATCTCTGATAGGGATGGCAGATTTATTTCAAGATTCTGGCAGACATTACAGCAAACATTAGGAACTCGTCTAGACATGAGTACTGCCTATCATCCACAAACTGATGGGCAGAGCGAAAGGACGATACAAACGCTTGAAGACATTGTGAAGACCCGTCCTAATCCATCCGGACGAAGTCCATATCGATTATAAACGATTCACAACAGTTGATTACATCGCGAGATACTTGACCTCTATATGATACATTTTACAAACATTGCATTCGTTTTTGAAAAGACAAACTTTCATTACATCGAAAGTTGACAGGCATGCATACCATTTCATAATATATCCAACTATAATTGACTTGATAATAATCTTGATGAACTCGACGACTCGAATGCAACGTCTTTTGAAATATGCCATGAATGACTCCAAGTAATATCTATAAAATGAGCAAATACACAGCGGAAGATTTCTTTCGTACCTGAGAATAAACATGCTTTAAAGTGTCAACCAAAAGGTTGGTGAGTTCATTAGTTTAACTTAAACAATCGTTTCCATCATTTTAATAGACCACAAGATTTCAGATTTCTATTTCTCATAAACATACGTCCCATGCATAGAGACAAAAATATCATTCATATGGATTGAACACCTGGTAACCGACATTAACAATATTCATATATAAGAATATCCCCATCATTCCGGGATCCTCCTTCGGACATGATATAAATTTCGAAGTACTAAAACATCCGGTACTTTGGATGGGGCTTGTTGGGCCCGATAGATCTATCTTTAGGATTCGCGTCAATTAGGGTGTCTGTTCCCTAATTCTTAGATTACCAGACTTAATAAAAAGGGGCATATTCGACTTCGATAATCCAACCATAGAATGTAGTTTCACGTACTTGTGTCAATTTCGTAAAACAGTTATAAAAGTTGCGCATGTATTCTCAGCCCAAAAATATAAAGGGTAAAAAGGCAAATGAAACTCACGATACTGTATTTTGTAGTAAAAATACATATGACGTCATTGAACAATGCAGGGTTGGCCTCGGATTCACGAACCTATATCAATTGTGTATATATTAATACGTATAATGTAAGTTACAAAATTTCATTTATTAATATGTATTATTTATATATTATAGTTTTGTAGAATTTATTCTAACCTTTATTTTAAAACGTATACTTATATTATATTTTAAGTTATATTTTATATATATATATATCGATTTTATGTATATATATCTATAATGATTTACGTTTATATAAATAGTGACATTAATATATTTATATACATATATTTGTGGTTAGTATTGTATTTATGAAATTTTATTAGTTTGTTATGTGAATTATTAATACAATCCTAGTATATACCATAAGTATATATATAGTGTACAAAAGATTTATTTGTTAAAATAATAATTTAGATAATAATGATTTACTAATAATAATAATAATTTTATTAATAATGATAATACTAATAGCAAAAAAAATGAAAATGATAACTGTTAATGATACTAATAATAATAACAACTCTAAAATAATATTAATACTAATACCATACTTATGTTAATAATAAGGGTTCTAATATTTATAAAATGATAAATGATAATCATAATAATACTAGTAAATATTAATGATGATACTGATAAATATGATATTATTAATTGTAAATGTACTGATGATACTATTATTTATAAACCGGTACAAATTCTAATATTGATGATAATAATATATTTTTATTTCCTTCATAATAATAATAATGATAATCATAATCCTAATGATGATAAAATACTAAAATGATAAGTTTATTACTAATAATAATATTATTAATACCTATCATAATAATAATAGTAATGTCTATAATACTTTCAAATATGATAACAAGTATGATACTAATAATAACAATAACAATAACAATCAAAACAATCACAATAATAATAATAATACTAATAATAATTAATATATAATAACAATAATAAAATTAGAAAAGAAAACTACCTCACATGAAAAGAGTTTCAAAAAAAAAAAAAGAAACTACCGTCCTCTGGACTCGATCTCGTGACCACATGCTCACACGCAAACACTCTCGACCATCCCACCAATTCTGATTCTTTGTACTAATATCGAATTTAAATTTTATATATAAACTGTTTTTCTTCTATTCCTCTTCTTCTCCACAAGTCTCACGGATTCAACAAAACATCAATAACCAAAAAAAAAAAAAAAAAAAAATCAGGGTTCCTTTTAAAGCTTCAAAACATTACAGAAAAAAAATAATTTGGGTTCTAAAATAAAATAAAAAAACACTAAAGGCCTACTGCAGCGTCGGTTCTTGGAACAAAACAAAAAAAATTGATTTCGTAATAGATAACATTATAGATAATGTTTATAACACGAAATAGTTTTCTAAACATGTATAAAAACTACTGGAATCGTCAATTTGATCAGAAACATATACACGAACGCGAATTTGTCTCAAGAACAATTGTTGACTTTTTTTAAACTAAACTTTGACTTCAAAATTCAAGATCGATATAAAGATTTGAGAGTTGAGATTTTGCAGATAGATTCAAAGAAAGATTTCTAACCTTTCTGCATTTTTAGATTTTGAAACTTTATTCGAAATTGAATTAAGAGAAAAAAAATTGGAGCGTGCAGAGAAGAAGAAAAAAAAAATATCGCTGTGCTCTTTAATCCCATTGGATTTCCTTTTTATTTGATTTGCAATTATACATAATCATTTTGTAATAATAGAGATCGGTTGATAAAAAATGGAGAAAATGTCAACACAGGTTCACGAGTTTGGAGCAGGAAAGAAACAAAAAAAAAATAATAATAATAGAGATAAAGGATACAGAGGTCAAGCGTATAATATAGATCCCTACTGTTTTTTTTAATTAATAATAATAATATATAATAACAATACTATTAATATCTAATAATATTAATAAAATTAATAATAATGATAAATATAATATTAATGATAATAATAATTGTAAAAATGATAATAATAATAATAATAATAATAATAATAATAATAATAATACCATACTAATTATGATAATATTAATATTTTATCGATAATAATAATATTAGTAATAATAATCTAATTTATACATCCAATTTCATCTTTATATGATATAAAGTGATATTATGAATACAAATATTGATATTTGACGATACAAATAACATTACTACAACAACTATATTTGTATTTAAATTTAATTTATTAATATCATCTATTATTATGTAATATTTAATAATTATGTAATATGTATTGTAACATATACTGAATATTATATATTTATGCATTTTAATATAAATATATTATAATATTTATTTACATACTAATTATATTATACTTATGTATGTAATTATGAAAAATATAAATGTTTTATATATGTAAGTATTATATATATTTATTAAAATAGTACATTATTTCATCATAGATATATTATAAATTTCTACATATACATAATATAATAATTATGTATAAAATCATATATATATAGTTATATTTATGTATATATGTATACTACCATATATATAAAATCATGTTTTAAATGTTGAGTAGATGATTAATTATGTATATTAAACAATTAACTACAAAGTATAACATTGTACATTTAATATTTTGATAACGTTGGTAAAATATGTTTGAATCATTTATATACAATATACTATATATATTCAAAATGAAAATCTTTAGTTATTAAATGTTATCTTTTATAATAACAAAATTACTTAATAGTTCATTAATACTAATATAATTAGTTTTATATATAATTATTTATATTTACATTCTTAGTTACAATTAAAGGTTCGTGAATCGTCGGAAATAGTTAAAGGTCAAATGTTATCATGAAATAGTTCAAACATAATGAGACTCGGTTTAATAGACTTTGCTTATCGAGTCGAATCATATAAGATTATGTTTAAATTTGGTCGGAAATTCCCGGGTCATCACAGTACCTACCCGTTAAAGAAATTTCGTCCCGAAATTTGAGTGAGGTCGTCATAGCTAACAATAAATATGTTTTCCTGACGAATATGAGTTGATAACTTGAGTTTTATCATCATTGAGTAATATGGATAAAAATAATTCAATTATTCGAAGAGTGCGAATGAAGCTATTCACAAAAGGATGAAATGAGAAACAAAGATTTGTTTTTAACTTTTGACGTAGTCAGGTTTGAATTTAGAAAATAAGGCGCGTCTTAACTTTTGACATTGCCTTGGTTGAATTCCGGAATTTAAGGGATTTAAAGAAAATCTTGAAGATCTATAAAATCTGATTCTTCGGGATTTATGGAAATTAAGATCTCTTTAATTAAATACGGTGATCTGCCCCGATTACTACGTCTGATATTTCCAGTATAAATTAAGCTCTTCCTTTCCATTATTCTCACCATTCTTATACTTTCTTTCTTAGTTCATACATCCAAAAGATTCTGAAAATGATTAATCCAGTTCTGATCCTTGTCCTCATCCTTACTATCGCAACAATCATTCTTCTTTTCCAACTTCCACCAGAGGAATCTGCTTTCTTCTACTTCGCCCTCGGGATTATAATGTTTTTAATTCTCCCGTGTCTTTATGTTGCGATAAACATTGATATACACGGTTTGTAATTTATGTGTTGTTATCGGACTTTATATTCTCCCTTATATTTCAAAGCTCTATGCTTTTGTTTTCTCTTCCCGACTTCAAGTCAAGCGAATAATGGTCCAGAATTTATAGATATAGAGTTTCGAATGATTATAATGTTCTAAGCATGAAGGAACGTGATAGCACGATTTGATTTTCAAATTTATCAACATCACGGAAGATAGAACCATCAAGAATACATTTTCTTGATTTGTTACGGAGTTAAGTAGGATGAAAGAGTTATGTAACATGGCACATGATGACGTTATGATCTGTGAATCATCACGTTTCATTTAGAAACTCAGCATGACTTACTGTAATATAATCACGTTGATCAAGTGTCATTATATTATACTAACTCATGCATCAGTTCCCATCATTACTACAATAACATTCATATTTTAAGCTTGAAAATTTACAGAATATAGAAACTAACAGTTTCTATATGATGTAATACTGATAGCACGAAAAGATTAATGATTTCAGATAAGAATAGTTATAAAAATATCTCCAGAAATATGGAGGATATTTATAATGAAAGGTACGATAATATCTCAGAATATCTAAGATCAGAGGATGATAGAAACTATTGTCTGCAAGGGTTTAGAGTAAGGAGCAAGTTATTCACTATAGACTTTAGCAGACATTGAATTATTTGGATTCTTTGAAGTCAAACTTATTCTTTGTGATTTATCCACGGCTTTCTTCATAGTTTCGCATAATCTGCTTTTCGGTACTATATTTTCTATTGAATGTTTCCAATATATTGATACACAGGAAGCACGAAGAGGTATATAATTTCGGACGAGAATATTTATGAAAATATCCTCAGAAATATCAAAGATATTGATGATGATATTTTGGAATTTCTAAGTTCGACGGTTGATGGAGAAAGATTTTCCGCAAGATTTTAACATGACTTCGGAGCAAGATATTCTCTAAAGATTTCAACGGATCCAGAATTACCTGAATCCTTTGAATATAGGATTTGGTCCTTGTATTTGTCCTTGGTCTCCTTCATGGGTAACTCAATCTGTTTTTCAATACCCAATTTTCTATCGAGCGTTCCTAACACTCCTTTCTTTATCATCAAACTTTTGTCCGTTTAGACCATCTACCATTTTTCTGTTTCCTCTGCATTTAATGCTATGATATCTGAATCATCGGTTATTAATCCGAGGTGGTTTCAGGAGAATTGTGTTTTTAGATGATTAAACGCTGATGGTAATATGATGGAATATGAAAGGTTACCTGGTAATAATAAAAGAGCACGCGTATATATAAACGTTATAATAAGGTTGTTTCGTACGAAAAGTCGAAGTTGACTTGTTGGAGTTGTGACAAAATTGGCTAATTTTGAAAAGGGATCGCAAAGTTGTTTTTGTTAATAAATGCCAAAGGATCTGACGCGGCTACGTGTTGAACTTTTACTCAATTGCCGAGAGTTTCTCAGGTGCATAACTATATGCATAAATCTTTCCTTCCGTAGATGAAGTGCGGTTGATTCATCCTATCGATTGAGGTGTTTTCAAGAATCATGAAAGGTTTGAACGCAGAATGTAATCGTGAAGATACAAATGAGGTTTAAGACGAAATCAAGTGGCAAACTTGAAGAATTGTTTAGTTTCATATGTTATATTCAATATTTTAATTCATTTTAATTGTCCAATGTTATTAGTCCACAGTCGATAGTCCACAGTTGACAGTGCAATCATTCATATATAGTTTAATATATAATATTTGAATTAATTAATACGTATCGTGACCCGTGTACATGTCTCAGACTCGATCACAACTCAAAGTATATATATTATTATAGAATCAACCTCAACCCTGTATAGAGAACTCGATCATTACTGCATATAGAGTGTCTATGGTGATTCCAAATAATATATATAGATGTGTCGATATGATATGTCAAAACCTTGTATACGTGTCCCGATATTTAAAGTGCGTAAAATAAATAACAGAAATTAAATGACGATAAATAAAGTGCGTAAAGTAAATAACAGAAATTAAATGACAATAAATAAAATTGCGAGAATATAAATTGCGATAAAATAAATTGCGATAAATAAATTGCGATAAATAAAATGTAATACGGAATTAACAGTTAGCTAGGAACAGTTAGCTAGGATTTTGTTAGCGTGGTTTCTTAATAAAATTTAATATTGTTAATTAGTCTGTTTCTAATCAATTTTTATTGTGTCCATTATTTCTTCATTATGCCACTTGTTGGATTCTGATAGGTCAAAATTCAAATATGAAATTGAATTTGAATGAAAATAGTTATTCTTTGGTGAACGGATAAGTATCCCGGTGGTTGTAAATAGGATAGTGAATAACTGTTGAATCAGATTCGAAGAATATACAGTGTAACTTATTAATGTGAAATTTAAATATTCCTCGGGTATTACCTACCCGTTAAAATATTTTTATTATTAACAGTTTGTACAAAAGAATTTTTAATTACAATCTTTATGAAAACATATTTACATATATATTTTCTTCAGATGTAATCATGAATTTAATGAGTTAACATGATATTAAACTCATTTAGTTTTCAGTTGGAACTAGAATAAATAATCTCTAAAACATTAGAGATTACATAATCACCATGTCGAACGAAGATAACTGATGTAGAATGTCATGTAGAATGATGATTATACTCGAGGTATAGATTGAGATGTTGAGGCATGTGATATTGAAATTTGGGTTGTTGGTGGTACCGTTGGTGCCGGTGATTTGGATGAAGCTGGTACGTTTTGCACCATATTTTCCAAGACTACAACTTATGCGCGAAGTTCGTTAACTTCTTCTATTACACCGGGATGATTGTCGGTTCGGACGAGCGGATGAATGAGGTTTAGAATCTGAGATAGTATATGATCGTGATGAGATACTTTGGAAATGAGAGAGAAAATGGTGTCTCGAACAGGTTCGCCGGTAAACGTTTTAGGTCCATTGTCAAGAGGTGAATTTGGTTAGTGGAAATGATCGCCTTCTTCGCGTTTCCATTGATTAAGTCGACTACAAACCCATCTCCAATTCATTCAGAATAGATGATGGCTAATTGATCGATTCATTCCGGTTACTCTGCTTTCGGAGCTCGAGTGGAAATCCATATCGAAATAGCTGTCGGAATAACTATCGAAATAGCTATCGAAATCAGATGGACTCGAACTGGTTGAGGGATTCATCTCGTACGATCAGATGAAGGATTTTCGATAAGAAATAGATTATAGGATGTAGATTAGTACCCTGCAATACATAATTTACATATGCATATATAATACTAAAATCCCATAAGCTACGGAGGAATCTACGGAAGCTGTCAGGCAAAGGTAACAATAACAGATACGCTAAGATATGAATTTAACTATACACTGTCTATGCAATAAAGGCAGTAAGACGTGTCTTAGACTTTAAGGATGGTAAACAAATAATTTTTCGACACTAAATGATAAGCAAAACTTTTGACATGCAAACACGGTCGAAGTCCAGACTCATTAATGCATTCTAACGACTATCAGTTAGACTCACTAATGCAAGACCTGGTTCGCTAAGACCACCGCTCTGATACCAACTGTGAAGACCCGTCCTAATCCATCCGGACGAAGTCCATATCGATTATAAACGATTCACAACAGTTGATTACATCGCGAGATACTTGACCTCTATATGATACATTTTACAAACATTGCATTCGTTTTTGAAAAGACAAACTTTCATTACATCGAAAGTTGACAGGCATGCATACCATTTCATAATATATCCAACTATAATTGACTTGATAATAATCTTGATGAACTCGACGACTCGAATGCAACGTCTTTTGAAATATGCCATGAATGACTCCAAGTAATATCTATAAAATGAGCAAATACACAGCGGAAGATTTCTTTCGTACCTGAGAATAAACATGCTTTAAAGTGTCAACCAAAAGGTTGGTGAGTTCATTAGTTTAACTTAAACAATCGTTTCCATCATTTTAATAGACCACAAGATTTCAGATTTCCATTTCTCATAAACATACGTCCCATGCATAGAGACAAAAATATCATTCATATGGATTGAACACCTGGTAACCGACATTAACAATATTCATATATAAGAATATCCCCATCATTCCGGGATCCTCCTTCGGACATGATATAAATTTCGAAGTACTAAAACATCCGGTACTTTGGATGGGGCTTGTTGGGCCCGATAGATCTATCTTTAGGATTCGCGTCAATTAGGGTGTCTGTTCCCTAATTCTTAGATTACCAGACTTAATAAAAAGGGGCATATTCGACTTCGATAATCCAACCATAGAATGTAGTTTCACGTACTTGTGTCAATTTCGTAAAACAGTTATAAAAGTTGCGCATGTATTCTCAGCCCAAAAATATAAAGGGTAAAAAGGCAAATGAAACTCACGATACTGTATTTTGTAGTAAAAATACATATGACATCATTGAACAATGCAGGGTTGGCCTCGGATTCACGAACCTATATCAATTGTGTATATATTAATACGTATAATGTAAGTTACAAAATTTCATTTATTAATATGTATTATTTATATATTATAGTTTTGTAGAATTTATTCTAACCTTTATTTTAAAACGTATACTTATATTATATTTTAAGTTATATTTTATATATATATATCGATTTTATGTATATATATCTATAATGATTTACGTTTATATAAATAGTGACATTAATATATTTATATACATATATTTGTGGTTAGTATTGTATTTATGAAATTTTATTAGTTTGTTATGTGAATTATTAATACTATCCTAGTATATACCATAAGTATATATATAGTGTACAAAAGATTTATTTGTTAAAATAATAATTTAGATAATAATGATTTACTAATAATAATAATAATTTTATTAATAATGATAATACTAATAGCAAAAAAAATGAAAATGATAACTGTTAATGATACTAATAATAATAACTCTAAAATAATATTAATACTAATACCATACTTATGTTAATAATAAGGGTTCTAATATTTATAAAATGATAAATGATAATCATAATAATACTAGTAAATATTAATGATGATACTGATAAATATGATATTATTAATTGTAAATGTACTGATGATACTATTATTTATAAACCGGTACAAATTCTAATATTGATGATAATAATATATTTTTATTTCCTTCATAATAATAATAATGATAATCATAATCCTAATGATGATAAAATACTAAAATGATAAGTTTATTACTAATAATAATATTATTAATACCTATCATAATAATAATAGTAATGTCTATAATACTTTCAAATATGATAACAAGTATGATACTAATAATAACAATAACAATAACAATCAAAACAATCACAATAATAATAATAATACTAATAATAATTAATATATAATAACAATAATAAAATTAGAAAAGAAAACTACCTCACATGAAAAGAGTTTCAAAAAAAAAAAAAAGAAACTACCGTCCTCTGGACTCGATCTCGTGACCACATGCTCACACGCAAACACTCTCGACCATCCCACCAATTCTGATTCTCTGTACTAATATCGAATTTAAATTTTATATATAAACTGTTTTTCTTCTATTCCTCTTCTTCTCCACAAGTCTCACGGATTCAACAAAACATCAATAACCAAAAAAAAAAAAAAAAAAAAAATCAGGGTTCCTTTTAAAGCTTCAAAACATTACAGAAAAAAAATAATTTGGGTTCTAAAATAAAATAAAAAAACACTAAAGGCCTACTGCAGCGTCGGTTCTTGGAACAAAACAAAAAAAATTGATTTCGTAATAGATAACATTATAGATAATGTTTATAACACGAAATAGTTTTCTAAACATGTATAAAAACTACTGGAATCGTCAATTTGATCAGAAACATATACACGAACGCGAATTTGTCTCAAGAACAATTGTTGACTTTTTTTAAACTAAACTTTGACTACAAAATTCAAGATCGATATAAAGATTTGAGAGTTGAGATTTTGCAGATAGATTCAAAGAAAGATTTCTAACCTTTCTGCATTTTTAGATTTTGAAACTTTATTCGAAATTGAATTAAGAGAAAAAAAATTGGAGCGTGCAGAGAAGAAGAAAAAAAAAAATATCGCTGTGCTCTTTAATCCCATTGGATTTCCTTTTTATTTGATTTGCAATTATACATAATCATTTTGTAATAATAGAGATCGGTTGATAAAAAATGGAGAAAATGTCAACACAGGTTCACGAGTTTGGAGCAGGAAAGAAACAAAAAAAAAAATAATAATAATAGAGATAAAGGATACAGAGGTCAAGCGTATAATATAGATCCCTACTGTTTTTTTTAATTAATAATAATAATATATAATAAGAATACTATTAATATCTAATAATATTAATAAAATTAATAATAATGATAAATATAATATTAATGATAATAATAATTGTAAAAATGATAATAATAATAATAATAATAATAATAATAATAATAATAATAATAATAATACCATACTAATTATGATAATATTAATATTTTATCGATAATAATAATATTAGTAATAATAATCTAATTTATACATCCAATTTCATCTTTATATGATATAAAGTGATATTATGAATACAAATATTGATATTTGACGATACAAATAACATTACTACAACAACTATATTTGTATTTAAATTTAATTTATTAATATCATCTATTATTATGTAATATTTAATAATTATGTAATATGTATTGTAACATATACTGAATATTATATATTTATGCATTTTAATATAAATATATTATAATATTTATTTACATACTAATTATATTATACTTATGTATGTAATTATGAAAAATATAAATGTTTTATATATGTAAGTATTATATATATTTATTAAAATAGTACATTATTTCATCATAGATATATTATAAATTTCTACATATACATAATATAATAATTATGTATAAAATCATATATATATAGTTATATTTATGTATATATGTATACTACCATATATATAAAATCATGTTTTAAATGTTGAGTAGATGATTAATTATGTATATTAAACAATTAACTACAAAGTATAACATTGTACATTTAATATTTTGATAACGTTGGTAAAATATGTTTGAATCATTTATATACAATATACTATATATATTCAAAATGAAAATCTTTAGTTATTAAATGTTATCTTTTATAATAACAAAATTACTTAATAGTTCATTAATACTAATATAATTAGTTTTATATATAATTATTTATATTTACATTCTTAGTTACAATTAAAGGTTCGTGAATCGTCGGAAATAGTTAAAGGTCAAATGTTATCATGAAATAGTTCAAACATAATGAGACTCGGTTTAATAGACTTTGCTTATCGAGTCGAATCATATAAGATTATGTTTAAATTTGGTCGGAAATTCCCGGGTCATCACAGACATGCTACGAGCATGTGTTATTGATTTCGGAAACAGTTGGGATCGACATCTACCGTTAGCAGAATTTTCCTACAACAACAGCTACCATTCAAGCATTGAGATGGCGCCGTTTGAAGCACTTTATGGTAGAAAGTGCAGGTCTCCAATTTGTTGGAGTGAAGTGGGGGATAGACAGATTACGGGTCCGGAGATAATACAAGAAACTACCGAGAAGATCATCCAAATTCAACAACGGTTGAAAACCGCCCAAAGTCGACAAAAGAGCTACGCTGACATTAAAAGAAAAGATATAGAATTTCAAATTGGAGAGATGGTCATGCTTAAAGTTGCACCTTGGAAAGGTGTTGTTCGATTTGGTAAATGAGAGAAATTAAATCCAAGGTATATTGGACCATTCAAGATTATTGATCGTGTCGAACCAGTAGCTTACCGACTTGAGTTACCTCAACAACTTGCGGCTGTACATAACACTTTCCACGTCTCGAATTTGAAGAAATGTTTTGCTAAAGAAGATCTCACTATTCCGTTAGATGAAATCCAAATCAACGAAAAACTTCAATTTATCGAAGAACCCGTCGAAATAATGGATCGTGAGGTTAAAAGACTTAAGCAAAACAAGATACCGATTGTTAAGGTTCGATGAAATACTCGTAGAGGACCCGAGTTCACCTGGGAACGAGAAGATCGATGAAGAAGAAATACCCGCATTTATTTCCAGAAGATACGTCAACACCTCCAACTTCTTAAAATTTCGGGACGAAATTTATTTAACGGGTAGGTACTGTAGTGACCCGAACTTTTCAATGTTTATATATATATATTAAATGAAATTGTTATTTACATGATTAAGTGTTTCCAACATGTTAAGCAATCAAACTTGTTAAGACTTGATTAATTAAAATAGGTTTCATATAGACAATTGATCACCCAAGTTGACCGGTGATTCACGAACGTTAAAACTTGTAAAAACTATACGATGACATATATATGGTTATATATATAGTTAACATGATTTTATTATAAGTATGTATCTCATTAGGTATTTTAACAATGAGTTATATACATAAAAATGAGACTATTAATTTAAGAAACTCGAAAACGATATATATAACGATTATCGTTATAACAACGTCTTACTAGGTACATATGAATCATATTAAGATATTGATACACTTGGTTAATTATGTTAAATGATAAGTAAATATATTATTAAGTGTATTAACAATGAAATACATATGTAAAAATAAGACTACTAACTTAATGATTTCGAAACGAGACATATATGTAACGATTATCGTTGTAACGACATTTAACTGTATATACATCATACTAAGATATATTATATATCATAATATCATGATAATATAACAATTTAACATCTCATTTGTTATAATAAACAATGGGTTAACAACATTCAACAAGATCGTTAACCTAAAGGTTTCAAAACAACATTTACATGTAATGACTAACGATGACTTAACGACTCAGTTAAAATGTATATACATGTAGTGTTTTAATATGTATTCATAAACTTTTGAAAGACTTCAAGACGATTATCAAAATACTTCTACTTAACAAAAATGCTTACAATTACATCCTCGTTCAGTTTCATCAACAATTCTACTCGTATGCACCCGTATTCGTACTCGTACAATACACAGCTTTTAGATGTATGTACTATTGGTATATACACTCAAATGAACAGCTCTTAGCAGCCCATGTGAGTCACCTAACACATGTGGGAACCATCATTTGGCAACTAGCATGAAATATCTCATAAAATTACAAAAATATGAGTAATCATTCATGACTTATTTACATGAAAACAAAATTACATATCCTTTATATCTAATCCATACACCAACGACCAAAAACACCTACAAACACTTTCATTCTTCAATTTTCTTCATCTAATTGATCTCTCTCAAGTTCTATCTTCAAGTTCTAAGTGTTCTTCATAAATTCCAAAAGTTCTAGTTTCATAAAATCAAGAATACTTCCAAGATTGCAAGTTTACTTCCAAGTTTTCTAAATCCATTCTAAGTAATCATCCAAGATCAAGAAACCTTTGTTACTTACAGTAGGTTATCTTTCTAATACAAGGTAATAATCATATTCAAACTTTAATTCAATTTCTATAACTATAACAATCTTATTTCGAGTGGAAATCTTACTTGAAATTGTTTTCGTGTCATGATTCTGCTTCAAGAACTTTCAAGCCATCCAAGGATCCTTTGAAGCTAGATCTATTTTTCTCATTTCCAGTAGGTTTATCCAAGGAACTTGAGGTAGTAATGATGTTCATAACATCATTCGATTCATACATATAAAGCTATCTTATTCGAAGGTTTAAACTTGTAATCACTAGAACATAGTTTAGTTAATTCTAAACTTGTTCGCAAATAAAAGTTAATCCTTCTAACTTGACTTTTAAAATCAACTAAACACATGTTCTATATCTATATGATATGCTAACTTAATGATTTAAAACCTGGAAACACGAAAAACACCGTAAAACCGGATTTACGCCGTCGTAGTAACACCGCGGGCTGTTTTGGGTTAGTTAATTAAAAACTATGATAAACTTTGATTTAAAAGTTATTATTCTGAGAAAATGATTTTTATTATGAACATGAAACTATATCCAAAAATTATGGTTAAACTCAAAGTGGAAGTATGTTTTCTAAAATGGTCATCTAGACGTCGTTCTTTCGACTGAAATGACTACCTTTACAAAAACGACTTGTAACTTATTTTTCGGACTATAAACCTATACTTTTTCTGTTTAGATTCATAAAATATAGTTTAATATGAAACCATAGCAATTTGATTCACTCAAAACGGATTTAAAATGAAGAAGTTATGGGTAAAACAAGATTGGATAATTTTTCTCATTTTAGCTACGTGAAAATTGGTAACAAATCTATTCCAACCATAACTTAATGAACTTGTATCATATATTATGTAATCTTGAGATACCATAGACACGTATACAATGTTTCGACCTATCATGTCGACACATCTATATATATTTCGGAACAACCATAGACACTCTATATGTGAATGTTGGAGTTAGCTATACAGGGTTGAGGTTGATTCCAAAATATATATAGTTTGAGTTGTGATCAATACTGAGATATGTATACACTGGGCCGTGGATTGATTCAAGATAATATTTATCGATTTATTTCTGTACATCTAACTGTGGACAACTAGTTGTAGGTTACTAACGAGGACAGCTGACTTAATAAACTTAAAACATCAAAATATATTAAAAGTGTTGTAAATATATTTTGAACATACTTTGATATATATGTATATATTGTTATAGGTTCGTGAATCAACCAGTGGCCAAGTCTTACTTCCCGACGAAGAAAAAATCTGTGAAAGTGAGTTATAGTCCCACTTTTAAAATCTAATATTTTTGGGATGAGAATACATGCAGGTTTTATAAATGATTTACAAAATAGACACAAGTACGTGAAACTACATTCTATGGTTGAATTATCGAAATCAAATATGCCCCTTTTTATTAAGTCTGGTAATCTAAGAATTAGGGAACAGACACCCTAATTGACGCGAATCCTAAAGATAGATCTATTGGGCCTAACAAACCCCATCCAAAGTACCGGATGCTTTAGTACTTCGAAATTTATATCATATCCGAAGGGTGTCCCGGAATGATGGGGATATTCTTATATATGCATCTTGTTAATGTCGGTTACCAGGTGTTCACCATATGAATGATTTTTATCTCTATGTATGGGATGTGTATTGAAATATGAAATCTTGTGGTCTATTGTTACGATTTGATATATAGGTTAAACCTATAACTCACCAACATTTTTGTTGACGTTTAAAGCATGTTTATTCTCAGGTAAATACTAAGAGCTTCCGCTATTGCATACTAAAATAAGGATAAGATTTGGAGTCCATGTTTGTATGATATTGTGTAAAAACTACATTCAAGAAACTGATTTCGATGTAACATATTTGTATTGTAAACCATTATGTAATGGTCGTGTGTAAACAGGATATTTTAGATTATCATTATTTGATAATCTACGTAAAGCTTTTTAAACCTTTATTTATGAAATAAAGGTTATGGTTTGTTTTAAAAATGAATGCAGTCTTTGAAAAACGTCTCATATAGAGGTCAAAACCTCGCAACGAAATCAATTAATATGGAACGTTTTTAATCAATAAGAACGGGACATTTCAGTTTGCTACTGTTGCTGCCATCAAACTTATTCATCCCCCGCTCACTGGCTCGAACATGCTTCTGTGCAACTTCCAACGCCTGATGTAGAGTTTTTGGCAAGTCGTACCTTAACGCATGAACAAGTGCACTAAACCGCCGCTGATCCAGACAAAAAATAAAACCAGATAGTAGCTGAGATTCTGGACAATCAGGTATCTTCTGTGCTTCAAGTGTGTATCGCTTCATGAAATTACTCAAGGATTCATTGTGATGCATTGTGATCTCATGCGCATCAAGATACGTCAAAGTACAGCTTCGAAGGTTTTGATACTGCATAAAAAACTTTGCACGAAGGTCCAAATAACTAGTGATGCTTCTTGGCGGCAAGCTAGCAAACCATTCCCTTGCCATTTTCTGCAGCACCATTGGAAACATATGACAAGCTACCTCGTCATCCCAATGCTGCAACCTCATAGCGCCTTCAAACATGGTGAGGAAATCCTCAGGATCTGTTGTGCCATCATAAACTCCAATTGCAGGTATGCCAAGGTTCCTAGGCAACGAATACTTAGCAATTTGATCAATGAAACACTGAGTGGATTCTACCATAGCTGGTGGCTTTGTAGCTTGCTCTCCAGTAATAAGGGCGAAGAAATTATCTACAGCCACAGCACGGACGGCGGGCTGCGCTAAGCGTTGCTTATATTTTGCCGGAGCTGTCTGCTTAAGAATGTCATTCAAAAGCAACACTGCCTGCTTCTCTGACATGAACTCATCTTTGTCAGTTTGATCATCAGAGTCATTATTATCATAGCTCAGGTCATTATCATCCTCAGAATCATCAATAAGACTACCCAGCTTGTCAAGTAGCCTGGATAACCTGTATTTTGATATAGATTGCCTTTTCATGATTTGCTTGTCTTTGCCGTCCGCCATCCGCCGAAAAGGTATAAATGACAGACATCATCGTGGTTGCATCAATGGTCGTCGCTCTGGATTAGTAACAAAATTTGGAAGTCTTTTCGCACTTTTGGTTGTCGTTTCTTCGATTACTGGCCTTTTCTCCGAATTAGTTGCCAAATGTTTAAGCCTTTCCGCTGTTTCAGCAACTGTTTCTTCAATCGTACCATCTAGTGGTGGAACAGGTACATCTTCAGCAGTGATCATGTCGTCAGTTGATGGATTGTTGACTGCTTCAAGTACAAATGGAGCTTCAGTTGCTTTTGTTCCTTTTCCGTTTCGTGTGTTCTTTGCATTAGTGGATGGCGCCATTGTTAACACCTATTTTCTTATGAGGTAAGGCTTAGTGCATCAACAAGATACTAGAAGTAATCTAGCTTTAGGTGGGCGGAGTGTTGCCGATTGATTTTTACCCTTGGGAAATAATCCCTGCAGACCCGGTTCACAAGTGTAGAAACTTGTGGGGTGGCTTAATCAATCTATCGTCCGTAGAGTGTAAAAGTGCTAGCCGGATGACTTCTAGTGAGAGAAAGTAGAGAGAGAGAAGTGAAGTCTCAGCTCTCAAAGTTGACAGAATGTCTGAACTGTGTAAAATGACGACCCAAGGGGTCTATTTATAGTGTTAGATCCACGAGATTGCTCGGGGACACGTGTCAGATGATGATACGTTCTGTTACTTGTGATCCGAAATTTACGCTGAAGGTGCGTTCTCCGGCCAGGGCTTACGTGCTAGGCGGCCTTCAGGGCTTACGCATGACGGAGCAGCCTGTACAACGGAGAACGCTGGACGGATAACTCCACAAAACTGTTGTTTCCAGCCTTCCTGACGCTACTTTTATGCAACCATTATGCCTTTTATGCGTGTATACGATAGGATACACCATTAGCAGGGTACTAATCTACATCCTATAATCTATTTCTTATCGAAAATCCTTCATCTGATCATACGAGATGAATCCCTCAACCAGTTCGAATTCCTCGGATTCCGACAGCTATTCCGATATGGAGTTTCACCTAAGCTCCGAAAGCAGTATCACCAGAATGAATCAGCCAATCATCCATCCCCAATTCATCTGATGGGTTCGTAGTCGACTTAATCAATGGAGACGCACAGAAGGCGATCCCTTCCACTAACCGAATTCACCTCTTGATGAAGAACCTGAAGCACTTACTGGCGAACCTGTTCGTAACACCATTTTCACCCTCATTTCCCGAATATCTCGCCATGACTATATCATAACTCAGATTCTAAACCTTATTCATTCACCTGTTCTTACAGACAATCATCCCGGAGTAATAAGTCAATGAACTACGCGCCCGAGTTGTAGCCTTGAAAAATATGGTGCAAAACGTACCAGCTTCAGCAACATCAACGGCACCAACAATACCACCAACATCAATACCAGTACCACCAACAACCCAAGTTCGACATCTCACACCTCAACATCTCATTATGTACCTCGAGCATAATCATCAATCTGCGAATCGTTCTACATCATTTATCTTCATTTGACATAGCGATTATGTAATCTCTAATGTTTTAGAGATTATATATTCTTGTTCTAACGGTAAATCAAATGAGTTTCATATCATATTGACTCATTAAATCCATGATTACATCTGAAGAAAATATATATGTATATATATTTTTTCATAAAGACTGTAATTAAAAATTCTTTCGTACAAACTGTTAATGGTGAAAATATTTTAACGGGTAGGTAATACCCGAGGAATATTCAGATTTCACATTAATAAGTACACTGTACATACTTTGAAATCGAATTCAACAGTCATTTACTATCCTATTTACAATCACTGATATACGTATCCATTCACCGCAGAATAACCATTTTCATTCAATTTCATATTTGGATTTTGATCTATCAGAATCCAACAAGTGGCATAATGAAGAAAACGTTGGAAAAAATAAAATTTGTTAGAAACAAACAAATTAACTATGAGAAATTTTGTTAAGAATCCACGCTAACTGTTCCTAGCTAAATGATTACATTTTATTTATCGCAATTTAATTATCGCAATTTATATTCTCGCAATTTTATTTATTGTCATTTAATTTCTGTTATTTATTTTACGCACTTTATTTATCGTCATTTAAATACTGTTATTTACGCATTTAAATATCGGGACACGTATACAAGGTTTTGACATATCATATCGACGCATCTATATATATTATTTGAAATAACCATAGACACTCTATATGCAGTAATGCTAGAGTTAGCTATACAGGGTTGAGGTTGATTCTACAATAATATATATACTTTGAGTTGTGATCGAGTCTGAGACATGTACACGGGTCACGACACGTATTAATTAATTCGAATATTATATATTGACAACTGTGGACTATCAACTGAGGACTACCAACATTGGACAATTAAAATGAATTAAAATATTGATTAACATATGAAACTAAACAATTCTTCAAGTTTGCCACTTGATTTTGTTGGGATTTAACAAGTTTCAAAATGCTTAAAACATAATAAGAATCAAACTTAGCGGAAGCATGTAATTACCAATTTTAGACTTGTTAAACTTTAACCAATTAAAGTTAAATCCCAATTAGGATCAAGTTGTGAGACATACTTACAAACTACAAGATAGATGAGAGATTATACTGTAGTGACCCGAACTTTTCCATGTTTATATATATATATTAAATGAAATTGTTATTTACATGATTAAGTGTTTCCAACATGTTAAGCAATCAAACTTGTTAACACTTGATTAATTGAAATAGGTTTCATATAGACAATTGACCACCCAAGTTGACCGGTGATTCACGAACGTTAATCTTGTAAAAACTATACGATGACATATATATGGTTATATATATAGTTAACATGATTTTATTATAAGTATGTATCTCATTAGGTATTTTAACAATGAGTTATATACATAAAAATGAGACTATTAATTTAAGAAACTCGAAAACGATATATATAACGATTATCGTTATAACAACGTCTTACTAGGTACATATGAATCATATTAAGATATTGATACACTTGGTTAATTATGTTAAATGATAAGTAAATATATTATTAAGTGTATTAACAATGAAATACATATGTAAAAATAAGACTACTAACTTAATGATTTCGAAACGAGACATATATGTAACGATTATCGTTGTAACGACATTTAACTGTATATATATCATACAAAGATATATTATATATCATAATATCATGATAATATAACAATTTAACATCTCATTTGTTATAATAAACAATGAGTTAACAACATTCAACAAGATTGAAATGATCCGTTCATATACATTATAAACGATTCACAATAGTTGATTACATTGCGAGGTATTTGACCTCTATATGATACATTTTACAAACATTGCATTCATTTTTTAAAAGACAAAATTTCTTTACATCGAAAATTGACAGGCATGCATACCATTTCATAATATCCACTATCCAACTATAAATTGATTTAATAATAATCTTTGATGAACTCAATGACTCGAATGCAACGTTCTTCGAAATATGCTATGAAAGACTCCAAGTAATATCTTTAAAATGAGCAAATGCACAGCGGAAGATTTCTTTAACACCTGAGAATAAACATGCTTTAAAGTGTCAACCAAAAGGTTGGTGAGTTCATTAGTTTATCATAATCATTTATTTCCATCATTTTAATAGACCACAAGAATTTCATTTCCAGTTCTCGTAAATATACGTCCCATGCATAGAGACAAAAATAATCATTCATATGGTGAACACCTGGTAATTGACATTAACTAGATACATATAAGAATATCCCCTATCATTCCGGGATCCTCCTTCGGACATGATATAAATTTCGAAGTACTAAAGCATCCGGTACTTTGGATGGGGTTTGTTGAAATGTCCCGTTCTTATTGATTAAAAACGTTCCATATTAATTGATTTCGTTGCGAGGTTTTGACCTCTATATGAGACATTTTTCAAAGACTGTATTCATTTTTAAAACAAACCATAACCTTTATTTCATAGATAAAGGTTTTAAAAAGCTTTACGTAGATTATCAAATAATGATAATCTAAAATATCCTGTTTACACACGACCATTACATAATGGTTTACAATACAAATATGTTACAACAAAATAAGTTTCTTGAATGCAGTTTTTACACAATATCATACAAGCATGGACTCCAAATCTCGTCCTTATTTAAGTATGCGACAGCTGAAGCTCTTAATAATCACCTGAGAATAAACATGCTTAAAACGTCAACAAAAATGTTGGTGAGTTATAGGTTTAACCTATATATATCAAATCATAATAATAGACCACAAGATTTCATATTTCAATACACATCCCATACATAGAGATAAAAATCATTCATATGGTGAACACCTGGTAACCGACATTAACAAGATGCATATATAAAAATATCCCCATCATTCCGGGACACCCTTCGGATATGATATAAATTTCGAAGTACTAAAGCATCCGGTACTTTGGATGGGGTTTGTTAGGCCCAATAGATCTATCTTTAGGATTCACGTCAATTAGGGTGTCTGTTCCCTAATTCTTAGATTACCAGACTTAATAAAAAGGGGCATATTCGATTTCGATAATTCAACCATAGAATGTAGTTTCACGTACTTGTGTCTATTTTGTAAATCATTTATAAAACCTGCATGTATTCTCATCCCAAAAATATTAGATTTTAAAAGTGGGACTATAACTCACTTTCACAGATTTTTACTTCGTCGGGAAGTAAGACTTTGCCACTGGTTGATTCACGAACCTATAACAATATATACATGTATATCAAAGTATGTTCAAAATATATTTACAACACTTTTAATATATTTTGATGTTTTAAGTTTATTAAGTCAGTTGTCCTCGTTAATAACCTACAACTAGTTGTCCACAGTTAGATGTACAGAAATAAATCGATAAATATTATCTTGAATCAATCCACGACCCAGTGTATATATATCTCAGTATTGATCACAACTCAAACTATATATATTTTGGAATCAACCTCAACCATGTATAGCTAACTCCAACATTCACATATAGAGTGTCTATGGTTGTTCCGAAATATATATAGATGTGTCGACATGATAGGTCGAAACATTGTATACGTGTCTATGGTATCTCAAGATTATATAATATACAATACAAGTTGATTAAGTTATGGTTGGAATAGATTTGTTACCAATTTTCACGTAGCTAAAATGAGAAAAATTATCCAATCTTTTTTTACCCATAACTTCTTCATTTTAAATCCGTTTTGAGTGAATCAAATTGCTATGGTTTCATATTGAACTCTATTTTATGAATCTAAACAGAAAAAGTATAGGTTTATAGTCGGAAAAATAAGTTACAAGTCGTTTTTGTAAAGGTAGTCATTTCAGTCGAAAGAACGACGTCTAGATGACCATTTTAGAAAACATACTTCCACTTTGAGTTTAACCATAATTTTTGGATATAGTTTCATGTTCATAATAAAAATCATTTTCTCAGAATAACAACTTTTAAATCAAAGTTTA
The DNA here is from genome assembly GCF_046630445.1 of Rutidosis leptorrhynchoides. Classification (NCBI taxonomy): domain Eukaryota; kingdom Viridiplantae; phylum Streptophyta; class Magnoliopsida; order Asterales; family Asteraceae; genus Rutidosis; species Rutidosis leptorrhynchoides. Next base: position 178,985,287 of record NC_092342.1, on the reverse strand, counting down.
TCATAGTTTTTAATTAACTAACCCAAAACAGCCCGCGGTGTTACTACGACGGCGTAAATCCGGTTTTACGGTGTTTTTCGTGTTTCCAGGTTTTAAATCATTAAGTTAGCATATCATATAGATATAAAACATGTGTTTAGTTGATTTTAAAAGTCAAGTTAGAAGGATTAACTTTTGTTTGCGAACGAGTTTAGAATTAACTAAACTATGTTCTAGTGATTACAAGTTTAAACCTTCGAATAAGATAGCTTTATATGTATGAATCGAATGATGTTATGAACATCATTACTACCTTAAGTTCCTTGGATAAACCTACTGGAAAATAGAAAAATGGATCTAGCTTCAATGGATCCTTGGATGGCTCGAAGTTCTTGAAGCAGAATCATGACACGAAAACAAGTTCAAGTAAGATCATCACTTGAAATAAGATTGTTATAGTTATAGAAATTGAACCAAAGTTTGAATATGATTATTACCTTGTATTAGAATGATAACCTACTGTAAGAAACAAAGATTTCTTGAGGTTGGATGATCACCTTACAAGATTGGAAGTGCGCTAGCAAACTTGAAAGTATTCTTGATTTTATGAAACTAGAACTTTTGGAATTTATGAAGAACACTTAGAACTTGAAGATAGAACTTGAGAGAGATCAATTAGATGAAGAAAATTGAAGAATGAAAGTGTTTGTAGGTGTTTTTGGTCGTTGGTGTATGGATTAGATATAAAGGATATGTAATTTTGTTTTCATGTAAATAAGTCATGAATGATTACTCATATTTTTGTAATTTTATGAGATATTTCATGCTAGTTGCCAAATGATGGTTCCCACATGTGTTAGGTGACTCACATGTGTGAAGACCCGTCCTAATCCATCCGGACGAAGTCCATATCGATTATAAACGATTCACAACAGTTGATTACATCGCGAGATACTTGACCTCTATATGATACATTTTACAAACATTGCATTCGTTTTTGAAAAGACAAACTTTCATTACATCGAAAGTTGACAGGCATGCATACCATTTCATAATATATCCAACTATAATTGACTTGATAATAATCTTGATGAACTCGACGACTCGAATGCAACGTCTTTTGAAATATGCCATGAATGACTCCAAGTAATATCTATAAAATGAGCAAATACACAGCGGAAGATTTCTTTCGTACCTGAGAATAAACATGCTTTAAAGTGTCAACCAAAAGGTTGGTGAGTTCATTAGTTTAACTTAAACAATCGTTTCCATCATTTTAATAGACCACAAGATTTCAGATTTCCATTTCTCATAAACATACGTCCCATGCATAGAGACAAAAATATCATTCATATGGATTGAACACCTGGTAACCGACATTAACAATATGCATATATAAGAATATCCCCATCATTCCGGGATCCTCCTTCGGACATGATATAAATTTCGAAGTACTAAAACATCCGGTACTTTGGATGGGGCTTGTTGGGCCCGATAGATCTATCTTTAGGATTCGCGTCAATTAGGGTGTCTGTTCCCTAATTCTTAGATTACCAGACTTAATAAAAAGGGGCATATTCGACTTCGATAATCCAACCATAGAATGTAGTTTCACGTACTTGTGTCAATTTCGTAAAACAGTTATAAAAGTTGCGCATGTATTCTCAGCCCAAAAATATAAAGGGTAAAAAGGCAAATGAAACTCACGATACTGTATTTTGTAGTAAAAATACATATGACGTCATTGAACAATGCAGGGTTGGCCTCGGATTCACGAACCTATATCAATTGTGTATATATTAATACGTATAATGTAAGTTACAAAATTTCATTTATTAATATGTATTATTTATATATTATAGTTTTGTAGAATTTATTCTAACCTTTATTTTAAAACGTATACTTATATTATATTTTAAGTTATATTTTATATATATATATCGATTTTATGTATATATATCTATAATGATTTACGTTTATATAAATAGTGACATTAATATATTTATATACATATATTTGTGGTTAGTATTGTATTTATGAAATTTTATTAGTTTGTTATGTGAATTATTAATACAATCCTAGTATATACCATAAGTATATATATAGTGTACAAAAGATTTATTTGTTAAAATAATAATTTAGATAATAATGATTTACTAATAATAATAATAATTTTATTAATAATGATAATACTAATAGCAAAAAAAATGAAAATGATAACTGTTAATGATACTAATAATAATAACTCAAAAATAATATTAATACTAATACCATACTTATGTTAATAATAAGGGTTCTAATATTTATAAAATGATAAATGATAATCATAATAATACTAGTAAATATTAATGATGATACTGATAAATATGATATTATTAATTGTAAATGTACTGATGATACTATTATTTATAAACCGGTACAAATTCTAATATTGATGATAATAATATATTTTTATTTCCTTCATAATAATAATAATGATAATCATAATCCTAATGATGATAAAATACTAAAATGATAAGTTTATTACTAATAATAATATTATTAATACCTATCATAATAATAATAGTAATGTCTATAATACTTTCAAATATGATAACAAGTATGATACTAATAATAACAATAACAATAACAATCAAAACAATCACAATAATAATAATAATACTAATAATAATTAATATATAATAACAATAATAAAATTAGAAAAGAAAACTACCTCACATGAAAAGAGTTTCAAAAAAAAAAAAGAAACTACCGTCCTCTGGACTCGATCTCGTGACCACATGCTCACACGCAAACACTCTCGACCATCCCACCAATTCTGATTCTCTGTACTAATATCGAATTTAAATTTTATATATAAACTGTTTTTCTTCTATTCCTCTTCTTCTCCACAAGTCTCATGGATTCAACAAAACATCAATAACCCAAAAAAAAAAAAAAAAAAAAAATCAGGGTTCCTTTTAAAGCTTCAAAACATTACAGAAAAAAAATAATTTGGGTTCTAAAATAAAATAAAAAAACACTAAAGGCCTACTGCAACGTCGGTTCTTGGAACAAAACAAAAAAAATTGATTTCGTAATAGATAACATTATAGATAATGTTTATAACACGAAATAGTTTTCTAAACATGTATAAAAACTACTGGAATCGTCAATTTGATCAGAAACATATACACGAACGCGAATTTGTCTCAAGAACAATTGTTGACTTTTTTTAAACTAAACTTTGACTTCAAAATTCAAGATCGATATAAAGATTTGAGAGTTGAGATTTTGCAGATAGATTCAAAGAAAGATTTCTAACCTTTCTGCATTTTTAGATTTTGAAACTTTATTCGAAATTGAATTAAGAGAAAAAAAAATTAGAGCGTGCAGAGAAGAAGAAAAAAAAATATCGCTGTGCTCTTTAATCCCATTGGATTTCCTTTTTATTTGATTTGCAATTATACATAATCATTTTGTAATAATAGAGATCGGTTGATAAAAAATGGAGAAAATGTCAACACATGTTCACGAGTTTGGAGCAGGAAAGAAACAAAAAAAATAATAATAATAGAGATAAAGGATACAGAGGTCAAGCGTATAATATAGATCCCTACTGTTTTTTTTAATTAATAATAATAATATATAATAACAATACTATTAATATCTAATAATATTAATAAAATTAATAATAATGATAAATATAATATTAATGATAATAATAATTGTAAAAATGATAATAATAATAATAATAATAATAATAATAATAATAATAATAATAATACCACACTAATTATGATAATATTAATATTTTATTGATAATAATAATATTAGTAATAATAATCTAATTTATACATCCAATTTCATCTTTATATGATATAAAGTGATATTATGAATACAAATATTGATATTTGACGATACAAATAACATTACTACAACAACTATATTTGTATTTAAATTTAATTTATTAATATCATCTATTATTATGTAATATTTAATAATTATGTAATATGTATTGTAACATATACTGAATATTATATATTTATGCATTTTAATATAAATATATTATAATATTTATTTACATACTAATTATATTATACTTATGTATGTAATTATGAAAAATATAAATGTTTTATATATGTAAGTATTATATATATTTATTAAAATAGTACATTATTTCATCATAGATATATTATAAATTTCTACATATACATAATATAATAATTATGTATAAAATCATATATATATATAGTTATATTTATGTATATATGTATACTACCATATATATAAAATCATGTTTTAAATGTTGAGTAGATGATTAATTATGTATATTAAACAATTAACTACAAAGTATAACATTGTACATTTAATATTTTGATAACGTTGGTAAAATATGTTTGAATCATTTATATACAATATACTATATATATTCAAAATGAAAATCTTTAGTTATTAAATGTTATCTTTTATAATAACAAAATTACTTAATAGTTCATTAATACTAATATAATTAGTTTTATATATAATTATTTATATTTACATTCTTAGTTACAATTAAAGGTTCGTGAATCGTCGGAAATAGTTAAAGGTCAAATGTTATCATGAAATAGTTCAAACATAATGAGACTCGGTTTAATAGACTTTGCTTATCGAGTCGAATCATATAAGATTATGTTTAAATTTGGTCGGAAATTCCCGGGTCATCACAGTACCTACCCGTTAAAGAAATTTCGTCCCGAAATTTGAGTGAGGTCGTCATAGCTAACAATAAATATGTTTTCCTGACGAATATGAGTTGATAACTTGAGTTTTATCATCATTGAGTAATATGGATAAAAATAATTCAATTATTCGAAGAGTGCGAATGAAGCTATTCACAAAAGGATGAAATGAGAAACAAAGATTTGTTTTTAACTTTTGACGTAGTCAGGTTTGAATTTAGAAAATAAGGCGCGTCTTAACTTTTGACATTGCCTTGGTTAAATTCCGGAATTTAAGGGATTTAAAGAAAATCTTGAAGATCTATAAAATCTGATTCTTCGGGATTTATGGAAATTAAGATCTCTTTAATTAAATACGGTGATCTGCCCCGATTACTACGTCTGATATTTCCAGTATAAATTAAGCTCTTCCTTTCCATTATTCTCACCATTCTTATACTTTCTTTCTTAGTTCATACATCCAAAAGATTCTGAAAATGATTAATCCAGTTCTGATCCTTGTCCTCATCCTTACTATCGCAACAATCATTCTCCTTTTCCAACTTCCACCAGAGGAATCTGCTTTCTTCTACTTCGCCCTCGGGATTATAATGTTTTTAATTCTCCCGTGTCTTTATGTTGCGATAAACATTGATATACACGGTTTGTAATTTATGTGTTGTTATCGGACTTTATATTCTCCCTTATATTTCAAAGCTCTATGCTTTTGTTTTCTCTTCCCGACTTCAAGTCAAGCGAATAATGGTCCAGAATTTATAGATATAGAGTTTCGAATGATTATAATGTTCTAAGCATGAAGGAACGTGATAGCACGATTTGATTTTCAAATTTATCAACATCACGGAAGATAGAACCATCAAGAATACATTTTCTTGATTTGTTACGGAGTTAAGTAGGATGAAAGAGTTATGTAACATGACACATGATGACGTTATGATCTGTGAATCATCACGTTTCATTTAGAAACTCAGCATGACTTACTGTAATATAATCACGTTGATCAAGTGTCATTATATTATACTAACTCATGCATCAGTTCCCATCATTACTACAATAACATTCATATTTTAAGCTTGAAAATTTACAGAATATAGAAACTAACAGTTTCTATATGATGTAATACTGATAGCACGAAAAGATTAATGATTTCAGATAAGAATAGTTATAAAAATATCTCCAGAAATATGGAGGATATTTATAATGAAAGGTACGATAATATCTCAGAATATCTAAGATCAGAGGATGATAGAAACTATTGTCTGCAAGGGTTTAGAGTAAGGAGCAAGTTATTCACTATAGACTTTAGCAGACATTGAATTATTTGGATTCTTTGAAGTCAAACTTATTCTTTGTGATTTATCCACGGCTTTCTTCATAGTTTCGCATAATCTGCTTTTCGGTACTATATTTTCTATTGAATGTTTCCAATATATTGATACACAGGAAGTACGAAGAGGTATATAATTTCGGACGAGAATATTTATGAAAATATCCTCAGAAATATCAAAGATATTGATGATGATATTTTGGAATTTCTAAGTTCGACGGTTGATGGAGAAAGATTTTCCGCAAGATTTTAACATGACTTCGGAGCAAGATATTCTCTAAAGATTTCAACGGATCCAGAATTACCTGAATCCTTTGAATATAGGATTTGGTCCTTGTATTTGTCCTTGGTCTCCTTCATGGGTAACTCAATCTGTTTTTCAATACCCAATTTTCTATCGAGCGTTCCTAACACTCCTTTCTTTATCATCAAACTTTTGTCCGTTTAGACCATCTACCATTTTTCTGTTTCCTCTGCATTTAATGCTATGATATCTGAATCATCGGTTATTAATCCGAGGTGGTTTAAGGAGAATTGTGTTTTTAGATGATTAAACGCTGATGGTAATATGATGGAATATGAAAGGTTACCTGGTAACAATAAAAGAGCACGCGTATATATAAACGTTATAATAAGGTTGTTTCGTACGAAAAGTCGAAGTTGACTTGTTGGAGTTGTGACAAAATTGGCTAATTTTGAAAAGGGATCGCAAAGTTGTTTTTGTTAATAAATGCCAAAGGATCTGACGCGGCTACGTGTTGAACTTTTACTCAATTGCCGAGAGTTTCTCAGGTGCATAACTATATGCATAAATCTTTCCTTCCGTAGATGAAGTGCGGTTGATTCATCCTATCGATTGAGGTGTTTTCAAGAATCATGAAAGGTTTGAACGCAGAATGTAATAGTGAAGATACAAATGAGGTTTAAGACGAAATCAAGTGGCAAACTTGAAGAATTGTTTAGTTTCATATGTTATATTCAATATTTTAATTCATTTTAATTGTCCAATGTTATTAGTCCACAGTCGATAGTCCACAGTTGACAGTGCAATCATTCATATATAGTTTAATATATAATATTTGAATTAATTAATACGTATCGTGACCCGTGTACATGTCTCAGACTCGATCACAACTCAAAGTATATATATTATTATAGAATCAACCTCAACCCTGTATAGAGAACTCGATCATTACTGCATATAGAGTGTCTATGGTGATTCCAAATAATATATATAGATGTGTCGATATGATATGTCAAAACCTTGTATACGTGTCCCGATATTTAAAGTGCGTAAAATAAATAACAGAAATTAAATGACGATAAATAAAGTGCGTAAAGTAAATAACATAAATTAAATGACAATAAATAAAATTGCGAGAATATAAATTGCGATAAAATAAATTGCGATAAATAAATTGCGATAAATAAAATGTAATACGGAATTAACAGTTAGCTAGGATTTTGTTAGCGTGGTTTCTTAATAAAATTTAATATTGTTAATTAGTCTGTTTCTAATCAATTTTTATTGTGTCCATTATTTCTTCATTATGCCACTTGTTGGATTCTGATAGGTCAAAATTCAAATATGAAATTGAATTTGAATGAAAATAGTTATTCTTTGGTGAACGGATAAGTATCCCGGTGGTTGTAAATAGGATAGTGAATAACTGTTGAATCAGATTCGAAGAATATACAGTGTAACTTATTAATGTGAAATTTAAATATTCCTCGGGTATTACCTACCCGTTAAAATATTTTTATTATTAACAGTTTGTACAAAAGAATTTTTAATTACAATCTTTATGAAAACATATATACATATATATTTTCTTCAGATGTAATCATGAATTTAATGAGTTAACATGATATTAAACTCATTTAGTTTTCAGTTGGAACTAGAATAAATAATCTCTAAAACATTAGAGATTACATAATCACCATGTCGAACGAAGATAACTGATGTAGAATGTCATGTAGAATGATGATTATACTCGAGGTATAGATTGAGATGTTGAGGCATGTGATATTGAAATTTGGGTTGTTGGTGGTACCGTTGGTGCCGGTGATTTGGATGAAGCTGGTACGTTTTGCACCATATTTTCCAAGACTACAACTTATGCGCGAAGTTCGTTAACTTCTTCTATTACACCGGGATGATTGTCGGTTCGGACGAGCGGATGAATGAGGTTTAGAATCTGAGATAGTATATGATCGTGATGAGATACTTTGGAAATGAGAGAGAAAATGGTGTCTCGAACAGGTTCGCCGGTAAACGTTTTAGGTCCATTGTCAAGAGGTGAATTTGGTTAGTGGAAATGATCGCCTTCTTCGCGTTTCCATTGATTAAGTCGACTACGAACCCATCTCCAATTCATTCAGAATAGATGATGGCTAATTGATCGATTCATTCCGGTTACTCTGCTTTCGGAGCTCGAGTGGAAATCCATATCGAAATAGCTGTCGGAATAACTATCGAAATAGCTATCGAAATCAGATGGACTCGAACTGGTTGAGGGATTCATCTCGTACGATCAGATGAAGGATTTTCGATAAGAAATAGATTATAGGATGTAGATTAGTACCCTGCAATACATAATTTACATATGCATATATAATACTAAAATCCCATAAGCTACGGAGGAATCTACGGAAGCTGTCAGGCAAAGGTAACAATAACAGATACGCTAAGATATGAATTTAACTATACACTGTCTATGCAATAAAGGCAGTAAGACGTGTCTTAGACTTTAAGGATGATAAGTAAATAATTTTTCGACACTAAATGATAAGCAAAACTTTTGACATGCAAACACGGTCGAAGTCCAGACTCATTAATGCATTCTAACGACTATCAGTTAGACTCACTAATGCAAGACCTGGTTCGCTAAGAAAACCTGGCTCTGATACCAACTGTGAAGACCCGTCCTAATCCATCCGGACGAAGTCCATATCGATTATAAACGATTCACAACAGTTGATTACATCGCGAGATACTTGACCTCTATATGATACATTTTACAAACATTGCATTCGTTTTTGAAAAGACAAACTTTCATTACATCGAAAGTTGACAGGCATGCATACCATTTCATAATATATCCAACTATAATTGACTTGATAATAATCTTGATGAACTCGACGACTCGAATGCAACGTCTTTTGAAATATGCCATGAATGACTCCAAGTAATATCTATAAAATGAGCAAATACACAGCGGAAGATTTCTTTCGTACCTGAGAATAAACATGCTTTAAAGTGTCAACCAAAAGGTTGGTGAGTTCATTAGTTTAACTTAAACAATCGTTTCCATCATTTTAATAGACCACAAGATTTCAGATTTCCATTTCTCATAAACATACGTCCCATGCATAGAGACAAAAATATCATTCATATGGATTGAACACCTGGTAACCGACATTAACAATATGCATATATAAGAATATCCCCATCATTCCGGGATCCTCCTTCGGACATGATATAAATTTCGAAGTACTAAAACATCCGGTACTTTGGATGGGGCTTGTTGGGCCCGATAGATCTATCTTTAGGATTCGCGTCAATTAGGGTGTCTGTTCCCTAATTCTTAGATTACCAGACTTAATAAAAAGGGGCATATTCGACTTCGATAATCCAACCATAGAATGTAGTTTCACGTACTTGTGTCAATTTCGTAAAACAGTTATAAAAGTTGCGCATGTATTCTCAGCCCAAAAATATAAAGGGTAAAAAGGCAAATGAAACTCACGATACTGTATTTTGTAGTAAAAATACATATGACGTCATTGAACAATGCAGGGTTGGCCTCGGATTCACGAACCTATATCAATTGTGTATATATTAATACGTATAATGTAAGTTATAAAATTTCATTTATTAATATGTATTATTTATATATTATAGTTTTGTAGAATTTATTCTAACCTTTATTTTAAAACGTATACTTATATTATATTTTAAGTTATATTTTATATATATATATCGATTTTATGTATATATATCTATAATGATTTACGTTTATATAAATAGTGACATTAATATATTTATATACATATATTTGTGGTTAGTATTGTATTTATGAAATTTTATTAGTTTGTTATGTGAATTATTAATACAATCCTAGTATATACCATAAGTATATATATAGTGTACAAAAGATTTATTTGTTAAAATAATAATTTAGATAATAATGATTTACTAATAATAATAATAATTTTATTAATAATGATAATACTAATAGCAAAAAAAATGAAAATGATAACTGTTAATGATACTAATAATAATAACTCAAAAATAATATTAATACTAATACCATACTTATGTTAATAATAAGGGTTCTAATATTTATAAAATGATAAATGATAATCATAATAATACTAGTAAATATTAATGATGATACTGATAAATATGATATTATTAATTGTAAATGTACTGATGATACTATTATTTATAAACCGGTACAAATTCTAATATTGATGATAATAATATATTTTTATTTCCTTCATAATAATAATAATGATAATCATAATCCTAATGATGATAAAATACTAAAATGATAAGTTTATTACTAATAATAATATTATTAATACCTATCATAATAATAATAGTAATGTCTATAATACTTTCAAATATGATAACAAGTATGATACTAATAATAACAATAACAATAACAATCAAAACAATCACAATAATAATAATAATACTAATAATAATTAATATATAATAACAATAATAAAATTAGAAAAGAAAACTACCTCACATGAAAAGAGTTTCAAAAAAAAAAAGAAACTACCGTCCTCTGGACTCGATCTCGTGACCACATGCTCACACGCAAACACTCTCGACCATCCCACCAATTCTGATTCTCTGTACTAATATCGAATTTAAATTTTATATATAAACTGTTTTTCTTCTATTCCTCTTCTTCTCCACAAGTCTCATGGATTCAACAAAACATCAATAACCCAAAAAAAAAAAAAAAAAAAAAATCAGGGTTCCTTTTAAAGCTTCAAAACATTACAGAAAAAAAATAATTTGGGTTCTAAAATAAAATAAAAAAACACTAAAGGCCTACTGCAACGTCGGTTCTTGGAACAAAACAAAAAAAATTGATTTCGTAATAGATAACATTATAGATAATGTTTATAACACGAAATAGTTTTCTAAACATGTATAAAAACTACTGGAATCGTCAATTTGATCAGAAACATATACACGAACGCGAATTTGTCTCAAGAACAATTGTTGACTTTTTTTAAACTAAACTTTGACTTCAAAATTCAAGATCGATATAAAGATTTGAGAGTTGAGATTTTGCAGATAGATTCAAAGAAAGATTTCTAACCTTTCTGCATTTTTAGATTTTGAAACTTTATTCGAAATTGAATTAAGAGAAAAAAAAATTAGAGCGTGCAGAGAAGAAGAAAAAAAAATATCGCTGTGCTCTTTAATCCCATTGGATTTCCTTTTTATTTGATTTGCAATTATACATAATCATTTTGTAATAATAGAGATCGGTTGATAAAAAATGGAGAAAATGTCAACACATGTTCACGAGTTTGGAGCAGGAAAGAAACAAAAAAAATAATAATAATAGAGATAAAGGATACAGAGGTCAAGCGTATAATATAGATCCCTACTGTTTTTTTTAATTAATAATAATAATATATAATAACAATACTATTAATATCTAATAATATTAATAAAATTAATAATAATGATAAATATAATATTAATGATAATAATAATTGTAAAAATGATAATAATAATAATAATAATAATAATAATAATAATAATAATAATACCACACTAATTATGATAATATTAATATTTTATTGATAATAATAATATTAGTAATAATAATCTAATTTATACATCCAATTTCATCTTTATATGATATAAAGTGATATTATGAATACAAATATTGATATTTGACGATACAAATAACATTACTACAACAACTATATTTGTATTTAAATTTAATTTATTAATATCATCTATTATTATGTAATATTTAATAATTATGTAATATGTATTGTAACATATACTGAATATTATATATTTATGCATTTTAATATAAATATATTATAATATTTATTTACATACTAATTATATTATACTTATGTATGTAATTATGAAAAATATAAATGTTTTATATATGTAAGTATTATATATATTTATTAAAATAGTACATTATTTCATCATAGATATATTATAAATTTCTACATATACATAATATAATAATTATGTATAAAATCATATATATATATAGTTATATTTATGTATATATGTATACTACCATATATATAAAATCATGTTTTAAATGTTGAGTAGATGATTAATTATGTATATTAAACAATTAACTACAAAGTATAACATTGTACATTTAATATTTTGATAACGTTGGTAAAATATGTTTGAATCATTTATATACAATATACTATATATATTCAAAATGAAAATCTTTAGTTATTAAATGTTATCTTTTATAATAACAAAATTACTTAATAGTTCATTAATACTAATATAATTAGTTTTATATATAATTATTTATATTTACATTCTTAGTTACAATTAAAGGTTCGTGAATCGTCGGAAATAGTTAAAGGTCAAATGTTATCATGAAATAGTTCAAACATAATGAGACTCGGTTTAATAGACTTTGCTTATCGAGTCGAATCATATAAGATTATGTTTAAATTTGGTCGGAAATTCCCGGGTCATCACAGTACCTACCCGTTAAAGAAATTTCGTCCCGAAATTTGAGTGAGGTCGTCATAGCTAACAATAAATATGTTTTCCTGACGAATATGAGTTGATAACTTGAGTTTTATCATCATTGAGTAATATGGATAAAAATAATTCAATTATTCGAAGAGTGCGAATGAAGCTATTCACAAAAGGATGAAATGAGAAACAAAGATTTGTTTTTAACTTTTGACGTAGTCAGGTTTGAATTTAGAAAATAAGGCGCGTCTTAACTTTTGACATTGCCTTGGTTAAATTCCGGAATTTAAGGGATTTAAAGAAAATCTTGAAGATCTATAAAATCTGATTCTTCGGGATTTATGGAAATTAAGATCTCTTTAATTAAATACGGTGATCTGCCCCGATTACTACGTCTGATATTTCCAGTATAAATTAAGCTCTTCCTTTCCATTATTCTCACCATTCTTATACTTTCTTTCTTAGTTCATACATCCAAAAGATTCTGAAAATGATTAATCCAGTTCTGATCCTTGTCCTCATCCTTACTATCGCAACAATCATTCTCCTTTTCCAACTTCCACCAGAGGAATCTGCTTTCTTCTACTTCGCCCTCGGGATTATAATGTTTTTAATTCTCCCGTGTCTTTATGTTGCGATAAACATTGATATACACGGTTTGTAATTTATGTGTTGTTATCGGACTTTATATTCTCCCTTATATTTCAAAGCTCTATGCTTTTGTTTTCTCTTCCCGACTTCAAGTCAAGCGAATAATGGTCCAGAATTTATAGATATAGAGTTTCGAATGATTATAATGTTCTAAGCATGAAGGAACGTGATAGCACGATTTGATTTTCAAATTTATCAACATCACGGAAGATAGAACCATCAAGAATACATTTTCTTGATTTGTTACGGAGTTAAGTAGGATGAAAGAGTTATGTAACATGACACATGATGACGTTATGATCTGTGAATCATCACGTTTCATTTAGAAACTCAGCATGACTTACTGTAATATAATCACGTTGATCAAGTGTCATTATATTATACTAACTCATGCATCAGTTCCCATCATTACTACAATAACATTCATATTTTAAGCTTGAAAATTTACAGAATATAGAAACTAACAGTTTCTATATGATGTAATACTGATAGCACGAAAAGATTAATGATTTCAGATAAGAATAGTTATAAAAATATCTCCAGAAATATGGAGGATATTTATAATGAAAGGTACGATAATATCTCAGAATATCTAAGATCAGAGGATGATAGAAACTATTGTCTGCAAGGGTTTAGAGTAAGGAGCAAGTTATTCACTATAGACTTTAGCAGACATTGAATTATTTGGATTCTTTGAAGTCAAACTTATTCTTTGTGATTTATCCACGGCTTTCTTCATAGTTTCGCATAATCTGCTTTTCGGTACTATATTTTCTATTGAATGTTTCCAATATATTGATACACAGGAAGTACGAAGAGGTATATAATTTCGGACGAGAATATTTATGAAAATATCCTCAGAAATATCAAAGATATTGATGATGATATTTTGGAATTTCTAAGTTCGACGGTTGATGGAGAAAGATTTTCCGCAAGATTTTAACATGACTTCGGAGCAAGATATTCTCTAAAGATTTCAACGGATCCAGAATTACCTGAATCCTTTGAATATAGGATTTGGTCCTTGTATTTGTCCTTGGTCTCCTTCATGGGTAACTCAATCTGTTTTTCAATACCCAATTTTCTATCGAGCGTTCCTAACACTCCTTTCTTTATCATCAAACTTTTGTCCGTTTAGACCATCTACCATTTTTCTGTTTCCTCTGCATTTAATGCTATGATATCTGAATCATCGGTTATTAATCCGAGGTGGTTTAAGGAGAATTGTGTTTTTAGATGATTAAACGCTGATGGTAATATGATGGAATATGAAAGGTTACCTGGTAACAATAAAAGAGCACGCGTATATATAAACGTTATAATAAGGTTGTTTCGTACGAAAAGTCGAAGTTGACTTGTTGGAGTTGTGACAAAATTGGCTAATTTTGAAAAGGGATCGCAAAGTTGTTTTTGTTAATAAATGCCAAAGGATCTGACGCGGCTACGTGTTGAACTTTTACTCAATTGCCGAGAGTTTCTCAGGTGCATAACTATATGCATAAATCTTTCCTTCCGTAGATGAAGTGCGGTTGATTCATCCTATCGATTGAGGTGTTTTCAAGAATCATGAAAGGTTTGAACGCAGAATGTAATAGTGAAGATACAAATGAGGTTTAAGACGAAATCAAGTGGCAAACTTGAAGAATTGTTTAGTTTCATATGTTATATTCAATATTTTAATTCATTTTAATTGTCCAATGTTATTAGTCCACAGTCGATAGTCCACAGTTGACAGTGCAATCATTCATATATAGTTTAATATATAATATTTGAATTAATTAATACGTATCGTGACCCGTGTACATGTCTCAGACTCGATCACAACTCAAAGTATATATATTATTATAGAATCAACCTCAACCCTGTATAGAGAACTCGATCATTACTGCATATAGAGTGTCTATGGTGATTCCAAATAATATATATAGATGTGTCGATATGATATGTCAAAACCTTGTATACGTGTCCCGATATTTAAAGTGCGTAAAATAAATAACAGAAATTAAATGACGATAAATAAAGTGCGTAAAGTAAATAACATAAATTAAATGACAATAAATAAAATTGCGAGAATATAAATTGCGATAAAATAAATTGCGATAAATAAATTGCGATAAATAAAATGTAATACGGAATTAACAGTTAGCTAGGATTTTGTTAGCGTGGTTTCTTAATAAAATTTAATATTGTTAATTAGTCTGTTTCTAATCAATTTTTATTGTGTCCATTATTTCTTCATTATGCCACTTGTTGGATTCTGATAGGTCAAAATTCAAATATGAAATTGAATTTGAATGAAAATAGTTATTCTTTGGTGAACGGATAAGTATCCCGGTGGTTGTAAATAGGATAGTGAATAACTGTTGAATCAGATTCGAAGAATATACAGTGTAACTTATTAATGTGAAATTTAAATATTCCTCGGGTATTACCTACCCGTTAAAATATTTTTATTATTAACAGTTTGTACAAAAGAATTTTTAATTACAATCTTTATGAAAACATATATACATATATATTTTCTTCAGATGTAATCATGAATTTAATGAGTTAACATGATATTAAACTCATTTAGTTTTCAGTTGGAACTAGAATAAATAATCTCTAAAACATTAGAGATTACATAATCACCATGTCGAACGAAGATAACTGATGTAGAATGTCATGTAGAATGATGATTATACTCGAGGTATAGATTGAGATGTTGAGGCATGTGATATTGAAATTTGGGTTGTTGGTGGTACCGTTGGTGCCGGTGATTTGGATGAAGCTGGTACGTTTTGCACCATATTTTCCAAGACTACAACTTATGCGCGAAGTTCGTTAACTTCTTCTATTACACCGGGATGATTGTCGGTTCGGACGAGCGGATGAATGAGGTTTAGAATCTGAGATAGTATATGATCGTGATGAGATACTTTGGAAATGAGAGAGAAAATGGTGTCTCGAACAGGTTCGCCGGTAAACGTTTTAGGTCCATTGTCAAGAGGTGAATTTGGTTAGTGGAAATGATCGCCTTCTTCGCGTTTCCATTGATTAAGTCGACTACGAACCCATCTCCAATTCATTCAGAATAGATGATGGCTAATTGATCGATTCATTCCGGTTACTCTGCTTTCGGAGCTCGAGTGGAAATCCATATCGAAATAGCTGTCGGAATAACTATCGAAATAGCTATCGAAATCAGATGGACTCGAACTGGTTGAGGGATTCATCTCGTACGATCAGATGAAGGATTTTCGATAAGAAATAGATTATAGGATGTAGATTAGTACCCTGCAATACATAATTTACATATGCATATATAATACTAAAATCCCATAAGCTACGGAGGAATCTACGGAAGCTGTCAGGCAAAGGTAACAATAACAGATACGCTAAGATATGAATTTAACTATACACTGTCTATGCAATAAAGGCAGTAAGACGTGTCTTAGACTTTAAGGATGATAAGTAAATAATTTTTCGACACTAAATGATAAGCAAAACTTTTGACATGCAAACACGGTCGAAGTCCAGACTCATTAATGCATTCTAACGACTATCAGTTAGACTCACTAATGCAAGACCTGGTTCGCTAAGAAAACCTGGCTCTGATACCAACTGTGAAGACCCGTCCTAATCCATCCGGACGAAGTCCATATCGATTATAAACGATTCACAACAGTTGATTACATCGCGAGATACTTGACCTCTATATGATACATTTTACAAACATTGCATTCGTTTTTGAAAAGACAAACTTTCATTACATCGAAAGTTGACAGGCATGCATACCATTTCATAATATATCCAACTATAATTGACTTGATAATAATCTTGATGAACTCGACGACTCGAATGCAACGTCTTTTGAAATATGCCATGAATGACTCCAAGTAATATCTATAAAATGAGCAAATACACAGCGGAAGATTTCTTTCGTACCTGAGAATAAACATGCTTTAAAGTGTCAACCAAAAGGTTGGTGAGTTCATTAGTTTAACTTAAACAATCGTTTCCATCATTTTAATAGACCACAAGATTTCAGATTTCCATTTCTCATAAACATACGTCCCATGCATAGAGACAAAAATATCATTCATATGGATTGAACACCTGGTAACCGACATTAACAATATGCATATATAAGAATATCCCCATCATTCCGGGATCCTCCTTCGGACATGATATAAATTTCGAAGTACTAAAACATCCGGTACTTTGGATGGGGCTTGTTGGGCCCGATAGATCTATCTTTAGGATTCGCGTCAATTAGGGTGTCTGTTCCCTAATTCTTAGATTACCAGACTTAATAAAAAGGGGCATATTCGACTTCGATAATCCAACCATAGAATGTAGTTTCACGTACTTGTGTCAATTTCGTAAAACAGTTATAAAAGTTGCGCATGTATTCTCAGCCCAAAAATATAAAGGGTAAAAAGGCAAATGAAACTCACGATACTGTATTTTGTAGTAAAAATACATATGACGTCATTGAACAATGCAGGGTTGGCCTCGGATTCACGAACCTATATCAATTGTGTATATATTAATACGTATAATGTAAGTTACAAAATTTCATTTATTAATATGTATTATTTATATATTATAGTTTTGTAGAATTTATTCTAACCTTTATTTTAAAACGTATACTTATATTATATTTTAAGTTATATTTTATATATATATATCGATTTTATGTATATATATCTATAATGATTTACGTTTATATAAATAGTGACATTAATATATTTATATACATATATTTGTGGTTAGTATTGTATTTATGAAATTTTATTAGTTTGTTATGTGAATTATTAATACAATCCTAGTATATACCATAAGTATATATATAGTGTACAAAAGATTTATTTGTTAAAATAATAATTTAGATAATAATGATTTACTAATAATAATAATAATTTTATTAATAATGATAATACTAATAGCAAAAAAAATGAAAATGATAACTGTTAATGATACTAATAATAATAACTCAAAAATAATATTAATACTAATACCATACTTATGTTAATAATAAGGGTTCTAATATTTATAAAATGATAAATGATAATCATAATAATACTAGTAAATATTAATGATGATACTGATAAATATGATATTATTAATTGTAAATGTACTGATGATACTATTATTTATAAACCGGTACAAATTCTAATATTGATGATAATAATATATTTTTATTTCCTTCATAATAATAATAATGATAATCATAATCCTAATGATGATAAAATACTAAAATGATAAGTTTATTACTAATAATAATATTATTAATACCTATCATAATAATAATAGTAATGTCTATAATACTTTCAAATATGATAACAAGTATGATACTAATAATAACAATAACAATAACAATCAAAACAATCACAATAATAATAATAATACTAATAATAATTAATATATAATAACAATAATAAAATTAGAAAAGAAAACTACCTCACATGAAAAGAGTTTCAAAAAAAAAAAAAGAAACTACCGTCCTCTGGACTCGATCTCGTGACCACATGCTCACACGCAAACACTCTCGACCATCCCACCAATTCTGATTCTCTGTACTAATATCGAATTTAAATTTTATATATAAACTGTTTTTCTTCTATTCCTCTTCTTCTCCACAAGTCTCATGGATTCAACAAAACATCAATAACCAAAAAAAAAAAAAAAAAAAAAAAAAAAAAAATCAGGGTTCCTTTTAAAGCTTCAAAACATTACAGAAAAAAAATAATTTGGGTTCTAAAATAAAATAAAAAAACACTAAAGGCCTACTGCAACGTCGGTTCTTGGAACAAAACAAAAAAAATTGATTTCGTAATAGATAACATTATAGATAATGTTTATAACACGAAATAGTTTTCTAAACATGTATAAAAACTACTGGAATCGTCAATTTGATCAGAAACATATACACGAACGCGAATTTGTCTCAAGAACAATTGTTGACTTTTTTTAAACTAAACTTTGACTTCAAAATTCAAGATCGATATAAAGATTTGAGAGTTGAGATTTTGCAGATAGATTCAAAGAAAGATTTCTAACCTTTCTGCATTTTTAGATTTTGAAACTTTATTCGAAATTGAATTAAGAGAAAAAAAAATTGGAGCGTGCAGAGAAGAAGAAAAAAAAAATATCGCTGTGCTCTTTAATCCCATTGGATTTCCTTTTTATTTGATTTGCAATTATACATAATCATTTTGTAATAATAGAGATCGGTTGATAAAAAATGGAGAAAATGTCAACACATGTTCACGAGTTTGGAGCAGGAAAGAAACAAAAAAAATAATAATAATAGAGATAAAGGATACAGAGGTCAAGCGTATAATATAGATCCCTACTGTTTTTTTTAATTAATAATAATAATATATAATAACAATACTATTAATATCTAATAATATTAATAAAATTAATAATAATGATAAATATAATATTAATGATAATAATAATTGTAAAAATGATAATAATAATAATAATAATAATAATAATAATAATAATAATAATAATAATAATACCACACTAATTATGATAATATTAATATTTTATCGATAATAATAATATTAGTAATAATAATCTAATTTATACATCCAATTTCATCTTTATATGATATAAAGTGATATTATGAATACAAATATTGATATTTGACGATACAAATAACATTACTACAACAACTATATTTGTATTTAAATTTAATTTATTAATATCATCTATTATTATGTAATATTTAATAATTATGTAATATGTATTGTAACATATACTGAATATTATATATTTATGCATTTTAATATAAATATATTATAATATTTATTTACATACTAATTATATTATACTTATGTATGTAATTATGAAAAATATAAATGTTTTATATATGTAAGTATTATATATATTTATTAAAATAGTACATTATTTCATCATAGATATATTATAAATTTCTACATATACATAATATAATAATTATGTATAAAATCATATATATATAGTTATATTTATGTATATATGTATACTACCATATATATAAAATCATGTTTTAAATGTTGAGTAGATGATTAATTATGTATATTAAACAATTAACTACAAAGTATAACATTGTACATTTAATATTTTGATAACGTTGGTAAAATATGTTTGAATCATTTATATACAATATACTATATATATTCAAAATGAAAATCTTTAGTTATTAAATGTTATCTTTTATAATAACAAAATTACTTAATAGTTCATTAATACTAATATAATTAGTTTTATATATAATTATTTATATTTACATTCTTAGTTACAATTAAAGGTTCGTGAATCGTCGGAAATAGTTAAAGGTCAAATGTTATCATGAAATAGTTCAAACATAATGAGACTCGGTTTAATAGACTTTGCTTATCGAGTCGAATCATATAAGATTATGTTTAAATTTGGTCGGAAATTCCCGGGTCATCACAACATGGGCTGCTAAGAGCTGATCATTGGAGTGTATATACCAATAGTACATACATCTAAAAGCTGTGTATTGTACGAGTACGAATACGGGTGCATACGAGTAGAATTGTTGATGAAACTGAACGAGGATGTAATTGTAAGCATTTTTATTAAGTAGAAGTATTTTGATAAGTGTATTGAAGTCTTTCAAAAGTGTATAAATACATATTAAAACACTACATGTATATACATTTTAACTGAGTCGTTAAGTCATCGTTAGTCGTTACATGTAAGTGTTGTTTTGAAACCTTTAGGTTAACGATCTTGTTAAATGTTGTTAACCCAATGTTTATAATATCAAATGAGATTTTAAATTATTATATTATCATGATATTATCATGTATGAATATCTCTTAATATGATATATATACATTAAATGTCTTTACAACGATAATCGTTACATATATGTCTCGTTTAAAAATCATTAAGTTAGTAGTCTTGTTTTTACATGTGTAGTTCATTGTTAATATACTTAATGATATATTTACTTATCATAGTATCATGTTAACTATATATATATATCCATATATATGTCATCATATAGTTTTTACAAGTTTTAACGTTCGTGAATCACCGGTCAACTTGGGTGGTCAATTGTCTATATGAAACATATTTCAATTAATCAAGTCTTAACAAGTTTGATTGCTTAACATGTTGGAAACATTTAATCATGTAAATATCAATCTCAATTAATATATATAAACATGGATAAGTTCGGGTCACTACAGTACCTACCCGTTAAATAAATTTCGTCCCGAAATTTTAAGTTGTTGAAGGTGTTGACGAATCTTCTGGAAATAGATGCGGGTATTTCTTCTTCATCTGATCTTCACGCTCCCAGGTGAACTCGGGTCCTCTACGAGCATTCCATCGAACCTTAACAATTGGTATCTTGTTTTGCTTAAGTCTTTTAACCTCACGATCCATTATTTCGACGGGTTCTTCGATGAATTGAAGTTTTTCGTTGATTTGGATTTCATCTAACGGAATAGTGAGATCTTCTTTAGCAAAACATTTCTTCAAATTCTAGACGTGGAAAGTGTTATGTACAGCCGCGAGTTATTGAGGTAACTCTAGTCGGTAAGCTACTGGTCCGACACGATCAATAATCTTGAATGGTCCAATATACCTTGGATTTAATTTCCCTCGTTTACCAAATCGAACAACGCCTTTCCAAGGTGCAACTTTAAGCATGACCATCTCTCCAATTTCAAATTCTATATCTTTTCTTTTAATGTCAGCGTAGCTCTTTTGTCGACTTTGGGCGGTTTTCAACCGTTGTTGAATTTGGATGATCTTCTCGGTAGTTTTTTGTATAATCTCCGGACCCGTAATCTGTCTATCCCCCACTTCACTCCAACAAATTGGAGACCTGCACTTTCTACCATAAAGTGCTTCAAACGGCGCCATCTCAATGCTTGAATGGTAGCTGTTGTTGTAGGAAAATTCTGCTAACGGTAGATGTCGATCCCAACTGTTTCCGAAATCAATAACACATGCTCGTAGCATGTCTTCAAGCGTTTGTATCGTCCTTTCGCTCTGCCCATCAGTTTGTGGATGATAGGCAGTACTCATGTCTAGACGAGTTCCTAATGCTTGCTGTAATGTCTGCCAGAATCTTGAAATAAATCTGCCATCCCTATCAGAGATAATAGAGATTGGTATTCCATGTCTGGAGATGACTTCCTTCAAATACAGTCGTGCTAACTTCTCCATCTTGTCATCTTCTCTTATTGGTAGGAAGTGTGCTGATTTGGTGAGACGATCAACTATTACCCAAATAGTATCAAAACCACTTGCAGTCCTTGGCAATTTAGTGATGAAATCCATGGTAATGTTTTCCCATTTCCATTCCGAGATTTCGGGTTGTTGAAGTAGACCTGATGGTTTCTGATGCTCAGCTTTGACCTTAGAACACGTCAAACATTCTCCTACGTATTTAGCAACATCGGCTTTCATACCCGGCCACCAAAAATGTTTCTTGAGATCCTTGTACATCTTCCCCGTTCCAGGATGTATTGAGTATCTGGTTTTATGAGCTTCTCTAAGTACCATTTCTCTCATATCTCCAAATTTTGGTACCCAAATCCTTTCAGCCCTATACCGGGTTCCGTCTTCCCGAATATTAAGATGCTTCTCCGATCCTTTGGGTATTTCATCCTTTAAATTTCCCTCTTTTAAAACTCCTTGTTGCGCCTCCTTTATTTGAGTAGTAATGTTATTATGAATCATTATATTCATAGATTTTACTCGAATGGGTTCTCTGTCCTTCCTGCTCAAGGCATCGGCTACCACATTTGCCTTCCCCGGGTGGTAACGAATCTCAAAGTCGTAATCATTCAATAATTCAATCCACCTACGCTGCCTCATATTCAGTTGTTTCTGATTAAATATGTGTTGAAGACTTTTGTGGTCGGTATATATAATACTTTTGACCCCATATAAGTAGTGCCTCCAAGTCTTTAATGCAAAAACAACCGCGCCTAATTCCAAATCATGCGTCGTATAATTTTGTTCGTGAATCTTCAATTGTCTAGATGCATAAGCAATCACCTTCATTCGTTGCATTAATACACAACCGAGACCTTGCTTTGATGCATCACAATAAATCACAAAATCATCATTCCCTTCAGGCAATGACAATATAGGTGCCGTAGTTAGCTTTTTCTTCAATAACTGAAACGCTTTCTCTTGTTCATCATTCCATTCAAATTTCTTCCCTTTATGCGTTAATGCAGTCAAGGGTTTTGCTATTCTAGAAAAGTCTTGGATGAACCTTCTGTAGTAACCAGCTAGTCCTAAAAACTGGCGTATGTGTTTCGGAGTTTTCGGGGTTTCCCACTTTTCAACAGTTTCTATCTTTGCCGGATCCACCTTAATACCTTCTTTGTTCACTATGTGACCGAGGAATTGAACTTCTTCCAACCAAAATGCACACTTTGAAAACTTAGCGTACAATTCTTCCTTCCTCAATACTTCTAACACCTTTCTCAAATGTTCACCGTGTTCTTGGTCATTCTTTGAGTAAATAAGTATGTCATCAATGAAAACAATGACAAACTTGTCAAGGTATGGTCCACACACTCGGTTCATAAGGTCCATGAACACAGCTGGTGCATTAGTTAAACCAAACGGCATGACCATAAACTCGTAATGACCGTAACGTGTTCTAAAAGCAGTCTTTGGAATATCATCTTCTTTCACCCGCATTTGATGATACGCGGAACGTAAGTCAATCTTTGAATAAACAGACGAGCCTTGTAGTTGATCAAATAAGTCATCGATTCTCGGTAGTGGTTAGCGGTTCTTGATGGTAAGTTTGTTCAACTCTCGGTAGTCGATACACAACCTGAATGTACCATCTTTCTTCTTGACAAACAAAACAGGAGCTCCCCACGGTGATGTGCTTGGTCGAATGAAACCACGCCCTAAAAGTTCTTGTAATTGGCTTTGTAGTTCTTTCATCTCGCTGGGTGCGAGTCTGTAAGGAGCACGAGCTATTGGTGCAGCTCCTGGTACAAGATCTATTTGAAATTCAACGGATCGATGTGGGGGTAATCCCGGTAATTCTTTCGGAAATACATCGGGAAATTCTTTTGCAATGGGAACATCATTGATGCTCTTTTCTTCAGTTTGTACTTTCTCGATGTGTGCTAGAACAGCATAGTAACCTTTTCTTATTAGTTTTTGTGCCTTCAAATTACTAATAAGATGTAGCTTCGTGTTGCCCTTTTCTCCGTACACCATTAAGGGTTTTCCTTTTTCTCGTATAATGCGAATTGCATTTTTGTAACAAACGATCTCTTCTTTCACTTCTTTCAACCAGTCCATACCGATTATCACATCAAAACTCCCTAACTCTACTGGTATCAAATCAATCTTAAATGTTTCGCTAACCAGTTTAATTTCTCGATTCCGACATATATTATCTGCTGAAATTAATTTACCATTTGCTAATTCGAGTAAAAATTTACTATCCAAAGGCGTCAATGGACAACTTAATTTAGCACAAAAATCTCTACTCATATAGCTTCTATCCGCACCCGAATCAAATAAAACGTAAGCAGATTTATTGTTAATAAGAAACGTACCCGTAACAAGCTCCGGGTCTTCCTGTGCCTCTGCCGCATTAATATTGAAAACTCTTCCGCGGCCTTGTCCATTCGTGTTCTCCTGGTTCGGGCAATTTCTAATAATGTGGCCCGGTTTTCCACATTTATAACAAACTACATTGGCATAACTTGCTCCGACACTACTTGCTCCGCCATTACTCGTTCCGACACCATTTGTTCCTTTCGTTCTGTTAACCCCTGGTCCGTAGACATCACACTTCGCCGCGCTATGACCATTTCTTTTACACTTGTTGCAAAATTTGGTGCAGAACCCCGAGTGATACTTTTCACACCTTTGGCATAGCTGCTTCTGATGGTTGTTGTTGTTGCGGTTATTATTGTTGTTAAGATGATTGTTGTGGTTGCTGTTGTTGTTGTTGTTGTTGTTGTTGTTGTTGTTGTTGTTGTTGTTGGGCCGTTTGTTGTAGTTGCGATTGATGTTGCGATTGTTAGGATAGTTGTTGCGATTATTGTTATAATTGCTGTTGTTGTTGTATTGGTGATTCTTATCACCGTTTTCCTCCCACTTTCTTTTGACTTGCTTTACATTGGCCTCTTCAGCATCTGTTCTTTAATTCTTTCTTCAATCTAGTTCACTAGTTTGTGAGCCATTCTACATGCCTGTTGTATGGAGGCGGGCTCGTGTGAACTTATATCTTCTTGGATTCTTTCCGGTAATCCTTTCACAAACGCGTCGATCTTCTCTTCCTCATCTTCGAATGCTCCCGGACACAATAGGCACAATTCTGTGAATCGTCTTTCGTACGTGGTAATATCAAATCCTTGGGTTCGTAACCCTCTAAGTTCTGTCTTGAGCTTATTGACCTCGGTTCTGGGACGGTACTTCTCGTTCATCAAGTGCTTGAATGCTGACCACGGTAGTGCGTACGCATCGTCTTGTACCACTTGCTCTAGATAGGTATTCCACCATGTTAACGCAGAACCTGTGAAGGTATGCGTAGCGTACTTCACTTTGTTCCCTTCAGTACACTTACTTATGGCAAACACCGATTCAACCTTCTCGGTCCACCGTTTCAATCCGATCGGTCCTTCGGTTCCATCAAATTCTAAAGGTTTGCAGGCAGTGAATTCTTTGTAAGTGCATCCTACACGATTTCCTGTACTGCTAGATCCAAGGTTATTGTTGGTATGTAGCGCAGCCTGTACTGCGGCTATGTTTGAAGCTAGAAAAGTACGGAATTCCTCTTCATTCATATTCACGGTGTGTCGAGTAGTCGGTGCCATTTCCTTCAAAATAGTTAAATGGAACAAGTTAATCATACAGAATATTAAGAGTAGTTAATAGTATTTCGTAGCATAATATGAACTCATTTATAAAAGCTTTTTCTTCATATTAGCGTTTTATAAGTTTAAATTCGGGTAGTACCTACCCGTTAAGTTCATACTTAGTAGCTAATATACAATTCAACTACTACAATTCTATATGAAAAACTGATTATTATAATATTTCGCGTTCAAACTTTTACACAATATTTTACAAACTTACAATACCGCTTATTTTACATATAGCATGAAATATAGCACACAATAAATTTGATACAAGATGGTTATGAAGATAATTCTAGCTAGTACACAAGTCGTTCAGCAAAGGCAATAAAGACACGTAATTCATACGTCCAGAAACAAGTCATGCATTCTGGTTTTACTAGGATTACTTCCCATCCTTGGTCTTGTGGAACATAACCGTTATGGCCGTTGATAAGACAGCGTGTTGTAACGTCGTCAAAGGGACGAGGGTTACGTAATGTCCAACAGTCCCGTAACAATCTAAAAACCTCATTTCTTACCCCAATTACCGACTCCGTCACTTGTGGGAACGTTTTGCTTAATAGTTGTAGCCCGATGTTCTTGTTCTCACTTTGGTGAGAAGCGAACATTACTAATCCGTAAGCATAACATGCTTCTTTATGTTGCATGTTAGCCGCTTTTTCTAAATCACGAAGTCCAATATTCGGATATATTGAGTCAAAATAATTTCTTAACCCATTGCGTAAAATAGCATTTGGGTTCCCCGCAATATATGCGTCAAAGTAAACACATCGTAACTTATGGATTTCCCAATGTGATATCCCCCATCTTTCGAACGAAAGCCTTTTATAAACCAAGGCATTCTTGGAACGTTCTTCGAATGTCTTACAAACTGATCTCGCCTTAAATAGTTGTGCCGAAGAATTCTGACCGACTCTAGACAAGATTTCATCAATCATGTCTCCGGGTAGGTCTCTTAAAATATTGGGTTGTCTATCCATTTTGTGTTTTTATACTGTAAAATAGACAAGAGTTAGATTCATAAAAAAAAATACTTATTAATACAAGCAATTTTTACATATATCATAAAGCATAAGCACACTATATTACATATATTACACCACACGAATACAACTATCTTATTCCGACTCGCTTGTTTCTTCTTCTTCGGTTTTGGTTCGTTTTGCCAAGTTTCTAGGGATATATGATGTTCCCCTAATACGAGCCGTCGTGATCCACATTGGTTTAGAAAGTCCTGGTGGTTTAGAGGTTCCCGGGTCATTGTTACAACTTAAGGACTTCGGGGGTTGACGATACATATAAAGTTCATCTGGGTTGGAATTAGATTTCTCTATTTTTATGCCCTTTCCCTTATTATTTTCTTTTGCCTTTTTAAATTCAGTTGGGGTAATTTCTATAACATCATCGGAATTCTCGTCGGAATCCGATTCATCGGAGAATTGGTAATCCTCCCAATATTTTGCTTCCTTGGCGGAAACACCATTGACCATAATTAACCTTGGTCGGTTGGTTGAGGATTTTCTTTTACTTAACCGTTTTATTATTTCCCCCACCGGTTCTATTTCTTCATCCGGTTCTGATTCTTCTTTCGGTTTCGATTCTTCTTCCGGTTCCGACTCTTCTTCCGGTTCCTCTTCGGGAACTTGTGAATCAGTCCACGAATCATTCCAATTTACATTTGACTCTTCATTATTATTAGGTGAGTCAATGGGACTTGTTCTAGAGGTAGACATCTATCACATAATATCAAACGCGTTAAGAGATTAATATATCACATAATATTCACATGTTAAAAATATATAGTTTCCAACAAAATTTGTTAAGCAATCATTTTTCAAGTAAACGCGGTCGAAGTCCAGACTCACTAATGCATCCTAACAAACTCGATAAGACACACTAATGCAAAATTCTGGTTCTCTAAGACCAACGCTCTGATACCAACTGAAATGTCCCGTTCTTATTGATTAAAAACGTTCCATATTAATTGATTTCGTTGCGAGGTTTTGACCTCTATATGAGACATTTTTCAAAGACTGCATTCATTTTTAAAACAAACCATAACCTTTATTTCATAGATAAAGGTTTTAAAAAGCTTTACGTAGATTATCAAATAATGATAATCTAAAATATCCTGTTTACACACGACCATTACATAATGGTTTACAATACAAATATGTTACAACAAAATAAGTTTCTTGAATGCAGTTTTTACACAATATCATACAAGCATGGACTCCAAATCTCGTCCTTATTTAAGTATGCGACAGCGGAAGCTCTTAATAATCACCTGAGAATAAACATGCTTAAAACGTCAACAAAAATGTTGGTGAGTTATAGGTTTAACCTATATATATCAAATCATAATAATAGACCACAAGATTTCATATTTCAATACACATCCCATACATAGAGATAAAAATCATTCATATGGTGAACACCTGGTAACCGACATTAACAAGATGCATATATAAGAATATCCCCATCATTCCGGGACACCCTTCGGATATGATATAAATTTCGAAGTACTAAAGCATCCGGTACTTTGGATGGGGTTTGTTAGGCCCAATAGATCTATCTTTAGGATTCGCGTCAATTAGGGTGTCTGTTCCCTAATTCTTAGATTACCAGACTTAATAAAAAGGGGCGTATTCGATTTCGATAATTCAACCATAGAATGTAGTTTCACGTACTTGTGTCTATTTTGTAAATCATTTATAAAACCTGCATGTATTCTCATCCCAAAAATATTAGATTTTAAAAGTGGGACTATAACTCACTTTCACAGATTTTTACTTCGTCGGGAAGTAAGACTTGGCCACTGGTTGATTCACGAACCTATAACAATATATACATGTATATCAAAGTATGTTCAAAATATATTTACAACACTTTTAATATATTTTGATGTTTTAAGTTTATTAAGTCAGCTGTCCTCGTTAATAACCTACAACTAGTTGTCTACAGTTAGATGTACAGAAATAAATCGATAAATATTATCTTGAATCAATCCACGACCCAGTGTATACATATCTCAGTATTGATCACAACTCAAACTATATATATTTTGGAATCAACCTCAACCCTGTATAGCTAACTCCAACATTCACATATAGAGTGTCTATGGTTGTTCCGAAATATATATATAGATGTGTCGACATGATAGGTCGAAACATTGTATACGTGTCTATGGTATCTCAAGATTACATAATATACAATACAAGTTGATTAAGTTATGGTTGGAATAGATTTGTTACCAATTTTCACGTAGCTAAAATGAGAAAAATTATCCAATCTTGTTTTACCCATAACTTCTTCATTTTAAATCCGTTTTGAGTGAATCAAATTGCTATGGTTTCATATTGAACTCTATTTTATGAATCTAAACAGAAAAAGTATAGGTTTATAGTCGGAAAAATAAGTTACAAGTCGTTTTTGTAAAGGTAGTCATTTCAGTCGAAAGAACGACGTCTAGATGACCATTTTAGAAAACATACTTCCACTTTGAGTTTAACCATAACTTTTGGATATAGTTTCATGTTCATAATAAAAATCATTTTCTCAGAATAACAACTTTTAAATCAAAGTTTATCATAGTTTTTAATTAACTAACCCAAAATAGCCCGCGGTGTTACTACGACGGCGTAAATCCGGTTTTACGGTGTTTTTCGTGTTTCCAGGTTTTAAATCATTAAGTTAGCATATCATATAGATATAAAACATGTGTTTAGTTGATTTTAAAAGTCAAGTTAGAAGGATTAACTTTTGTTTGCGAACAAGTTTAGAATTAACTAAACTATGTTCTAGTGATTACAAGTTTAAACCTTCGAATAAGATAGCTTTATATGTATGAATCGAATGATGTTATGAACATCATTACTACCTTAAGTTCCTTGGATAAACCTACTGGAAAATAGAAAAATGGATCTAGCTTCAATGGATCCTTGGATGGCTCGAAGTTCTTGAAGCAGAATCATGACACGAAAACAAGTTCAAGTAAGATCATCACTTGAAATAAGATTGTTATAGTTATAGAAATTGAACCAAAGTTTGAATATGATTATTACCTTATATTAGAATGATAACCTACTGTAAGAAACAAAGATTTCTTGAGGTTGGATGATCACCTTACAAGATTGGAAGTGAGCTAGCAAACTTGAAAGTATTCTTGATTTTATGAAACTAGAACTTTTGGAATTTATGAAGAACACTTAGAACTTGAAGATAGAACTTGAGAGAGATCAATTAGATGAAGAAAATTGAAGAATGAAAGTGTTTGTAGGTGTTTTTGGTTGTTGGTGTATGGATTAGATATAAAGGATATGTAATTTTGTTTTCATGTAAATAAGTCATGAATGATTACTCATATTTTTGTAATTTTATGAGATATTTCATGCTAGTTGCCAAATGATGGTTCCCACATGTGTTAGGTGAAATGTCCCGTTCTTATTGATTAAAAACGTTCCATATTAATTGATTTCGTTGCGAGGTTTTGACCTCTATATGAGACGTTTTTCAAAGACTGCATTCATTTTAAAACAAACCATAACCTTTATTTCATCAATAAAGGTTTAAAAAGCTTTACGTAGATTATCAAATAATGATAATCTAAAATATCCTGTTTACACACGACCATTACATAATGGTTTACAATACAAATATGTTACAACAAAATAAGTTTCTTGAATGCAGTTTTTACACAATATCATACAAGCATGGACTCCAAATCTCGTCCTTATTTAAGTATGCGACAGCGGAAGCTCTTAATAATCACCTGAGAATAAACATGCTTAAAACGTCAACAAAAATGTTGGTGAGTTATAGGTTTAACCTATATATATCAAATCATAATAATAGACCACAAGATTTCATATTTCAATACACATCCCATACATAGAGATAAAAATCATTCATATGGTGAACACCTGGTAACCGACAATGACAAGATGCATATATAAGAATATCCCCATCATTCCGGGACACCCTTCGGATATGATATAAATTTCGAAGTACTAAAGCATCCGGTACTTTGGATGGGGTTTGTTAGGCCCAATAGATCTATCTTTAGGATTCGCGTCAATTAGGGTGTCTGTTCCCTAATTCTTAGATTACCAGACTTAATAAAAAGGGGCATATTCGATTTCGATAATTCGACCATAGAATGTAGTTTCACGTACTTGTGTCTATTTTGTAAATCATTTATAAAACCTGCATGTATTCTCATCCCAAAAATATTAGATTTTAAAAGTGGGACTATAACTCACTTTCACAGATTTTTACTTCGTCGGGAAGTAAGACTTGGCCACTGGTTGATTCACGAACCTATAACAATATATACATATATATCAAAGTATGTTCAAAATATATTTACAACACTTTTAATATATTTTGATGTTTTAAGTTTATTAAGTCAGCTGTCCTCGTTAGTAACCTACAACTAGTTGTCCACAGTTAGATGTACAGAAATAAATCGATAAATATTATCTTGAATCAATCCACGACCCAGTGTATACGTATCTCAGTATTGATCACAACTCAAACTATATATATTTTGGAATCAACCTCAACCCTGTATAGCTAACTCCAACATTCACATATAGAGTGTCTATGGTTGTTCCGAAATATATATAGATGTGTCGACATGATAGGTCGAAACATTGTATACGTGTCTATGGTATCTCAAGATTACATAATATACAATACAAGTTGATTAAGTTATGGTTGGAATAGATTTGTTACCAATTTTCACGTAGCTAAAATGAGAAAAATTATCCAATCTTGTTTTACCCATAACTTCTTCATTTTAAATCCGTTTTGAGTGAATCAAATTGCTATGGTTTCATATTGAACTCTATTTTATGAATCTAAACAGAAAAGTATAGGTTTATAGTCGGAAAAATAAGTTACAAGTCGTTTTTGTAAAGGTAGTCATTTCAGTCGAAAGAACGACGTCTAGATGACCATTTTAGAAAACATACTTCCACTTTGAGTTTAATCATAATTTTTGGATATAGTTTCATGTTCATAATAAAAATCATTTTCTCAGAATAACAACTTTAAAATCAAAGTTTATCATAGTTTTTAATTAACTAACCCAAAACAGCCCGCGGTGTTACTACGACGGCGTAAATCCGGTTTTACGGTGTTTTTCGTGTTTCCAGGTTTTAAATCATTAAGTTAGCATATCATATAGATATATAACATGTGTTTAGTTGATTTTAAAATTCAAGTTAGAAGGATTAACTTTTATTTGCGAACAAGTTTAGAATTAACTAAACTATGTTCTAGTGATTACAAGTTTAAACCTTCGAATAAGATAGCTTTATATGTATGAATCGAATGATGTTATGAACATCATTACTACCTTAAGTTCCTTGGATAAACCTACTAGAAAAGAGAAAAATGGATCTAGCTTCAATGGATTCTTGGATGGCTCGAAGTTCTTGAAGCAGAATCATGACACGAAAACAAGTTCAAGTAAGATCATCACTTGAAATAAGATTGTTATAGTTATAGAAATTGAACCAAAGTTTGAATATGATTATTACCTTGTATTAGAATGATAACCTACTATAAGAAACAAAGATTTCTTGAGGTTGGATGATCACCTTACAAGATTGGAAGTGAGCTAGCAAACTTGAAAGTATTCTTGATTTTATGAAACTAGAACTTTTGGAATTTATGAAGAACACTTAGAACTTGAAGATAGAACTTGAGAGAGATCAATTAGATGAAGAAAATTGAAGAATGAAAGTGTTTGTAGGTGTTTTTGGTCGTTGGTGTATGGATTAGATATAAAGGATATGTAATTTTGTTTTCATGTAAATAAGTCATGAATGATTACTCATATTTTTGTAATTTTATGAGATATTTCATGCTAGTTGCCAAATGATGGTTCCCACATGTGTTAGGTGACTCACATGGGCTGCTAAGAGCTGATCATTGGAGTGTATATACCAATAGTACATACATCTAAAAGCTGTGTATTGTACGAGTACGAATACGGGTGCATACGAGTAGAATTGTTGATGAAACTGAACGAGGATGTAATTGTAAGCATTTTTGTTAAGTAGAAGTATTTTGATAAGTGTATTGAAGTCTTTCAAAAGTGTATAAATACATATTAAAACACTACATGTATATACATTTTAACTGAGTCGTTAAGTCATCGTTAGTCGTTACATGTAAGTGTTGTTTTGAAACCTTTAGGTTAACGATCTTGTTAAATGTTGTTAACCCAATGTTTATAATATCAAATGAGATTTTAAATTATTATATTATCATGATATTATCATGTATGAATATCTCTTAATATGATATATATACATTAAATGTCTTTACAACGATAATCGTTACATATATGTCTCGTTTAAAAATCATTAAGTTAGTAGTCTTGTTTTTACATATGTAGTTCATTGTTAATATACTTAATGATATGTTTACTTATCATAGTATCATGTTAACTATATATATATATCCATATATATGTCATCATATAGTTTTTACAAGTTTTAACGTTCGTAAATCACCGGTCAACTTGGGTGGTCAATTGTCTATATGAAACATATTTCAATTAATCAAGTCTTAACAAGTTTGATTGCTTAACATGTTGGAAACATTTAACCATGTAAATATCAATCTCAATTAATATATATAAACATGGAAAAGTTCGGGTCACTACAGTACCTACCCGTTAAATAAATTTCGTCCCGAAATTTTAAGCTGTTGAAGGTGTTGACGAATCTTCTGGAAATAGATGCGGGTATTTCTTCTTCATCTGATCTTCACGCTCCCAGGTGAACTCGGGTCCTCTACGAGCATTCCATCGAACCTTAACAATTGGTATCTTGTTTTGCTTAAGTCTTTTAACCTCACGATCCATTATTTAGACGGGTTCTTCGATGAATTGAAGTTTTTCGTTGATTTGGATTTCATCTAACGGAATAGTGAGATCTTCTTTAGCAAAACATTTCTTCAAATTCGAGACGTGGAAAGTGTTATGTACAGCCGCGAGTTGTTGAGGTAACTCAAGTCGGTAAGCTACTGGTCCGACACGATCAATAATCTTGAATGGTCCAATATACCTTGGATTTAATTTCCCTCGTTTACCAAATCGAACAACGCCTTTCCAAGGTGCAACTTTAAGCATGACCATCTCTCCAATTTCAAATTCTATATCTTTTCTTTTAATGTCAGCGTAGCTCTTTTGTCGACTTTGGGCGGTTTTCAACCGTTGTTGAATTTGGATGATCTTCTCGGTAGTTTCTTGTATAATCTCCGGACCCGTAATCTGTCTATCCCCCACTTCACTCCAACAAATCGGAGACCTACACTTTCTACCATAAAGTGCTTCAAACGGCGCCATCTCAATGCTTGAATGGTAGCTGTTGTTGTAGGAAAATTCTGCTAACGGTAGATGTCGATCCCAACTGTTTCCGAAATCAATAACACATGCTCGTAGCATGTCTTCAAGCGTTTGTATCGTCCTTTCGCTCTGCCCATCAGTTTGTGGATGATAGGCAGTACTCATGTCTAGACGAGTTCCTAATGCTTGTTGTAATGTCTGCCAGAATCTTGAAATAAATCTACCATCCCTATCAGAGATAATAGAGATTGGTATTCCATGTCTAGAGACGACTTCCTTCAAATACAGTCGTGCTAACTTCTCCATCTTGTCATCTTCTCTTATTGGCAGGAAGTGTGCTGATTTGGTGAGACGATCAACTATTACCCAAATAGTATCAAAACCACTTGCAGTCCTTGGCAATTTAGTGATGAAATCCATGGTAATGTTTTCCCATTTCCATTCTGGGATTTCGGGTTGTTGAAGTAGACCTGATGGTTTCTGATGCTCAGCTTTGACCTTAGAACACGTCAAACATTCTCCTACGTATTTAGCAACATCGGCTTTCATACCCGGCCACCAAAAATGTTTCTTGAGATCCTTGTACATCTTCCCCGTTCCAGGATGTATTGAGTATCTGGTTTTATGAGCTTTTCTAAGTACCATTTCTCTCATATCTCCAAATTTTGGTACCCAAATCCTTTCAGCCCTATACCGGGTTCCGTCTTCCCGAATATTAAGATGCTTCTCTGATCCTTTGGGTATTTCATCCTTTAAATTTCCCTCTTTTAAAACTCCTTGTTGCGCCTCCTTTATTTGAGTAGTAAGGTTATTATGAATCATTATATTCATAGATTTTACTCGAATGGGTTCTCTGTCCTTCCTGCTCAAGGCATCGGCTACCACATTTGCCTTCCCCGGGTGGTAACGAATCTCAAAGTCGTAATCATTCAATAATTCAATCCACCTACGCTGCCTCATATTCAGTTGTTTCTGATTAAATATGTGTTGAAGACTTTTGTGGTCGGTATATATAATACTTTTGACCCCATATAAGTAGTGCCTCCAAGTCTTTAATGCAAAAACAACCCCGCCTAATTCCAAATCATGCGTCGTATAATTTTGTTCGTGAATCTTCAATTGTCTAGACGCATAAGCAATCACCTTCGTTCGTTGCATTAATACACAACCGAGACCTTGCTTTGATGCATCACAATAAATCACAAAATCATCATTCCCTTCAGGCAATGACAATATAGGTGCCGTAGTTAGCTTTTTCTTCAATAACTGAAACGCTTTCTCTTGTTCATCATTCCATTCAAATTTCTTCCCTTTATGCGTTAATGCAGTCAAGGGTTTTGCTATTCTGGAAAAGTCTTGGATGAACCTTCTGTAGTAACCAGCTAGTCCTAAAAACTGGCGTATGTGTTTCGGAGTTTTCGGGGTTTCCCACTTTTCAACAGTTTCTATCTTTGCCGGATCCACCTTAATACCTTCTTTGTTCACTATGTGACCGAGGAATTGAACTTCTTCCAACCAAAATGCACACTTTGAAAACTTAGCGTACAATTCTTCCTTCCTCAATACTTCTAACACCTTTCTCAAATGTTCACCGTGTTCTTGGTCATTCTTTGAGTAAATAAGTATGTCATCAATGAAAACAATGACAAACTTGTCAAGGTATGGTCCACACACTCGGTTCATAAGGTCCATGAACATAACTGGTGCATTAGTTAAACCAAACGGCATGACCATAAACTCGTAATGACCGTAACGTGTTCTGAAAGCAGTCTTTGGAATATCATCTTCTTTCACCCGCATTTGATGATACCCGGAACGTAAGTCAATCTTTGAATAAACAGACGAGCCTTGTAGTTGATCAAATAAGTCATCGATTCTCGGTAGTGGGTAGCGGTTCTTGATGGTAAGTTTATTCAACTCTCGGTAGTCGATACACAACCTGAATGTACCATCTTTCTTCTTGACAAACAAAACAGGAGCTCCCCACGGTGATGTGCTTGGTCGAATGAAACCACGCTCTAAAAGTTCTTGTAATTGGCTTTGTAGTTCTTTCATCTCGCTGGGTGCGAGTCTGTAAGGAGCACGAGCTATTGGTGCAGCTCCTGGTACAAGATCTATTTGAAATTCAACGGATCGATGTGGGGGTAATCCCGGTAATTCTTTCGGAAATACATCAGGAAATTCTTTTGCGACGGGAACATCATTGATGCTCTTTTCTTCAGTTTGTACTTTCTCGACGTGTGCTAGAACAGCATAGCAACCTTTTCTTATTAGTTTTTGTGCTTTCAAATTACTAATAAGATGTAGCTTCGTGTTGCCCTTTTCTCCGTACACCATTAAGGGTTTTCCTTTTTCTCGTATAATGCGAATTGCATTTTTGTAACAAACGATCTCCGCTTTCACTTCTTTCAACCAGTCCATACCGATTATCACATCAAAACTCCCTAACTCTACTGGTATCAAATCAATCTTAAATGTTTCGCTAACCAGTTTAATTTCTCGATTCCGACATATATTATCTGCTGAAATTAATTTACCATTTGCTAATTCGAGTAAAAATTTACTATCCAAAGGCGTCAATGGACAACTTAATTTAGCACAAAAATCTCTACTCATATAGCTTCTATCCGCACCCGAATCAAATAAAACGTAAGCAGATTTATTGTCAATAAGAAACGTACCCGTAACAAGTTCCGGGTCTTCCTGTGCCTCTGCCGCATTAATATTGAAAACTCTTCCACGGCCTTGTCCATTCGTGTTCTCCTGGTTCGGGCAATTTCTAATAATGTGGCCCGGTTTTCCACATTTATAACAAACTACATTGGCATAACTTGCTCCGACACTACTTGCTCTGCCATTACTCGTTCCGACACCATTTGTTCCTTTCGTTCTATTAACCCCTGGTCCGTAGACCTCACACTTCGCCGCGCTATGACCATTTCTTTTACACTTGTTGCAAAATTTGGTGCAGAACCCCGAGTGATTCTTTTCACACCTTTGGCATAGCTGCTTCTGATTGTTGTTGTTGTTGCGGTTATTATTGTTGTTGGGATGATTGTTGTAGTTGCTGTTGTTGTTGTTGTTGTTGTTGTTGTTGGGCCGTTTGTTGTAGTTGCGATTGATGTTGCGATTGTTGGGATAATTGTTGCGATTATTGTTGTAATTGCTGTTGTTGTTGTATTGGTGATTCTTATCACCGTTTTCCTCCCACTTTCTTTTGACTTGCTTCACATTGGCCTCTTCAGCAGTCTGTTCTTTAATTCTTTCTTCAATTTGGTTCACGAGTTTGTGAGCCATTCTACATGCCTGTTGTATGGAGGCGGGCTCGTGTGAACTTATATCTTCTTGGATTCTTTCCGGTAATCCTTTCACAAACGCGTCGATCTTCTCTTCCTCATCTTCGAATGCTCCCGGACACAATAGGCACAATTCTGTGAATCGTCTTTCGTACGTGGTAATATCAAATCCTTGGGTTCGTAACCCTCTAAGTTCTGTCTTGAGCTTATTGACCTCGGTTCTGGGACGGTACTTCTCATTCATCAAGTGCTTGAATGCTGACCACGGTAGTGCGTACGCATCGTCTTGTCCCACTTGCTCTAGATAGGTATTCCACCATGTTAACGCAGAACCTGTGAAGGTATGCGTAGCGTACTTTACTTTGTCCTCTTCAGTACACTTACTTATGGCAAACACCGATTCGACCTTCTCGGTCCACCGTTTCAATCCGATCGGTCCTTCGGTTCCATCAAATTCCAAAGGTTTGCAGGCAGTGAATTCTTTGTAGGTGCATCCTACACGATTTCCTGTACTGCTAGATCCAAGGTTATTGTTGGTATGTAGCGCAGCCTGTACTGCGGCTATGTTTGAAGCTAGAAAAGTACGGAATTCCTCTTCATTCATATTCACGGTGTGTCGAGTAGTCGGTGCCATTTCCTTCAAAATAGTTAAATGGAACAAGTTAATCATACAGAATATTAAGAGTAGTTAATAGTATTTCGTAGCATAATATGAACTCATTTATAAAAGCTTTTTCTTCATATTAGCGTTTTATAAGTTTAAATTCGGGTAGTACCTACCCGTTAAGTTCATACTTAGTAGCTAATATACAATTCAACTACTACAATTCTATATGGAAAACTGATTATAATAATATTTCGCGTTCAAACTTTTATACAATATTTTACAAACTTACAATACCGCTTATTTTACATAAAGCATGAAATATAGCACACAATAACTTTGATACAAGATAGTTGTGAAGATAATTCTAGCTAGTACACAAGTCGTTCAGCAAAGGCAATAAAGACACGTAATTCATACGTCCAGAAACAAGTCATGCATTCTGGTTTTACTAGGACTACTTCCCATCCTTGGTCTTGTGCAACATAACCGTTATGGTCGTTGATAAGACAGCGTGTTGTAACGTCGTCAAAGGGACGAGGGTTACGTAATGTCCAACAGTCCCGTAATAATCTAAAAACCTCATTTCTTACCCCAATTACCGACTCCGTCACTTGTGGAAATGTTTTGTTTAATAGTTGTAGCCCGATGTTCTTGTTCTCACTTTGGTGAGAAGCGAACATTACTAATCCGTAAGCATAACATGCTTCTTTATGTTGCATGTTAGCCGCTTTTTCTAAATCACGAAGTCCAATATTCGGATATATTGAGTCAAAATAATTTCTTAACCCGTTGCGTAAAATAGCATTTGGGTTCCCCGCAATATATGCGTCAAAGTAAACACATCGTAACTTATGGGTTTCCCAATGTGATATCCCCCATCTTTCAAACGAAAGTCTCTTATAAACCAAGACATTCTTGGAACGTTCTTCGAATGTCTTACAAAATGATCTCGCCTTAAATAGTTGTGCCGAGGAATTCTGGCCGACTCTAGACAAGATTTCATCAATCATGTCTCCGGGTAGGTCTCTTAAAATATTGGGTTGTCTATCCATTTTGTGTTTTTAAACTGTAAAATAGACAAGAGTTAGATTCATAAAAAAATACTTATTAATACAAGCAATTTTTACATATATCATAAAGCATACGAACACTATATTACATATATTACACCACACGAATACAACTATCTTATTCCGACTCGCTCGTTTCTTCTTCTTCGGTTTTGGTTCGTTTTGCCAAGTTTCTAGGGATATATGATGTTCCCCTAATACGAGCCGTCGTGATCCACATTGGTTTAGAAAAACCTGGTGGTTTAGAGGTTCCCGGGTCATTGTTACAACTTAAGGACTTCGGGGGTTGACGATACATATAAAGTTCATCGGGGTTGGAATTAGATTTCTCTATTTTTATGCCCTTTCCCTTATTATTTTCTTTTGCCTTTTTAAATTCAGTTGGGGTAATTTCTATAACATCATCGGAATTCTCGTCGGAATCCGATTCATCGGAGAATTGGTAATCCTCCCAATATTTTGCTTCCTTGGCGGAAACACCATTGACCATAATTAACCTTGGTCGGTTGGTTGAGGATTTTCTTTTACTTAACCGTTTTATTATTTCCCCCACCGGTTCTATTTCTTCATCCGGTTCCGATTCTTCTTCCGGTTCCGATTCTTCTTCCGGTTCCGACTCTTCTTCCGGTTCCTCTTCGGGAACTTGTGAATCAGTCCACGAATCATTCCAATTTACATTTGACTCTTCATTATTATTAGGTGAGTCAATGGGACTTGTTCTAGAGGTAGACATCTATCACATAATATCAAACGCGTTAAGAAATTAATATATCACATAATATTCACATGTTAAAAATATATAGTTTCCAACAAAATTTGTTAAACAATCATTTTTCAAGTAAACACGGTCGAAGTCCAGACTCACTAATGCATCCTAACAAACTCGATAAGACACACTAATGCAAAATTCTGGTTCTCTAAGACCAACGCTCTGATACCAACTGAAATGTCCCGTTCTTATTGATTAAAAACGTTCCATATTAATTGATTTCGTTGCGAGGTTTTGACCTCTATATGAGACGTTTTTCAAAGACTGCATTCATTTTAAAACAAACCATAACCTTTATTTCATCAATAAAGGTTTAAAAAGCTTTACGTAGATTATCAAATAATGATAATCTAAAATATCCTGTTTACACACGACCATTACATAATGGTTTACAATACAAATATGTTACAACAAAATAAGTTTCTTGAATGCAGTTTTTACACAATATCATACAAGCATGGACTCCAAATCTCGTCCTTATTTAAGTATGCGACAGCGGAAGCTCTTAATAATCACCTGAGAATAAACATGC
Organism: Rutidosis leptorrhynchoides; assembly: GCF_046630445.1. Classification (NCBI taxonomy): domain Eukaryota; kingdom Viridiplantae; phylum Streptophyta; class Magnoliopsida; order Asterales; family Asteraceae; genus Rutidosis; species Rutidosis leptorrhynchoides. Next base: position 178,944,389 of record NC_092342.1, on the reverse strand, counting down.
TTAAAACGTCAACAAAAATGTTGGTGAGTTATAGGTTTAACCTATATATATCAAATCATAATAATAGACCACAAGATTTCATATTTCAATACACATCCCATACATAGAGATAAAAATCATTCATATGGTGAACACCTGGTAACCGACAATGACAAGATGCATATATAAGAATATCCCCATCATTCCGGGACACCCTTCGGATATGATATAAATTTCGAAGTACTAAAGCATCCGGTACTTTGGATGGGGTTTGTTAGGCCCAATAGATCTATCTTTAGGATTCGCGTCAATTAGGGTGTCTGTTCCCTAATTCTTAGATTACCAGACTTAATAAAAAGGGGCATATTCGATTTCGATAATTCGACCATAGAATGTAGTTTCACGTACTTGTGTCTATTTTGTAAATCATTTATAAAACCTGCATGTATTCTCATCCCAAAAATATTAGATTTTAAAAGTGGGACTATAACTCACTTTCACAGATTTTTACTTCGTCGGGAAGTAAGACTTGGCCACTGGTTGATTCACGAACCTATAACAATATATACATATATATCAAAGTATGTTCAAAATATATTTACAACACTTTTAATATATTTTGATGTTTTAAGTTTATTAAGTCAGCTGTCCTCGTTAGTAACCTACAACTAGTTGTCCACAGTTAGATGTACAGAAATAAATCGATAAATATTATCTTGAATCAATCCACGACCCAGTGTATACGTATCTCAGTATTGATCACAACTCAAACTATATATATTTTGGAATCAACCTCAACCCTGTATAGCTAACTCCAACATTCACATATAGAGTGTCTATGGTTGTTCCGAAATATATATAGATGTGTCGACATGATAGGTCGAAACATTGTATACGTGTCTATGGTATCTCAAGATTACATAATATACAATACAAGTTGATTAAGTTATGGTTGGAATAGATTTGTTACCAATTTTCACGTAGCTAAAATGAGAAAAATTATCCAATCTTGTTTTACCCATAACTTCTTCATTTTAAATCCGTTTTGAGTGAATCAAATTGCTATGGTTTCATATTGAACTCTATTTTATGAATCTAAACAGAAAAGTATAGGTTTATAGTCGGAAAAATAAGTTACAAGTCGTTTTTGTAAAGGTAGTCATTTCAGTCGAAAGAACGACGTCTAGATGACCATTTTAGAAAACATACTTCCACTTTGAGTTTAATCATAATTTTTGGATATAGTTTCATGTTCATAATAAAAATCATTTTCTCAGAATAACAACTTTAAAATCAAAGTTTATCATAGTTTTTAATTAACTAACCCAAAACAGCCCGCGGTGTTACTACGACGGCGTAAATCCGGTTTTACGGTGTTTTTCGTGTTTCCAGGTTTTAAATCATTAAGTTAGCATATCATATAGATATATAACATGTGTTTAGTTGATTTTAAAATTCAAGTTAGAAGGATTAACTTTTATTTGCGAACAAGTTTAGAATTAACTAAACTATGTTCTAGTGATTACAAGTTTAAACCTTCGAATAAGATAGCTTTATATGTATGAATCGAATGATGTTATGAACATCATTACTACCTTAAGTTCCTTGGATAAACCTACTAGAAAAGAGAAAAATGGATCTAGCTTCAATGGATTCTTGGATGGCTCGAAGTTCTTGAAGCAGAATCATGACACGAAAACAAGTTCAAGTAAGATCATCACTTGAAATAAGATTGTTATAGTTATAGAAATTGAACCAAAGTTTGAATATGATTATTACCTTGTATTAGAATGATAACCTACTGTAAGAAACAAAGATTTCTTGAGGTTGGATGATCACCTTACAAGATTGGAAGTGAGCTAGCAAACTTGAAAGTATTCTTGATTTTATGAAACTAGAACTTTTGGAATTTATGAAGAACACTTAGAACTTGAAGATAGAACTTGAGAGAGATCAATTAGATGAAGAAAATTGAAGAATGAAAGTGTTTGTAGGTGTTTTTGGTCGTTGGTGTATGGATTAGATATAAAGGATATGTAATTTTGTTTTCATGTAAATAAGTCATGAATGATTACTCATATTTTTGTAATTTTATGAGATATTTCATGCTAGTTGCCAAATGATGGTTCCCACATGTGTTAGGTGACTCACATGGGCTGCTAAGAGCTGATCATTGGAGTGTATATACCAATAGTACATACATCTAAAAGCTGTGTATTGTACGAGTACGAATACGGGTGCATACGAGTAGAATTGTTGATGAAACTGAACGAGGATGTAATTGTAAGCATTTTTGTTAAGTAGAAGTATTTTGATAAGTGTACTGAAGTCTTTCAAAAGTGTATAAATACATATTAAAACACTACATGTATATACATTTTAACTGAGTCGTTAAGTCATCGTTAGTCGTTACATGTAAGTGTTGTTTTGAAACCTTTAGGTTAACGATCTTGTTAAATGTTGTTAACCCAATGTTTATAATATCAAATGAGATTTTAAATTATTATATTATCATGATATTATCATGTATGAATATCTCTTAATATGATATATATACATTAAATGTCTTTACAACGATAATCGTTACATATATGTCTCGTTTAAAAATCATTAAGTTAGTAGTCTTGTTTTTACATATGTAGTTCATTGTTAATATACTTAATGATATGTTTACTTATCATAGTATCATGTTAACTATATATATATATCCATATATATGTCATCATATAGTTTTTACAAGTTTTAACGTTCGTAAATCACCGGTCAACTTGGGTGGTCAATTGTCTATATGAAACATATTTCAATTAATCAAGTCTTAACAAGTTTGATTGCTTAACATGTTGGAAACATTTAACCATGTAAATATCAATCTCAATTAATATATATAAACATGGAAAAGTTCGGGTCACTACATTAGGTGACTCACATGGGCTGCTAAGAGCTGATCATTGGAGTGTATATACCAATAGTACATACATCTAAAAGCTGTGTATTGTACGAGTACGAATACGGGTGCATACGAGTAGAATTGTTGATGAAACTGAACGAGGATGTAATTGTAAGCATTTTTATTAAGTAGAAGTATTTTGATAAGTGTATTGAAGTCTTTCAAAAGTGTATAAATACATATTAAAACACTACATGTATATACATTTTAACTGAGTCGTTAAGTCATCGTTAGTCGTTACATGTAAGTGTTGTTTTGAAACCTTTAGGTTAACGATCTTGTTAAATGTTGTTAACCCAATGTTTATAATATCAAATGAGATTTTAAATTATTATATTATCATGATATTATCATGTATGAATATCTCTTTATATGATATATATACATTAAATGTCTTTACAACGATAATCGTTACATATATGTCTCGTTTAAAAATCATTAAGTTAGTAGTCTTGTTTTTACATGTGTAGTTCATTGTTAATATACTTAATGATATATTTACTTATCATAGTATCATGTTAACTATATATATATATCCATATATATGTCATCATATAGTTTTTACAAGTTTTAACGTTCGTGAATCACCGGTCAACTTGGGTGGTCAATTGTCTATATGAAACATATTTCAATTAATCAAGTCTTAACAAGTTTGATTGCTTAACATGTTGGAAACATGTAATCATGTAAATATCAATCTCAATTAATATATATAAACATGGAAAAGTTCGGGTCACTACATTTGTTAGGCCCAATAGATCTATCTTTAGGATTCGCGTAAATTAGGGTGTATGTTCCCTAATTCTTAGATTACCAGACTTTAATAAATAGGGGCATATTCGATTTCGATAATTCAACCATAGAATGTAGTTTCAATTACTTGTGTCTATTTCGTCAAACATTTATAAAAGCGCATGTATTCTCAGTCCCAAAAATATAAAGGGTAAAAAGGCAAATGAAACTCACCATACTGTATTTCGTAGTAAAAATACATATAACGTCATTGAACAAGTGCAAGGTTGGCCTCGGTTTCACGAACCTAAATTAATTATATATAATTATGTGTTGGTCAATATTTGTCTAACAAATTAGGCCAAGTCATAGTGTACCACAATCCTAATGCTCGAGACTAATATGCAAAAGTCAACAAAAGTAAATTTGACTCAAAATAATTTCCAAAAATCTATACATGATTAATATATAGTTTAAATATCGTCGTTTTATATTTTTAAATATTTTTAAAAGATTTATTAGAGTAAATAATATAATTTATTTATTAATAAATAAAATTTTATATTAAATTTATATAATATAATATACTTTTATATATATTAAGTAATAAAATTTATAGGGTTCATTTAATATCATAAAGATAATATGATAGGTATTATTAAAGTAAGTTATTACACGTAGTAAAATATGTTTGTATCACATATTTATTTGATAAAATAATATCTATAATGATAGTAAGTAAAAGTTGTATTATTTTGTAATAATAATTATTATTATAAAAATATCAATATTTATAATTACTAAGATGACATTATGATAAAACGATAATTCTAATTATGATAACTTTAATATGTACGATAATTTTTAATATTATCTTTAAAATAATAATTCTATTTAAAATAATAATAATAATGATATTTTATAGTAACAATGACATTTCTATTAAAATGATAATTTTTGTTAAAATGATAGTTTTAATACTAACGATATTTTTAATAATAATAGTAATGATAAAAATAATAAGAACGATAATTTTATCTAAATCAATATCTTATAATATTTTAATTTCATCATGATACTCTTACTCATTATTTCCTAATCGTTTCGTTTAATAGCTTTTAATCGTCTTTTATATCGTGTTCATAATAATGATAATAATAGTAATCAAAATAATTAGGTGTTACAAATATTTGTTTTAATTACACTAATATTAATAATGATAGTTACTATAACATTTTTAATGATAATACTAATAATTATCTTAATGATAATATAGTAATAATAATAATAACAATGACAATATCCATTTTTAAATAATGATATATATATTAATAATGATAATAATAATAATAATAATACTAATAATAATAATAATAATAATAATAATAATAATTGGATAATAATTATAATAATACTAATTATAACTTTAACGATAATAACGATAGTAATAATAAAAAAATAACAATTTTTAATGATAAATCCCTTTTATTGATAAAGATAATAATAATGATAATAATAAGATAAAACTAGAACGAAGATAAAAACGACGATAATAATAATCATTTTTAATAAAAATATCGAAAATTCAATTGATTATAACTTCTAATCCGTTCATCGAAACCATTCGATATCTAAAGGAAAAGTCCTTAATTTTTCGCTAGCTTTCCAAGGACATGCATATCTTATACCTTATCTCAACCGCAAGTGTAACTAATACAATATTCAACCTAACCTGTCTAAGGGCAATATCAAAAGTACAAGCATGCATATTCCTAAATACTCGAGCACTAGTCAGGGATACACTATTAGTATGTAAAAGTTAAATTATGAGTACTCACGTATCAATATTGAGATTCAATATTGCAGGAAAGGTACGTAGACGCAACGGAAATGATAAACACTATATTGACCTCACGAGCATACCCATGAACCATACGCAATCACCTCCATGAACCATACGCAATCACCTCCATAGCTATAACCCATAATTTCCTTAATCCTATCCTACTCGAAAAACAATTTCGAAATCACTCGGACAGCACTCCGTCGTAATATTTTATGTATACTAATAATATCTTGAAATAATACGGAGTAAATATATATATGTAAATCGATTGAGAGAGTTTAGAGAAAAATATTTTCAAGTTTCTATGAAATAATGAAACCTATTGAATTCTATTTATAATAGATTTTTGAATAATTAAAGTGAATTATTAAAGTATGAATTATTAAAGTGAATTATTAAAGTATGAATTATTAAAGTGAATTATTAAAGTATGAATTATTAAAGTGAAATATTAAAGTATGAATTATTAAAGTGAATTATTAAAGTATGAATTATTAAAGTGAATTATTAAAGTTAAAGTAAAGTAAAAATAAAGTAAAGGTAAAGTTTAAGTATAGTAAAAGTATAAAACTATGTACGTATAATACGCGTATAAATATATATAATATTAATTTAAATCGTTATATATATTTAATAAAATAAAATATAAATATCGTTATCTTTATCATACTAGTTAAGTAATGAGTTGTCAAAAGTGGTTCTAGATATTTATAAAAGTTATATACGTTTTAATAATAAAGTTCTTTTTAAACTGAAAACGTTTTTGTACGTTTGAAACTAAATAGATCAATCGAGTCTTTATGAGATTCAATCTTCCACTATCCTTTGTCTAGTTCTCAATGATTGACAATTTGTTCTTATTTATAAATCACTTTACAATTTTCCGAATATTGTTAAAACGGAAAGATTTCTCAAATCAACGTGGGCCTTTCAACAGAGACTTGTAATCATAATTCAATATATCTGATAATTCAATCATTTGATCTTATCTTCTAATTCCATTGATAAATATTTTAAAACAGATACAATCATATAAAGTATTTAATCTAATATTTTGTTTACGTTTCAAGTTATAATATATATACACATATACATATATAATCATATTCGTTTAATGGTTCGTGAATCGTTGGAACATGGTCGAGGTTGAATGAATGTATGAACATAGTTTAAAATTCTTGCAATTTAACTTAACAAATATTGCTTATCGTATCGGAAACATATAAAGATTAAAGTTTAAATTTGGTTGGAAATTTCCGGGTTGTCACAGTACCTACCCGTTAAAGAAATTTCGTCCCGAAATTTGAGTGGAAAGGTCGTGAATGATAATAAGTATGTTTTCATGATGCATACGGGCTGAAAATTAGAGTTTTATCATCAGCGAATAATTTGGATAAACAATCCATTTATATGAAGAGTACGAATGAAGCTAACATAGAAGAGTGAAATGAGTAAGTGTAGATTCATCTTATCATTTGACGTAGATGTGATTGATTCCCAGATTTCAAGGGATTTGAAGAAAATTTTCTTAATAAGATTTGACTCTCCGGTAATCAAGGGAATTAGGATCCGCTTTAAATGCGATCGTCCATTTTAATTGTTCTGTCGAAGATTTTCTTATAAATTCACCTCCTTCGTTTCCTTACAACTCACACCTTCTATTGATGCATTTTATGCAAGTTCCTAGACATCTACCCGCGTCCATTGCAGGTACAACAGTTTACAGGCCACCAAGTGTAGTGACCCGAACTTTTCCATGTTTATATATATTAATTGAGATTGATATTTACATGATTAAATGTTTCCAACATGTTAAGCAATCAAACTTGTTAAGACTTGATTAATTGAAATATGTTTCATATAGACAATTGACCACCCAAGTTGACCGGCGATTCACGAATGTTAAAACTTGTAAAAACGACATGACGATATATATATGGATATACATATGGTTAACATGAGATTATGATAAGTAAGTATCTCCATAAGTATATTAACAATGAGTTATATACATATAAACAAGACTACTAACTTAAGGATTTCGAAACGAGACATATATGTAACGATTATCGTTGTAACGACATTTAAATGTATATATATCATATTAAGATATATTAATATATCATAATATCATGATAATATAATAATTTAACATCTCATTAGATATAATAAACAATGGGTTAACAACATTAATTGAGATCGTTAACTTAAAGGTTTCAAAACAACACTTACATGTAACGACTAACGATGACTTAACGACTCAGTTAAAATGTATATACATGTAGTGTATTTAGATGTATTAAAATACTTTTGGAAGACTTCAAGACATATATCAAAACACTCATACTTAACGAAAATGGTTACAGTTACTTTCCCATTCTTTTCTTTCATCAAGAATTCTAGTCGTATTCTTACCCGTATTATACACAGCTTCAAAACGTACTTACTATGGGTATATACCAATAGGAACTAGCATGGGATTCCACTCTTGATTATGTCATGTATGACTAATCAATTTTAACTTCTACCATGAGCTAGTCAACTAACTAGAACTCCTTTTAACCCCACTCACCACTCACCAATTACCACTCATCATTCACTCCATTTCACTTCCAATTCTCTTTCTAATTCTCTCTCAACACACACACACTATTATGAACGTATTTTTCCAGTAGTTAATCATCATCTTCATCAAAAATCACTTCAAGAATCAAGCTATAATCATCATAGGAAGAACACTTCAAGAACACTTCAACAATGAAATACATATGTAAAAATAAGACTACTAACTTAATGATTTCGAAACGAGACATATATGTAACGATTATCGTTGTAACGACATTTAACTGTATATACATCATACTAAGATATATTATATATCATAATATCATGATAATATAATAATTTAACATCTCATTTATTATAATAAACAATGGGTTAACAACATTCAACAAGATCGTTAACCTAAAGGTTTCAAAACAACATTTACATGTAACGACTAACGATGACTTAACGACTCAGTTAAAATGTATATACATGTAGTGTTTTAATATGTATTCATACACTTTTGAAAGACTTCAAGACACTTATCAAAATACTTCTACTTAACAAAAATGCTTACAATTACATCCTCGTTCAGTTTCATCAACAATTCTACTCGTATACACCCGTATTCGTACTCGTACAATACACAGCTTTTAGATGTATGTACTATTGGTATATACACTCCAATGATCAGCTCTTAGCAGCCCATGTGAGTCAGCTAACACATGTGGGAACCATCATTTGGCAACTAGCATGAAATATCTCATAAAATTACAAAAATATGAGTAATCATTCATGACTTATTTACATGAAAACAAAATTACATATCCTTTATATCTAATCCATACACCAACGACCAAAAACACCTACAAACACTTTCATTCTTCAATTTTCTTTATCTAATTGATCTCTCTCAAGTTCTATCTTCAAGTTCTAAGTGTTCTTCATATATTTTACAAGTTCTAGTTACATAAAATCAAGAATACTTTCAAGTTTGCTAGCTCACTTCCAATCTTGTAAGGTGATCATCCAACCTCAAGAAATCTTTGTTTCTTACAGTAGGTTATCATTCTAATACAAGGTAATAATCATATTCAAACTTTGGTTCAATTTCTATAACTATAACAATCTTATTTCAAGTGATGATCTTACTTGAACTTGTTTTCGTGTCATGATTCTGCTTCAAGAACTTCGAGCCATCCAAGGATCCGTTGAAGCTAGATCCATTTTTCTCTTTTCCAGTAGGTTTATCCAAGGAACTTAAGGTAGTAATGATGTTCATAACATCATTCGATTCATACATATAAAGCTATCTTATTCGAAGGTTTAAACTTGTAATCACTAGAACATAGTTTAGTTAATTCTAAACTTGTTCGCAAACAAAAGTTAATCCTTCTAACTTGACTTTTAAAATCAACTAAACACATGTTCTATATCTATATGATATGCTAACTTAATGATTTAAAACCTGGAAACACGAAAAACACCGTAAAACCGGATTTACGCCGTCGTAGTAACACCACGGGCTGTTTTGGGTTAGTTAATTAAAAACTATGATAAACTTTGATTTAAAAGTTTTTATTCTGAGAAAATGATTTTTATTATGAACATCAAACTATATCCAAAAATTATGGTTAAACTCAAAGTGGAAGTATGTTTTCTAAAATGGTCATCTAGACGTCGTTCTTTCGACTGAAATGACTACCTTTACAAAAACGACTTGTAACTTATTTTTCCGACTATAAACCTATACTTTTTCTGTTTAGATTCATAAAATAGGGTTCAATATGAAACCATAGCAATTTGATTCACTCAAAACGGATTTAAAATGAAGAAGTTATGGGTAAAACAAGATTGGATAATTTTTCTCATTTTAGCTACGTGAAAATTGGTAACAAATCTATTCCAACCATAACTTAATCAACTTGTATTGTATATTATGTAATCTTGAGATACCATAGACACGTATACAATGTTTCGACCTATCATGTCGACACATCTATATATATTTCGGAACAACCATAGACACTCTATATGTGAATGTTGGAGTTAGCTATACAGGGTTGAGGTTGATTCCAAAATATATATAGTTTGAGTTGTGATCAATACTGAGATACGTATACACTGGGTCGTGGATTGATTCAAGATAATATTTATTGATTTATTTCTGTACATCTAACTGTGGACAACTAGTTGTAGGTTACTAACGAGGACAGCTGACTTAATAAACTTAAAACATCAAAATATATTAAAAGTATTGTAAATATATTTTGAACATACTTTGATATATATGTATATATTGTTATAGGTTCGTGAATCAACCAGTGGCCAAGTCTTACTTCCCGACGAAGTAAAAAATCTGTGAAAGTGAGTTATAGTCCCACTTTTAAAATCTAATATTTTTGGGATGAGAATACATGCAGGTTTTATAAATGATTTACAAAATAGACACAAGTACGTAAAACTACATTCTATGGTTGAATTATCGAAATCGAATATGCCCCTTTTTATTAAGTCTGGTAATCTAAGAATTAGGGAACAGACACCCTAATTGACGCGAATCCTAAAGATAGATCTATTGGGCCTAACAAACCCCATCCAAAGTACCGGATGCTTTAGTACTTCGAAATTTATATCATATCCGAAGGGTGTCCCGGAATGATGGGGATATTCTTATATATGCATCTTGTTAATGTCGGTTACCAGGTGTTCACCATATGAATGATTTTTATCTCTATGTATGGGATGTGTATTGAAATATGAAATCTTGTGGTCTATTATTATGATTTGATATATATAGGTTAAACCTATAACTCACCAACATTTTTGTTGACGTTTTAAGCATGTTTATTCTCAAGTGATTATTAAGAGCTTCCTCTGTCATATACTTAAATAAGGACGAGATTTGGAGTCCATGCTTGTATGATATTGTGTAAAAACTGCATTCAAGAAACTTATTTTGTTGTAACATATTTGTATTGTAAACCATTATGTAATGGTCGTGTGTAAACAGGATATTTTAGATTATCATTATTTGATAATCTACGTAAAGTTTTTTTTAAAACCTTTATCTATGAAATAAAGGTTATGGTTCGTTTTAAAAATGAATGCAGTCTTTGAAAAACGTCTCATATAGAGGTCAAAACCTCGCAACGAAATCAATTAATATGGAACGTTTTTAATCAATAAGAACGGGACATTTCAGTTGGTATCCAAGCGTTGGTCTTAGAGAACCAGAATTTTGCATTAGTGTGTCTTATCGAGTTTGTTAGGATGCATTAGTGAGTCTGGACTTCGACCGTGTTTACTTGAAAAATGATTGCTTAACAAATTTTGTTGGAAACTATATATTTTTAACATGTGAATATTATGTGATATATTAATCTCTTAACGCGTTTGATATTATGTGATAGATGTCTACCTCTAGAACAAGTCCCATTGACTCACCTAATAATATTGAAGAGTCAAATGTAAATTGGAATGATTCGTGGACTGATTCACAAGTTCCCGAAGAGGAACCGGAAGAAGAGTCGGAACCGGAAGAAGAATCGGAACCAGAAGAAGAAATAGAACCGGTGGGGGAAATAATAAAACGGTTAAGTAAAAGAGAATCCTCAACCAACCGACCAAGGTTAATTATGGTCAATGGTGTTTCCGCCAAGGAAGCAAAATATTGGGAGGATTACCAATTCTCCGATGAATCGGATTCCGACGAGAATTCCGATGATGTTATAGAAATTACCCCAACTGAATTTAAAAAGGCAAAAGAAAATAATAAGGGAAAGGGCATAAAAATAGAGAAATCTAATTCCAACCCCGATGAACTTTATATGTATCGTCAACCCCCGAAGTCCTTAAGTTGTAACAATGACCCGGGAACCTCTAAACCACCAGGTTTTTCTAAACCAATGTGGACAACGACGGCTCGTATTAGGGGAACATCATATATCCCTAGAAACTTGGCAAAACGAACCAAAACCGAACAAGAAGAAACGAGCGAGTCGGAATAAGATAGTTGTATTCGTGTGGTGTAATATATGTAATATAGTGTGCTTATGCTTTATGATATATGTAAAAATTGCTTGTATTAATAAGTATTTTTTTTATGAATCTAACTCTTGTCTATTTTACAGTATAAAAACACAAAATGGATAGACAACCCAATATTTTAAGAGACCTACCCGGAGACATGATTGATGAAATCTTGTCTAGAGTCGGTCAGAATTCCTCGGCACAACTATTTAAGGCGAGATCAGTTTGTAAGACATTCGAAGAACGTTCCAAGAATGTCTTGGTTTATAAGAGACTTTCGTTTGAAAGATGGGGGAAATCACATTGGGAAACCCATAAGTTACGATGTGTTTACTTTGACGCATATATTGCGGGGAACCCAAATGCTATTTTACGCAACGGGTTAAGAAATTATTTTGACTCAATATATCCGAATATTGGACTTCGTGATTTAGAAAAAGCGGCTAACATGCAACATAAAGAAGCATGTTATGCTTACGGATTAGTAATGTTCGCTTCTCACCAAAGTGAGAACAAGAACATCGGGCTACAACTATTAAACAAAACGTTCCCACAAGTGACGGAGTCGGTAATTGGGGTAAGAAATGAGGTTTTTAGATTGTTACGGGACTGTTGGACATTACGTAACCCTCGTCCCTTTGACGACATTACAACACGCTGTCTTATCAACGGCCATAAGGGTTATGTTCCACAAGACCAAGGATGGGAAGTAATCCTAGTAAAACCAGAATGCATGACTTGTTTCTGGACGTATGAATTACGTGTCTTTATTGCCTTTGCTGAACGACTTGTGTACTAGCTAGAATTATCTTCACAACTATCTTGTATCAAAGTTATTGTGTGCTATATTTCATGCTTTATGTAAGATAAGCGGTATTGTAAGTTTGTAAAATATTGTATAAAAGTTTGAACGCGAAATATTATTATAATCAGTTTTTCATATAGAATTGTAGTAGTTGAATTGTATATTAGCTACTAAGTATGAACTTAACGGGTAGGTACTACCCGAATTTAAACTTATAAAACGCTAATATGAAGAAAAAGCTTTTATAAATGAGTTCATATTATGCTACGAAATACTATTAACTACTCTTAATATTCTGTATGATTAACTTGTTCCATTTGACTATTTTGAAGGAAATGGCACCGACTACTCGACACACCGTGAATATGAATGAAGAGGAATTCCGTACTTTTCTAGCTTCAAACATAGCCGCAGTACAGGCTGCGCTACATACCAACAATAACCTTGGATCTAGCAGTACAGGAAATCGTGTAGGATGCACCTATAAAGAATTCACTGCCTGCAAACCTTTGGAATTTGATGGAACCGAAGGACCGATCGGATTGAAACGGTGGACCGAGAAGGTCGAATCGGTGTTTGCCATAAGTAAGTGTACCGAAGAGGACAAAGTGAAGTACGCTACGCATACCTTCACAGGTTCTGCGTTAACATGGTGGAATACCTATCTAGAGCAAGTGGGACAAGACGATGCGTACGCACTACCGTGGTCAGCATTCAAGCACTTGATGAACGAGAAGTACCGTCCCAGAACCGAGGTCAATAAGCTCAAGACAGAACTTAGAGGGTTACGAACCCAAGGATTTGATATTACCACGTACGAAAGACGATTCACAGAATTGTGCCTATTGTGTCCGGGAGCATTCGAAGATGAGGAAGAGAAGATCGACGCGTTTGTGAAAGGATTACCGGAAAGAATCCAAGAAGATATAAGTTCACACGAGCCCGCCTCCATACAACAGGCATGTAGAATGGCTCACAAACTAGTGAACCAGATTGAAGAAAGAATTAAAGAACAGACTGCTGAAGAGGCCAATGTGAAGCAAGTCAAAAGAAAGTGGGAGGAAAACGGTGATAAGAATCACCAATACAACAACAACAGCAATTACAACAATAATCGCAACAATTATCCCAACAATCGCAACATCAATCGCAACTACAACAAACGGCCCAACAACAACAACAACAACAACAACAACAACAATAGCAACTACAACAATCATCCCAACAACAATAATAACCGCAACAACAACAACAATCAGAAGCAGCTATGCCAAAGGTGTGAAAAGTATCACTCGGGGTTCTGCACCAAATTTTGCAACAAGTGTAAAAGAAATGGTCATAGCGCGGCAAAGTGTGAGGTCTATGGACCAGGGGTTAATAGAACGAAAGGAACAAATGGTGTCGGAATGAGTAATGGTGGAGCAAGTAGTGTCGGAGCAAGTTATGCCAATGTAGTTTTATATAAATGTGGAAAACCGGGCCACATTATTAGAAATTGCCCGAACCAGGAGAACACGAATGGACAAGGCCGCGGAAGAGTTTTCAATATTAATGCGGCAGAGGCACAGGAAGACCCGGAGCTTGTTACGGGTACGTTTCTTATTGACAATAAATCTGCTTACGTTTTATTTGATTCGGGTGCGGATAGAAGCTATATGAGTAGAGATTTTTGTGCTAAATTAAGTTGTCCATTGACGCCTTTGGATAGTAAATTTTTACTCGAATTAGCAAATTGTAAATTAATTTCAGCAGATAATATATGTCGGAATCGAGAAATTAAACTGGTTAGCGAAACATTTAAGATTGATTTGATACCAGTAGAGTTAGGGAGTTTTGATGTGATAATCGGTATGGACTGGTTAAAAGAAGTGAAAGCAGAGATCGTCTATTACAAAAATGCAATTCGCATTATACGAGAAAAAGGAAAACCCTTAATGGTGTACGGAGAAAAGGGCAACACGAAGCTACATCTTATTAGTAATTTGAAGGCACAAAAACTAATAAGAAAAGGTTGCTATGCTGTTCTAGCACACGTCGAGAAAGTACAAACTGAAGAAAAGAGCATCAATGATGTTCCCATTGCAAAAGAATTTCCCGATGTATTTCCGAAAGAATTACCGGGAGTACCCCCACATCGATCTGTTGAATTTCAAATAGATCTTTTACCAGGAGCTGCACCAATAGCTCGTGCTCCTTACAGACTCGCACCCAGCGAGATGAAAGAACTGCAAAGCCAATTACAAGAACTTTTAGAGCGTGGTTTCATTCGACCAAGCACATCACCGTGGGGAGCTCCTGTTTTGTTTGTCAAGAAGAAAGATGGTACATTCAGGTTGTGTATCGACTACCGAGAGTTGAACAAACTTACCATCAAGAACCGCTACCCACTACCGAGAATCGACGACTTATTTGATCAACTACAAGGCTCGTCTGTTTATTCAAAGATTGACTTACGTTCCGGGTATCATCAAATGCGGGTGAAAGAAGATGATATTCCAAAGACTGCTTTCAGAACAAGTTACGGTCATTACGAGTTTATGGTCATGCCGTTTGGTTTAACTAATGCACCAGCTGTGTTCACGGACCTTATGAACCGAGTGTGTGGACCATACCTTGACAAGTTTGTCATTGTTTTCATTGATGACATACTTATTTACTCAAAGAATGACCAAGAACACGGTGAACATTTGAGAAAGGTGTTAGAAGTATTGAGGAAGGAAGAATTGTACGCTAAGTTTTCAAAGTGTGCATTTTGGTTGGAAGAAGTTCAATTCCTCGGTCACATAGTGAACAAAGAAGGTATTAAGGTGGATCCGGCAAAGATAGAAACTGTTGAAAAGTGGGAAACCCCGAAAACTCCGAAACACATACGCCAGTTTTTAGGACTAGCTGGTTACTACAGAAGGTTCATCCAAGACTTTTCCAGAATAGCAAAACCCTTGACTGCATTAACGCATAAAGGGAAGAAATTTGAATGGAATGATGAACAAGAGAAAGCGTTTCAGTTATTGAAGAAAAAGCTAACTACGGCACCTATATTGTCATTGCCTGAAGGGAATGATGATTTTGTGATTTATTGTGACGCATCAAAGCAAGGTCTCGGTTGTGTATTAATGCAACGAACGAAGGTGATTGCTTATGCGTCTAGACAATTGAAGATTCACGAACAAAATTATACGACGTATGATTTGGAATTAGGAGCGGTTGTTTTTGCATTAAAGACTTGGAGGCACTACTTATATGGGGTCAAAAGTATTATATATACCGACCACAAAAGTCTTCAACACATATTTAATCAGAAACAACTGAATATGAGGCAACGTAGGTGGATTGAATTGTTGAATGATTACGACTTTGAGATTCGTTACCACCCGGGGAAGGCAAATGTGGTAGCCGATGCCTTGAGCAGGAAGGACAGAGAACCCATTCGAGTAAAATCTATGAATATAATGATTCATAATAACCTTACTACTCAAATAAAGGAGGCGCAACAAGGAGTTTTAAAAGAGGGAAATTTAAAGGATGAAATACCCAAAGGATCGGAGAAGCATCTTAATATTCGGGAAGACGGAACCCGGTATAGGGCTGAAAGGATTTGGGTACCAAAATTTGGAGATATGAGAGAAATGGTACTTAGAGAAGCTCATAAAACCAGATACTCAATACATCCTGGAACGGGGAAGATGTACAAGGATCTCAAGAAACATTTTTGGTGGCCGGGTATGAAAGCCGATGTTGCTAAATATGTAGGAGAATGTTTGACGTGTTCTAAGGTCAAAGCTGAGCATCAGAAACCATCAGGTCTACTTCAACAATCCGAAATCCCGGAATGGAAATGGGAAAACATTACCATGGATTTCATCACTAAATTGCCAAGGACTGCAAGTGGTTTTGATACTATTTGGGTAATAGTTGATCGTCTCACCAAATCAGCACACTTCCTGCCAATAAGAGAAGATGACAAGATGGAGAAGTTAGCACGACTGTATTTGAAGGAAGTCGTCTCCAGACATGGAATACCAATCTCTATTATCTCTGATAGGGATGGCAGATTTATTTCAAGATTCTGGCAGACATTACAGCAAGCATTAGGAACTCGTCTATACATGAGTACTACCTATCATCCACAAACTGATGGGCAGAGCGAAAGGACGATACAAACGCTTGAAGACATGCTACGAGCATGTGTTATTGATTTCGGAAACAGTTGGGATCGACATCTACCGTTAGCAGAATTTTCCTACAATAACAGCTACCATTCAAGCATTGAGATGGCGCCGTTTGAAGCACTTTATGGTAGAAAGTGCAGGTCTCCAATTTGTTGGAGTGAAGTGGGGGATAGACAGATTACGGGTCCGGAGATTATACCTGAAAGGACCCGTTCATATACATTATAAACGATTCACAATAGTTGATTACATTGCGAGGTATTTGACCTCTATATGATACATTTTACAAACATTGCATTCGTTTTTAAGACAAACTTTCTTTACATTGAAAATTGACAGGCATGCATACCATTTCATAATATCCACTATCCAACTATAAATTAATTTAATAATAATCTTTGATGAACTCAATGACTCGAATGCAACGTTCTTCGAAATATGCTATGAAAGACTCCAAGTAATATCTTTAAAATGAGCAAATGCACAGCGGAAGATTTCTTTAACACCTGAGAATAAACATGCTTTAAAGTGTCAACCAAAAGGTTGGTGAGTTCATTAGTTTATCATAATCATTTATTTTCATCATTTTAATAGACCACAAGAATTTCATTTCCAGTTCTCATAAATATACGTCCCATGCATAGAGACAAAAATAATCATTCATATGGTGAACACCTGGTAACCGACATTAACTAGATACATATAAGAATATCCCCTATCATTCCGGGATCCTCCTTCGGACATGATATAAATTTCGAAGTACTAAAGCATCCGGTACTTTGGATGGGGTTTGTTAGGCCCAATAGATCTATCTTTAGGATTCGCGTCAATTAGGGTGTCTGTTCCCTAATTCTTAGATTACCAGACTTTAATAAAAAGGGGAATATTCGATTTCGATAATTCAACCATAGAATGTAGTTTCAATTACTTGTGTCTATTTCGTCAAACATTTATAAAAGCGCATGTATTCTCAGTCCCAAAAATATAAAGGGTAAAAAGGCAAATGAAACTCACCATACTGTATTTTGTAGTAAAAATACATATAACGTCATTGAACAAGTGCAAGGTTGGCCTCGGATTCACGAACCTATATTAATTATATATATTTATATGTTGGTCAATATTTGTATAGCAATTTAGGTCAGGTCATAATGTAATCATATCCTATAGCTCGAGTCTGACTCTACAGTATAGTAACATGTTATTTACTCATGCTCAATTAAGATTCTAGTAAAAGGTGACGTGTGAAACAACGTAACACAAATGGGTTCATAATCATAAAATAGTATTTTAGGTTTTTTTTTTTTTTTTAGAGAAAATCAACACAAAAAGTTAACTGAAAAGTTAACAGGAAAAGTCAAAGTTCAAAGTCAAAAGTCAAAGGTTAAAGTCAAAAGTCAAAGGTCAAAGTAAAAATGAGGTCGCATGCAAATATATAATAACTTATACAAAAATTATTTTCGGTCAAACATGACTAAACGGGCCACTTCAGCTATTTTTAGAAAAATTATCGGAACTCCGATTGATAAACGGCCAAAGATAAAAGTTACACATTACCAAAAAGATTAAGCATAAATATTACAGAAGTAAACTAAACCTAGACAACTCGTAGTTGCCAACGCGTTTTCGGCGTTTCAAAGTTAATTTTTCAGCTTTAATAAATTTACAAAAGTGACCGAGTAGCCTACTTTGGAGATTTTTAGAAAATTCTACAAAACTCGTATTGACAAACGGTCAAAGCCTGCAAATTCTCGTTACCACAAAGATATAACATGATTTTTGGCAAGAGTAAACACATATCAGGCCGACCATGACAACTGATACAAAACTGACATTTTTAAATAAAAAAGTTTCAGCTCTTTTTAGAATTTTAAAATGTGACCAAACCGTCAACTTTGATGATTTTTAGAAAATTCGTCGAGACTCGAATTGACAAACGGCCAGAGTCGTTTATTAGACCTTACAGCAAAGAATTCAGTGGTATTTTTTTTTATATATGAAACAACGCAGATCAGCAAGAATTTCAGTTCCCATTTCGACATTTCATCAAAATTTGCAAAACTTCTTTTGTCCATAACTTGACAACCGTTCAACGAAACGAGACGTGCTTTATATGAAAATTCATCTACTCGACGAGTAGAATCCAAATAACCACTTTTTATAACCCAGAAAATTAGTTCACTAATTATCATCAGCAATTTTAATTACGAAATTAATTATGCAATTTGTTTATTTCATAACTTTCTAACCGTTACTTGGATTCAAGTGATTCTTAAACCAAAATTCAACTATTTTTCGCTAGCTTTCCAACGACATGCATATCTTATACCTTATCTCAATCGTATATGTAACTAATTCAGGAATCAACATAACCTATCTAATGGCAATATCAAAAGTACAAGCATGCATAATCCTATATACTCGAGCACTAGTCAGGGATACACTATTAGTATGTAAAAATTAAATTATGAGTACTCACATATCAATATTGAGATTCAATATTGCAGGAAAGGTATGTAAACGCAACGGAGATGATAAACACTATATTGACCTCACGAGCATACCCATGAACCATACTCAATCACCTCCATAGCTATAACCCATCATTTCCTTAATCCTATCCCACTCGAAAAAACAACTTCGAAATCACTCGGACAGCACTCCGTCGTAATATTTTATGTATACTAATAATATCTTGAGATAATACGGAGTAAATATATATATGTAAATCGATTGAGAGAGTTTAGAGAAAACTATTTTCAAGTTTCTATGAAATAATGAAACCTATTGAATTCTATTTATAATAGATTTTTGAATTATTAAAGTGAATTATTAAAGTGAATTATTAAAGTATGAATTATTAAAGTGAATTATTAAAGTATGAATTACTAAAGTGAATTATTAAAGTATGAATTATTAAAGTTAAAGTAAAGTAAAAATAAAGTAAAGGTAAAGTTTAAGTATAGTAAAAGTATAAAACTATGTACGTATAATACGCGTATAAATATATATAATATTAATTTAAATCGTTATATATATTTAATAAAATAAAATATAAATATCGTTATCTTTATCATACTAGTTAAGTAATGAGTTGTCAAAAGTGGTTCTAGATATTTATAAAAGTTATATACGTTTTAATAATAAAGTTCTTTTTAAACTGAAAACGTTTTTGTACATTTGAAACTAAATAGATCAATTGAGTCTTTATGAGATTCAATCTTCCACTATCCTTTGTCTAGTTCTCAATGATTGACAATTTGTTCTTATTTATAAATCACTTTACCATTTTTCGAATATTGTTAAAATGGAAAGATTTCTCAAATCAACGTGGGCCTTTCAACAGAGACTTGTAATCATAATTCAATATATCTGATAATTTAATCATTTAATCTTATCTTCTAATTCCATTGATAAACATTTTGAAACAGATACAATCATATAAAGTATTTAATCTAATATTTTGTTTACATTTCAAGTTATAATATATATACACATATACATATATAATCATATTTGTTTAATGGTTCGTGAATCGTTGGAACTTGGTCGAGGTTGAATGAATGTATGAACATAGTTTAAAATTCTTTCAATTTAACTTAACAAATATTGCTTATCGTGTCGGAAACATATAAAGATTAAAGTTTAAATTTGGTTAGAAATTTCCGGGTTATCACAGTACCTACCCGTTAAAGAAATTTCGTCCCGAAATTTGAGTGGAAAGGTCGTGAATGATAATAAGTATTTTTCATGATGCATACGGGCTGAAAATTAGAGTTTTATCATCAGCGAATAATTTGGATAAACAATCCATTTATATGAAGAGTACAAATGAAGCTAACATAGAAGAGTGAAATGAGTAAGTGTAGATTCATCTTATCATTTGACGTAGATATGATTGATTCCCAGATTTTAAGGGATTTGAAGAAAATCTTCTTAATAAGATTTGACTCTCCGGTAATCAAGGGAATTAGGATTCGCTTTAAATGTGATCGTCCATTTTAATTGTTCTGTAGGAGATTTTCTTATAAATTCACCTCCTTCGTTTCCTTACAACTCACACCTTCTGTTGATGCATTTTATACAACCCCCTTGACATCTACCCACGTCCATTGCAGGTACAACAGTTTACAGGCCACCATGATTGCTCGTTATTATCCTATCCGTGTTTGTATGTGGTTACAGGAACTGCAGGAACGAGATTTAGATGTTTGACTATGTTAGACTTAGTCAGACGTACGAGTGAAGCCTCACTAGTACGGCTGACAGGCTCATACGCACGGTTGATGCTGAGCTAAGTCACAATTACAACCTAAATGAGAAGACACGAGTGAGTGATCACCCGTACGGCTGATGAAGCCAACTCGTACGTGTGATGAATGAATCGTATGGGTGAGTCAACAGCAGGGGTATATAAAGTCTTATATTCTTCATTTTAGGTTAAGCCTCTCATTTGTTACACACACTCAGATCTAGTGAGCTCCTCCGATTCTCTCTCAGTCCAAATCACCCAGGTGGTGAATAATAGCTCTAGGTGTTGATCTAATCACACTTGATTTAGTTGTGGTTTGACTAAATTAATCAAAAAAAAAAACTTAACCTATTCACTAGAGGGTTTGATTCACTTATTCCGCCATTGTGTGAGTTAAATCTGTTGATTTCTAAGTTCCTAGTCATGTTTCATCACTTTCTATTCTTTCCCCCTCAACTCATATTTTAAAGTATTCATCAATATGCTCCATCCAGTTCTGATTCTCGATATACTTCTAACTTTCATATCGGTCATTCTTCTTTTTCATCTACCGCCAGAAGAATCTATTTACTTCTACTATACTCTTGGGTTTATAGTGTTTCTAGTTCTCCCGTGTCTTTATATTGCTATATGCATCGATATATATGGTTTATAATTTCTGGTTTGTCGTTGGGATTTATATGTTCCCTTATATTTCAAAGTCTCTGCTTCTGTCTTCTATAATCATTATCATTCACAGTTAATGTTCTCTTTTATTTGCTGCAATTTATACCCCAATTTCTATTTCGGAGTTTTGTCCTTTCGTTTCTTCTTCTTGTGATTAAGCATCGCTTGTAATGGTCCAGAATTCACAGATATGAATTTCGGAATGAACATTGTTAATGTTCTAGGAAGGAAATTGTGATGGCACGATCTTGATTTGTCAAATTACTAGAATACCTTGGAAAAGGCCGAATCATCAAGAAATATTTTCTTGATATTTTAGAGGTTAAATAGAATACAAGAGTCGTATAACATGGCACATGATGATGTTATGATCTGTGAATCATCACGTTCCATTTAGAAACTCAGCATGACTTACTGTAATATAGTCACATTGATCAAGTGTCATTATATTATACTAATTCATGCTTCAGTTTCCAACATTACTTCAAAATATTCCTATTTTAAACTTGAATGTTTCAGAATTTAGAAACTAAAATAGTTTCTTTTATGATGTAATACAGATAGCGCGAAGAGGTAAATGATTTCAAATAAGAAAAATTAAGAAAATATCTTCAGAAATATGGAGGATATTTATAATGAAAGATATGATGATATTTTAGAATTTCTAATATCAGAGGATGATGAAGAATATTGTCCGCAGGGGTTTAGAGTCAGGAGCAAGGTATTCGTTAATGACTTCAGCAGATACTGAATTATTTGAATCCTTTGAAGTCAGGTTAAGTCTTTGTAATTTGTTCACAGCCTCCTTCCTACTTTGCTCAATCCGTTTTCCAGTTCCAAGACTTCTCTTTTTCTGCGCTTTGCCAGCACACCTATTCATTATCATCAAACTTTTACTGTTAAGGTCGTTTATAGTTTTTTTTGCTGCTTCATCAGCAATTTTTTTTTTTTTCCGGAGAACCAATTTGTAGTTCGGAGTATTTTTCAGAAACTTCACATTCAAATTAAGTCCAGAAGATAGACGTTATATATACACATATAACTGTTGGCGTAGACATCCTGCGAGATTTCAAAATACTGATTGCTAATTCCCAATGATTCGTATGGCAATTCTCATTACAAGATGCGAATGAGTAAATGATGGGGTTTCAATGAATAATTATAATGACTTTTTGGAGAGGCTAAAGTCAAAGGGTAATGAAGTTGTTGGTACATCTGCTAATAATGTGGTGGAATGTAAAAGGTTCCCTGGTAACAATGGTGTATATCTCAAGGTTATAATAAGGTTAGTCTGACTGAAAAGTCGAAGTTGACTTGCTGGAGCTGTGACAAAACTAGCTACTTTGAATAGGAGTCGCAAAGTTATTTTTGCTAATAAATGCTAAAGAATCTGACGCGGATATGTTGTTTAAACTTTTACTTTGGTTTCAAGAGTTTTTCGGGTACATAACTGTGGGTAACATGTGGTTGGATCATCATCTCGATTGCTCATCATTCGAAGTGTCTTCAGAAATTTTTGAAGGGTTTGAACACAGATTGTAATCATTAACATACATTTGATGTTCTAACATAGTTTTGAAGTCAAAATATAGCTTGTGAAAGATGTAAGGATCTAAGAGTGATGATTTTGGTCATATCTCAAGTTGAATTTTGAGATTTCAAAATCAGAATATGTAATTAAATTTTGAATGAGTATGGTTGTTTTGATTTCTATAAAAGAATGTATATTATTGTGAAAGTAGGGAGTATAATGGATGATTTGCTGAATCAGATTCGAAGAATGTAACATATTAATAGTGAATTTATATATCTCTCGGGTATTACCTACCCGTTAAAAAAAATTTCACAATTAATATTTTGTACAAAAGAATTTTATTACAGTCTTTATGAAAATATATATATGTATATTTTCTTCAGATGTAACATAGATTTAATGAGTTAATATTAAATTAAACTCATTTGATTTACAGTTGAAACTAGAATTGAATAATGGCTTTAAAAAGTACATAACTTTTACGCAGAATTTCTTTAATGACATTGAAATTATGAATCAATACTTCGTTATTTGTTGATGTATGATGTTCGGTTCGTGGAATTCTTGTGAATTTCGCAAAGTACGAATGATGTTATCTGAAAAGTTTCGGGAACATCGATGATGAAAGTGTAAAATCAAATATATACTTGATTTATTATGAATTGGAATTTGTTGAATTGCGACAGAGATTGTAGTTAACGCTGGTTAAGTTGCGGCCGAAGGACGTACATTATTGCATATTTGTAATATGAATTAACCGAGTAGTTAAGATTCACACACAATAGCTTAGCACGGAAAGATTTATTTTTATTTCAAAATATATAAAATATACATATAATTTCTTCAAAGGGAATGAGTTAATTCTTCATAACTCGTTGATACAATAAACGGGTTATTGATTCGTAATGATGTCCATAGTGATTCTTGAGCTGACGGAGTTTGTGATGTTATAGGTGTTATTGATTCTGATGTTGACTGTACTGATGATGCTGGTGACGCTGACGGTACTGTTGATGCTGTTGGTAAAACAAGTTTAGCTTGTTAATCACACACCATTTTTGTCAGGGTTTCTACTCTTCCTTCTATCATTTTGGTTCGCTTAACTGATTTATGGTTAGGGCTAGATTAGATAATCTCTAAGACTTTATAGATTACATAATCTGCGCGGAATGTTTCTCCAATGAAGTTATGAATTAATACTTCGTCGGTTATTTTTGTTGGTATTCCTTGGTATCTACAGGGCGTATGACATTGGTGCTCGTGGGACAGAGTGTAAAGTTGAGGTTTACGACGTGGTTGTGGTTGGGGTGGTAATGGTACTATTGGCGTTGATGATGGTGTTACTGGCTATGCTGTTGATGCTACTGCTGGTGTTTGTAATCTCTGCACCATATTCTCCAAAGCCACTACCCGAGCGCGAAGCTCGTTGACTTCTTCTATTACACCGGGGTGATTGTCGGTTCGGACGAGCGGATAAATAAAATCTAAAATTTGATGTA
This sequence comes from Rutidosis leptorrhynchoides, assembly GCF_046630445.1. NCBI lineage: Eukaryota > Viridiplantae > Streptophyta > Magnoliopsida > Asterales > Asteraceae > Rutidosis > Rutidosis leptorrhynchoides. The sequence continues at coordinate 178,919,384 of NC_092342.1, read as the reverse complement.
ATATATAATCGTGATGAGATACTCTGGAAATGAGCGAGAAAATGGTGTTTCGAACAGGTTCGCCGGTAAGTGCTTCAGGTTCTTCATCAAGAGGGCAATGTGGTGGATGGAAGGGATCACCTTCTTCTTGTCTCCAATGATTGAGGAGGCTACGAACCCATCCCCAATTCATCCAGAATAGGTGATGACTGATTGGTTGATCTATTCCGGTCACACTGCTTTCGGAGCTGGAGTGGGATTCCATTTCGAAATCCGAGGAACTTGAATTAATGATGAATTCCATTTCGTACTATTGAATAAGGATTTTTTTTTTTCGATATGAAATGATTTTCGGTTATCGGATGGTATTCTAATTACATAGAATATCCATAGATATAGAATAAAAGATTTCGCAGATTACGGAGGAATTTGCAGGATATGTCAAGTAAAGTTTAAAGTAACAGATACGATAAGACATGATTTAGCAGATACGCTAAGATATGAATTTTGTCTATACACTACTCATGCAATTAATGTAGCAAGACGTGTCTAGACTAGTAATGATAAGCAGGTAATTTCCTAAGAATGATAAGCAGATGATTTCCGACTAAAAATGATAAGCAAAACTTTTGACATGCAGACACGGTCGAAGTCCAGACTCACTAATGCATCCTAACGACTTATCAGTTAGACACACTAATGCAGACATGGTTCGCTAAGACCACCGCTCTGATACCAACTGAAAGGACCCGTTCATATACATTATAAACGATTCACAATAGTTGATTACATTGCGAGGTATTTGACCTCTATATGATACATTTTACAAACATTGCATTCGTTTTTAAGACAAACTTTCTTTACATTGAAAATTGACAGGCATGCATACCATTTCATAATATCCACTATCCAACTATAAATTAATTTAATAATAATCTTTGATGAACTCAATGACTCGAATGCAACGTTCTTCGAAATATGCTATGAAAGACTCCAAGTAATATCTTTAAAATGAGCAAATGCACAGCGGAAGATTTCTTTAACACCTGAGAATAAACATGCTTTAAAGTGTCAACCAAAAGGTTGGTGAGTTCATTAGTTTATCATAATCATTTATTTTCATCATTTTAATAGACCACAAGAATTTCATTTCTAGTTCTCAGAAATATACGTCCCATGCATAGAGATAAAAATAATCATTCATTTGGTGAACACCTGGTAACCGACATTAACTAGATACATATAAGAATATCCCCTATCATTCCGGGATCCTCCTTCGGACATGATATAAATTTCGAAGTACTAAAGCATCCGGTACTTTGGATGGGGTTTGTTAGGCCCAATAGATCTATCTTTAGGATTCGCGTCAATTAGGGTGTCTGTTCACTAATTCTTAGATTACCAGACTTTAATAAAAAGGGGAATATTCGATTTCGATAATTCAACCATAGAATGTAGTTTCAATTACTTGTGTCTATTTCGTCAAACATTTATAAAAGCGCATGTATTCTCAGTCCCAAAAATATAAAGGGTAAAAAGGCAAATGAAACTCACCATACTGTATTTTGTAGTAAAAATACATATAACGTCATTGAACAAGTGCAAGGTTGGCCTCGGATTCACGAACCTATATTAATTATATATATTTATATGTTGGTCAATATTTGTATAGCAATTTAGGTCAGGTCATAATGTAATCCTATCCTATAGCTCGAGTCTGACTCTACAGTATAGTAACATGTTATTTACTCATGCTCAATTAAGATTCTAGTAAAAGGTGACGTGTGAAACAACGTAACACAAATGGGTTCATAATCATAAAATAGTATTTTAGGTTTTTTTTTTTTTTTTTTAGAGAAAATCAACACAAAAAGTTAACTGAAAAGTTAACAGGAAAAGTCAAAGTTCAAAGTCAAAAGTCAAAGGTTAAAGTCAAAAGTCAAAGGTCAAAGTAAAAATGAGGTCGCATGCAAATATATAATAACTTATACAAAAATAATTTTCTGTCAAACATGACTAAACGGGCCACTTCAGCTATTTTTAGAAAAATTATCGGAACTCCGATTGATAAACGGCCAAAGATAAAAGTTACATATTACCAAAAAGATTAAGCATAAATATTACAGAAGTAAACTAAACCTAGACAACTCGTAGTTGCCAACGCGTTTTCGGCGTTTCAAAGTTAATTTTTCAGCTTTAATAAATTTACAAAAGTGACCGAGTAGCCTACTTTGGAGATTTTTAGAAAATTCCACAAAACTCGTATTGACAAACGGTCAAAGCCTGCAGATTCTCGTTACCACAAAGATATAACATGATTTTTGGCAAGAGTAAACACATATCAGGCCGACCATGACAACTGATACAAAACTGACATTTTTAAATAAAAAAGTTTCAGCTCTTTTTAGAATTTTAAAATGTGACTAAACCGTCAACTTTGATGATTTTTAGAAAATTCGTCGAGACTCGAATTGACAAACGGCCAGAGTCGTTTGTTAGACCTTACAGTAAAGAATTCAGTGGTATTTTTTTTTATATATGAAACAACGCAGATCAGCAAGAATTTCAGTTCCCATTTCGACATTTCATCAAAATTTGCAAAACTTCTTTTGTCCATAACTTGACAACCGTTCAACAAAACGAGACGTGCTTTATATGAAAATTTATCTACTCGACGAGTAGAATCCAAATAACCACTTTTTATAACCCAGAAAATTAGTTCACTAATTATCATCAGCAATTTTAATTACGAAATTAATTATGCAATTTGTTTATTTCATAACTTTCTAACCGTTACTTGGATTCAAGTGATTCTTAAACCAAAATTCAACTATTTTTCGCTAGCTTTCCAACGACATGCATATCTTATACCTTATCTCAATCGTATATGTAACTAATTCAGGAATCAACATAACCTATCTAATGGCAATATCAAAAGTACAAGCATGCATAATCCTATATACTCGAGCACTAGTCAGGGATACACTATTAGTATGTAAAAATTAAATTATGAGTACTCACATATCAATATTGAGATTCAATATTGCAGGAAAGGTACGTAAACGCAACGGAGATGATAAACACTATATTGACCTCACGAGCATACCCATGAACCATACTCAATCACCTCCATAGCTATAACCCATCATTTCCTTAATCCTATCCCACTCGAAAAAACAACTTCGAAATCACTCGGACAGCACTCCGTCGTAATATTTTATGTATACTAATAATATCTTGAGATAATACGGAGTAAATATATATATGTAAATCGATTGAGAGAGTTTAGAGAAAACTATTTTCAAGTTTCTATGAAATAATGAAACCTATTGAATTCTATTTATAATAGATTTTTGAATTATTAAAGTGAATTATTAAAGTATAAATTATTAAAGTGAATTATTAAAGTATGAATTATTAAAGTGAATTATTAAAGTATGAATTACTAAAGTGAATTATTAAAGTATGAATTATTAAAGTTAAAGTAAAGTAAAAATAAAGTAAAGGTAAAGTTTAAGTATAGTAAAAGTATAAAACTATGTACGTATAATATGCGTATAAATATATATAATATTAATTTAAATCGTTATATATATTTAATAAAATAAAATATAAATATCGTTATCTTTATCATACTAGTTAAGTAATGAGTTGTCAAAAGTGGTTCTAGATATTTATAAAAGTTATATACGTTTTAATAATAAAGTTCTTTTTAAACTGAAAACGTTTTTGTACATTTGAAACTAAATAGATCAATCGAGTCTTTATGAGATTCAATCTTCCACTATCCTTTGTATAGTTCTCAATGATTGACAATTTGTTCTTATTTATAAATCACTTTACCATTTTCCGAATATTGTTAAAATGGAAAGATTTCTCAAATCAACGTGGGCCTTTCAACAGAGACTTGTAATCATAATTCAATATATCTGATAATTCAATCATTTAATCTTATCTTCTAATTCCATTGATAAACATTTTGAAACAGATACAATCATATAAAGTATTTAATCTAATATTTTGTTTACATTTCAAGTTATAATATATATACACATATACATATATAATCATATTTGTTTAATGGTTCGTGAATCGTTGGAACTTGGTCGAGGTTGAATGAATGTATGAACATAGTTTAAAATTCTTTCAATTTAACTTAACAAATATTGCTTATCGTGTCGGAAACATATAAAGATTAAAGTTTAAATTTGGTTGGAAATTTCCGGGTTATCACAATACCAGAAACTACCGAGAAGATCATCCAAATTCAACAACGGTTGAAAACCGCCCAAAGTCGACAAAAGAGCTACGCTGACATTAAAAGAAAAGATATAGAATTTGAAATTGGAGAGATGGTCATGCTTAAAGTTGCACCTTGGAAAGGCGTTGTTCGATTTGGTAAACGAGGGAAATTAAATCCAAGGTATATTGGACCATTCAAGATTATTGATCGTGTCGGACCAGTAGCTTACCGACTTGAGTTACCTCAACAACTCGCGGCTGTACATAACACTTTCCACGTCTCGAATTTGAAGAAATGTTTTGCTAAAGAAGATCTCACTATTCCGTTAGATGAAATCCAAATCAACGAAAAACTTCAATTCATCGAAGAACCCGTCGAAATAATGGATCGTGAGGTTAAAAGACTTAAGCAAAACAAGATACCAATTGTTAAGGTTCGATGGAATGCTCATAGAGGACCCGAGTTCACCTGGGAGCGTGAAGATCAGATGAAGAAGAAATACCCGCATCTATTTCCAGAAGATTTGTCAACACCTTCAACAGCTTAAAATTTCGGGACGAAATTTATTTAACGGGTAGGTACTATAGTGACCCGAACTTTTCCATGTTTATATATATTAATTGAGATTGATATTTACATGATTAAATGTTTCCAACATGTTAAGCAATCAAACTTGTTAAGACTTGATTAATTGAAATATGTTTCATATAGACAATTGACCACCCAAGTTGACCGGTGATTCACGAACGTTAAAAGTTGTAAAAACTATACGATGACATATATATGGTTATATATATAGTTAACATGTTTTTATTATAAGTATGTATCTCATTAGGTATTTTAACAATGAGTTATATACATAAAAATGAGACTATTAATTTAAGAAACTCGAAAACGATATATATAACGATTATCGTTATAACAACGTCTTACTAGGTACATATGAATCATATTAAGATATTGATACACTTGGTTAATTATGTTAAATGATAAGTAAATATATTATTAAGTGTATTAACAATGAAATACATATGTAAAAATAAGACTACTAACTTAATGATTTCGAAACGAGACATATATGTAACGATTATCGTTGTAACGACATTTAACTGTATATACATCATACTAAGATATATTATATATCATAATATCATGATAATATAATAATTTAACATCTCATTTATTATAATAAACAATGGGTTAACAACATTCAACAAGATCGTTAACCTAAAGGTTTCAAAACAACATTTACATGTAACGACTAACGATGACTTAACGACTCAGTTAAAATGTATATACATGTAGTGTTTTAATATGTATTCATACACTTTTGAAAGACTTCAAGACACTTATCAAAATACTTCTACTTAACAAAAATGCTTACAATTACATCCTCGTTCAGTTTCATCAACAATTCTACTCGTATACACCCGTATTCGTACTCGTACAATACACAGCTTTTAGATGTATGTACTATTGGTATATACACTCCAATGATCAGCTCTTAGCAGCCCATGTGAGTCACCTAACACATGTGGGAACCATCATTTGGCAACTAGCATGAAATATCTCATAAAATTACAAAAATATGAGTAATCATTCATGACTTATTTACATGAAAACAAAATTACATATCCTTTATATCTAATCCATACACCAACGACCAAAAACACCTACAAACACTTTCATTCTTCAATTTTCTTCATCTAATTGATCTCTCTCAAGTTCTATCTTCAAGTTCTAAGTGTTCTTCATATATTTTACAAGTTCTAGTTACATAAAATCAAGAATACTTTCAAGTTTGCTAGCTCACTTCCAATCTTGTAAGGTGATCATCCAACCTCAAGAAATCTTTGTCTCTTACAGTAGGTTATCATTCTAATACAAGGTAATAATCATATTCAAACTTTGGTTCAATTTCTATAACTATAACAATCTTATTTCAAGTGATGATCGTACTTGAACTTGTTTTCGTGTCATGATTCTGCTTCAAGAACTTCGAGCCATCCAAGGATCCGTTGAAGCTAGATCCATTTTTCTCTTTTCCAGTAGGTTTATCTAAGGAACTTAAGGTAGTAATGATGTTCATGATGGATTTTGACAATCTTTTAAAATTCATGTTCTACATATTTAACTAGTTCATAAAACCCATTTTATGAATATAAAAGTAAGCGGAAGCAAGAAGTTCATATTATAGATTAACCATTTTGAAAGACAAAATCCATAACCATATCAAGTCTTGAATTATACTTACATATATATAAGTGGGTTTAAGGATATTTTACCTCCTCAAGCTAGTTGAGGGTTACAAACTTGGATGATGAAGAAGATGATGAAGCAAGCCTCAAAAGTATGAAACCTCAAGCAAAGAATACCCACAAGCTTTAGCAATCAACACTACCTTTAGTTAGGATTTACTAAACACTTAATATTAGCAAAAAATGCAAGCTATGAACCCTTTTTCTCTCCCAAAATTTCGACCAAATGAGCAAGAGGAAGAGAGAAATGTTTTGCTAATTTTTGAATCTAACTTGAGTGTGAAAGAGTGTGTAAGAGAAAAGGCTTTGCATGACCTTAAACAAAGAGAGAATTAACTCCACACTCAAGCATGGGTGGCCTTTCTTGGAAGCCCCAAACCGCCACCACCACCCATGCACCCCCTTTTTCCTTTTTTTTTTTTTTTATTTTGCAACATTTTATTTATTTGTACATGTTGATAAAATACTTGCTTTTATATTTTATAAAACCCTTTATAAAATATGCTTCCACTTAATAGTTTAAATACTTATAAACTATCAAACACATACATATATATATATATATGTATATAAAGCAAGCATAAAAGGGGTGGATGTTCCTACTTTTATAATCCTTTTATAAAATGTAGAACACATATTAATTGTTTAACCATATAAACAATTAGATCCATTATTTAAATAAATTATCCAAATAATTTAAACTCAAGTTATTTATATTTTAGAAAACCAATTTTCTAAAATTAAGTGTCGAGTATTTACTTGACGATCCATTCGATAAGATAAATACTAAAGTGTTGATTAGCTTGTTATTGGGTATGACCCGACTTGGATCATAACATGTTAGCCACATTAGTTTAATATGTCTCTCGGGCATATGAAATACCTTCAATCTCCCACTTGCACGAGAAACATAAGAAATTAATGCAAGTGATGGATACCACCTAACTACCGTCCATCACCCCTAATATGTTATGACTTAGTGCCATTCAATAACATCATCCCTTTCGAGTTCCCATCTCGAATATGAATTAGGTGAGTCTTTCAATATATCCTTTTGTCCTAGATGTCATGTTAAATCCAAGAGACATAGAATGATCACTCTCTTATAGATCTAACTTTATCAGGCCTTAGACATCCGACTCTCAACGAATAAGAGGGACAAATTCCATCTTGACTACATATGTCCTAGACACTACACCTTGTACCATACCTGAAGCCTCCCTTATGTACTACCATGTTTCAGAATAGTGAAGGAAAGAATCAAGGCACAATATTCGGTGAATATCTGAACCCAATATGTGTCTCAGGTCAGAGGATATAATGATATTCTCCTTTACTCAAGATTACATGTGATCAACCACAAAGGCTCCATATAGTAAATCTTGAGAGCGGGTCTTCCAATATTTGTATCCCACAAATATCTATGAACCTTGGTCGCAACCTTGCCCCACATTCACCATTTGAATGTTAACCAATCCAAGTTCATAATAGTCTAGACCTCACACTTGTTCCCACAAATGTGATCAACCACGGAATTTAGAATAATAGTTTATTCATGGATAAAATATGCAAAATAGGAACATGACTCATAATTTAAATTAATACCATAATTATATTAATGAGTTTGAATTAATTCGTTCCGTTACAATACGTAAAATAGATCAATTCCAATCACTAGAATATCGAAGCCCTAATGCACAAACATGTCCCTCATGTTTTGGCCCATGTAAAAGCTTCGTGAGTGGATCCGCAACATTTTGATCTGTGTGAACTTTGTGAATACATATCTTTCCTTTTTCAACCTCATCCCTAATGTAGTTGAATCTCCGCTCAATGTGACGAGTCTTTTGATGTGCACGAGGTTCCTTGATTTGAGCAATCGCACCCTCGTTGTCACAAAAGATCTCAAGAGGGTCCTGAATGGAAGGGACCACTCCTAAGTCGTCTATGAATTTCTTCATCCATGCAGCTTCCTGAGCTGCCAATGAGGCGGCAATGTACTCCGACTCTGTAGTGGATAACGCAACAACTTCCTGTTTCGCACTCTTCCAAGAGACCGCACCACCATTTAACATGAATACATAACCGGATTGTGACCGAGAGTCATCTCGATCAGTTTGAAAACTCGCGTTCACGTAACCTTTTACAACGAGTTCCTCCTCACCAGACCCATATATTAGAAACATATCCTTAGTCCTTCTAAGGTATTTCAATATACATTTAACCGCAGTCCAATGACTATTTCCCGGGTTATTCTGGTATCTACTTGTCAGGCTTAGAGCGCATGACACATCCGGTCTAGTACATATCATTGCATACATGATAGACCCAATAGCAGATGCGTATGGGACTTTCTTCATTCTCTCTTGTTCATCTTTGGTGGTAGGACACTGAGATGAACTGAGAACGGTTCCCTTTTGAATAGGTACCAAACCTTTCTTAGAGTTTTCCATCTTGAACCTTTTCAAGATTTTATCAATGTATGTACTTTGGCTTAAACCTATCAATCTCTTGGATCTATTCCTATAGATTCCAATCCCCAATATGTATTGCGCTTCTCCAAGATCCTTAATGGAGAAGTAACCTTTTAACCAAGTTTTGACTTCTTGCATTGTGGTTATATCATTCCCAAATAATAATATATCATCCACATATAGCACAAGGAACATTATGGAGTTCCCACTAGCCTTCTTGTATACACAAGCTTCATCCCCATTTTTAATGAAGCCAAATTTCTTTGCCTCTTCATTAAAACAATGATTCCACATTCTAGATGCTTGTTTCAATCCGTAGATTGATTTCTTTAACTTGCATACCTTTTTAGGATTTTTCGGATCAACAAAACCTTCGGGCTGTACCATATAGACATCTTCCTCAAGATATCCATTTAGGAAAGCGGTTTTGACATCCATTTGCCATATTTCATAGTCATAGTGAGCAGCAATGGCAAATAATATCCTAATAGACTTTAGCATTGCCACAGGCGAGAAAGTTTCATCATAATCAACCCCTTGGGTTTGAGTGAAACCTTTTGCTACAAGTCTAGCTTTGTATGTATCCAAGTTTCCATGTATGTCGGTTTTCTTCTTGAAAAGCCACTTGCAATCAACTAGCTTGGAGCTAGGAGGTTGCACGACAAGTTCCCAAACTTGGTTTTCATACATGGATTGCATCTCGGCGTTCATGGCTTCCTGCCATTTGTCTTTATCAATCCTTGATAAAGCATCTTTGTAGTTTGTCGGTTCATCCAAATCAACCGTATAGCAACCATCCACGAGAAAACCATATCTCTCAGGAGGATTACTAATCCTACTAGATCTTCGAACGTCTTGTGTACCTTGATCATCCACTTGATCATTTTCAACATCCTCATGTTGAGTGCTAGTGCCAACCAATTGTGTATCATCGGCTTGATCTTGTACCTCTACAAGATCTATCTTCCTTTCACCATCACCTTTCATAAGGAACTTGGTTTCAAGGAATTCCGCTTTCCGAGCAACAAATACCGTTTGCTCGGATGGATCATAGAAGTAATATCCCATGTCATCTTTGGGATACCCTATGAAGATACACTTTGTGGACCGAGCATGTAGCTTATTAGCTACATAACGCTTAGGATAAGCTTCACATCCCCATACTTTTAAGTATGAAAGAGAAGGAGGCTTTCCAAACCACATCTCGTGAGGAGTTCGTTCCACTTTCTTGGTTGGGGCCATATTTAAAATACGAGCCGCGGAGCTTAGACAATAACCCCAAAATGATAGAGGTAACGAGCTTCTAGCCATCATAGATCGAACCATATCCATTAGGGTTCGGTTCCTACTTTCGGAAACTCCATTAAGTTGGGGTGTTCCGGGTGGAGTAAGTTGTGAGATAATCCTACAACTCCTAAGATGATCTTGGAAAGCATCGCTTAGGTATTCACCTCCTCTATCGGTACGAAGTACCTTGATTGTCTTATTGAGTTGATTTTGTACTTCGTTTTGGTATTCTTTGAATGCTTCAAACGTTTCGTCCTTGTGTCTTAATAAGTAGACATATCCGAAACGACTAAAGTCATCAATGAAAGTAACAAAGTATCTTTCACCATTCCTAGTCATGGGTTTAAAGGGTCCACATACATCCGAATGTATTAATCCCAATAAATCTTTAGCCCTTTCATAAGTCCCTTTGAAAGGTGCTTTAGTCATTTTGCCTTGTAAACAAGATTCACATACATCAAATGAATCCATTTCACTTGATTTCAAAAGTCCATTCTTTTGAAGTGTATGCATTCGGTTCTTGTTTATATGACCAAGGCGACAATGCCATAAATAGGAATCACTCAAATCCCTTTTGAGTTTCTTGGTGCTAGTATGGTATATAGAGCTTGATGATGCGTCATCTTGAACCAATTCATAAATTCCATTTGAAGGCGAAGCCTTGAAATAGAATACATTATCTAAACAAAAATGGATATCATCATTAATAAAATTAACATTAAATCCACATTGTCTCAAACGGGAAATAGAAATAATGTTTCGACATAAGTCGGGTGCATACAAGACATCATTCAAAATAAGTTCCAAGCCACTTGGAAGTTTTAACACAAAGTCTCCTTGAGCCTTCACTTGCACTTTAGCTCCATTCCCCATGAAGAGACTTGATGTTCCCGTTTGCTTGTTACTTCTTTTGAACCCCTGCAAAGAATTGCAAATGTGAGTTCCACATCCAGTGTCTAATACCCATGTATTAGAAGAAGTAATACTAAGCTCTATATATACCATATATATATTACCTGAGGATTGCCCCGCATCCCTCTTTTCTTTCAACTCCTTAAGGTAGACCGGACAGTTTCGTTTCCAATGACCCATTTCACCGCAACCGAAACATGGGTCTTCCTTGGGGTTTGCCTTTTCCGCAACCTTTTGCTTCTTGTTCTTGTTCTTGGTTGGGGTAACCATCTTCCCCTTTCCCTTGCCTTGATAGGCGGGTCCTTTCCTCTTAGCCACCTTTGGCTTGGAGGTGCTACCTTTGGACCCACCTTGATCGATTGCCAACACGGGTAAAGCCCTTTTACCCATGCTAGTTTCCGCCGTTCTAAGCATACCATGAAGCTCACCTATGCTCTTATCCATCCCATTCATGTTGTAATTAATTACAAATTGATCAAACCTCTTTGATAGGGAGTTAAGGATAAGATCGGTGGCTAACTCATTAGATATGTTAAGGTTAAGACGGTTAGCACGATCGATAAGGCTTTTCATCTTAAGTACATAAGATGAAACCGATTGGGTATCGTCCATACGACAAGCATGAAGCGCCCGAACCGTTTCGAAACGCTCAACACGTGCTTGTTGGAGAAACATCTCCTTCAATTGTGTTATCATGTCGTATGCACTATGATGCTCGAAATCCTTTTGGAGTTCGGGTATCATAGTCCCAAGCATTAAGCATGAGACTTGAAGGGAGTCGTGGCAATACTTATCGTAAGAGGCCATTGCCTCCACATCACTCTCATCCGGTTGATCGGGAATGGGGTCCTCAAGCACATACATTTTATCCTCTTGTTTGAGGACAATCCGAAGATTGCGGAACCAATCCATAAAATTTGTATGGTTGAGTTTGTCTTTCTCTAATAGAGACCTTAATGATAGGTTGTTCATGTTAAGTGGTGCGTTTTGCATGTTGTTGTTGTTATTAGCGGCCATCTACAAAATTAACAAAGTTCATTTAAGTATTGATTTTAAATTTAATAAACAATACCCTTTTAATTTGTTTTATTAAATATTAGAATCCAACGGTAAATCAAATTTCGGTTAGGTGACCTTTATCCCGTCATTTGATTTAGCTAGGTAGTCTTAATGACAATTGCAATCCTTTTGCAACTTCTAAGTTATGGGATCATGCAATCCTTTTGCATGGCATATTAATCCCATCAACGCCTATTTGTTCCTCATGCTTCGGTGACCCTAAGTTCATGATTCCCAAATCAAGTCATCCTACTCGTGTAAACATGTAGACTTAACATACAAGTGGTTAGGTGACCTTTATCCCATATGTATGTGAAGTGTACCTTATTCATATTAGTTCACTCATGACGGTTAGGTGACCTTTATCCCATCAAGAGATTCCTAATATGTCTAAGTGTTTCCACAAAAGGATGGCGTTTAACTTGTTTACCTTGTTTTAGTAAAGGGATTTTAAGTTTTCTACATTCTAGTTTTAGAAAACAAAGTGCTATACACCAACATGCATTTGGTGTGTAGCATTTTATGAAAAACCTATTTTCATGTCCTTTTAGTAAACCAATTACTAGTTATAAACCATTTTATCACCTTTTAAATAAACCATCTTATTTAGGTCTAATAACCAATTATTAGTGTCATATGTTGTTTTTAATATAACCATTTATAAAGTATTTTGCAAGTTGTAAACTTGTGTGAATAACTTGTAGCATACAAACATACAATCCACAATCATACAAAAAAAACCACACATGCAAAATAAAGTGTTCACAATCAAGCCTTTCTTGGTAGACATTTGTTTAGCCGAAAACAAATGCCACCGGCAAGGGTTATAGCACAAAGTAGGAGATTTCATATCTCCCACTTAATCTTGTATCTTCCATGTCTTCATCTTGCATCTTCATTTTTACAAGAAAATATATCCTAATACATTTTTCTAGAAAAAAGAAAATACAACCTATTCTATATTACAAACCAAATAGAATAAATTACATGAAAATTACAAGATTTCTACAACTTATTACAAACGAAAATTACCAAAATTATTACAAACCATATGAATAAATAATAATCATCAAACATGCAACCAAACAACCACAAGGTCTAGGCAATGATTGTGAACATGAACATACAACAAAATTGAAAAAAATGGAAGCACCCAAAACCCATTTTGGGTCTCCAAATTTTCGGCCCAAAAAAAAAAAATATCCACCCGAACCCGAAAATTTTTGTATTCCATTTTCATGCATGTACTTGGAATGCAAAAAATAGTGGGTTCAAAGACAATATAGAAGCATAATCCATAGAACTCGGCTCTAGATACCATTGATGGATTTTGACAATCTTTTAAAATTCATGTTCTACATATTTAACTAGTTCATAAAACCCATTTTATGAATATAAAAGTAAGCGGAAGCAAGAAGTTCATATTATAGATTAACCATTTTGAAAGACAAAATCCATAACCATATCAAGTCTTGAATTATACTTACATATATATAAGTGGGTTTAAGGATATTTTACCTCCTCAAGCTAGTTGAGGGTTACAAACTTGGATGATGAAGAAGATGATGAAGCAAGCCTCAAAAGTATGAAACCTCAAGCAAAGAATACCCACAAGCTTTAGCAATCAACACTACCTTTAGTTAGGATTTACTAAACACTTAATATTAGCAAAAAATGTAAGCTATGAACCCTTTTTCTCTCCCAAAATTTCGGCCAAATGAGCAAGAGGAAGAGAGAAATGTTTTGCTAATTTTTGAATCTAACTTGAGTGTGAAAGAGTGTGTAAGAGAAAAGGCTTTGCATGCCCTTAAACAAAGAGAGAATTAACTCCACACTCAAGCATGGGTGGCCTTTCTTGGAAGCCCCAAACCGCCACCACCACCCATGCACCCCCTTTTTCCTTTTTTTTTTTTTATTTTGCAACATTTTATTTATTTGTACATGTTGATAAAATACTTGCTTTTATATTTTATAAAACCCTTTATAAAATATGCTTCCACTTAATAGTTTAAATACTTATAAACTATCAAACACATACATATATATATATATATATATATATATATATATATATATATATATATATATATATATATATATATATATATATATATATATATATATATATATATATATATATATATATATATATATATATATATATATATGTATATAAAGCAAGCATAAAAGGGGTGGATGTTCCTACTTTTATAATCCTTTTATAAAATGTAGAACACATATTAATTGTTTAACCATATAAACAATTAGATCCATTATTTAAATAAATTATCCAAATAATTTAAACTCAAGTTATTTATATTTTAGAAAACCAATTTTCTAAAATTAAGTGTCGAGTATTTACTTGACGATCCATTCGATAAGATAAATACTAAAGTGTTGATTAGCTTGTTATTGGGTATGACCCGACTTGGATCATAACATGTTAGCCACATTAGTTTAATATGTCTCTCGGGCATATGAAATACCTTCAGTTCATAACATCATTCGATTCATACATATAAAGCTATCTTATTCGAAGGTTTAAACTTGTAATCACTAGAACATAGTTTAGTTAATTCTAAACTTGTTCGCAAACAAAAGTTAATCCTTCTAACTTGACTTTTAAAATCAACTAAACACATATTCTATATCTATATGATATGCTAACTTAATGATTTAAAACCTGGAAACACGAAAAACACCGTAAAACTGGATTTACGCCGTCGTAGTAACACCACGGGCTGTTTTGGGTTAGTTAATTAAAAACTATGATAAACTTTGATTTAAAAGTTGTTATTCTGAGAAAATGATTTTTATTATGAACATCAAACTATATCCAAAAATTATGGTTAAACTCAAAGTGGAAGTATGTTTTCTAAAATGGTCATCTAGACGTCGTTCTTTCGACTGAAATGACTACCTTTACAAAAAAGACTTGTAACTTATTTTTCCGACTATAAACCTATACTTTTTCTGTTTAGATTCATAAAATAGGGTTCAATATGAAACCATAGCAATTTGATTCACTCAAAACGGATTTAAAATGAAGAAGTTATGGGTAAAACAAGATTGGATAATTTTTCTCATTTTAGCTACGTGAAAATTGGTAACAAATCTATTCCAACCATAACTTAATCAACTTGTATTGTATATTATGTAATCTTGAGATACCATAGACACGTATACAATGTTTCGACCTATCATGTCGACACATCTATATATATTTCGGAACAACCATAGACACTCTATATGTGAATGTTGGAGTTAGCTATACAGGGTTGAGGTTGATTCCAAAATATATATAGTTTGAGTTGTGATCAATACTGAGATACGTATACACTGGGTCGTGGATTGATTCAAGATAATATTTATCGATTTATTTCTGTACATCTAACTGTGGACAACTAGTTGTAGGTTACTAACGAGGACAGCTGACTTAATAAACTTAAAACATCAAAATATATTAAAAGTATTGTAAATATATTTTGAACATACTTTGATATATATGTATATATTGTTATAGGTTCGTGAATCAACCAGTTGCCAAGTCTTACTTCCCGACGAAGTAAAAAATCTGTGAAAGTGAGTTATAGTCCCACTTTTAAAATCTAATATTTTTGGGATGAGAATACATGCAGGTTTTATAAATGATTTACAAAATAGACACAAGTACGTAAAACTACATTCTATGGTTGAATTATCGAAATCGAATATGCCCCTTTTTATTAAGTCTGGTAATTTAAGAATTAGGGAACAGACACCCTAATTGACGCGAATCCTAAAGATAGATCTATTGGGCCTAACAAACCCCATCCAAAGTACCGGATGCTTTAGTACTTCGAAATTTATATCATATCCGAAGGGTGTCCTGGAATGATGGGGATATTCTTATATATGCATCTTGTTAATGTTGGTTACCAGGTGTTCACCATATGAATGATTTTTATCTCTATGTATGGGATGTGTATTGAAATATGAAATCTTGTGGTCTATTATTATGATTTGATATATATAGGTTAAACCTATAACTCACCAACATTTTTGTTGACGTTTTAAGCATGTTTATTCTCAGGTGATTATTAAGAGCTTCCGCTGTCATATACTTAAATAAGGACGAGATTTGGAGTCCATGCTTGTATGATATTGTGTAAAAACTGCATTCAAGAAACTTATTTTGTTGTAACATATTTGTATTGTAAACCATTATGTAATGGTCGTGTGTAAACAGGATATTTTAGATTATCATTATTTGATAATCTACGTAAAGTTTTTTTTAAAACCTTTATCTATGAAATAAAGGTTATGGTTTGTTTTAAAAATGAATGCAGTCTTTGAAAAACGTCTCATATAGAGGTCAAAACCTCGCAACGAAATCAATTAATATGGAACGTTTTTAATCAATAAGAACGGGACATTTCACTATAATCATCATAGGAAGAACACTTCAAGAACACTTCAAAAATCCCTTCAAGTTTACTAATTTACTTCCAAGCTTTCTAACCCACTCCAAGTAATCATCTAAGATCAAGAAACCTTTGTTATATACAGTAGGTTATCTTTCTTATTCAAGGTAATATTCATATTCAAACTTTGATTCAATTTCTATAACTATAAACTATCTTAATTCGAGTAAAAATCTTACTTGAACTTGTTTTTGTGTCATGATCCTACTTCAAGAACTTTCAAGCCATCCAAGATCCTTTGAAGCTAGATCATTTCTTGTCACTTCCAGTAGGTTTACCTACTAAACTTGAGGTAGTAATGATGTTCATAACATCATTCGATTCATATATATAAAACTATCTTATTCGAAGGTTTAAACTCGTAATCACTAGAACATAGTTTAGTTAATTCTAAACTTGTTCGTAAACAAAAGTTAATCCTTCTAACTTGACTTTTAAAATTAACTAAACACATGTTCTATATCTATATTATATGCTAACTTAATGATTTAAAACCTGGAAACACGAAAAACACCGTAAAACCGGATTTACGCCGTCGTAGTAACACCACGGGCTGTTTTGGGTTAGTTAATTAAAAACTATGATAAACTTTGATTTAAAAGTTGTTATTCTGAGAAAATGATTTTTATTATGAACATGAAACAATATCCAAAAATTATGGTTAAACTCAAAGTGGAAGTATGTTTTCTAAAATGGTCATCTAGACGTCGTTCTTTCGACTGAAATGACTACCTTTACAAAAACGACTTGTAACTTATTTTTCCGACTATAAACCTATACTTTTTCTGTTTAGATTCATAAAATAGAGTTCAATATGAAACCATAGCAATTTGATTCACTCAAAACGGATTTAAAATGAAGAAGTTATGGGTAAAACAAGATTGGATAATTTTTCTCATTTTAGCTACGTGAAAATTGGTAACAAATCTATTCCAACCATAACTTAATCAACTTGTATTGTATATTATGTAATCTTGAGATACCATAGACACGTATACAATGTTTCGACCTATCATGTCGACACATCTATATATATTTCGGAACAACCATAGACACTCTATATGTGAATGTTGGAGTTAGCTATACAGGGTTGAGGTTGATTCCAAAATATATATAGTTTGAGTTGTGATCAATACTGAGATACATATACACTGGGTCGTGGATTGATTCAAGATAATATTTATCGATTTATTTCTGTACATATAACTGTGGACAACTAGTTGTAGGTTACTAACGAGGACAGCTGACTTAATAAACTTAAAACATCAAAATATATTAAAAGTGTTGTAAATATATTTTGAACATACTTTAATATATATGTAGATATATTAGAGCTATTATCGATATGTACGATGGGGCGAAGGCCTGCGTTCGGACGCCTGTGGGAAACACAGAGTATTTCCCGATAGAAGTAGGGTTGCACCAGGGATCGGCCCTTAGTCCTTTCCTTTTTGCTTTGATCCTCGACGAGCTGTATCGAGGAATACAAGAGAACATCCCTTGGTGTCTGATTTTTGCCGATGATATCGTGCTTGTATCAGAAACAAAGGATGAGCTTAATAGAAGGTTGGAACAATGGAGGGAAGCCTTAGAACAAAATGGGCTACGGATCAGTAGACAAAAGACGGAATATCTTAGTTGCGAATTCGGTAGGACTGATGATGAACTAAATGTTGGAGGGAACATCAGCATTGGGGACCAGATCTTGCACCCACAAGAGTCGTTTAGATATCTAGGCTCGGTCCTCCACAAATCAGGGAGGATAGATGAGGACGTGACTCATCATATTAAGGTAGGTTGGTTGAAGTGGAGAGCAGCGAAAGGGGTCTTGTACGACAAGAAGATACTACTCAAATTGAAAGGAAAATTCCTCAAGGTGGCAATCAGACCTGCCATGTTGTACGGATCAGAATGTTGGCCAATGACGAAGGCCCAAGAGAGAAGGATGGAGGTGGCAGAAATGAGGATGCTTAGGTGGACGTGTGGTAAAACCATGCTAGATTTGATCCCAAATGGTGTGTTTAGGGAAAAACTTGGAGTCAGTAGCATCATCGACAAGCTAAGAGAAGAACGACTTCGTTGGTTTGGGCATGTGATGAGACGACCACGTATTGCCCCGGTTAGGAGAGTTGAGGCACTCACGGTAGATGGTGTAAGGAGAAGGGGTAGACCTACTCGTAGGTGGATGGATAGACTAAGACTCGACATGAGGGAGCTTTCGTTGACCGAGGACATGACTTCTGATAGGGATGCGTGGAGGGCTAGAATAAGAATAGTTGAGTAGGGCTACTTTTATTATTATTATTGTTATTGTTATTGTTATTGTTATTGTTATTACTGTTATTACTGCTATTACTGTTATTATTCTTACTATTACAATTATTAGTATTGTTATTGTTATTATTATTATTTTTGTTGGGATTTAACAAGTTCATATATCTTAAAACCATTTAAGATTATAAGAAAACGGAAGCGTGTAATTACCAATTTACTTGTTTAATATTTAAACCAATTAAAGCTAAATCCCACAAGGATCAAGTTATGAAATTATGCTTACAAATTAACAAGAAAGGAAAGAGTTTTATACCTCCTTAAAACAAGTTTAAGGGCTGTCCAAAATGGTAGTAAGATGATGAACAAATGTGTAGAACTTCAAGCCTTTGATCCTCCAACACCACCCTTAAGTTAGCTAGACTTTATAACCTTAACACCCTTGTTAATCTAGCTTGAAACCCACTTCCTTTGAACCCAAAAATCTGGACAGCAAACTCTTCAAGAGATGATGTTGAATGCAAGTTTCAAAAGTATGAAACCTCAAGAGATTATACCCCAAACTATGCACCAACACCCTAGCTATTGGTTAGGATTTATTACACTTGAATTTCACTTGTTAATGAGCTTGAACAACCCTTTGTTTCAGCCCTTAACCACGTTTTTGGACAGCCACATGGGGCTGGAAAAACTGAGCAGTTTGCAAGCTTATTGATGTGTTTTAATGCATGTGTGTGTGTAGAACACTATGTCTTGGTCTTGGTTAAGCATGGGTGGTCACTAATAAACAATTGCATGCTTATTACAACTCCCATGTCACTCACATTACCATGTTATTATATAAAGTAGTTGTTAAAAGACTGATTTGTGAAATCAGTTTTTATAAAACTTAATTTTATAAAACTCATTTTATAAGCTTGCATATTTGTTATGTATATTTTACAAAACCAATTTATAAAATGTAACATAACTTAATTAATTATTTAACCTATAAATAATTAAATCCTTATATAAATTATTCCATAATTTATATATACATATCAAGTGTTAATAATTTAGAAACCATTTTCTAAAATTCAAGTGTCGCGTATTTAATCAACGAACCAATCGCTAAGATCAAATACGAATAAGGTGTCGGTAAGTTTGTTATTGGGTATGACCCGACTTGGATCATAACCTATTAGCCACATTAATTTAATATGTCTCTCGGGCATATGAAATACCTTCAATTTTTTGTATCACTATTATTAATTATTAGGGTATTAGTATTTGTATTACAAATATTTATTACTATTAATATTTATATGAACTATTAGTATTACTATTATTTGTATTACTATTACTATCGTTTTTATTAGTTTTATGTACTGATACTAATATTATTAAATGAGTATGTTTTTGGTATCTTTGGTTTTGGATGTATGCATGCTTGCTTGGTTGTTTGTACGTATGCACGTAGGTTCTTGTATGTTTGTATGTATGTATGCATGCATGTAGCTTTTGTAATGAAGGTGTGATGCAGTTACACACGTTTTTGTATGTGAGTTTGTTTTTTATGTATGTATATTTGTAGGTAGGTATGTATGTATGCTTGTTTTTTACTTGTCTGCAGGTGTGGTATATTCACTCATGTATGTATGTTTTGCTAATAGGTTTATGTAGGACTTGGTGTTTATGCTATGTATGTATGGTTGTATGTGTGGCTTTATGCATGTATGTATGTACGTAGGTATGTTTCATGCTTGTACGTAGGTATGTCTCATGTATATACGTAGGTATGTCTGGTGTGTATGTAGGTTTAGGTATGTGTGTATGTATGTACGTATGTATGCATGTATGTATGATCAGGTGATTCGCATCGCTCGGTGCATCCTGGGACCATTATGGCTGAGGACGACTTCCCTTGCTCTAGAGCTTGGTTGGTTCCTTTTAGTTGGGTGGTTTCGAGGGTGTCTACCGTAAAGGTGCATGAGTGGTTTTTGGTTTGCTAAGGGTGGTTGGCTCTTTGCTTGCGCAACAACTTCCACCCGGCATGCCCTCGAGTTGCTGTCCACAAGGTCTTTTGGCTCTATTTATTGAGGCAACGACAAGCGTCGTTTTAGTGGCGTCTTGACTGCCGCTCAGAGCCTAAATTGATTCTTAGGCATGCTTTAAACCCCATGAAAATCTGATTCTACCATTTTCATGGCGTCCCCCCCCTCCTTTTTTTTATCTATATATTTTATTATTTTTATTATTATTTTTTATTTATCTTTGTATTTTTTAATTTATTTTTTAATTTCTATTTTTTAGTTTAAAAAAAAAAGTCTTTTTTTAGCCGGAGGTCCTCACGGAAGCAATCTCTCTACCCTGGAGTAGAGAGGGGGATGAATTTCCTTTCCCGTGGGTGGAGAATTCTCTCGACTCGTGGTAACAGAAACGACTTCTCTTCAAGTTTAGGGTAGAGGAAGGATTGTCTACATCTTACCTCCCCCATACCTCGCAGGTGCGGGATTGGGTATTGTTGTTGTTGTTGTTGTTGTTGTTGTTGTTGTTGTTGTTGTTGTATTGTTATAGGTTCGTGAATCAACAGTGGCCAAGTCTTACTTCTCGACGAAGTAAAAATCTGTGAAAGTGAGTTATAGTCCCACTTTTAAAATCTAATATTTTTGGGATGAGAATACATGCAGGTTTTATAAATGATTTACAAAATAGACACAAGTACGTGAAACTACATTCTATTGTTGAATTATCGAAATCGAATATGCCCCTTTTTATTAAGTCTGGTAATCTAAGAATTAGGGAACAGACACCCTAATTGACGCGAATCCTAAAGATAGATCTATTGGGCCTAACAAACCCCATCCAAAGTACCGGATGCTTTAGTACTTCGAAATTTATATCATATCCGAAGGGTGTCCCGGAATGATGGGGATATTCTTATATATGCATCTTGTTAATGTCGGTTACCAGGTGTTCACCATATGAATGATTTTTATCTCTATGTATGGGATGTGTATTGAAATATGAAATCTTGTGGTCTATTATTATGATTTGATATATATAGGTTAAACCTATAACTCACCAACATTTTTGTTGACGTTTTAAGCATGTTTATTCTCAGGTGATTATTAAGAGCTTCCGCTGTCGCATACTTAAATAAGGACGAGATTTGGAGTCCATGCTTGTATGATATTGTGTAAAAACTGCATTCAAGAAACTTATTTTGTTGTAACATATTTGTATTGTAAACCATTATGTAATGGTCGTGTGTAAACAGGATATTTTAGATTATCATTATTTGATAATCTACGTAATGCTTTTTAAACCTTTATTTATGAAATAAAGGTTATGGTATGTTTTAAAAATGAATGCAGTCTTTGAAAATTGTCTCATATAGAGGTCAAAACCTCGCAACGAAATCAATTAATATGGAACGTTTTTAATCAATAAAAACGGGACATTTCAGTTGGTATCAGAGCGTTGGTCTTAGAGAACCAGAATTTTGCATTAGTGTGTCTTATCGAGTTTGTTAGGATGCATTAGTGAGTCTGGACTTCGACCGTGTTTACTTGAAAAATGATTGCTTAACAAATTTTGTTGAAAACTATATATTTTTAACATGTGAATATTATGTGATATATTAATCTCTTAACGCGTTTGATATTATGTGATAGATGTTTACCTCTAGAACAAGTCCCATTGACTCACCTAATAATAATGAAGAGTCAAATGTAAATTGGAATGATTCGTGGACTGATTCACAAGTTCCCGAAGAGGAACCGGAAGAAGATTCGGAACTGGAAGAAGAATCGGAACCGGAAGAAGAATCGGAACCGGATAAAGAAATAGAACCGGTGGGGGAAATAATAAAACGGTTAAGTAAAAGAAAATCCTCAACCAACCGACCAAGGTTAATTATGGTCAATGGTGTTTCCGCCAAGGAAGCAAAATATTGGGAGGATTACCAATTCTCCGATGAATCGGATTTCGACGAGAATTCCGATGATGTTATAGAAATTACCCCAACTGAATTTAAAAAGGCAAAAGAAAATAATAAGGGAAAGGTCATAAAAATAGAGAAATCTAATTCCAACCCCGATGAACTTTATATGTATCGTCAACCCCCGAAGTCCTTAAGTTGTAATAATAAGGTTCCCCGGTAACAATGATGAAGGGGTAATTGTTATAATAAGGTTTATTCGTATAAACAAATGAAGGTGATTTGCTGGAGCTGTGACAAAACTGTCTATTTTGGAAAGAGATTGAAAAATTATATTTGGTAATAAATATCAAAGGATCTGACATGGATACGTGTTAAACTATAACTTTGGTTTCGAGAGCTTTTCAGATGCATGACAGTGGGTAATATGTGGTTGGATCATCATCTCGCATGTCTTTAGGAATTTCGAAGTGTTTGATCACATATTGTAATTGTTAATATACATATGATGTTCTAAGATTTTGAATGATACAAATATTTTTGTGAGTTCCATGAATAGAAATGAGGTTCTAGGACAGTTTTGAAGTCAAAGTATAGTTTTGAAAGATGTAGGAATCTAAGAGTGACGATTTCAGTTATATCTTGAATCGAATTCTGAGATTTCAAAATCAGAATATGTAATTAGATTTTGAATGAGTATGGTTGTTTTGATTTTTATAAAAGAATGTATATTGTTGTGAAAGTAGGGAGTATATTGTTGTGAAAGTAGGGAGTATATTGTTGTGAAAGTAGGGAGTATAATGGATGATTTGCTGAATCAGATTCGAAGAATGTAACATATTAATTGTGAATTTATATATCTCTCGGGTATTACCTACCCGTTAAAAAAAAATTCACAATTAATATTTTGTACAAAAGAATTTTATTACAGTCTTTATGGAAATATATATGTGTATATTTCTTCAGATGTAATATTGATTTAATGAGTTAATATTAAATTAAACTCATTTGATTTATGGTTAAGGCGAGGATAGATAATTTCTAAACTTTAGAAATTACATAATCGCCGTAGAATGTTTCCCCAATGAAGTTATGAATCAATACTTCATCGTTGTGGTATTCCTTGGTATCTACATGGCGTATGACGTCGATGCTCGTGGGACAGATTTTGAAGTTGAGGTTTGCGATGCGGTTGTTGTTGGTGGTGGTAATGGTACTGTTGATGTTGTTGATGGTGGTACTGGTTATGCTGTTGGTGCTGCTGCTGGTGTTTGTAACCTTTGCACCATATTCTCCAAAGCCACTACCCGAGCGCGAAGAATGCTTTAACGTATGAATTGGGGAGAAAGACTAGAAGGTGTGAGATGTGGAAATAAAGAAACGAAGGGGGTGGAATTATAGTAAAATATCAGACAGAGAAATCGAGACAGATTATCGCATTTAATCAAAGAAGATCCTGATTTCCTTAATCGCCGAAGAACCAAATCTTATTGCAAAGATTTTCTTTAAATCCCATGAATTCCGAAAATCAATCATAACTACGTCATCGGTTAAAAAGAATATACGTTTACTCATTTCACTCTCTTGCGATAGCTTCACTTATACTCTTCGCTTAATCAAATTATTTTATCTATATTACTCAATGATGATAAAACTCTATTTATCAACTCATATTCATCATGAAAACATTTTTATAGTTAGCCATGACGACCTCGATCAAATTTCGGGACGAAATTTCTTTAACGGGTAGGTACTGTGACGACCCAGAAATTTCCGACCAAATTTAAACTTAACCTTTATATGTTTCCGACACGATAAGCAGAATTTGTAATGTTGAATCTTAAAAAGTTTGGAACTACATTCATGTAATCAATTACCCTTTGACCGTGTTCGATTCACGAACAATTATGTGTATATAGATATGTATATATAATATATAATATTAACTGAAAACATTAACAAAGTATTAGATATATGATACTTTACATGAACATATTTGTTCCGATATATTTATCGACAGAATTAAGAGATAATATCAAATGAATGAATTATCAGATACATTATGATATGATTACGGGCCTATGTTATAAGGTCCACTGTGATTTAAGAAATCTATTCTTTTTGACAACTCATTACTTAACCAGTATGATAAAGATAACGATATTTATATTTTATTTTATTAAATATATATAAAGATTTAAATTAATATTATATATTTTTATACCCGTATTATACGTACATAGTTTTATACTTTTACTATACTTTAACTTTAACTTTACCTTTACTTTACTTTTACTTTACTTTAACTTTAATAATTCATACTTAATAATTCAATTTAATAATTCATACTTTAATAATTCACTTTAATAATTCATACTTTAATAATTCACTTTAATAATTCATACTTTAATAATTCACTTTAATAATTCATACTTTAATAATTCACTTTAATAATTCAAAAATCTATTATAAATAGAATTCAATAGGTTTCATTATTTCATAGAAACTTGAAAATATATTTCTCTAAACTCTCTCAATCGAATTACATATATATATATATATTTACTTAGTACTATTTCAAGATATTATTAGTATACATAAAATACTACGACGGAGTTATATTCAGACGATTTCAAAATAAGTTTTCAAATGGGATATAGCTAAGGAAATTATGGGTTATAGCTATGAAGGTTATGGGTATTGTTCGAGGGTATTGCTCGTGAGGTCAACCTAACGTTTATCATTTTCGTTGCGTCTACGTACTTTCCTGCAATATTGAATCACAATATTGATACGTGAGCATTCATATCTTATCTTTTATATATTAATAATGTATCCCTGACTAGTGCTCGAGTATATATGATTATGCATGTTTGTATGCTTAGTTTCGTCGTTAAATAGTTTATGATAAATCACGAATTTAATACATATGCTACGGAGATAAGTTATATGATATGCATGTCATTGAAAAGCTGAAGAAAAAAATTAATAACTTTTCATTTAGAAATCGTGTGGTTTCGATGAACGGATTAAAAGATATGGTCAACTGAATTATCATTAATTTTAATATTATTATTAAAACGATTATTATAACTGTTATCAGTTGATGTTATTACTAAAATTATCTTTATTACTAAAAATTAATATTTTTATTGAAACTGTCATTTTATTATTTTTATCATTATTATTATTATCAATATTATTTTATCAAATAAATATGCGTACAAAGATATTTTTATCACACGTAATGTAATTACATTAATAATACATACCACTATATTTTTATGATATTAAGTGAATTTTATAAATTTTATTACTTGAGATATATAAAAGTATATTTTTATCATATATGAATTTTAATATAAATTTTTATTTATTAATAAATGACTTGTATTATTTAGTATAATAAGATCTGATAAATATATTTAAATATATAAAACTACTATATATAAGTTATATAATAAACATGTATAGATTTTGAAAGTCATTTTGGGTCAAGTTGACTTTTGTTGACTTTTGCATGTCGTTCTCGAGCATCAGGATTGTGATACACTATGACTTGACCTAAATTGTTAGACAGATATTGACCAACATATAAATATATATACTTAATATAGGTTCGTGAATCCGAGACAAACCCTGCACTTGTCCAGTGCCGTCATATACATAATTGCTACGAAATACAGTATTGTGAGTTTCATTTTCTCCCTTTTTATATATATTTTTGGGCTGAGAATGAAATGTCCCGTTCTTATTGATTAAAAACGTTCCATATTAATTGATTTCGTTGCGAGGTTTTGACCTCTATATGAGACGTTTTTCAAAGACTGCATTCATTTTTAAAACATACCATAACCTTTATTTCATCAATAAAGGTTTAAAAAGCTTTACGTAGATTATCAAATAATGATAATCTAAAATATCCTGTTTACACACGACCATTACATAATGGTTTACAATACAAATATGTTACAACAAAATAAGTTTCTTGAATGCAGTTTTTACACAATATCATACAAGCATGGACTCCAAATCTCGTCCTTATTTAAGTATGCGACAGCGGAAGCTCTTAATAATCACCTGAAAATAAACATGCTTAAAACGTCAACAAAAATGTTGGTGAGTTATAGGTTTAACCTATATATATCAAATCATAATAATAGACCACAAGATTTCATATTTCAATACACATCCCATACATAGAGATAAAAATCATTCATATGGTGAACACCTGGTAACCGACATTAACAAGATGCATATATAAGAATATTCCCATCATTCCGGGACACCCTTCGGATATGATATAAATTTCGAAGTACTAAAGCATCTGGTACTTTGGATGGGGTTTGTTAGGCCCAATAGATCCATCTTTAGGATTCGCGTCAATTAGGGTGTCTGTTCCCTAATTCTTAGATTACCAGACTTAATAAAAAGGGGCATATTCGATTTCGATAATTCAACCATAGAATGTAGTTTCACGTACTTGTGTCTATTTTGTAAATCATTTATAAAACCTGCATGTATTCTCATCCCAAAAATATTAGATTTTAAAAGTGGGACTATAACTCACTTTCACAGATTTTTACTTCGTCGGGAAGTAAGACTTGGCCACTGGTTGATTCACGAACCTATAACAATATATACATATATATCAAAGTATGTTCAAAATATATTTGCAACACTTTTAATATATTTTGATGTTTTAAGTTTATTAAGTCAGCTGTCCTCGTTAGTAACCTACAACTAGTTGTCCACAGTTAGATGTACAGAAATAAATCGATAAATATTATCTTGAATTAATCCACGACCCAGTGTATACGTATCTCAGTATTGATCACAACTCAAACTATATATATTTTGGAATCAACCTCAAACCTGTATAGCTAACTCCAACATTCACATATAGAGTGTCTATGGTTGTTCCGAAATATATATAGATGTGTCGACATGATAGGTCGAAACATTGTATACGTGTCTATGGTATCTCAAGATTACATAATATACAATACAAGTTGATTAAGTTATGGTTGGAATAGATTTGTTACCAATTTTCACGTAGCTAAAATGAGAAAAATTATCCAATCTTGTTTTACCCATAACTTCTTCATTTTAAATCCGTTTTGAGTGAATCAAATTGCTATGGTTTCATATTGAACTCTATTTTATGAATCTAAACAGAAAAAGTATAGGTTTATAGTCGTAAAAATAAGTTACAAGTCGTTTTTGTAAAGGTAGTCATTTCAGTCGAAAGAACGACGTCTAGATGACCATTTTAGAAAACATACTTCCACTTTGAGTTTAACCATAATTTTTGGATATAGTTTCATGTTCATAATAAAAATCATTTTCTCAGAATAACAACTTTTAAATCAAAGTTTATCATAGTTTTTAATTAACTAACCCAAAACAGCCCGCGGTGTTACTACGACGGCGTAAATCCGGTTTTACGGTGTTTTTCGTGTTTCCAGGTTTTAAATCATTAAGTTAGCATATCATATAGATATAGAACATGTGTTTAGTTGATTTTAAAAGTCAAGCTAGAAGGATTAACTTTTGTTTGCGAACAAGTTTAGAATTAACTAAACTATGTTCTAGTGATTACAAGTTTAAAACTTCGAATAAGATAGCTTTATATGTATGAATCGAATGATGTTATGAACATCATTACTACCTTAAGTTCCTTGGATAAACCTACTAGAAAAGAGAAAAATGGATCTAGCTTCAACGGATCCTTGGATGGCTCGAAGTTCTTGAAGCAGAATCATGACACGAAAACAAGTTCAAGTAAGATCATCACTTGAAATAAGATTGTTATAGTTATAGAAATTGAACCAAAGTTTGAATATGATTATTACCTTGTATTAGAATGATAACCTACTGTAATAAACAAAGATTTCTTGAGGTTAGATGATCACCTTACAAGATTGGAAGTGAGCTAGCAAACTTGAAAGTATTCTTGCTTTTATGTAACTAGAACTTGTAGAATATATGAAGAACACTTAGAACTTGAAGATAGAACTTGAGAGAGATCAATTAGATGAAGAAAATTGAATAATGAAAGTGTTTGTAGGTGTTTTTGGTCGTTGGTGTATGGATTAGATATAAATGATATGTAATTTTGTTTTCATGTAAATAAGTCATGAATGATTACTCATATTTTTGTAATTTTATGAGATATTTCATGCTAGTTGCCAAATTATGGTTCCCACATGTGTTAGGTGACTCACATGGGCTGCTAAGAGCTGATCATAGAAGTGTATATACCAATAGTACATACATCTAAAGGCTGTGTATTGTACGAGTACGAATACGGGTGCATACGAGTAGAATTGTTGATGAAACTGAACGAGGATGTAATTGTAAGCATTTTTGTTAAGTAGAAGTAGTTTGATAAGTGTCTTGAAGTCTTTCAAAAGTGTATGAATACATATTAAAACACTACATGTATATACATTTTAACTGAGTCGTTAAGTCATCGTTAGTCGTTACAAATGAGATGTTAAATTGTTATATTATCATGATATTATGATATATAATATATCTTAGTATGATGTATATACAGTTAAATGTCGTTACAACGATAATCGTTACATATATGTCTCGTTTCGAAATCATTAAGTTAGTAGTCTTATTTTTACATATGTATTTCATTGTTAATACACTTAATAATATATTTACTTATCATTTAACATAATTAACCAAGTGTATCAATATCTTAATATGATTCATATGTACCTAGTAAGACGTTGTTATAACGATAATCGTTATATATATCGTTTTCGAGTTTCTTAAATTAATAGTCTCATTTTTATGTATATAACTCATTGTTAAAATACCTAATGAGATACATACTTATAATAAAAACATGTTAACTATATATATAACCATATATATGTCATCGTATAGTTTTTACAAGTTTTAACGTTCGTGAATCACCGGTCAACTTGGGTGATCAATTGTCTATATGAAACCTATTTCAATTAATCAAGTCTTAACAAGTTTGATTGCTTAACATGTTGGAAACATTTAATCATGTAAATATCAATCTCAATTAATATATATAAACATGGAAAAGTTCGGGTCACTACAGTACCTACCCGTTAAATAAATTTCGTCCCGAAATTTTAAGCTGTTGAAGGTGTTGACGAATCTTCTGGAAATAGATGCGGGTATTTCTTCTTCATCTGATCTTCACGCTCCCAGGTGAACTCAGGTCCTCTACGAGCATTCCATCGAACCTTAACAATTGGTATCTTGTTTTGCTTAAGTCTTTTAACCTCACGATCCATTATTTCGACGGGTTCTTCGATGAATTGAAGTTTTTCGTTGATTTGGATTTCATCTAACGGAATAGTGAGATCTTCTTTAGCAAAACATTTCTTCAAATTCGAGACGTGGAAAGTGTTATGTACAGCCGCGAGTTGTTGAGGTAACTCAAGTCGGTAAGCTACTGGTCCGACACGATCAATAATCTTGAATGGTCCAATATACCTTGGATTTAATTTCCCTCGTTTACCAAATTGAACAACGCCTTTCCAAGGTGCAACTTTAAGCATGACCATCTCTCCAATTTCAAATTCTATATCTTTTCTTTTAATGTCAGCGTAGCTCTTTTGTCGACTTTGGGCGGTTTTCAACCGTTGTTGAATTTGGATGATCTTCTCGGTAGTTTCTTGTATAATCTCCGGACCCGTAATCTGTCTATCCCCCACTTCACTCCAAAAAATCGAAGACCTGCACTTTCTACCATAAAGTGCTTCAAACGGCGCCATCTCAATGCTTGAATGGTAGCTGTTGTTGTAGGAAAATTCTGCTAATGGTAGATGTCGATCCCAACTGTTTCCGAAATCAATAACACATGCTCGTAGCATGTCTTCAAGCGTTTGTATCGTCCTTTCGCTCTGCCCATCAGTTTGTGGATGATAGGCAGTACTCATGTCTAGACGAGTTCCTAATGCTTGCTGTAATGTTTGCCAGAATCTTGAAATAAATCTGCCATCCCTATCAGAGATAATAGAGATTGGTATTCCATGTCTGGAGACGACTTCCTTCAAATACAGTCGTGCTAACTTCTCCATCTTGTCATCTTCTCTTATTGGCAGGAAGTGTGCTGATTTGGTGAGACGATCAACTATTACCCAAATAGTATCAAAACCACTTGCAGTCCTTGGCAATTTAGTGATGAAATCCATGGTAATATTTTCCCATTTTCATTCTGGGATTTCGGGTTGTTGAAGTAGACCTGATGGTTTCTGATGCTCAGCTTTGACCTTAGAACACGTCAAACATTCTCCTACGTATTTAGCAACATCGGCTTTCATACCCGGCCACCAAAAATGTTTCTTGAGATCCTTGTACATCTTCCCCGTTCCAGGATGTATTGAGTATCTGGTTTTATGAGCTTCTCTAAGTACCATTTCTCTCATATCTCCAAATTTTGGTACCCAAATCCTTTCAGCTCTATACCGGGTTCCATCTTCCCGAATATTAAGATGCTTCTCTGATCCTTTGGGTATTTCATCCTTTAAATTTCCCTCTTTTAAAACTCCTTGTTGCGCCTCCTTTATTTGAGTAGTAAGGTTATTATGAATCATTATATTCATAGATTTTACTCGAATGGGTTCTCTGTCCTTCCTGCTCAAGGCATCGGCTACCACATTTTCCTTCCCCGGGTGGTAACGAATCTCAAAGTCGTAATCATTCAACAATTCAATCCACCTACGCTGCCTCATATTCAGTTGTTTCTGATTAAATATGTGTTGAAGACTTTTGTGGTCGGTATATATAATACTTTTGACCCCATATAAGTAGTGCCTCCAAGTCTTTAATGCAAAAACAACCGCGCCTAATTCCAAATCATGCGTCGTATAATTTTGTTCGTGAATCTTCAATTGTCTAGACGCATAAGCAATCACCTTCGTTCGTTGCATTAATACACAACCGAGACCTTGCTTTGATGCGTCACAATAAATCACAAAATCATCATTCCCTTCAGGCAATGACAATATAGGTGCCGTAGTTAGCTTTTTCTTCAATAACTGAAACGCTTTCTCTTGTTCATCATTCCATTCAAATTTCTTCCCTTTATGCGTTAATGCAGTCAAGGGTTTTGCAATTCTGGAAAAGTCTTGGATGAACCTTCTGTAGTAACCAGCTAGTCCTAAAAACTGGCGTATGTGTTTCGGAGTTTTCGGGGTTTCCCACTTTTCAACAGTTTCTATCTTTGCCGGATCCACCTTAATACCTTCTTTGTTCACTATGTGACCGAGGAATTGAACTTCTTCTAACCAAAATGCACACTTTGAAAACTTAGCGTACAGTTTTTCCTTCCTCAATACTTCTAACACCTTTCTCAAATGTTCACCGTGTTCTTGGTCATTCTTTGAGTAAATAAGTATGTCATCAATGAAAACAATGACAAACTTGTCAAGGTATGGTCCACACACTCGGTTCATAAGGTCCATGAACACAGCTGGTGCATTAGTTACACCAAACGGCATGACCATAAACTCGTAATGACCGTAACGTGTTCTGAAAGCAGTCTTTGGAATATCATCTTCTTTCACCCGCATTTGATGATACCCGGAACGTAAGTCAATCTTTGAATAAACAGACGGGCCTTGTAGTTGATCAAATAAGTCGTCGATTCTCGGTAGTGGGTAGCGGTTCTTGATGGTAAGTTTGTTCAACTCTCGGTAGTCGATACACAACCTGAATGTACCATCTTTCTTCTTGACAAACAAAACAGGAGCTCCCCACGGTGATGTGCTTGGTCGAATGAAACCACGCTCTAAAAGTTCTTGTAATTGGCTTTGCAGTTCTTTCATCTCACTGGGTGCGAGTCTGTAAGGAGCACGAGCTATTGGTGCAGCTCCTGGTACAAGATCTATTTGAAATTCAACGGATCGATGTGGGGGTAATCCCGGTAATTCTTTCGGAAATACATCGGGAAATTCTTTTGCGACGGGAACATCATTGATGCTCTTTTCTTCAGTTTGTACTTTCTCGACGTGTGCGAGAACAGCATAGCAACCTTTTCTTATTAGTTTTTGTGCCTTCAAATTACTAATAAGATGTAGCTTCGTGTTGCCCTTTTCTCCGTACACCATTAAGGGTTTTCCTTTTTCTCGTATAATGCGAATTGCATTTTTGTAACAAACAATCTCTGCTTTCACTTCTTTCAACCAGTCCATACCGATTATCACATCAAAACTCCCTAACTCTACTGGTATCAAGTCAATCTTAAATGTTTCGCTAACCAGTTTAATTTCTCGATTCCGACATATATTATCTGCTGAAATTAATTTACCATTTGCTAATTCGAGTAAAAATTTACTATCCAAAGGCGTCAATGGACAACTTAATTTAGCACAAAAATCTCTACTCATATAGCTTCTATCCGCACCCGAATCAAATAAAACGTAAGCAGATTTATTGTCAATAAGAAACGTACCCGTAACAAGCTCCGGGTCTTCCTGTGCCTCTGCCGCATTAATATTGAAAACTCTTTCGCGGCCTTGTCCATTCGTGTTCTCCTGGTTCGGGCAATTTCTAATAATGTGGCCTGGTTTTCCACATTTATAACAAACTACATTGGCATAACTTGCTCCGACACTACTTGCTCCGCCATTACTCGTTCCGACACCATTTGTTCCTTTCGTTCTATTAACCCCTGGTCCGTAGACCTCACACTTCGCCGCGCTATGACCATTTCTTTTACACTTGCTGCAAAATTTGGTGCAGAACCCCGAGTGATACTTTTCACACCTTTGGCATAGCTGCTTCTGATTGTTGTTGTTGTTGCGGTTATTATTATTGTTGGGATGATTGTTGTAGTTGCTGTTGTTGTTGTTGTTGTTGTTGTTGTTGTTGTTGGGCCGTTTGTTATAGTTACGATTGATGTTGCGATTGTTGGGATAATTGTTGCGATTATTGTTGTTGTTGTATTGGTGATTCTTATCACCGTTTTCCTCCCACTTTCTTTTGACTTGCTTCACATTGGCCTCTTCAGTAGTCTGTTCTTTAATTCTTTCTTCAATCTGGTTCACTAGTTTATGAGCCATTCTACATGCCTGTTGTATGGAGGCGGGCTCGTGTGAACTTATATCTTCTTGGATTCTTTCCGGTAATCCTTTCACAAACGCGTCGATCTTCTCTTCCTCATCTTCGAACGCTCCCGGACACAATAGGCACAATTCTGTGAATCGTCTTTCGTACGTGGTAATATCAAATCCTTGGGTTCGTAACCCTCTAAGTTCTGTCTTGAGCTTATTGACCTCGGTTCTGGGACGGTACTTCTCGTTCATCAAGTGCTTGAATGCTGACCACGGTAGTGCGTACGCATCGTCTTGTCCCACTTGCTCTAGATAGGTATTCCACCATGTTAACGCAGAACCTGTGAAGGTATGCGTAGCGTACTTCACTTTGTCCTCTTCAGTACACTTACTTATGGCAAACACCGATTCGACCTTCTCGGTCCACCGTTTCAATCCGATCGGTCCTTCGGTTCCATCACATTCCAAAGGTTTGCAGGCAGTGAATTCTTTGTAGGTGTGAAAGGACCCGTTCATATACATTATAAAAGATTCACAATAGTTGATTGCATTGCGAGGTATTTGACCTCTATATGATACATTTTACAAACATTGCATTTGTTTTTAAAGACAAACTTTCTTTACATCGAAAATTGACAGGCATGCATACCATTTCATAATATCCACTATCCAACTATAAATTGATTTAATAATAATCTTTGATGAACTCAATGACTCGAATGCAACGTTCTTCGAAATATGCTATGAAAGACTCCAAGTAATATCTTTAAAATGAGCAAATGCACAGCGGAAGATTTCTTTAACACCTGAGAATAAACATGCTTTAAAGTGTCAACCAAAAGGTTGGTGAGTTCATTAGTTTATCATAATCATTTATTTCTATCATTTTAATAGACCACAAGAATTTCATTTCCAGTTCTCATAAATATACGTCCCATGCATAGAGACAAAAATAATCATTCATATGGTGAACACCTGGTAACCGACATTAACTAGATACATATAAGAATATCCCCTATCATTCCGGGATCCTCCTTCGGACATGATATAAATTTCGCAGTACTAAAGCATCCGGTACTTTGGATGGGGTTTGTTAGGCCCAATAGATCTATCTTTAGGATTCGCGTCAATTAGGGTGTCTGTTCCCTAATTCTTAGATTACCAGACTTTAATAAAAAGGGGCATATTCGATTTCGATAATTCAACCATAGAATGTAGTTTCAATTACTTGTGTCTATTTCGTCAAACATTTATAAAAGCGCATGTATTCTCAGTCCCAAAAATATAAAGGGTAAAAAGGCAAATGAAACTCACCATACTGTATTTCGTAGTAAAAATACATATAACGTCATTGAACAAGTGCAAGGTTGGCCTCGGATTCACGAACCTAAATTAATTATATATATTTATGTGTTGGTCAATATTTGTCTAACAAATTAGGTCAAGTCATAGTGTACCACAATCCTAATGCTCGAGACTAATATGCAAAAGTCAACAAAAGTAAATTTGACTCAAAATAATTTCTAAAAATCTATACATGATTAATATATAGTTTAAATATCATTGTTTTATATTTTTAAATATTTTTAAAAGATTTATTAGAGTAAATAATATAATTTATTTATTAATAAATAAAACTTTATATTAAATTTATATAATAAAATATACTTTTATATATATTAAGTAATAAAATTTATAGGGTTCATTTAATATCATAAAGATAATATGATAGGTATTATTAAAGTAAATTATTACACGTAGTAAAATATGTTTGTATCACATATTTATTTGATAAAATAATATCTATAATGATAGTAAGTAAAAGCTGTATTATTTTGTAATAATAATAATTATTATAAAAATATCAATATTTATAATTACTAAGATGACATTATGATAAAACGATAATTCTAATTATGATAACTTTAATATTTATGATAATTTTTAATATTATCTTTAAAATAATAATTCTATTTAAAATAATAATAATAATAATGATATTTTATAGTAACAATGACATTTCTATTAAAATGATAATTTTTGTTAAAATGATAGTTTTAATACTAACGATACTTTTAATAATAATAGTAATGATAAAAATAATAAGAACGATAATTTTATCTAAATCAATATCTTATAATATTTTAATTTCATCATGATACTCTTACTCATTATTTCCTAATCGTTTCGCTTAATAGCTTTTAATCGTCATTTATATCGTGTTCATAATAATGATAATAATAGTAATCAAAATAATTAGGTGTTACAAATATTTGTTTTAATTACACTAATATTAATAATGATAGTTACTATAACATTATTAACAATAATACTAATAATTATTTTAATGATAATATAGTAATAATAATAATAACAATAACAATAACCATTTTAATGATATATATATTAATAATGATAATAATAATAATAATAATAATAATAATAATAATAATAATAATAATAATAATAATAATAATAATAATAATAATAATAATAATAATAATAATAATTGGATAATAATAATAATACTAATTATAACTTTAACGATAATAACGATAGTAATAATAAAAAAAATAACAATTTTTAATGATAAATCCCTTTTATTGATAAAGATAATAATAATGATAATAATAAGATAAAACTATAACGACGATAATAATAATCATTTTTAATAAAAATATCGAAAATTCAATTGATTATAACTTCTAATCCGTTCATCGAAACCAATCGATATCTAAAGGAAAAGTTCTTAATTTTTCGCTAGCTTTCCAAGGACATGCATATCTTATACCTTATCTCAACCGCAAGTGTAACTAATTCAAGATTCAACCTAACCTGTCTAAGGGCAATATCAAAAGTACAAGCATGCATAATCCTATATACTCGAGCACTAGTCAGGGATACACTATTAGTATGTAAAAGTTAAATTATGAGTACTCACGTATCAATATTGAGAATCAATATTGCAGGAAAGGTACGTAGACGCAACGAAAATGATAAACACTATATTGACCTCATGAGCATACCCATGAACCATACTCAATCACCTCCATAGCTATAACCCATAATTTCCTTAATCCTATCCTACTCGAAAAACAATTTCGAAATCACTCGGACAGCACTCCGTCGTAATATTTTATGTATACTAATAATATCTTGAAATAATACGGAGTAAATATATATATGTAAATCGATTGAGAGAGTTTAGAGAAAAATATTTTCAAGTTTCTATGAAATAATGAAACCTATTGAATTCTATTTATAATAGATTTTTGAATTATTAAAGTGAATTATTAAAGTATGAATTATTAAAGTGAATTATTAAAGTATGAATTATTAAAGTAAATTATTAAAGTATGAATTATTAAAGTGAATTATTAAAGTATGAATTATTAAAGTGAATTATTAAAGTTAAAGTAAAGTAAAAATAAAGTAAAGGTAAAGTTTAAGTATAGTAAAAGTATAAAACTATGTACGTATAATACGCGTATAAATATATATAATATTAATTTAAATCGTTATATATATTTAATAAAATAAAATATAAATATCTTTATCTTTATCATACTAGTTAAGTAATGAGTTGTCAAAAGTGGTTCTAGATATTTATAAAAGTTATATACGTTTTAATAATAAAGTTCTTTTTAAACTGAAAACTTTTTTTTACGTTTGAAACTAAATAGATCAATCGAGTCTTTATGAGATTCAATCTTCCACTAACCTTTATCTAGTTCTCAATGATTGACAATTTGTTCTTATTTATAAATCACTTTACCATTTTCCGAATATTGTTAAAATGGAAAGATTTCTCAAATCAACGTGGGCCTTTCAACAGAGACTTGTAATCATAATCCAATATATCTGATAATTCAATCATTTGATCTTATCTTCTAATTCCATTGATAAACATTTTGAAATAGATACAATCATATAAAGTATTTAATCTAATATTTTGTTTACGTTTCAAGTTATAATATATATACACATATACATATATAATCATATTCGTTTAATGGTTCGTGAATCGTTGGAACTTGGTCGAGGTTGAATGAATGTATGAACATAGTTTTAAATTCTTGAAATTTAACTTAACAAATATTGCTTATCGTGTCGGAAACATATAAAGATTAAAGTTTAAATTTGGTTGGAAATTTCCGGTGTCGGAAACATATAAAGATTAAAGTTTAAATTTGGTTGGAAATTCCCGGGTTGTCACAGTACCTACCCGTTAAAGAAATTTCGTCCCGAAATTTGAGTGGAAAGGTCGTGAATGATAATAAGTATGTTTTCATGATGCATACGGTCTGAAAATTAGAGTTTTATCATCAGCGAATAATTTGGATAAACAATCCATTTATATGAAGAGTACGAATGAAGCTAACATAGAAGAGTGAAATGAGTAAGTGTAGATTCATCTTATCATTTGACGTAGATATGATTGATTCCCAGATTTCAAGGGATTTGAAGAAAATCTTCTTAATAAGATTTGACTCTCCGGTAATCAAGGGAATTAGGATCCGCTTTAAATGCGATCATCCATTTTAATTGTTTTGTCGGAGATTTTCTTATAAATTCACCTCCTTCGTTTCCTTACAACTCACACCTTCTGTTGATGCATTTTATGCAAGTCCCTAGACATCTACCCACGTCCATTGCAGGTACAACAGTTTACAGGCCACCATGATTGCTCGTTATTATCCTATCCGTGTTTATATGTGGTTACAGGAACTGCAGGAACGAGATTTAGATGTTTTACTATGTTAGACTTAGTCAGACGTACGAGTGAAGCCTCACTAGTACGGCTGATAGGCTCATACGCACGGTTGATGCTGAGCTAAGTCACAATTACAACCTAAATGAGAAGACACGAGTGAGTGATCACCCGTACGGCTGATGAAGCCAACTCGTATGTGTGATGAATGCATCGTATGGGTGAGTCAATAGCAGGGGTATATAAAGTCTTATGTTCTTCATTTTAGGTTAAGCCTCTCATTTGTTACACACACTCAGATCTAGTGAGCTCCTCAGATTCTCTCTCAGTCCAAATCACCCAGGTGGTGAATAATAGCTCTAGGTGTTGATCTAATCACACTTGATTTAGTTGTGGTTTGACTAAATTAATCAAAAAAACTTAACCTATTCACTAGAGGGTTTGATTCACTTATTCCGCCATTGTGTGAGTTAAATCTATTGATTTCTAAGTTCCTAGTCATGTTTCATCACCTTCTATTCTTTCCCCCTTAACTCATATTTTAAAGTATTCATCAATATGCTCCATCCAGTTCTGATTCTCGATATACTTCTAACTTTCATATCGGTCATTCTTCTTTTTCATCTACTGCCGGAAGAATCTATTTACTTCTACTATACTCTTGGGTTTATAGTGTTTCTAGTTCTCCCGTGTATTAATATTGCTATATGCATCGATATATATGGTTTATAATTTCTGTTTTGTCGTTGGGCTTTATATGTTCCCTTATATTTCAAAGTCTCTGCTCCTGTCTTCTATAATCATTATCATTCACAGTTAATGCTCTCTTTTATTTGCTGCAATTTATACCCCAATTTCTATTTCGGAGTTTTGTCCTTTCATTTCTTCTTCTTGCGATTAAGTACTGCTTGTAATGGTCCAGAATTCACAGATATGAATTTCGGAATGAACATTGTTAATGTTCTAGGAAGGAAATTGTGATGGCACGATCTTGACTTGTCAAATTACTAGAATACCTTGGAAAAGGCCGAATCATCAAGAAATATTTTCTTGATATTTTAGAGGTTAAATAGAATACAAGAGTCGTATAACATGGCACATGATGATGTTATGATCTGTGAATCATCACGTTTCATTTAGAAACTCAGCATGACTTACTATAATATAATCACATTGATCAAGTGTCATTATATTATACTAATTCATGCTTCAGTACCCAACACTGCTTCAAAATATTCCTATTTTAAACTTGAATGTTTCAGAATTTAGAAACTAAAATAGTTTCTTTTATGATTTAATACAGATAGCGCGAAGAGGTAAATGATTTCAAATAAGAAAAATTAAGAAAATATCTTCAGAAATATGGAGGATATTTATAATGAAAGATATGATGATATTTTAGAATTTCTAATATCAGAGGATGATGAAGAATATTGTCCGCAGGGGTTTAGAGTCAGGAGTAAGGTATTCGTTAATGACTTCAGCAGGTACGGAATCATTTGGATCCTTTGAAGTCAGTTTCAGTCTTTGTAATTTGTCCACAGCCTCCTTCCTACTTTGCTCAATCCGTTTTCCAGTTTCAAAACTTCTCTTTTTCTGCGCTTTGCCAGCACACTTCATCATTATCATCCAGCTTTTACCGTTTAAAGTCGTTTATAGTTTTTGCTGCTTCATCAGCATTTTTTCCATTTTCGGAGAACCAATTCGTAGTTCGGAGCGTTTTTCAGAAACTTCACATTCAAATTAAGTCCAGAAGATAGACGTTATATATACACATATAACTGTTGGCGTAGACATGCTACGAGATTTCAAAATACTGATTGCTAATTCCCAATGATTCGTATAGCAATTCTCATTACAAGATGCGAATGAGTAAATGATGGGGTTTCAATGAATAATTATAATGACTTTTTGGAGAGGCTAAAGTTAAAGAGTAATGAAGTTGTTGGTACATCTGCTAATAATGTGGTGGAATGTAAAAGGTTCCCTGGTAACGATGGTGTATATCTCAAGGTTATAATAAGGTTAGTCTGACTGAAAAGTCGAAGTTGACTTGCTGGAGCTGTGACAAAACTGGCTACTTTGAATAGGAGTCGCAAAGTTATTTTTGCTAATAAATGCCAAAGAATCTGACGCGGATACGTTGTTTAAACTTTTACTTTGGTTTCAAGAGTTTTTCAGGTACATAACTGTGGGTAACATGTGGTTGGATCATCATCTCGATTGCTCATCATTCGAAGTGTCTTCAGAAATTTTCGAAGGGTTTGAACACAGATTGTAATCGTTAACATACATTTGATATTCTAACACAGTTTTGAAGTCAAAATATAGCTTGTGAAAGATGTAAGGATCTAAGAGTGATGATTTTGGTCATATCTCAAGTTGAATTTTGAGATTTCAAAATCAGAATATGTAATTAAATTTTGAATGAGTATGGTTGTTTTGATTTCTATAAAAGAATGTATATTGTTGTGAAAGTAGGGAGTATAATGGATGATTTGCTGAATCAGATTCGAAGAATGTAACATATTAATTGTGAATTTATATATCTCTCGGGTATTACCTACCCGTTAAAAAAAATTTCACAATTAATATTTTGTACAAAAGAATTTTATTAAAGTCTTTATGAAAATATATATATATGTATATTTTCTTCAGATGTAACATAGATTTAATGAGTTAATGTTAAATTAAACTCATTTGATTTACGGTTGAAACTAGAATTGAATATTCCCTAAA
Source organism: Rutidosis leptorrhynchoides (assembly GCF_046630445.1). NCBI lineage: Eukaryota > Viridiplantae > Streptophyta > Magnoliopsida > Asterales > Asteraceae > Rutidosis > Rutidosis leptorrhynchoides. The sequence continues at coordinate 178,878,012 of NC_092342.1, read as the reverse complement.
GGCTTTAAAAAGTACATAACTTTTACGCAGTATTTCTTTAATGACATTGAAATTATGAATCAATACTTCGTTATTTTTTGATGTATGATGTTCGGTTAGTGGAATTCTTGTGAATTTCGCAAATTACGAATGAGGTTATCTGAAAAGTTTCGGGTACATCGATGATGAAAGTGTAAAATCAAATATATACTTGATTTATTATGAATTGGAATTTGTTGAATTGCGACAGAGATTGTAGTTAACGCTGGTTAAGTTGCGGCCGAAGGACATACATTATTGCATATTTGTAATATGAATTAACCGAGTAGTTAAGATTCACACACAATAGCTTAGCACGGAAAGATTTATTTCAAAATATATATATATATATATATATATATATATATATATATATATATATATATATATATATATATATATATATATATATATATATATAATATACATATAATTTCTTCAGTGGGAATGAGTTAATTCTTCATAACTCGTTGATACAATATACACGTTATTGATTCGTAATGATGTCCACAGTGATTCTTGGATTGACGGAGTTTGTGATGTTATCGGTGTTGTTGATTCGGATGTTGACTGTACTGACGATGCTGGTAACGCTGACGGTACTGTTGATGCTGTTGGTAAAGCAAGTTTAGCTCGATAATCACACGCCATTTTTGTCAGGGTTTCTACTCTTCCTTCTATCATTTTGGTTCGCTTAACTGATTTATGGTTAGGGCTAGATTAGATAATCTCTAAGACTTTAGAGATTACATAATCGCCGCGGAATGTTTCTCCAATGAAGTTATGAATTAATACTTCATCAGTTATTGTTGTTGGTACTCCTTGGTATCTATGATGCGTATGACGTTGATGCTCGTGGGACAGATTGTGAAGTTGAGGTTTACGACGCGGTTGTGGTTGGAGGTGGTAATGGTACTGTTGGCGTTGATGATGGTGGTACTGGTTATGCTGCTGATGCTGCTGCTGGTGTTTGTAATCTCTGCACTATATTCTCCAAAGCCACTACCCGAGTGCGAAGCTCGTTGACTTCTTCTATTACATCGGGTTGATTGTCGGTTCGGACGAGTGGATAAATAAAATCTAAAATTTGATGTAATATATAATCGTGACGAGATACTCTGGAAATGAGCGAGAAAATGGTGTTTCGGACAGGTTCGCCGGTAAGTGCTTCAGGTTCTTCGTCAAGAGGGTAATGTGGTGGATGGAAGGGATCACCTTCTTCTTGTCTCCAATGATTGAGGAGGCTACGAACCCATCCCCGATTCATCCAGAATAGGTGATGACTGATTGGTTGATCTATTCTGGTCACACTTCTTTCGGAGCTTGAATGGGATTCCATTTCGGAATCTGAGTGACTTGAACTGATGACGAATTCCATTTCGTACGATTGGATAAAGGATTTTTTTTTTCGATATGAAATGATTTTGGCTAACGGATGGTATTCTAATTACATAGAATATATATATATATATATATATATATATATATATATATATATATATATATATATATATATAGATCTAAAGATTTCATAGATTACGGAGGACTTTGCGGGATATGTCAGGCAAAGTTTAAAGTAACAGATACGATAAGATATGATTTAGCAGATATGCTAAGATATGAATTTTTGTCTATACACTATTCATGCAATCAATGCAGCAAGACGTGTCTTAGACTAAAAATGATAAGCAGGTAATTTCCTGAGGATAATAAGTAGTTAATTTTCGACACAAAATGATAAGCAAAACTTTTGACATGCAGACACGGTCGAAGTCCAGACTCACTAATGCATCCTATCGACTTATCAGTTAGACACACTAATGCAGACCTGGTTCGCTAAGACCACCGCTCTGATACCAACTGAAAGGACCCGTTCATATACATTATAAAAGATTCACAATAGTTGATTGCATTGCGAGGTATTTGACCTCTATATGATACATTTTACAAACATTGCATTTGTTTTTAAAGACAAACTTTCTTTACATCGAAAATTGACAGGCATGCATACCATTTCATAATATCCACTATCCAACTATAAATTGATTTAATAATAATCTTTGATGAACTCAATGACTCGAATGCAACGTTCTTCGAAATATGCTATGAAAGACTCCAAGTAATATCTTTAAAATGAGCAAATGCACAGCGGAAGATTTCTTTAACACCTGAGAATAAACATGCTTTAAAGTGTCAACCAAAAGGTTGGTGAGTTCATTAGTTTATCATAATCATTTATTTCTATCATTTTAATAGACCACAAGAATTTCATTTCCAGTTCTCATAAATATACGTCCCATGCATAGAGACAAAAATAATCATTCATATGGTGAACACCTGGTAACCGACATTAACTAGATACATATAAGAATATCCCCTATCATTCCGGGATCCTCCTTCGGACATGATATAAATTTCGCAGTACTAAAGCATCCGGTACTTTGGATGGGGTTTGTTAGGCCCAATAGATCTATCTTTAGGATTCGCGTCAATTAGGGTGTCTGTTCCCTAATTCTTAGATTACCAGACTTTAATAAAAAGGGGCATATTCGATTTCGATAATTCAACCATAGAATGTAGTTTCAATTACTTGTGTCTATTTCGTCAAACATTTATAAAAGCGCATGTATTCTCAGTCCCAAAAATATAAAGGGTAAAAAGGCAAATGAAACTCACCATACTGTATTTCGTAGTAAAAATACATATAACGTCATTGAACAAGTGCAAGGTTGGCCTCGGATTCACGAACCTAAATTAATTATATATATTTATGTGTTGGTCAATATTTGTCTAACAAATTAGGTCAAGTCATAGTGTACCACAATCCTAATGCTCGAGACTAATATGCAAAAGTCAACAAAAGTAAATTTGACTCAAAATAATTTCTAAAAATCTATACATGATTAATATATAGTTTAAATATCATTGTTTTATATTTTTAAATATTTTTAAAAGATTTATTAGAGTAAATAATATAATTTATTTATTAATAAATAAAACTTTATATTAAATTTATATAATAAAATATACTTTTATATATATTAAGTAATAAAATTTATAGGGTTCATTTAATATCATAAAGATAATATGATAGGTATTATTAAAGTAAATTATTACACGTAGTAAAATATGTTTGTATCACATATTTATTTGATAAAATAATATCTATAATGATAGTAAGTAAAAGCTGTATTATTTTGTAATAATAATAATTATTATAAAAATATCAATATTTATAATTACTAAGATGACATTATGATAAAACGATAATTCTAATTATGATAACTTTAATATTTATGATAATTTTTAATATTATCTTTAAAATAATAATTCTATTTAAAATAATAATAATAATAATGATATTTTATAGTAACAATGACATTTCTATTAAAATGATAATTTTTGTTAAAATGATAGTTTTAATACTAACGATACTTTTAATAATAATAGTAATGATAAAAATAATAAGAACGATAATTTTATCTAAATCAATATCTTATAATATTTTAATTTCATCATGATACTCTTACTCATTATTTCCTAATCGTTTCGCTTAATAGCTTTTAATCGTCATTTATATCGTGTTCATAATAATGATAATAATAGTAATCAAAATAATTAGGTGTTACAAATATTTGTTTTAATTACACTAATATTAATAATGATAGTTACTATAACATTATTAACAATAATACTAATAATTATTTTAATGATAATATAGTAATAATAATAATAACAATAACAATAACCATTTTAATGATATATATATTAATAATGATAATAATAATAATAATAATAATAATAATAATAATAATAATAATAATAATAATAATAATAATAATAATAATAATAATAATAATAATAATAATAATAATTGGATAATAATAATAATACTAATTATAACTTTAACGATAATAACGATAGTAATAATAAAAAAAATAACAATTTTTAATGATAAATCCCTTTTATTGATAAAGATAATAATAATGATAATAATAAGATAAAACTATAACGACGATAATAATAATCATTTTTAATAAAAATATCGAAAATTCAATTGATTATAACTTCTAATCCGTTCATCGAAACCAATCGATATCTAAAGGAAAAGTTCTTAATTTTTCGCTAGCTTTCCAAGGACATGCATATCTTATACCTTATCTCAACCGCAAGTGTAACTAATTCAAGATTCAACCTAACCTGTCTAAGGGCAATATCAAAAGTACAAGCATGCATAATCCTATATACTCGAGCACTAGTCAGGGATACACTATTAGTATGTAAAAGTTAAATTATGAGTACTCACGTATCAATATTGAGAATCAATATTGCAGGAAAGGTACGTAGACGCAACGAAAATGATAAACACTATATTGACCTCATGAGCATACCCATGAACCATACTCAATCACCTCCATAGCTATAACCCATAATTTCCTTAATCCTATCCTACTCGAAAAACAATTTCGAAATCACTCGGACAGCACTCCGTCGTAATATTTTATGTATACTAATAATATCTTGAAATAATACGGAGTAAATATATATATGTAAATCGATTGAGAGAGTTTAGAGAAAAATATTTTCAAGTTTCTATGAAATAATGAAACCTATTGAATTCTATTTATAATAGATTTTTGAATTATTAAAGTGAATTATTAAAGTATGAATTATTAAAGTGAATTATTAAAGTATGAATTATTAAAGTAAATTATTAAAGTATGAATTATTAAAGTGAATTATTAAAGTATGAATTATTAAAGTGAATTATTAAAGTTAAAGTAAAGTAAAAATAAAGTAAAGGTAAAGTTTAAGTATAGTAAAAGTATAAAACTATGTACGTATAATACGCGTATAAATATATATAATATTAATTTAAATCGTTATATATATTTAATAAAATAAAATATAAATATCTTTATCTTTATCATACTAGTTAAGTAATGAGTTGTCAAAAGTGGTTCTAGATATTTATAAAAGTTATATACGTTTTAATAATAAAGTTCTTTTTAAACTGAAAACTTTTTTTTACGTTTGAAACTAAATAGATCAATCGAGTCTTTATGAGATTCAATCTTCCACTAACCTTTATCTAGTTCTCAATGATTGACAATTTGTTCTTATTTATAAATCACTTTACCATTTTCCGAATATTGTTAAAATGGAAAGATTTCTCAAATCAACGTGGGCCTTTCAACAGAGACTTGTAATCATAATCCAATATATCTGATAATTCAATCATTTGATCTTATCTTCTAATTCCATTGATAAACATTTTGAAATAGATACAATCATATAAAGTATTTAATCTAATATTTTGTTTACGTTTCAAGTTATAATATATATACACATATACATATATAATCATATTCGTTTAATGGTTCGTGAATCGTTGGAACTTGGTCGAGGTTGAATGAATGTATGAACATAGTTTTAAATTCTTGAAATTTAACTTAACAAATATTGCTTATCGTGTCGGAAACATATAAAGATTAAAGTTTAAATTTGGTTGGAAATTTCCGGTGTCGGAAACATATAAAGATTAAAGTTTAAATTTGGTTGGAAATTCCCGGGTTGTCACAAGGTGCATCCTACACGATTTCCTGTACTGCTAGATCCAAGGTTATTGTTGGTATGTAGCGCAGCCTGTACTGCAGCTATGTTTGAAGCTAGAAAAGTACGGAATTCCTCTTCATTCATATTCACGGTGTGTCGAGTAGTCGGTGCCATTTCCTTCAAAATAGTCAAATGGAACAAGTTAATCATACAGAATATTAAGAGTAGTTAATAGTATTTCGTAGCATAATATGAACTCATTTATAAAAGCTTTTTCTTTATATTAGCGTTTTATAAGTTTAAATTCGGGTAGTACCTACCCGTTAAGTTCATACTTAGTAGCTAATATACAATTCAACTACTACAATTCTATATGAAAAACTGATTGTAATAATATTTCGCGTTCAAACTTTTATACAATATTTTACAAACTTACAATACCGCTTATTTTACATAAAGCATGAAATATAGCACACAATAACTTTGATACAAGATAGTTGTGAAGATAATTCTAGCTAGTACACAAGTCGTTCAGCAAAGGCAATAAAGACACGTAATTCATACGTCCAGAAACAAGTCATGCATTCTGGTTTTACTAGGACTACTTCCCATCCTTGGTCTTGTGGAACATAACCGTTATGGCCGTTGATAAGACAGCGTGTTGTAACGTCGTCAAAGGGACGAGGTTTACGTAATGTCCAACAGTCCCGTAACAATCTAAAAACCTCATTTCTTACCCCAATTACCGACTCCGTCACTTGTGGGAACGTTTTGTTTAATAGTTGTAGCCCGATGTTCTTGTTCTCACTTTGGTGAGAAGCGAACATTACTAATCCGTAAGCATAACATGCTTCTTTATGTTGCATGTTAGCCGCTTTTTCTAAATCACGAAGTCCAATATTCGGATATTTTGAGTCAAAATAATTTCTTAACCCATTGCGTAAAATAGCATTTGGGTTCCCCGCAATATATGCGTCAAAGTAAACACATCGTAACTTATGGATTTCCCAATGTGATATCCCCCATCTTTCGAACGAAAGCCTTTTATAAACCAAGGCATTCTTGGAACGTTCTTCGAATGTCTTACAAACTGATCTCGCCTTAAATAGTTGTGCCGAAGAATTCTGACCGACTCTAGACAAGATTTCATCAATCATGTCTCCGGGTAGGTCTCTTAAAATATTGGGTTGTCTATCCATTTTGTGTTTTTATACTGTAAAATAGACAAGAGTTAGATTCATAAAAAAAATACTTATTAATACAAGCAATTTTTACACATCATAAAGCATAAGCACACTATATTACATATATTACACCACACGAATACAACTATCTTATTCCAACTCGCTTGTTTCTTCTTCTTCGGTTTTGGTTCGTTTTGCCAAGTTTCTAGGGATATATGATGTTCCCCTAATACGAGCCGTAATTTTCCACATTGGTATAGAAAAACCTGGTGGTTTAGAGGTTCCCAGGTCATTGTTACAACTTAAGGACTTCGGGGGTTGACGATACATATAAAGTTCATCGGGGTTGGAATTAGATTTCTCTATTTTTATGCCCTTTCCCTTATTATTTTCTTTTGCCTTTTTAAATTCAGTTGGGGTAATTTCTATAACATCATCGGAATTCTCGTCGGAATCCGATTCATCGGAGAATTGGTAATCCTCCCAATATTTTGCTTCCTTGGCGGAAACACCATTGACCATAATTAACCTTGGTCGGTTGGTTGAGGATTTTCTTTTACTTAACCGTTTTATTATTTCCCCCACCGGTTCTATTTCTTCATCCGGTTCCGATTCTTCTTCCGGTTCCGATTCTTCTTCCGGTTCCGACTCTTCTTCCGGTTCCTCTTCGGGAACTTGTGAATCAGTCCACGAATCATTCCAATTTACATTTGACTCTTCATTATTATTAGGTGAGTCAATGGGACTTGTTCTAGAGGTAGACATCTATCACATAATATCAAACGCGTTAAGAGATTAATATATCACATAATATTCACATGTTAAAAATATATAGTTTCCAACAAAATTTGTTAAGCAATCATTTTTCAACTAAACACGGCCGAAGTCCAGACTCACTAATGCATCCTAACAAACTCGATAAGACACACTAATGCAAAATTCTGGTTCTCTAAGACCAACACTCGGATACCAACTGAAATGTCCCGTTCTTATTGATTAAAAACGTTCCATATTAATTGATTTCGTTGCGAGGTTTTGACCTCTATATGAGACGTTTTTCAAAGACTGCATTCATTTTTAAAACATACCATAACCTTTATTTCATCAATAAAGGTTTAAAAAGCTTTACGTAGATTATCAAATAATGATAATCTAAAATATCCTGTTTACACACGACCATTACATAATGGTTTACAATACAAATATGTTACAACAAAATAAGTTTCTTGAATGCAGTTTTTACACAATATCATACAAGCATGGACTCCAAATCTCGTCCTTATTTAAGTATGCGACAGCGGAAGCTCTTAATAATCACCTGAGAATAAACATGCTTAAAACGTCAACAAAAATGTTGGTGAGTTATAGGTTTAACCTATATATATCAAATCATAATAATAGACCACAAGATTTCATATTTCAATACACATCCCATACATAGAGATAAAAATCATTCATATGGTGAACACCTGGTAACCGACATTAACAAGATGCATATATAAGAATATCCCCATCATTCCGGGACACCCTTCGGATATGATATAAATTTCGAAGTGCTAAAGCATCCGGTACTTTGGATGGGGTTTGTTAGGCCCAATAGATCTATCTTTAGGATTCGCGTCAATTAGGGTGTCTGTTCCCTAATTCTTAGATTACCAGACTTAATAAAAAGGGGCATATTCGATTTCGATAATTCAACCATAGAATGTAGTTTCACGTACTTGTGTCTATTTTGTAAATCATTTATAAAACCTGCATGTATTCTCATCCCAAAAATATTAGATTTTAAAAGTGGGACTATAACTCACTTTCACAGATTTTTACTTCGTCGGGAAGTAAGACTTGACCACTGGTTGATTCACGAACCTATAACAATATATACATATATATCAAAGTATGTTCAAAATATATTTACAACACTTTTAATATATTTTGATGTTTTAAGTTTATTAAGTCAGCTGTCCTCGTTAGTAACCTACAACTAGTTGTCCACAGTTAGATGTACAGAAATAAATCGATAAATATTTTCTTGAATCAATTCACGACCCAGTGTATACGTATCTCAGTATTGATCACAACTCAAACTATATATATTTTGGAATCAACCTCAACCCTGTATAGCTAACTCCAACATTCACATATAGAGTGTCTATGGTTGTTCCGAAATATATATAGATGTGTCGACATGATAGGTCGAAACATTGTATACGTGTCTATGGTATCTCAAGATTACATAATATACAATACAAGTTGATTAAGTTATGGTTGGAATAGACTTGTTACCAATTTTCACGTAGCTAAAATGAGAAAAATTATCCAATCTTGTTTTACCCATAACTTCTTCATTTTAAATCCGTTTTGAGTGAATCAAATTGCTATGGTTTCATATTGAACTCTATTTTATGAATCTAAACAGAAAAAGTATAGGTTTATAGTCGTAAAAATAAGTTAGAAGTCGTTTTTGTAAAGGTAGTCATTTCAGTCGAAAGAACGACGTCTAGATGACCATTTTAGAAAACATACTTCCACTTTGAGTTTAACCATAATTTTTGGATATAGTTTCATGTTCATAATAAAAATCATTTTCTCAGAATAACAACTTTTAAATCAAAGTTTATCATAGTTTTTAATTAACTAACCCAAAACAGCCCGCGGTGTTACTACGACGGCGTAAATCCGGTTTTACGGTGTTTTTCGTGTTTCCAGGTTTTAAATCATTAAGTTAGCATATCATATAGATATAGAACATGTGTTTAGTTGATTTTAAAAGTCAAGCTAGAAGGATTAACTTTTGTTTGCGAACAAGTTTAGAATTAACTAAACTATGTTCTAGTGATTACAAGTTTAAAACTTCGAATAAGATAGCTTTATATGTATGAATCGAATGATGTTATGAACATCATTACTACCTTAAGTTCCTTGGATAAACCTACTAGAAAATAGAAAAATGGATCTAGCTTTAACGGATCCTTGGATGGCTCGAAGTTCTTGAAGCAGAATCATGACACGAAAACAAGTTCAAGTAAGATCATCACTTGAAATAAGATTGTTATAGTTATAGAAATTGAACCAAAGTTTGAATATGATTATTACCTTGTATTAGAATGATAACCTACTGTAATAAACAAAGATTTCTTGAGGTTGGATGATCACCTTACAAGATTGGAAGTGAGCTAGCAAACTTGAAAGTATTCTTGCTTTTATGTAACTAGAACTTGTAGAATATATGAAGAACACTTAGAACTTGAAGATAGAACTTGAGAGAGATCAATTAGATGAAGAAAATTGAATAATGAAAGTGTTTGTAGGTGTTTTTGGTCGTTGGTGTATGGATTAGATATAAATGATATGTAATTTTGTTTTCATGTAAATAAGTCATGAAAGATTACTCATATTTTTGTAATTTTATGAGATATTTCATGCTAGTTGCCAAATTATGGTTCCCACATGTGTTAGGTGACTCACATGGGCTGCTAAGAGCTGATCATTGAAGTGTATATACCAATAGTACATACATCTAAAAGCTGTGTATTGTACGAGTACGAATACGGGTGCATACGAGTAGAATTGTTGATGAAACTGAACGAGGATGTAATTGTAAGCATTTTTGTTAAGTAGAAGTAGTTTGATAAGTGTCTTGAAGTCTTTCAAAAGTGTATGAATACATATTAAAACACTACATGTATATACATTTTAACTGAGTCGTTAAGTCATCGTTAGTCGTTACATGTAAATGTTGTTTTGAAACCTTTAGGTTAACGATCTTGTTGAATGTTGTTAACCCATTGTTTATTATAACAAATGAGATGTTAAATTGTTATATTATCATGATATTATGATATATAATATATCTTAGTATGATGTATTTACAGTTAAATGTCGTTACAACGATAATCGTTACATATATGTCTCGTTTCGAAATCATTAAGTTAGTAGTCTTATTTTTACATATGTATTTCATTGTTAATACACTTAATAATATATTTACTTATCATTTAACATAATTAACCAAGTGTATCAATATCTTAATATGATTCATATGTACCTAGTAAGACGTTGTTATAACGATAATCGTTATATATATCGTTTTCGAGTTTCTTAAATTAATAGTCTCATTTTTATGTATATAACTCATTGTTAAAATACCTAATGAGATACATACTTATAATAAAAACATGTTAACTATATATATAACCATATATATGTCATCGTATAGTTTTTACAAGTTTTAACGTTCGTGAATCACCGGTCAACTTGGGTGATCAATTGTCTATATGAAGCCTATTTCAATTAATCAAGTCTTAACAAGTTTGATTTCTTAACATGTTGGAAACATTTAATCATGTAAATATCAATCTCAATTAATATATATAAACATGGAAAAGTTCGGGTCACTACAGAGAATACATGCGCTGATTTATAAATGTTTTACGAAATAGGCACAAGTACTAAAACTAATTCTATGTGGGTTTAAACCAGAAATATACCCTTAGCTTGGTAACATTAAACTACTTGTCTATGTACGGTAGGCGCGAATCCTAAAGATAGATCTATTGGGTCTGACAAACCCCATCCTGACTATGGGATGCTTTAGTACTTCGAGGTTATTTTAAACACACCTGATCTGGTGTACTTCAGAGGGTAAAACATGAACGTTAAGGCTTGTTACCGGGTGCCTACAACTTATAGAATACTTTTATACACTTGCGAGTGTACGGATATTTATAGAAACTGAAATCTTGTGGTCTATTACTATTACGGAAATGATGGATTATGATAAACTAATGAACTCACCAACCTTTTGGTTGACACTTTAAAGCATGTTTATTCTCAGGTATTAAAGAAATCTTTCGCTGTGCATTAGCTCATTTTAAGGATATTACCTGGAGTCTGTTACAATACATATTACATAATTATTAAATATTACATAATAATAGATGATATTAATAAATTAAATTTAAATACAAATATAGTTGTTGTAGTAATGTTATTTGTATCGTCAAATATCAATATTTGTATTCATAATATCACTTTATATCATATAAAGATGAAATTGGATGTATAAATTAGATTATTATTACTAATATTATTATTATCGATAAAATATTAATATTATCATAATTAGTATGGTATTATTATTATTATTATTATTATTATTATTATTATTATTATTATTATTATTATTATTATCATCATTTTTACAATTATTATTATCATTAATATTATATTTATCATTATTATTAATTTTATTAATATTATTAGATATTAATAGTATTGTTATTATATATTATTATTATTAATTAAAAAAAACAGTAGGGATCTATATTATACGCTTGACCTCTGTATCCTTTATCTCTATTATTATTATTATTATTTTTTGTTTCTTTCCTGCTCCAAACTCGTGAACCTGTGTTGACATTTTCTCCATTTTTTATCAACCGATCTCTATTATTACAAAATGATTATGTATAATTGCAAATCAAATAAAAAGGAAATCCAATGGGATTAAAGAGCACAGCGATATTTTTTTTTTCTTCTTCTCTGCACGCTCCAATTTTTTTTTCTCTTAATTCAATTTCGAATAAAGTTTCAAAATCTAAAAATGCAGAAAGGTTAGAAATCTTTCTTTGAATCTATCTGCAAAATCTCAACTCTCAAATCTTTATATCGATCTTGAATTTTGAAGTCAAAGTTTAGTTTAAAAAAAGTCAACAATTGTTCTTGAGACAAATTCGCGTTCGTGTATATGTTTCTGATCAAATTGACGATTCCAGTAGTTTTTATACATGTTTAGAAAACTATTTCGTGTTATAAACATTATCTATAATGTTATCTATTACGAAATCAATTTTTTTTGTTTTGTTCCAAGAACCGACGCTGCAGTAGGCCTTTAGTGTTTTTTTTTTTTATTTTAGAACCCAAATTATTTTTTTTCTGTAATGTTTTGAAGCTTTAAAAGGAACCCTGTTTTTTTTTTTTTTGGTTATTGATGTTTTGTTGAATCCGTGAGACTTGTGGAGAAGAAGAGGAATAGAAGAAAAACAGTTTATATATATAATTTAAATTCGATATTAGTACAGAGAATCAGAATTGGTGGGATGGTCGAGAGTGTTTGCGTGTGAGCATGTGTTCACGAGATCGAGTCCAGAGGACGGTAGTTTCTTTTTTTTTTTTGAAACTCTTTTCATGTGAGGTAGTTTTCTTTTCTAATTTTATTATTGTTATTATATATTAATTATTATTAGTATTATTATTATTATTGTGATTGTTTTGATTGTTATTGTTATTGTTATTATTAGTATCATACTTGTTATCATATTTGAAAGTATTATAGACATTACTATTATTATTATTATGATAGGTATTAATAATATTATTATTAGTAATAAACTTATCATTTTAGTATTTTATCATCATTAGGATTATGATTATCATTATTATTATTATGAAGGAAATAAAAATATATTATTATCATCAATATTAGAATTTGTACCGGTTTATAAATAATAGTATCATCAGTACATTTACAATTAATAATATCATATTTATCAGTATCATCATTAATATTTACTAGTATTATTATGATTATCATTTATCATTTTATAAATATTAGAACCCTTATTATTAACATAAGTATGGTATTAGTATTAATATTATTTTAGAGTTATTATTATTAGTATCATTAACAGTTATCATTTTCATTTTTTTTGCTATTAGTATTATCATTATCATTATTAATAAAATTATTATTATTATTAGTAAATCATTATTATCTAAATTATTATTTTAACAAATAAATCTTTTGTACACTATATATATACTTATGATATATACTAGGATTGTATTAATAATTCACATAACAAACTAATAAAATTTCATAAATACAATACTAACCACAAATATATGTATATAAATATATTAATGTCACTATTTATATAAACGTAAATCATTATAGATATATATACATAAAATCGATATATATATATAAAATATAACTTAAAATATAATATAAGTATACGTTTTAAAATAAAGGTTAGAATAAATTCTACAAAACTATAATATATAAATAATACATATTAATAAATGAAATTTTGTAACTTACATTATACGTATTAATATATACACAATTGATATAGGTTCGTGAATCCGAGGCCAACCCTGCATTGTTCAATGACGTCATATGTATTTTTACTACAAAATACAGTATCGTGAGTTTCATTTGCCTTTTTACCCTTTATATTTTTGGGCTGAGAATACATGCGCAACTTTTATAACTGTTTTACGAAATTGACACAAGTACGTGAAACTACATTCTATGGTTGGATTATCGAAGTCGAATATGCCCCTTTTTATTAAGTCTGGTAATCTAAGAATTAGGGAATAGACACCCTAATTGACGCGAATCCTAAAGATAGATCTATCGGGCCCAACAAGCCCCATCCAAAGTACCGGATGTTTTAGTACTTCGAAATTTATATCATGTCCGAAGGAGGATCCCGGAATGATGGGGATATTCTTATATATGAATATTGTTAATGTCGGTTACCAGGTGTTCAATCCATATGAATGATATTTTTGTCTCTATGCATGGGACGTATGTTTATGAGAAATGGAAATCTGAAATCTTGTGGTCTATTAAAATGATGGAAACGATTGTTTAAGTTAAACTAATGAACTCACCAACCTTTTGGTTGACACTTTAAAGCATGTTTATTCTCAGGTACGAAAGAAATCTTCCGCTGTGTATTTGCTCATTTTATAGATATTATTTGGAGTCATTCATGGCATATTTCAAAAGACGTTGCATTCGAGTCGTCGAGTTCATCAAGATTATTATCAAGTCAATTATAGTTGGATATATTATGAAATGGTATGCATGCCTGTCAACTTTCGATGTAATGAAAGTTTGTCTTTTCAAAAACGAATGCAATGTTTGTAAAATGTATCATATAGAGGTCAAGTATCTCGCGATGTAATCAACTGTTGTGAATCGTTTATAATCGATATGGACTTCGTCCGGATGGATTAGGACGGGTCTTCACAGTTGGTATCAGAGCGGTGGTCTTAGCGAACCAGGTCTTGCATTAGTGAGTCTAACTGATAGTCGTTAGAATGCATTAATGAGTCTGGACTTCGACCGTGTTTGCATGTCAAAAGTTTTGCTTATCATTTAGTGTCGAAAAATTATTTGCTTACCATCCTTAAAGTCTAAGACACGTCTTACTGCCTTTATTGCATAGACAGTGTATAGTTAAATTCATATCTTAGCGTATCTGTTATTGTTACCTTTGCCTGACAGCTTCCGTAGATTCCTCCGTAGCTTATGGGATTTTAGTATTATATATGCATATGTAAATTATGTATTGCAGGGTACTAATCTACATCCTATAATCTATTTCTTATCGAAAATCCTTCATCTGATCGTACGAGATGAATCCCTCAACCAGTTCGAGTCCATCTGATTTCGATAGCTATTTCGATAGTTATTCCGACAGCTATTTCGATATGGATTTCCACTCGAGCTCCGAAAGCAGAGTAACCGGAATGAATCGATCAATTAGCCATCATCTATTCTGAATGAATTGGAGATGGGTTCGTAGTCGACTTAATCAATGGAAACGCGAAGAAGGCGATCATTTCCACTAACCAAATTCACCTCTTGACAATGGACCTAAAACGTTTACCGGCGAACCTGTTCGAGACACCATTTTCTCTCTCATTTCCAAAGTATCTCATCACGATCATATACTATCTCAGATTCTAAACCTCATTCATCCGCTCGTCCGAACCGACAATCATCCCGGTGTAATAGAAGAAGTTAACGAACTTCGCGCATAAGTTGTAGTCTTGGAAAATATGGTGCAAAACGTACCAGCTTCATCCAAATCACCGGCACCAACGGTACCACCAACAACCCAAATTTCAATATCACATGCCTCAACATCTCAATCTATACCTCGAGTATAATCATCATTCTACATGACATTCTACATCAGTTATCTTCGTTCGACATGGTGATTATGTAATCTCTAATGTTTTAGAGATTATTTATTCTAGTTCCAACTGAAAACTAAATGAGTTTAATATCATGTTAACTCATTAAATTCATGATTACATCTGAAGAAAATATATATGTATATATGTTTTCATAAAGATTGTAATTAAAAATTCTTTTGTACAAACTGTTAATAATAAAAATATTTTAACGGGTAGGTAATACCCGAGGAATATTTAAATTTCACATTAATAAGTTACACTGTATATTCTTCGAATCTGATTCAACAGTTATTCACTATCCTATTTACAACCACCGGGATACTTATCCGTTCACCAAAGAATAACTATTTTCATTCAAATTCAATTTCATATTTGAATTTTGACCTATCAGAATCCAACAAGTGGCATAATGAAGAAATAATGGACACAATAAAAATTGATTAGAAACAGACTAATTAACAATATTAAATTTTATTAAGAAACCACGCTAACAAAATCCTAGCTAACTGTTAATTCCGTATTACATTTTATTTATCGCAATTTATTTATCGCAATTTATTTTATCGCAATTTATATTCTCGCAATTTTATTTATTGTCATTTAATTTCTGTTATTTACTTTACGCACTTTATTTATCGTCATTTAATTTCTGTTATTTATTTTACGCACTTTAAATATCGGGACACGTATACAAGGTTTTGACATATCATATCGACACATCTATATATATTATTTGGAATCACCATAGACACTCTATATGCAGTAATGATCGAGTTCTCTATACAGGGTTGAGGTTGATTCTATAATAATATATATACTTTGAGTTGTGATCGAGTCTGAGACATGTACACGGGTCACGATACGTATTAATTAATTCAAATATTATATATTAAACTATATATGAATGATTGCACTGTCAACTGTGGACTATCGACTGTGGACTAATAACATTGGACAATTAAAATGAATTAAAATATTGAATATAACATATGAAACTAAACAATTCTTCAAGTTTGCCACTTGATTTCGTCTTAAACCTCATTTGTATCTTCACGATTACATTCTGCGTTCAAACCTTTCATGATTCTTGAAAACACCTCAATCGATAGGATGAATCTACCGCACTTCATCTACGGAAGGAAAGATTTATGCATATAGTTATGCACCTGAGAAACTCTCGGCAATTGAGTAAAAGTTCAACACGTAGCCGCGTCAGATCCTTTGGCATTTATTAACAAAAACAACTTTGCGATCCCTTTTCAAAATTAGCCAATTTTGTCACAACTCCAACAAGTCAACTTCGACTTTTCGTACGAAACAACCTTATTATAACGTTTATATATACGCGTGCTCTTTTATTGTTACCAGGTAACCTTTCATATTCCATCATATTACCATCATCGTTTAATCATCTAAAAACACAATTCTCCTGAAACCACCTCGGATTAATAACCGATGATTCAGATATCATAGCATTAAATGCAGAGGAAACAGAAAAATGGTAGATGGTCTAAACGGACAAAAGTTTGATGATAAAGAAAGGAGTGTTAGGAACGCTCGATAGAAAATTGGGTATTGAAAAACAGATTGAGTTACCCATGAAGGAGACCAAGGACAAATACAAGGACCAAATCCTATATTCAAAGGATTCAGGTAATTCTGGATCTGTTGAAATCTTTAGAGAATATCTTGCTCCGAAGTCATGTTAAAATCTTGCGGAAAATCTTTCTCCATCAACCGTCGAATTTAGAAATTCCAAAATATCATCATCAATATCTTTGATATTTCTGAGGATATTTTCATAAATATTCTCGTCCGAAATTATATACCTCTTCGTGCTTCCTGTGTATCAATATATTGGAAACATTCAATAGAAAATATAGTACCGAAAAGCAGATTATGCGAAACTATGAAGAAAGCCGTGGATAAATCACAAAGAATAAGTTTGACTTCAAAGAATCCAAATAATTCAATGTCTGCTAAAGTCTATAGTGAATAACTTGCTCCTTACTCTAAACCCTTGCAGACAATAGTTTCTATCATCCTCTGATCTTAGATATTCTGAGATATTATCGTACCTTTCATTATAAATATCCTCCATATTTCTGGAGATATTTTTATAACTATTCTTATCTGAAATCATTAATCTTTTCGTGCTATCAGTATTACATCATATAGAAACTGTTAGTTTCTATATTCTGTAAATTTTCAAGCTTAAAATATGAATGTTATTGTAGTAATGATGGGAACTGATGCATGAGTTAGTATAATATAATGACACTTGATCAACGTGATTATATTACAGTAAGTCATGCTGAGTTTCTAAATGAAACGTGATGATTCACAGATCATAACGTCATCATGTGCCATGTTACATAACTCTTTCATCCTACTTAACTCCGTAACAAATCAAGAA
Source organism: Rutidosis leptorrhynchoides (assembly GCF_046630445.1). Lineage (NCBI taxonomy): Eukaryota > Viridiplantae > Streptophyta > Magnoliopsida > Asterales > Asteraceae > Rutidosis > Rutidosis leptorrhynchoides. The sequence goes on along the minus strand of NC_092342.1, from coordinate 178,859,841 downwards.
AATGTATTCTTGATGGTTCTATCTTCCGTGATGTTGATAAATTTGAAAATCAAATCGTGCTATCACGTTCCTTCATGCTTAGAACATTATAATCATTCGAAACTCTATATCTATAAATTCTGGACCATTATTCGCTTGACTTGAAGTCGGGAAGAGAAAACAAAAGCATAGAGCTTTGAAATATAAGGGAGAATATAAAGTCCGATAACAACACATAAATTACAAACCGTGTATATCAATGTTTATCGCAACATAAAGACACGGGAGAATTAAAAACATTATAATCCCGAGGGCGAAGTAGAAGAAAGCAGATTCCTCTGGTGGAAGTTGAAAAAGGAGAATGATTGTTGCGATAGTAAGGATGAGGACAAGGATCAGAACTGGATTAATCATTTTCAGAATCTTTTGGATGTATGAACTAAGAAAGAAAGTATAAGAATGGTGAGAATAATGGAAAGGAAGAGCTTAATTTATACTGGAAATATCAGACGTAGTAATCGGGGCAGATCACCGTATTTAATTAAAGAGATCTTAATTTCCATAAATCCCGAAGAATCAGATTTTATAGATCTTCAAGATTTTCTTTAAATCCCTTAAATTCCGGAATTCAACCAAGGCAATGTCAAAAGTTAAGACGCGCCTTATTTTCTAAATTCAAACCTGACTACGTCAAAAGTTAAAAACAAATCTTTGTTTCTCATTTCATCCTTTTGTGAATAGCTTCATTCGCACTCTTCGAATAATTGAATTATTTTTATCCATATTACTCAATGATGATAAAACTCAAGTTATCAACTCATATTCGTCAGGAAAACATATTTATTGTTAGCTATGACGACCTCACTCAAATTTCGGGACGAAATTTCTTTAACGGGTAGGTACTGTGATGACCCGGGAATTTCCGACCAAATTTAAACATAATCTTATATGATTCGACTCGATAAGCAAAGTCTATTAAACCGAGTCTCATTATGTTTGAACTATTTCATGATAACATTTGACCTTTAACTATTTCCGACGATTCACGAACCTTTAATTGTAACTAAGAATGTAAATATAAATAATTATATATAAAACTAATTATATTAGTATTAATGAACTATTAAGTAATTTTGTTATTATAAAAGATAACATTTAATAACTAAAGATTTTCATTTTGAATATATATAGTATATTGTATATAAATGATTCAAACATATTTTACCAACGTTATCAAAATATTAAATGTACAATGTTATACTTTGTAGTTAATTGTTTAATATACATAATTAATCATCTACTCAACATTTAAAACATGATTTTATATATATGGTAGTATACATATATACATAAATATAACTATATATATATGATTTTATACATAATTATTATATTATGTATATGTAGAAATTTATAATTATAATATATCTATGATGAAATAATGTACTATTTTAATAAATATATATAATACTTACATATATAAAACATTTATATTTTTCATAATTACATACATAAGTATAATATAATTAGTATGTAAATAAATATTATAATATATTTATATTAAAATGCATAAATATATAATATTCAGTATATGTTACAATACATATTACATAATTATTAAATATTACATAATAATAGATGATATTAATAAATTAAATTTAAATACAAATATAGTTGTTGTAGTAATGTTATTTGTATCGTCAAATATCAATATTTGTATTCATAATATCACTTTATATCATATAAAGATGAAATTGGATGTATAAATTAGATTATTATTACTAATATTATTATTATCGATAAAATATTAATATTATCATAATTAGTATGGTATTATTATTATTATTATTATTATTATTATTATTATTATTATTATTATTATTATCATCATTTTTACAATTATTATTATCATTAATATTATATTTATCATTATTATTAATTTTATTAATATTATTAGATATTAATAGTATTGTTATTATATATTATTATTATTAATTAAAAAAAACAGTAGGGATCTATATTATACGCTTGACCTCTGTATCCTTTATCTCTATTATTATTATTTTTTTTTTTGTTTCTTTCCTGCTCCAAACTCGTGAACCTGTGTTGACATTTTCTCCATTTTTTATCAACCGATCTCTATTATTACAAAATGATTATGTATAATTGCAAATCAAATAAAAAGGAAATCCAATGGGATTAAAGAGCACAGCGATATTTTTTTTTTCTTCTTCTCTGCACGCTCCAATTTTTTTTTCTCTTAATTCAATTTCGAATAAAGTTTCAAAATCTAAAAATGCAGAAAGGTTAGAAATCTTTCTTTGAATCTATCTGCAAAATCTCAACTCTCAAATCTTTATATCGATCTTGAATTTTGAAGTCAAAGTTTAGTTTAAAAAAAGTCAACAATTGTTCTTGAGACAAATTCGCGTTCGTGTATATGTTTCTGATCAAATTGACGATTCCAGTAGTTTTTATACATGTTTAGAAAACTATTTCGTGTTATAAACATTATCTATAATGTTATCTATTACGAAATCAATTTTTTTTGTTTTGTTCCAAGAACCGACGCTGCAGTAGGCCTTTAGTGTTTTTTTTTTTTTTATTTTAGAAGCCAAATTATTTTTTTTCTGTAATGTTTTGAAGCTTTAAAAGGAACCCTGTTTTTTTTTTTTTTTGGTTATTGATGTTTTGTTGAATCCGTGAGACTTGTGGAGAAGAAGAGGAATAGAAGAAAAACAGTTTATATATATAATTTAAATTCGATATTAGTACAGAGAATCAGAATTGGTGGGATGGTCGAGAGTGTTTGCGTGTGAGCATGTGTTCACGAGATCGAGTCCAGAGGACGGTAGTTTCTTTTTTTTTTTTGAAACTCTTTTCATGTGAGGTAGTTTTCTTTTCTAATTTTATTATTGTTATTATATATTAATTATTATTAGTATTATTATTATTATTGTGATTGTTTTGATTGTTATTGTTATTGTTATTATTAGTATCATACTTGTTATCATATTTGAAAGTATTATAGACATTACTATTATTATTATTATGATAGGTATTAATAATATTATTATTAGTAATAAACTTATCATTTTAGTATTTTATCATCATTAGGATTATGATTATCATTATTATTATTATGAAGGAAATAAAAATATATTATTATCATCAATATTAGAATTTGTACCGGTTTATAAATAATAGTATCATCAGTACATTTACAATTAATAATATCATATTTATCAGTATCATCATTAATATTTACTAGTATTATTATGATTATCATTTATCATTTTATAAATATTAGAACCCTTATTATTAACATAAGTATGGTATTAGTATTAATATTATTTTAGAGTTATTATTATTAGTATCATTAACAGTTATCATTTTCATTTTTTTGCTATTAGTATTATCATTATCATTATTAATAAAATTATTATTATTATTAGTAAATCATTATTATCTAAATTATTATTTTAACAAATAAATCTTTTGTACACTATATATACTTATGGTATATACTAGGATTGTATTAATAATTCACATAACAAACTAATAAAATTTCATAAATACAATACTAACCACAAATATATGTATATAAATATATTAATGTCACTATTTATATAAACGTAAATCATTATAGATATATATACATAAAATCGATATATATATATATAATATAACTTAAAATATAATATAAGTATACGTTTTAAAATAAAGGTTAGAATAAATTCTACAAAACTATAATATATAAATAATACATATTAATAAATGAAATTTTGTAACTTACATTATACGTATTAATATATACACAATTGATATAGGTTCGTGAATCCGAGGCCAACCCTGCATTGTTCAATGACGTCATATGTATTTTTACTACAAAATACAGTATCGTGAGTTTCATTTGCCTTTTTACCCTTTATATTTTTGGGCTGAGAATACATGCGCAACTTTTATAACTGTTTTACGAAATTGACACAAGTACGTGAAACTACATTCTATGGTTGGATTATCGAAGTCGAATATGCCCCTTTTTATTAAGTCTGGTAATCTAAGAATTAGGGAATAGACACCCTAATTGACGCGAATCCTAAAGATAGATCTATCGGGCCCAACAAGCCCCATCCAAAGTACCGGATGTTTTAGTACTTCGAAATTTATATCATGTCCGAAGGAGGATCCCGGAATGATGGGGATATTCTTATATATGAATATTGTTAATGTCGGTTACCAGGTGTTCAATCCATATGAATGATATTTTTGTCTCTATGCATGGGACGTATGTTTATGAGAAATGGAAATCTGAAATCTTGTGGTCTATTAAAATGATGGAAACGATTGTTTAAGTTAAACTAATGAACTCACCAACCTTTTGGTTGACACTTTAAAGCATGTTTATTCTCAGGTACGAAAGAAATCTTCCGCTGTGTATTTGCTCATTTTATAGATATTATTTGGAGTCATTCATGGCATATTTCAAAAGACGTTGCATTCGAGTCGTCGAGTTCATCAAGATTATTATCAAGTCAATTATAGTTGGATATATTATGAAATGGTATGCATGCCTGTCAACTTTCGATGTAATGAAAGTTTGTCTTTTCAAAAACGAATGCAATGTTTGTAAAATGTATCATATAGAGGTCAAGTATCTCGCGATGTAATCAACTGTTGTGAATCGTTTATAATCGATATGGACTTCGTCCGACATATACTGAATATTATATATTTATGCATTTTAATATAAATATATTATAATATTTATTTACATACTAATTATATTATACTTATGTATGTAATTATGAAAAATATAAATGTTTTATATATGTAAGTATTATATATATTTATTAAAATAGTACATTATTTCATCATAGATATATTATAATTATAAATTTCTACATATACATAATATAATAATTATGTATAAAATCATATATATATAGTTATATTTATGTATATATGTATACTACCATATATATAAAATCATGTTTTAAATGTTGAGTAGATGATTAATTATGTATATTAAACAATTAACTACAAAGTATAACATTGTACATTTAATATTTTGATAACGTTGGTAAAATATGTTTGAATCATTTATATACAATATACTATATATATTCAAAATGAAAATCTTTAGTTATTAAATGTTATCTTTTATAATAACAAAATTACTTAATAGTTCATTAATACTAATATAATTAGTTTTATATATAATTATTTATATTTACATTCTTAGTTACAATTAAAGGTTCGTGAATCGTCGGAAATAGTTAAAGGTCAAATGTTATCATGAAATAGTTCAAACATAATGAGACTCGGTTTAATAGACTTTGCTTATCGAGTCGAATCATATAAGATTATGTTTAAATTTGGTCGGAAATTCCCGGGTCATCACAGAGTCATTCATGACATACTTTGAAAGACGTTGCATTCGAGTCGTTGAGTTCATCAAGATTAATATTAAGTCAATTATAGTTGGATGTAATATGAAATGGTATGCATGCCCTCAATTTTTGATGTAAAGAAAGTTTATCTTTTAAAAATGAATGCAATGTTTGTAAAACGTATCATATAGAGGTCAAATACCTCGCGATGTAATCAACTATTGTGAATCATTTATAATGTATATGAACGGGTCCTTTCAATCCGCCATTGGAATTGTCATTCCTCCTCTGATTTTTGTCAAAGTATCTCCCTCCGTTATGCGATTTGTGTAGTGACCCGAACTTTTCCATGTTTATATATATATATATTAAATGAAATTGTTATTTACATGATTAAGTGTTTCCAACATGTTAAGCAATCAAACTTGTTAAGACTTGATTAATTGAAATAGGTTTCATATAGACAATTGACCACCCAAGTTGACTGGTGATTCACGAACGTTAAAACTTGTAAAAACTATACGATGACATATATATGGTTATATATATAGTTAACATGATTTTATTATAAGTATGTATCTCATTAGGTATTTTAACAATGAGTTATATACATAAAAATGAGACTATTAATTTAAGAAACTCGAAAACGATATATATAACGATTATCGTTATAACAACGTCTTACTAGGTACATATGAATCATATTAAGATATTGATACACTTGGTTAATTATGTTAAATGATAAGTAAATATATTATTAAGTGTATTAACAATGAAATACATATGTAAAACTAAGACTACTAACTTAATGATTTCGAAACGAGACATATATGTAACGATTATCGTTGTAACGACATTTAACTGTATATACATCATAATAAGATATATTATATATCATAATATCATGATAATATAACAATTTAACATCTCATTTGTTATAATAAACAATGGGTTAACAACATTCAACAAGATCGTTAACCTAAAGGTTTCAAAACAACATTTACATGTAACGACTAACGATGACTTAACGATTCAGTTAAAATGTATATACATGTAGTGTTTTAATATGTATTCATACACTTTTGAAAGACTTCAAGACAGTTATCAAAATACTTCTACTTAACAAAAATACTTACAATTACATCCTCGTTCAGTTTCATCAACAATTCTACTCGTATGCACCCGTATTCGTACTCGTACAATACACAGCTTTTAGATGTATGTACTATTGGTATATACACTCAAATGATCAGATCTTAGCAGCCCATGTTAGTCACCTAACACATGTGAGAACCATCATTTGGCAACTAGCATGAAATATCTCATAAAATTACAAAAATATGAGTAATCATTCATGACTTATTTACATGAAAACAAAATTACATATCCTTTATATCTAGTCCATACACCAGCGACCAAAAACACCTACAAACACTTTCATTCTTCAATTTCCTTCATCTAATTGATCTCTCTCAAGTTCTATCTTCAAGTTCTAAGTGTTCTTCATAAATTCCAAAAGTTCTAGTTTCATAAAATCAAGAATACTTCCAAGATTGCAAGTTTACTTCCAAGTTTTCTAAATCCATTCTAAGTAATCATCCAAGATCAAGAAACCTTTGTTACTTACAGTAGGTTATCTTTCTAATACAAGGTAATAATCATATTCAAACTTTAATTCAATTTCTATAACTATAACAATCTTATTTCGAGTGGAAATCTTACTTGAAATTGTTTTCGTGTCATGATTCTGCTTCAAGAACTTTCAAGCCATCCAAGGATCCTTTGAAGCTAGATCTATTTTTCTCATTTCCAGTAGGTTTATCCAAGGAACTTGAGGTAGTAATGATGTTCATAACATCATTCGATTCATACATATAAAGCTATCTTATTCGAAGGTTTAAACTTGTAATCACTAGAACATAGTTTAGTTAATTCTAAACTTGTTCGCAAATAAAAGTTAATCCTTCTAACTTGACTTTTAAAATCAACTAAACACATGTTCTATATCTATATGATATGCTAACTTAATGATTTAAAACCTGGAAACACGAAAAACACCGTAAAACCGGATTTACGCCGTCGTAGTAACACCGCGGGCTGTTTTGGGTTAGTTAATTAAAAACTATGATAAACTTTGATTTAAAAGTTGTTATTCTGAGAAAATGATTTTTATTATGAACATGAAACTATATCCAAAAATTATGGTTAAACTCAAAGTGGAAGTATGTTTTCTAAAATGGTCATCTAGACGTCGTTCTTTCGACTGAAATGACTACCTTTACAAAAATGACTTGTAACTTATTTTTCCGACTATAAACCTATACTTTTTCTGTTTAGATTCATAAAATAGAGTTCAATATGAAACCATAGCAATTTGATTCACTCAAAACGGATTTAAAATGAAGAAGTTATGGGTAAAACAAGATTGGATAATTTTTCTCATTTTAGCTACGTGAAAATTGGTAACAAATCTATTCCAACCATAACTTAATCAACTTGTATTGTATATTATGTAATCTTGAGATACCATAGACACGTATACAATATTTCGACCTATCATGTCGACACATCTATATATATTTCGGAACAACCATAGACACTCTATATGTGAATGTTGGAGTTAGCTATACAGGGTTGAGGTTGATTCCAAAATATATATAGTTTGAGTTGTGATCAATACTGAGATACGTATACACTGGGTCGTGGATTGATTCAAGATAATATTTATCGATTTATTTCTGTACATCTAACTGTGGACAACTAGTTGTAGGTTACTAACGAGGACAGCTGACTTAATAAACTTAAAACATCAAAATATATTAAAAGTGTTATAAATATATTTTGAACATACTTTGATATATATGTATATATTGTTATAGGTTCGTGAATCAACCAGTGGCCAAGTCTTACTTCCCGACGAAGTAAAAATCTGTGAAAGTGAGTTATAGTCCCACTTTTAAAATCTAATATTTTTGGGATGAGAATACATGCAGGTTTTATAAATGATTTACAAAATAGACACAAGTACGTGAAACTACATTCTATGGTTGAATTATCGAAATCGAATATACCCCTTTTTATTAAGTCTGGTAATCTAAGAATTAGGGAACAGACACCCTAATTGACGCGAATCCTAAAGATAGATCTATTGGGCCTAACAAACCCCATCTAAAGTACCGGATGCTTTAGTACTTCGAAATTTATATCATATCCGAAGGGTGTCCCGGAATGATGGGGATATTCTTATATATGCATCTTGTTAATGTCGGTTACCAGGTGTTCACCATATGAATGATTTTTATCTCTATGTATGGGATGTGTATTGAAATATGAAATCTTGTGGTCTATTGTTACGATTTGATATATATAGGTTAAACCTATAACTCACTAACATTTTTGTTGATGTTTAAAGCATGTTTATTCTCAGGTGAATACTAAGAGCTTCCGCTGTTGCATACTAAAATAAGGACAAGATTTGGAGTCCATGTTTGTATGATATTGTGTAAAAATTGCATTCAAGAAACTGATTTCGATGTAACATATTTGTATTGTAAACCATTATGTAATGGTCGTGTGTAAACATGATATTTTAGATTATCATTACTTGATAATCTACGTAAAGCTTTTTAAACCTTTATTTATGAAATAAGGGTTATGGTTTGTTTTAAAAATGAATGCAGTCTTTGAAAAACGTCTCATATAGAGGTCAAAACCTCGCAACGAAATCAATTAATATGGAACGTTTTTAATCAATAAGAACGGGACATTTCAGTTGGTATCCGAGCGTTGGTCTTAGAGAACCAGAAAATTTGCATTAGTGTGTCTTATTGAGTTTTTTAGGATGCATTAGTGAGTCTGGACTTCGACCGTATTTTCTTTAAAAATGATTGCTTAACATTTTTGTTGGAAATTATATATTATTAACATGTATATATTATGTGATATATTAATCTCTTAACATGTTTGATATTGTAACGACCCGGAAATTTCCAACCAAATTTAAACTTAATCTTTATATGATCTCGACACGATAAGCAAAGCCTGTTAAATAGAAACTCAGAAATTTTGAACTGTTCCAATTACCCTTCGACTGTTCTCGATGATTTGCGAACAACTATCTTAAATAGATATATAAATATATATATTTAATTATATAAATATATAAATTAATTTGAAAAATAATTTGAAATAATATATAATTTAATTGTAAGAACTAAGTTGTTATAATTATAAATATCAAAATTCTAAATAATTTTAAAGTTATGATTATCAAAATAAAAATTTTAAATATAGATATTATTACAAGAATGATTATAAATTATAATTGTGATTTAAATATTATTAGTTATTATTATTATTAAAATTACCATTTATTACTCTTATTATTATTATTATTATTATTATTATTATTATTATTATTATTATTATTATTATTATTATTATTATTATTATTATTATTATTATTATTATTATTATTATTATTAGTAGTAGTAGTAGTAGTATTAGTATTTTTGGTGTTATTATTATTATTATTATTATTAATATTATTATTTCTAATAGTATTATTATTAGTATTTTATTTTTATTAATAACATTAATAGTATTATTATTATTAATAAAATTATTAATTATTAATATTAATTAAGTATTAAATAAATAAAATAAAGAGACAATAATTACGCGAAATCAGTTAGAAATCTAATTAGCTTTTTGATTGTTATTCTTTTGCCTTTTTGCCCGTGATTGAGTTTTGTTTCTATCTCACTATTATATCCGTGAATTAGATTAGAATGGTGAGTGATACTGGTCTACTTTTGTTTTTGCCTTCACAAATATCGCATTATCTATTATCTAAATATACATATTACATGATACATAAATAAAACCCACTTGAAACTCTTCCTGTCTCTGGAAGTGTTTTTGATGATCACCACCTTCACCCTTCACTTAATCACCACAACCGATCTTCTACCACCAGCAACCTCCAAGCCTAACAGATTCTGTCTAATCCAAGAAATTCACTACAATGCAAAAACATCGAAAACCTATTGTTATTACTCAGTTGTGTTGCTATTTTTTTTTCTGAGCAGGAAATACCCACAAAATCACCACCCAACAACACCACGAACCACCATATTCATCGCCATACCCACTGCAGCCCACACCTCGGTTTCCTTTCGTTTTTACAACCCGTCACAACCTTTACCTTAAACCATCATCAAACCCAAGATTCCTTCTAACATTTCTGCTACTACGTCACCCATTCTGGCTCCATTCAAACTGCATAAATCCCTGTTACATATCGTTTTTGTTTCTAATATTTTATGTTGAAATTCTTCATGAAACATGGAAAGGCTTAATCAATGGTAACTTAAAGTAAAGCACAAAGAATAATGAAGATACATGAGATAAGTGATGATGATGTCGAAAGTGGAGGGGTCTTAGTGGGGATATTTTCTTGGATCCTACAAACTCCCGAATATTTCTTTAATTATATCAAAATATATATCTTTGATAGAACTTCAAATATAAACGGAACATCTTTAAAATACATTATCAATTTGGTCCACTTGGATTTGGTATCATTGGTGGGACAAGACCTAGTTCATGTATTCTAAAAAAAAAAACGAATTAGGATGAGGAGGATTTGATTAGTAATGATGTTGGTGATATGAACGAGCTTTGATAATGATATTCATGGTTTTATAATTAAGATGATGATGATGATTAGATTATGATGTAACGAATAATGATGATGATAAATCTGCTACCTTGTTGTTTCTACTCCTATTTGTGATATCGGTTTAGCAAGCCCAACATTTTAATCAATATATTTAAACTAATTGGGTTTGATTAATGGACTTTGGACTTGTCAAATGATGGCCTACCAATAAGTGGGCTAGTAATAATATCATCATATTGTAATTGATCATACTTTTATTTTAAAGTGGATATGATAATTATAATACGGATATGGTTATGAGATGATGGTTTTATGTTGTTGATGTTGGTATGATATTAATGATGATGATGATGATGATGATGTTCACGATGATGGGTGATGATACATAACATGATAAAGATGATGATGATAGATTAGGGATGGAGATACTATGATGAAATGATAACATAATATGGTAACATTTTTATCTTTATCTTTATTATCATTATTATTATTTTTATCATTTATTATCATTATTGTTGTTATTATAATTATTATTATTATTATTATTATTATTATTATTATGAATATTATTATTATATTTATTATTATTATGAATATTACTTTTATATTAACAATATTATTATTTTAACAAATAAATATTTTCTCTATAAGAGTATATATATCACAACTACCATAATATTACATATAATTATATATATAAATTATTTACGTAAACATTTACATATAACAAATTATTGATTTTAAATATAAAATTTAACTATATAAATAGTAACTATTATAAACATATAAAAAAATTAATTAAATATATAAAATATATAATTTAAGATATAATATATGAATTTAATTGATTAAAATTATATGTGTTAATATATATAAATGATATAGGTTCGTGAATCCGAGGCCAACCCTATACTTGTTCAATATAGTCATATGTATATTTACTACAAAATACAGTATGGTGAGTTTCATTTGCTCCCTTTTTAATTGTTTTTGCAATATATATATTTTTGGGCTGAGAATACATGCGCTGTTTTATAAATGTTTTACAAAATAGACACAAGTACTAAAACTAATTCTATGTGGGTTTAAACCAAAAATATACCCTTAGCTTGGTAACATTAAACTACTTGTCTATGTACGGTAGGCGCGAATCCTAAAGATAGATCTGTTGGGCCTGACAAACCCCATCCTGACTATGGGATGCTTTAGTACTTCGAGGTTATTTTAAACACACCTGATCTGGTGTACTTCAGAGGGTAAAACATGAACGTTAAGGCTTGTTACCGGGTGCCTACAGCTTATAGAATACTTTTATACCCTTGCGAGTGTACATATATTTATAAACGGAAATCTTGTGGTCTATTAATATATTGAAATGATTGTTATGATAAAATTATGAACTCACCAACCTTTTGGTTGACACTTTTAAGCATGTTTATTCTCAGGTATGAAAGAAATCTTCCGCTGTGCATTTTCTCATTTTAAAGATATTACATGGAGTCATTTATGCCATATTTAGGTCAGTACCTCGCAATGAGACCAGATGTTGACGACTTCGTCCAGATGGATTAGGACGGGTCGTCACAGGTGGTATCAGAGCTGGTTTAATGCCGTTTATGAGCGGGTTAATCGTAGAGGGGGTTCTCACAGTGTTACCTGTGATGAAGCATTGGCTCTTACTCCTCGCGGTCCCTATTAGGGTTGGCTGTCGTTGCCGAGAGGCATGCCGTAAAATCAGTGTCTGAGGTACGCTCAGTGGTCACCAGGCGGTTAGCTGGGAAGGCACTGAGTGGGATGCATCCCCACTGTTATCACAGGTGGTATCAGAGCGGTGGTCTTAGCGAATCAGGTCTTGCATTAGTGTGTCTAACTGATTGTTGTTTAGATGCATTAGTAAGTCTGGACTTCGACCGTGTCTGCATGTCAAAAGCTTTGCTTATCATTTGTGTCAAAAATTACCTGCTTATCATTCTTAGGGAATCACTTGCTTATTATTCTTAGTCTAGACACATTTTACTGCATCGACTGCATGTATAGTGTATAGACGAAATTCATATCTTATCGTATCTGCTAATTTATATATTAGCGTATCTGTTATTGTTACCTTTTCCTGATAGCTTCCGTAGATTCCTCCGTAACTTATGGGATTTTAGTATTATATATGCATATGTAAATGTAAATTATGTATTACAGGGTACTAATCTACATCCTATAATCTATTTCTTATCGAAAATCCTTCATCTGATCGTACGAGATGAATCCCTCAACCAGTTCGAGTCCTCAGATTCCGATAACTATTCCGATAGTTATTCCAACAGCTATTCCGACATGGATGTTCACCTAAGCTCCGGAAACAGCGTTACCGGAATGAATCAACCAATCAGCCATCATCAATTCTGGATGAATTGGGGCTGAGTTCGTAGTCGACTTAATTAATGGAGGCGAGAAAAAGGCGATACTTTCCATTAACCAAATTTCCCGTTTGGAGAAGAACCTGAAGCACTTACCAACGAACATGTTCGTAATACCATTTTCTCTTTCATTTCCAGAGTATCTCACCACGAATATATCATAACTCATATTTTAAACCTTATTCATTTGTTCGTTCCTACCGATAATTATTCCGGAGTATTAAGTCAACGAGCTTCGCGCTCGAGTTGTAGCCTTGAAAAATATGGTGCAAAACGTACCAGCTTCAGCAATATCATCGGCACCAACAGTATCATCAATAACAGCACCAGTACCATCAACAATCCATGCCTCAACATCTCATACTGTACATCGAGTATAATCATCATTCTACGTATCATTCTACATCATTTATCTTCGTTCGATATGGCGATTATGTAATCTCTAATGTTTTAGAGATTATGTATTCTAGTTTTGACGGTAAACCAAATGAGTTTAATACTATATTAACTCATTAGATCCATGATTACATCTGAAAAAAATATATATGTATATATATTTTCATAAAGATTGTAATTAAAAATTCTTTTGTACAAACTGTTAATGATAAAAATATTTTAAAGGGTAGGTAATACCCGAGGAATATTTAAGATTTCACATTAATAAGTTACACTGTACATTCTTCGAATCTGATTCAACGGTCATTTATTATCCTACTTACATCCACAGATATACGTATCCGTTCACCGCAGAATAACCATTTTCATCCAGTTTCATATTTGGATTTTGATATATCAGAATCCAACAAGTGGCATAATGAAGAAAACATTGGACAAAATAAAATTTGTTAGAAACAAACAATTTAACTATGGGAAGAATTTTGTTAAGAATCCACGCTAACTGTTCCTAGCTAATTGATTACATTTTATTTATCGCAATTTATATTCTCGCAATTTTATTTATCGTCATTTAATTTCTGTTATTTATTTTTACGCACTTTAAATATCGGGACACGTATACAAGGTTTTGACATATCATATTGACGCATCTATATATATTATTTGGAATAACCATAGACAATCTATATGCAGTAATGTTAGAGTTAGCTATACATGGTTGAGGTTGATTCTACAATAATATATATAGTTTGAGTTGTGATCGAGTCTGAGACATGTACACGGGTCACGATACATATTAATTAATTCGAATATTATATATTAAACTATATATGAATGATTGGACTATTAACTGTGGACTATCGACTGTGGACGAATAATATTGGACAATTAAAATGAATTAAAATACTGATTATAACATATGAAACTAAATAGTTCTTCAAGTTTGCCACTTGATTTCATCTTAAACATCATTTGTATCTTGACGATTACAATCTACGTTCAAACCTTTAATTATTCTTGAAAACACCTCAATCGAGAGGATGAACCAGCCGTACTTCATCTAGAAAAGAAAAGATTGAGGCATATAGTTATGCACCTGAAGATCTCTCAGAAACTGAGTAATCGTTTAACACATAGCTGTGCTAATCCTTTTAGTGTTATTATTACCCAAAATAAGTTGGTAATCTCTTTCAAAGTGGCAAATTTTACCACAGCTCCAACAAGTCAACTTCAACCTTTCGACCGAAATTATATACCTCTTCGTGCTATCTGTATTACATTATATCGGAAATTTCTATAAAACCTAAGTATGAATTATGAATGTTTCTGGAGTAGTGTTGGGAATTGAAGCATGAGTTAGTATAATATAATGCGCTTGGCCAACGTGATTATATTACAGTAAGTCATGCTGAGTTTCTAAATGGAACGTGATGATGGTTCACAGTAGATCATACCATCGTCATGTGCCATGTTACATAACTCTTTCATTCTAGTTAACCTCTGAACATCTCAACAAAATATATTCTTGATAGTTCTATTCTCAATGATTCTAGTAATTTGACGAATCAAATCGTGCTATTACGTTCTTTCTTGATTATAACATTAAATTCATTCGAAACTCCATACTTACAAATTCTGGACCATTACTCGTTTTACTAGAGATCGAGAGGAGATTAAAAAGACAAAGAGCTCCGAAACATAAGGGAAGATATAAAACTCGACAACAACACTGAAATTACAATAATTTAAAAATTAAAACATCACGACAATTAAAAATTAAAAGATTACGACAATTAAACTAAAAATACTAGAACTACTCGTCATCATCGTCATCTGCGATGTAGCGTTCACCAGTCATTTCACCATCCGTGAGTTACTTTGGAGACATCGATATTTCTCTTACTGCTTCAGCTGCTACTTCAGCTGATTCATCGAGGTAACGATAACCCAACGTCTCTTCATCTTCAAGAACCATATACAGAGAAATGCGTTTACCACGATCTTCAATGGTATCTTTTATAAAGTACCATTGATCATCGGTACTGAAAGGACCCGTTCATATACATTATAAACGATTCACAATAGTTGATTACATTGCGAGGTATTTGACCTCTATATGATACATTTTACAAACATTGCATTCGTTTTTAAAAGACAAACTTTCTTTACATTGAAAATTGACAGGCATGCATACCATTTCATAATATCCACTATCCAACTATAAATTGATTTAATAATAATCTTTGATGAACTCAATGACTCGAATGCAACGTTCTTTGAAATATGCTATGAAAGACTCCAAGTAATATCTTTAAAATGAGCAAATGCACAGCGGAAGATTTCTTTAACACCTGAGAATAAACATGCTTTAAAGTGTCAACCAAAAGGTTGGTGAGTTCATTAGTTTATCATAATCATTTATTTTCATCATTTTAATAGACCACAAGAATTTCATTTACAGTTCTCATAAATATACGTCCCATGCATAGAGACAAAAATAATCATTCATATGGTGAACACCTAGTAACCTACATTAACTAGATACATATAAGAATATCCCCTATCATTCCGGGATCCTCCTTCGGACATGATATAAATTTCGAAGTACTAAAGCATCCGGTACTTTGGATGGGGTTTGTTAGGCCCAATAGATCTATCTTTAGGATTCGCGTCAATTAGGGTGTCTGTTCCCTAATTCTTAGATTACCAGACTTTAATAAAAAGGGGCATATTCGATTTTGATAATTCAACCATAGAATGTAGTTTCAATTACTTGTGTCTATTTCGTCAAACATTTATAAAAGCGCATGTATTCTCAGTCCCAAAAATATAAAGGGTAAAAAGGCAAATGAAACTCACCATACTGTATTTCGTAGTAAAAATACATATAACGTCATTGAACAAGTGCAAGGTTGGCCTCGGATTCACGAACCTAAATTAATTATATATATTTATGTGTTGGTCAATATTTGTCTAACAAATTAGGTCAAGTCATAGTGTACCACAATCCTAATGCTCGAGACTAATATGCAAAAGTCAACAAAAGTAAATTTGACTCAAAATAATTTCCAAAAATTTATACATGATTAATATATAGTTTAAATATCGTCATTTTATATTTTTAAATATTTTTAAAAGATTTATTAGAGTAAATAATATAATTTATTTATTAATAAATAAAATTTTATATTATATCTATATAATAAAATATACTTTTATATATATTAAGTAATAAAATTTATAGGGTTCATTTAATATTATAAAGATAATATGATACGTATTATTAAAGTAAGTTATTACACGTAGTAAAATATGTTTGTATCAAATATTTATTTGATAAAATAATATCTATAATGATAGTAAGTAAAAGTTGTATTATTTTGTAATAATAATTATTATTATAAAAATATCAATATTTATAATTACTAAGATGACATTATGATAAAACGATAATTCTAATTATGATAACTTTAATATTTACGATAATTTTTAATATTATCTTTAAAATAATAATAATAATGATATTTTATAGTAACAATGACATTTTTATTAAAATGATAATTTTTGTTAAAATGATAGTTTTAATACTAACGATAATTTTAATAATAATAGTAATGATAAAAATAATAAGAACGATAATTTTATCTAAATCAATATCTTATAATATTTTAATTTCATCATGATACTCTTACCCATTATTTCCTAATCGTTTCGTTTAATAGCTTTTAATCGTCTTTTATATCGTGTTCATAATAATGATAATAATAGTAATCAAAATAATTAGGTGTTACAAATATTTGTTTTAATTACACTAATATTAATAATGATAGTTACTATAACATTATTAACGATAATACTAATAATTATCTTAATGATAATATAGTAATAATAATAATAATAACAATAACAATAACCATTTTTAAATAATGATATATATATTAATAATGATAATAATAATAATAATAATACCAATAATAATAATAATAATAATTGGATAATAATAATAATACTAATTATAACTTTAACGATAATAACGATAGTAATAATAAAAAAAAAATAACAATTTTTAATGATAAATCTCTTTTATTGATAAAGATAATAATAATGATAATAATAAGATAAAACTACAACGATGATAAAAACGACGATAATAATAATCATTTTTAATAAAAATATCGAAAATTCAATTGATTATAACTTCTAATCCGTTCATCGAAACCATTCGATATCTAAAGGAAAAGTTCTTAATTTTTCGCTAGCTTTCCAAAGACATGCATATCTTATACCTTATCTCAACCACAAGTGTAACTAATTCAACATTCAACCTAACCTGTCTAAGGGCAATATCAAAAGTACAAGCATGCATAATCCTAAATACTCGAGCACTAGTCAGGGATACACTATTAGTATGTAAAAGTTAAATTATGAGTACTCACGTATCAATATTGAGATTCAATATTGCAGGAAAGGTACGTAGACGCAACGGAAATGATAAACACTATATTGACCTCACGAGCATACCCATGAACCATACTCAATCACCTCCATAGCTATAACCCATAATTTCCTTAATCCTATCCCACTCGAAAAACAATTTCGAAATCACTCGGACAGCACTCCGTCGTAATATTTTATGTATACTAATAATATCTTGAAATAATACGGAGTAAATATATATATGTAAATCGATTGAGAGAGTTTAGAGAAAAATATTTTCAAGTTTCTATGAAATAATGAAACCTATTGAATTCTATTTATAATAGATTTTTGAATTATTAAAGTGAATTATTAAAGTATGAATTATTAAAGTGAATTATTAAAGTATGAATTATTAAAGTGAATTATTAAAGTATGAATTATTAAAGCGAATTATTAAAGTATGAATTATTAAAGTGAATTATTAAAGTGAATTATTAAAGTTAAAGTAAAGTAAAAATAAAGTAAAGGTAAAGTTTAAGTATAGTAAAAGTATAAAACTATGTACGTATAATACGCGTATAAATATATATAATATTAATTTAAATCGTTATATATATAAAATAAAATATAAATATCGTTATCTTTATCATACTAGTTAAGTAATGAGTTGTCAAAAGTGGTTCTAGATATTTATACAAGTTATATACGTTTTAATAATAAAGTTCTTTTTAAACTGAAAACGTTTTTGTACGTTTGAAACTAAATAGATCAATCGAGTCTTTATGAGATTCAATCTTCCACTATCCTTTGTCTAGTTCTCAATGATTGACAATTTGTTCTTATTTATAAATCACTTTACCATTTTTCGAATATTGTTAAAATGGAAAGATTTCTCAAATCAACGTGGGCCTTTCAACAGAGACTTGTAATCATAATTCAATATATCTGATAATTCAATCATTTGATCTTATCTTCTAATTCCATTGATAAACATTTTGAAACAGATACAATCATATAAATTATTTAATCTAATATTTTGTTTACGTTTCAAGTTATAATATATATACACATATACATATATAATCATATTCGTTTAATGGTTCGTGAATCGTTGGAACTTGGTCGAGGTTGAATGAATGTATGAACATAGTTTAAAATTCTTGAAATTTAACTTAACAAATATTGCTTATCGTGTCGGAAACATATAAAGATTAAAGTTTAAATTTGGTTGGAAATTTCCGGGTTGTCACAGTACCTACCCGTTAAAGAAATTTCGTCCCGAAATTTGAGTGGAAAGGTCGTGAATGATAATAAGTATGTTTTCATGATGCATACGGGCTGAAAATTAGAGTTTTCTCATCAGCGAATAATTTGGATAAACAATCCATTTATATGAAGAGTACGAATGAAGCTAACATAGAAGAGTGAAATGAGTAAGTGTAGATTCATCTTATCATTTAACGTAGATATGATTGATTCCCAGATTTCAAGGGATTTGAAGAAAATCTTCTTAATAAGATTTGACTCTCCGGTAATCAAGGAAATTAGGATCCGCTTTAAATGCGATCGTCCATTTTAATTGTTCTGTCGGAGATTTTCTTATAAATTCACCTCCTTCGTTTCCTTACAACTCACACCTTCTGTTGATGCATTTTATGCAACTCCCTAGACATCTACCCACGTCCATTACAGGTACAACAGTTTACAGGTCACCATGATTGCTCGTTATTATCCTATCCGTGTTTGTATGTGGTTACAGGAACTGCAGGAACGAGATTTAGATGTTTGACTATGTTAGACTTAGTCAGACATACGAGTGAAGCCTCACTAGTACGGCTGACAGGCTCATACGCACGATTGATACTGAGCTAAGTCACAATTACAACCTAAATGAGAAGACACGAGTGAGTGATCACCCGTACGGCTGATGAAGCCAACTCGTACGTATGATGAATGAATCGTATGGGTGAGTCAACAGCAGGGGTATATAAAGTCTTATGTTCTTCATTTTAGGTTAAGCCTCTCATTTGTTACACACACTCAGATCTAGTGAGCTCCTCCGATTCTATCTCAGTCCAAATCACCCAGGTGGTGAATAATAGCTCTAGGTGTTGATCTAATCACACTTGATTTAGTTGTGGTTTGACTAAATTAATCAAAAAAAAACTTAACCTATTCACTAGAGGGTTTGATTCACTTATTCCGCCATTGTGTGAGTTAAATCTGTTGATTTCTAAGTTCCTAGTCATGTTTCATCACCTTCTATTCTTTCCCCCTCAACTCATATTTTAAAGTATTCATCAATATGCTCCATCCAGTTCTGATTCTCGATATACTTCTAACTTTCATATCGATCATTCTTCTTTTTCATCTACCGCCGGAAGAATTTATTTACTTCTACTATACTCTTGGGTTTATAGTGTTTCTAGTTCTCCCGTGTCTTTATATTGCTATATGCATCGATATATATGGTTTATAATTTCTGGTTTGTCGTTGGGATTTATATGTTCCCTTATATTTCAAAGTCTCTGCTTCTGTCTTCTATAATCATTATCATTCACAGTTAATGCTCTCTTTTATTTGCTGCAATTTATACCCCAATTTCTATTTCGAAGTTTTGTCCTTTCGTTTCTTCTTCTTGCGATTAAGCACCGCTTGTAATGGTCCAGAATTCACAGATATGAATTTCGGAATGAACATTGTTAATGTTCTAGGAAGGAAATTGTGATAGCACGATCTTGACTTGTCAAATTACTAGAATACCTTGGAAAAGGCCGAATCATCAAGAAATATTTTCTTGATATTTTAGAGGTTAAATAGAATACAAGAGTCGTATAACATGGCACATGATGATGTTATGATCTGTGAATCATCACGTTCCATCTAGAAACTCAGCATGACTTACTGTAATATAATCACATTGATCAAGTGTCATTATATTATACTAATTCATGCTTCAGTTCCCAACATTACTTCAAAATATTCCTATTTTAAACTTGAATGTTTCAGAATTTAGAAACTAAAATAGTTTCTTTTATGATGCAATACAGATAGCGCGAAGAGGTAAATGATTTCAAATAAGAAAAATTAAGAAAATATCTTCAGAAATATGGAGGATATTTATAATGAAAGATATGATGATATTTTAGAATTTCTAATATCAGAGGATGATGAAGAATATTGTCCGCAGGGGTTTAGAGTCAGGAGCAAGGTATTCGTTAATGACTTCAGCAGGTACTGAATCATTTGGATCCTTTCAAGTCAGGTCCAGTCTTTGTAATTTGTCCACAGCCTCCTTCCTACTTTGCTCAATTCGTTTTCCAGTTCCAAAACTTCTCTTTTTCTGCGCTTTTTCAGCACACTTCATCATTATAATTCAACTTTTACCGTTTAAAGTCATTTATAGTTTTCGCTGCTTCATCAGCATTTTTTTTTCCATTTTTGGAGAACCAATTCGTAGTTCGGAGTGTTTTTCAGAAACTTCACATTCAAATTAAGTCCAGAAGATAGACGTTATATATACACATATAACTGTTGGCATAGACATCCTGCGAGATTTCAAAATACTGATTGCTAATTCCCAATGATTCGTATGGCAATTCTCATTACAAGATGCGAATGAGTAAATGATGGGGTTTCAATGAATAATTATAATGACTTTTTAGAGAGGCTAAAGTCAAAGGGTAATGAAGTTGTTGGTACATCTGCTAATAATGTGGTGGAATGTAAAAGGTTCCCTGGTAACGATGGTGTATATCTCAAGGTTATAATAAGGTTAGTCTGACTGAAAAGTCGAAGTTGACTTGCTGGAGCTGTGACAAAACTGGCTACTTTGAATAGGAGTCGCAAAGTTATTTTTGCTAATAAATGCCAAAGAATCTGACGTGGATACGTTGTTTAAACTTTTATTTTGGTTTCAAGAGTTTTTCGGGTACATAACTGTGGGTAACATGTGGTTGGATCATCATCTCGATTGCTCATCATTCGAAGTGTCTTCAGAAATTTTCGAAGGGTTTGAACACAGATTGTAATCGTTAACATACATTTGATGTTCTAACACAGTTTTGAAGTCAAAATATAGCTTGTGAAAGATGTAAGGATCTAAGAGTGATGATTTTGGTCTTATCTCAAGTTGAATTTTGAGATTTCAAAATCAGAATATGTAAATTAAATTTTGAATGAGTATGGTTGTTTTGATTTCTATAAAAGAATGTATATTGTTGTGAAAGTAGGGAGTATAATGGATTATTTGCTGAATCAGATTCGAAGAATGTAACATATTAATTGTGAATTTATATATCTCTCGGGTATTACCTACTCGTAAAAAAAAATTCACAATTAATATTTTGTACAAAAGAATTTTATTACAGTCTTTATGAAAATATATATATGTATATTTTCTTCAGATGTAATATAGATTTAATGAGTTAATGTTAAATTAAACTCATTTGATTTACGGTTGAAACTAGAATTGAATAATCCCTAAAGGCTTTAAAAAGTACATAACTTTTACGCAGTATTTCTTTAATGACATTGAAATTATGAATCAATACTTCGTTATTTGTTGATGTATGATGTTCGGTTCGTGGAATTCTTGTGAATTTCGCAAAGTACGAATGATGTTATCTGAAAAGTTTCGAGTACATCGATGATGAAAGTGTAAAATCAAATATATACTTGATTTATTATGAATTGGAATTTGTTGAATTGCGACAGAGATTGTAGTTAACGCAGGTTAAGTTGCGGACGAAGTACGTACATTATTGCATATTTGTAATATGAATTAACCGAGTAGTTAAGATTCACACACAATAGCTTAGCACGGAAAGATTTATTTCAAAATATATATATATATATATATATATATATATATATATATATATATATATATATATATATATATATATATATATATAATATACATATAATTTCTTCAGAGGGAATGAGTTAATTCTTCATAACTCGTTAATACAATATACACGTTATTGATTCGTAATGATGTCCACAGTGATTCTTGAATTGATGGAGTTTGTGATGTTATCGGTGTTGTTGATTCGGATGTTGACTGTACTGACGATGCTGGTAACGCTGACGGTACTGTTGATGCTGTTGGTAAAGCAAGTTTAGCTTGTTAATCACACACCATTTTTGTCAGGGTTTCTACTCTTCCTTCTATCATTTTGATTCGTTTAACTGATTTATGGTTAGGGCTAGATTAGATAATCTCTAAGACTTTAGAGATTACATAATCGCCACGGAATGTTTCTCCAATGAAGTTATGAATTAATACTTCGTCAGTTATTGTTGTTGGTACTCCTTGGTATCTATGGTGCGTATGACGTTGATGCTCGTGGGACAGATTGTGAAGTTGAGGTTTACGACGCGGTTGTGGTTGGAGGTGGTAATGGTACTGTTGGCGTTGATGATGGTGGTACTGGTTATGCTGCTGATGCTGATGCTGCTGCTGGTGTTTGTAATCTCTGCACCATATTCTCCAAAGCCACTACCCGAGCGCGAAGCTCGTTGACTTCATCTATTACACCGGGGTGATTGTCGGTTCGGACGAGCGGATAAATAAAATCTAAAATTTGATGTAATATATAATCGTGACGAGATACTCTGAAAATGAGCGAGAACATGGTGTTTCGGACAGGTTCGCCGGTAAGTGCTTCAGGTTCTTCGTCAAGAGGGCAATGTGGTGGATGGAAAGGATCGCCTTCTTCTTGTTTCCAATGATTGAGGAGGCTACGAACCCATCCCCAATTCATCCAGAATAGGTGATGACTGATTGGTTGATCCATTCTGGTCACACTGCTTTCGGAGCTTGAGTGAGATTCCATTTCGGAATCCGAGTGACTTGAACTGATGACAAATTCCATTTCGTATGATTGGATAAAGGATATTCGATATAAAAATAATTTTTCGGCTATCGGGTGGTATTCTATTTACATAGGATATCTATATATAGAGATCAAAAGATTTCATAGATTACGGAGGAATTTGCGGGGTATGTCAGGTAAAGTTTAAAGTAACAGATACGATAAGATATGATTTAGCAGATATGCTAAGATATGAAGTTTGTCTATACACTACTCATGCAATTAATGTAGCAAGACGTGTCTAGACTAATAATGATAAGCAGGTAATTTCCTATGGATGATAAGCAGATGATTTCCGACTAGAAATGATAAGCAAAACTTTTGACATGCAGACACGGTCGAAGTCCAGACTCACTAATGCATCCTAACGACTTATCAGTTAGACACACTAATGCAGACCTGGTTCGCTAAGACCACCGCTCTGATACCAACTAAAAGGACCCGTTCATATACATTATAAACGATTCACAATAGTTGATTACATTGCGAGGTATTTGACCTCTATATGATACATTTTACAAACATTGCATTCGTTTTTAAAAGACAAACTTTCTTTACATTGAAAATTGACAGGCATGCATACCATTTCATAATATCCACTATCCAACTATAAATTGATTTAATAATAATCTTTGATGAACTCAATGACTCGAATGCAACGTTCTTTGAAATATGCTATGAAAGACTCCAAGTAATATCTTTAAAATGAGCAAATGCACAGCGGAAGATTTCTTTAACACCTGAGAATAAACATGCTTTAAAGTGTCAACCAAAAGGTTGGTGAGTTCATTAGTTTATCATAATCATTTATTTTCATCATTTTAATAGACCACAAGAATTTCATTTACAGTTCTCATAAATATACGTCCCATGCATAGAGACAAAAATAATCATTCATATGGTGAACACCTAGTAACCGACATTAACTAGATACATATAAGAATATCCCCTATCATTCCGGGATCCTCCTTCGGACATGATATAAATTTCGAAGTACTAAAGCATCCGGTACTTTGGATGGGGTTTGTTAGGCCCAATAGATCTATCTTTAGGATTCGCGTCAATTAGGGTGTCTGTTCCCTAATTCTTAGATTACCAGACTTTAATAAAAAGGGGCATATTCGATTTTGATAATTCAACCATAGAATGTAGTTTCAATTACTTGTGTCTATTTCGTCAAACATTTATAAAAGCGCATGTATTCTCAGTCCCAAAAATATAAAGGGTAAAAAGGCAAATGAAACTCACCATACTGTATTTCGTAGTAAAAATACATATAACGTCATTGAACAAGTGCAAGGTTGGCCTCGGATTCACGAACCTAAATTAATTATATATATTTATGTGTTGGTCAATATTTGTCTAACAAATTAGGTCAAGTCATAGTGTACCACAATCCTAATGCTCGAGACTAATATGCAAAAGTCAACAAAAGTAAATTTGACTCAAAATAATTTCCAAAAATTTATACATGATTAATATATAGTTTAAATATCGTCATTTTATATTTTTAAATATTTTTAAAAGATTTATTAGAGTAAATAATATAATTTATTTATTAATAAATAAAATTTTATATTATATCTATATAATAAAATATACTTTTATATATATTAAGTAATAAAATTTATAGGGTTCATTTAATATTATAAAGATAATATGATACGTATTATTAAAGTAAGTTATTACACGTAAAATATGTTTGTATCAAATATTTATTTGATAAAATAATATCTATAATGATAGTAAGTAAAAGTTGTATTATTTTGTAATAATAATTATTATTATAAAAATATCAATATTTATAATTACTAAGATGACATTATGATAAAACGATAATTCTAATTATGATAACTTTAATATTTACGATAATTTTTAATATTATCTTTAAAATAATAATAATAATGATATTTTATAGTAACAATGACATTTTTATTAAAATGATAATTTTTGTTAAAATGATAGTTTTAATACTAACGATAATTTTAATAATAATAGTAATGATAAAAATAATAAGAACGATAATTTTATCTAAATCAATATCTTATAATATTTTAATTTCATCATGATACTCTTACCCATTATTTCCTAATCGTTTCGTTTAATAGCTTTTAATCGTCTTTTATATCGTGTT
Source organism: Rutidosis leptorrhynchoides (assembly GCF_046630445.1). Lineage (NCBI taxonomy): Eukaryota > Viridiplantae > Streptophyta > Magnoliopsida > Asterales > Asteraceae > Rutidosis > Rutidosis leptorrhynchoides. Next base: position 178,833,544 of record NC_092342.1, on the reverse strand, counting down.
CATAATAATGATAATAATAGTAATCAAAATAATTAGGTGTTACAAATATTTGTTTTAATTACACTAATATTAATAATGATAGTTACTATAACATTATTAACGATAATACTAATAATTATCTTAATGATAATATAGTAATAATAATAATAATAACAATAACAATAACCATTTTTAAATAATGATATATATATTAATAATGATAATAATAATAATAATAATACCAATAATAATAATAATAATAATTGGATAATAATAATAATAATACTAATTATAACTTTAACGATAATAACGATAGTAATAATAAAAAAAAAATAACAATTTTTAATGATAAATCTCTTTTATTGATAAAGATAATAATAATGATAATAATAAGATAAAACTACAACGATGATAAAAACGACGATAATAATAATCATTTTTAATAAAAATATCGAAAATTCAATTGATTATAACTTCTAATCCGTTCATCGAAACCATTCGATATCTAAAGGAAAAGTTCTTAATTTTTCGCTAGCTTTCCAAAGACATGCATATCTTATACCTTATCTCAACCGCAAGTGTAACTAATTCAACATTCAACCTAACCTGTCTAAGGGCAATATCAAAAGTACAAGCATGCATAATCCTAAATACTCGAGCACTAGTCAGGGATACACTATTAGTATGTAAAAGTTAAATTATGAGTACTCACGTATCAATATTGAGATTCAATATTGCAGGAAAGGTACGTAGACGCAACGGAAATGATAAACACTATATTGACCTCACGAGCATACCCATGAACCATACTCAATCACCTCCATAGCTATAACCCATAATTTCCTTAATCCTATCCCACTCGAAAAACAATTTCGAAATCACTCGGACAGCACTCCGTCGTAATATTTTATGTATACTAATAATATCTTGAAATAATACGGAGTAAATATATATATGTAAATCGATTGAGAGAGTTTAGAGAAAAATATTTTCAAGTTTCTATGAAATAATGAAACCTATTGAATTCTATTTATAATAGATTTTTGAATTATTAAAGTGAATTATTAAAGTATGAATTATTAAAGTGAATTATTAAAGTATGAATTATTAAAGTGAATTATTAAAGTATGAATTATTAAAGCGAATTATTAAAGTATGAATTATTAAAGTGAATTATTAAAGTATGAATTATTAAAGTGAATTATTAAAGTTAAAGTAAAGTAAAAATAAAGTAAAGGTAAAGTTTAAGTATAGTAAAAGTATAAAACTATGTACGTATAATACGCGTATAAATATATATAATATTAATTTAAATCGTTATATATATAAAATAAAATATAAATATCGTTATCTTTATCATACTAGTTAAGTAATGAGTTGTCAAAAGTGGTTCTAGATATTTATACAAGTTATATACGTTTTAATAATAAAGTTCTTTTTAAACTGAAAACGTTTTTGTACGTTTGAAACTAAATAGATCAATCGAGTCTTTATGAGATTCAATCTTCCACTATCCTTTGTCTAGTTCTCAATGATTGACAATTTGTTCTTATTTATAAATCACTTTACCATTTTTCGAATATTGTTAAAATGGAAAGATTTCTCAAATCAACGTGGGCCTTTCAACAGAGACTTGTAATCATAATTCAATATATCTGATAATTCAATCATTTGATCTTATCTTCTAATTCCATTGATAAACATTTTGAAACAGATACAATCATATAAAGTATTTAATCTAATATTTTGTTTACGTTTCAAGTTATAATATATATACACATATACATATATAATCATATTCGTTTAATGGTTCGTGAATCGTTGGAACTTGGTCGAGGTTGAATGAATGTATGAACATAGTTTAAAATTCTTGAAATTTAACTTAACAAATATTGCTTATCGTGTCGGAAACATATAAAGATTAAAGTTTAAATTTGGTTGGAAATTTCCGGGTTGTCACAGGTACACAGAAAACTTGCCCTACAATCCACATCATAATCGTCTTTATAAAAGAACACATGTGATGACCCGGGAATTTCCGACTAAATTTAAACTTAATCCTTAAATGATTTAGATACGATAAGCAAAGTCTGTAATGCTGAAGTCTCAAAAACTTTGAACTATGTTCACGTATACATTTGACCTTCGACTATGCTCGACGATTCACGAACAATTGTTTGTAGTTAAATATAAATATTTTAAATTTTATCTGTTTCAATATATATAATTAACTTTTCTATGTAATTAAATTTGAGAAAACATAATTATTGATATAGTAATTTGAAAATATATATGAATATGAATTCAATATATAAATATAATTATATGTATACTGTAAGATATATAAAATTTATAAATATTAAACCTTCATTATATATAATTATAATAAGTAAATATTACATATTTTATTATATGTAAAGTATATATATATTAAATTTTATTACAAGTTAAAATTAGATTTGTTATGGTAATAATATTATTTACTTTCAATATTATTGTCAACAATTATAATATTACTATTTTAAAGACATAACATATAAATATGAAATTTGATATAAAATGATACTACTATATTATTACTACTTATAATATTATTATCTTTATTAGTTAGGTCTATGATTGTTATCAATAACAATATTAATGTTATCGTTTTCTTTATTATTATTATAATTATCAATATCATTATTATTACTATATATATATATATATATATATATATATATATATATATATATATATATATATATATATATATACACGCATACATATATATACATATAAATAAATAATACAAAGTATTATTTTTTTTATAATAAGATTATTATTATCATGGTTAATTACTATTATTATTATTATCATTATTATTTATTATTACTAATTATATATATATTAGTTATTAATATTAAACAAAATTTATAAATATAGATAAGTATGCGTAATTATTTGTACATCACTATCTGCATCTTTATTTTTTGTTTTCTTCTTTTATCTATATTCTCTTCTATTACGCCTGTGAGATGGAACCCTACCACAGCAATTTTTTTTTTATTTTATCTTTCGCACAGCAGGATTATAAACCAGTTTTGCATATTGAGCTAAAGAAACAAATATGATTTATTTCTTTCTTTCATTTTTTTTTTTTTGAAAAACCGCTGTTCCAACTCACTTAATATCAGAATTTTAATTCGATATAATTGTTATAATCCATTAACGTAGCTTTGTTAGGAATATTTTACTCAAAATATCTTCAAAATTTCAGTTTCCAAATCTTTAAAACGAATTCGAATTGTAGAGTCAAAGTTTATAATGAAAAAGTCAATAATTTTGTTCATAGAAAAATTTGAAATCATTTTGATGTTATAGGTTCAATTGATGATCAAGATAGTTTCCAACAACGATTTAGAACTTATGTTATTTAGAAACTTTCATCTAAAACGTGCCCGTAGTCAAAATCATTTTTTTTTGTTCCAAGCGACGAACAGCTCAGCTGTATTATTTTTTTTTTTTTTTTTTTGCTTTGTTGTTGTAATTTTTAGTTAATAATAAATTGTTGTTTACATGTTATTTATTAAAAACCGAATCGAACAGTTATATATGGATTTGAGTATCGGTAGATTTATAATGAGGAAGAAGAGGAAATAGGGAACCACAGTTATACGGGTTATATATATTTAGTGGTGTTAGAAAACAGAGAAACAGGCGACAGCCTGATGGTTTAGGGTGTTTGCGGTTATGCGAGGGGTCGCGGGTTCGAGGCCGGGGGTGGTCAGTCATATTCTTTTTGAGCCGAAATTATGAGGTAGTTATCCTAAAATTTTATTATTATTATTATTATTATTATTATTATTATTATTATTATTATTATTATTATTATTATTGTTATTAGATTAGTCATTATTATTAACGAGATGATTTAAGATATTATCATTATCAATACTAGTATAATTTAAAAAGGTTATTAGTAATATCGTTTCTACGAATACTATTATTACTATTAGTATTATTCCCATTATATTACTATTGCTGGTATTATTATTAAGATTTCAAGATTTTTAAACAGGTTAGTAACACAAGTATATAGTAAAAGTTGTTATATTAAAGATTAGAGAAATTTGTTATAATTATATGAATACATGTAAAATTATAATTTTGATACAAATTAAGATTATGAGAAGTCATAGTAAATTACGAAGATTATGATTATTATGACCATGAAAATAAAAGTTTTCATAATATTATTATAATTAAATATAGAAATGTTGATATAAATATTACTATTGTGAAAATGACTAAAATTCTGATCAAAATATGCATTAATGGAATTAGTAAGGTTATTATAACTATTCTCATCACATTTAATATAATTATGATACAATCTAGCATTATTATCATTATTAATATCATTATTTTTATAAACATTATTATTATCACTGTTATCATTATTATTATAAAATAACATTATTATTACTAATATTGATGTTATCATAATTAATAATCTAACAAACAAATAGAAATATACTAAATTCACATACTTAAACTATATTAATATTTTATTTATTAAAATATATAAAATGAATAAACCAAATTAAATAACGAAATATATAAGTATTAATATAAAAACTATATCACTAATAATAATATATATATTTGTTCGATTACAAGTATATGTTTTAATATACATATAAATGATATAGGTTCGTGAATCCGAGGCCAACCCTACATTTGTTCAATATCGTTATATGTATTTTTACTACAAAATACATTAGGTGAGTTTTATTTGCTCCCTTTTCACTCTTTACGTTTTTGGGCTGAGAATACATGCAAATGCTTTATTAACTGTTTTACAATATTTATATGTGTGAGTTTCATTAATCCCTTTTTAAATGCTTTTGCAATATATATCTTTGGGACTGAGAATACATGCACTGTTTTTATAACTGTTTTACGAAATAGACACAAGTAATCGAAACTACATTATATGGTTGAATGATCGAAATCGAATATGCCCCTTTTTATTAAGTCTGGTAATTTAAGAATTAGGGAACAGACACCCTAATTGACGCGAATTCTAAAGATAGATCTATCGGGCCCAACAAGCCCCATCCAAAGTACCGGATGCTTTAGTACTTCGAAACTTATATCATGTCCGATGGAGGATCCCGGAATGATGGGGATATTCTTATATGTATATTGTGAATGTCGGTTACCAGGTGTTCAATCCATATGAATGATATTTTTTGTCTCTATGTATGGGACGTATGTTTATGAGAATTGGAAATATGAAATCTTGTGGTCTATTAAAATTATGAAATGATTATTTATGCTAAACTAATGAACTCACCAACCTTTGGTTGACACTTTAAAGCATGTTTATTCTCAGGTATGAAAGAAATCTTCCGCTGTGTATTTGCTCGCCTTAAAGATATTACTTGGAGTCATTCATGACATATTTCAAAAGACGTTGCATTCGAGTCTTCGAGTTCATCAAGATTATCATTAAGATAATTATAATTAGATATATTATGAAATGGTATGCATATCATCAATTTTCGATGTAAGGAAGTTTGTCTTTTCAAAACGAATGCAATGTTTGTAAAATGTATCATATAGAGGTCAAGTACCTCGCGATGTAACCAACTATTGTGAATCGTTTGTAATCGATGTGGACTTTGTCCGGATGGATTAGGACGGGTCCTTTCAGTTGGTATCAGAGCGGTGGTCGTAGCGAACCAGGTCTTGCATTAGTGTGTCTAACTAGGAGTTGTTAGGATACATAAGTGAGTCTGGACTTCGACTTAATAGTTGTTAGGTTACTTTAAGGAGTCTGGACTTGAACCTGGTCTACATGTCAAAAGTTTTGCTTATCATTTCGTGTCGAAAAATTACCTGCTTATCATCCTTAGAGAATCACTTGCTTATCATTCTTAGTCTAGACACGTTTTACTGCATTGACTGCATGAATAGTGTAAAGACAAAATTCATATCTTAGCGTATCTACTACTTCATATCTTAGCGTATCTGTTACTGTAACTTTGCCTGAAAACTTCCGTAGATTCCTCCGTAACTTATGGAATTTTAGTATTATATATGCATATGTAAATTATGTATTGCAGGGTACTAATCTACATCCTATAATCTATTTCTTATCGAAAATCCTTCATCTGATCGTACGAGATGAATCATGCAACCAGTTCGAGTCCCTCAGATTCCGATAGCTATTCCGATAGTTATTCCGACAGCTATTCCGACATAGACGTTCACCTAAGCTCCGAAAACAGCGTCATCGGCATGAATCAACCAATCAGCCATTATCAATTCATCTGATGGGTTCGTAGTCGACTTAATAAATGGAAACGCGCAGAAGGCAATCCCTTCCACCAACCGAATTCACCTCTTGACAATGAACCTGAAGCGTTTACCGGTGAACCTGTTCGAGACACCATTTTCAGTCTCATTTCCGGGGTAACTTGACAAGATTATATTCCATCCACAATTCTGAACCTTATTCATCTGCTCGTTCAGACCGACAATCATCCTGGGGTAATAAGTCAACAAACTTCGCGCTTGAATAATCAATTCGGAGAATATGGTGCAAAATGTACCAGCTTCAGCAACATCACCGGCACCAACAGTACAATCAATAACAGCACCAGTACCATCAACAATCCATGCTTCAATATCATCATCTGTACTTTGAGTATGATCTTCGTTCGACATTTCGGATGTGTAATCTCTAAAGTTTTAAAGATTATTTATTCTAGTTCCAACCGAAAAGCAAATGAGTTTAATATTATATTGACTCATTAAATCCATGATTACGTCTAAAGAAAATATATATGTATATATGCTTTCATAAAGATTGTAATCAAAATTTTTATTGTACAAACTGTTAATGGTGAAAATATTTTAACGGGTAGGTAATACCCGAGGAATATTTAGATTTCACATTAATAAGTTACACTGTACATTCTTCGAACCTGATTCAACGGTCATTTACTATCTTACTTACATCCACAGATATACGTATCCGTTCACCACAGAATAACCATATTCATCCAATTTCATATTTGGATTTTGATTTATCAGAATCCAACAAGTGGCATAATGAAGAAATAATGGACACAATAAAAATTGATTAGAAACAGACTAATTGACAATATGAAATTTTGTTAAGAAACCACGCTAATAAAATCCTAGCTAACTGTTCCTAGCTAACTGTTAATTCCATATTACATTTTATTTATCGCAATTTATTTTATCGCAATTTTAATTCTCGCAATTTTATTTATCGTTATTTAATTTCTGTTATTTACTTTACGCATTTTATTTATCGTCATTTAATTTCTGTTATTTATTTTTACGCACTTTAAATATCGGGACACGTATACAAGGTTTTGACATATCATATCGACCCATATATATATATTATTTGGAATAACCATAGACACTCTATATGCAGTAATGCGGGAGTTAGCTATACAGGGTTGAGGTTGATTCTATAATAATATATATACTTTGAGTTGTGATCGAGTCTGAGACGTATACGGGTCACGACACGTATTAATTAATTCGAATATTATATATTAAACTGTATATGAATTATTGGACTGTCAATGTGGACTATCAACTGTGGACTACCAACATTGGACAATTAAAATAAATTAAAATATTGACTATAACATATGAAACTAAACAATTCTTCAAGTTTGCCACTTGACCTCATTTAAACCTCATTTGTATCTTGACGATTACAATCTGCGTTCAAACCTTTCATGATTCTTGAAAACACCTCAATCGAGAGGATGAACCAATCACACTTCATCTACGTAAGAAGAGATGATGCATATAGTTATGCACTTGAAAACTCTCGAAACCTGAGTAAACGTTTAACACGTATCTGTGATAGCTCCTTTGGCGTTGTTATTACCGAAAATAATTTTACAATCCCTTTCCAAATTAGTAAATTTTGTCACAGCTCCAGCAAATCAACTTTGACTTTTCGTTCGAAACAACCTTATTATAACCTTGATTTATGTGTGTGCTCTTTTATTGTTACCGGGAAACCTTTTATATTCCACCATATTATCAACAGACGTACCAGCAACCTCATTGCTTCTTGGCTTAAATCTTTCTGATAAATCATTATATTTATTTATAGAAACTCTATCATATACTCATCCGCATCTTGTAAAAATAACTGCCATACCAATTACCGGGATCAGCAATCAAGTACTTTGAAAACTCACAGCATATTTACATCAACAGTTATATGTATGACATTTATCTCTTAGAATTATGATCTCTCATTCTGAAATTCTGAAAAGCAGTCAGTCACAAATCAATACTCTGAATGTTGAAAAAGTTGAATGAAGCAACAGAAACCATAGAAAATCGTAAATGACCTTAATCGTCGAAAGTTTGATGATAAAGAATAGTATGTTGAAAAAGCTCAGAAAAGTTGTAACTGGAAAACGGATTGAGCTAACCACGAAGGAGACCAAGTTCAAATACAAGGAACATACCATATATTCAGAGAATCCAGGTAATTCTGGATCCGATGAAACCTTCAACGAATATCTTGCTCCGTACTCATGTTAAAATCTTGCGGAAAATCTTTTTCACCAACCATCGAACTTAGAAATTCCAAAATATCATCATCAATATCTTCGATATTTCTGAGGATATTTTCATAAATATTCTCGTCCGAAATTATATACCTCTTCGTGCTTCCTATGTATCATTATATTGGAAACATTCAATAGAAAATTTAGTACCGAAAAGCAGATTATGCGAAACTATGAAGAAAGCCGTGGACAAATCATAAAGAATAAGTTTGACTTCAAAGAATCCAAATGATTCAATGTCTGCTAAAGTCTTTAATGAATATCTTGCTCCTTATTCTAAACCCTTGCAGACAATAGTTTCTATCATCCTCTGATCTTAGATATTCCGAGATATTATCGTATCTTTCATTATAAATATTCTCCATATTTCTGGAGATATTTTTATAACTATTCTTATCTGAAATCATTAATATCTTCTTGCTATCAGTATTACATCATATAGAAACTGTTAGTTTCTATATTCTGTAAACTTTCGAGCTTAAAATATGAATGTTATTGAAGTAATGTTGGGAACTGATGCATGAGTTAGTATAATATAATGACGCTTGATCAACGTGATTATATTACAGTAAGTCATGCTGAGTTTCTAATGGGACGTGATGATTCACAGATCCTAAACGTCATCACGGGCCATGTTACATAACTCTTTCATTATGCTTAACTTCTGAACATATCAAGAAAGTATTTTCTTGATAGTTCTATTCTCAGTGATTCTAGTAATTTGATAAATCAAATTGTGCTAATACATTAGTTCTTATTTAGAACACGATGTTTATTTGAAATTCCATACTTACGAATTCTGGACCATTACTCGCTTTACTAGAGGTCGGGAGGATAATAAAAAGGCAAAGAACTCCAAAATATAAGAGAAAATATAAAGCCCAACAACAACACCGAGATTACAAACCGTGGATATTAATACGAATAGCAATATAAAGACACGGTAGAATTAAGAATAGTATCACCCCAAGGTAATAGTAGAAGTAAACAGATTCTTCAGGTGGGAGTTGGAAAAGAAGAACGATCATTGCGATAGTTAGAATAAGAACAAGGATCAGAACAGGGTTAAACATTTTCATAAATCTTTTGAATTTGGGAATTGAGTATAGAAGTGGTGAAAATAAATGGAACGAAAAAGATAAATTTATAAAGGAAATATCAGACGTAATAATCGGAGCAGATCACCGTATTTAATTAAAGAGATCTTAATTTCCATAAATCTCGAAGAATCAGATCTTATAGATCTTCAAGATTTTCTTTAAATCCCTTGAATTCCGGAATTCAACCAAGGCAATGTCGAAAGTTAAGACGCGCCTTAATTTCTAAATTCAACCCTGACTACGTCAAAAGTTAAATCTCTATCTCAATCTGTTGTGACAGCTTCATTCGTACGCTTCACCTAATTGAATCGTTTTATCTATATTAGTCAATAATGATAAAACTCCATTTATCAACTCATATTTGTCATGAAGACATTTTTATCGTTAGCCAGGACCACCTCACTCAAATTTCGGGACGAAATTTCTTTAACGGGTAGGTACTGTGATGACCCGGGAATTTCCGACTAAATTTAAACTTAATCCTTAAATAATTTAGATACGATAAGCAAAGTCTGTAATGCTGAAGTCTCAAAAACTTTGAACTATGTTCACGTATACATTTGACCTTCGACTATGCTCGACGATTCACGAACAATTGTTTGTAGTTAAATATAAATATTTTAAATTTTATCTATTTCAATATATATAATTAACTTATCTATGTAATTAAATTTGAGAAAACATAATTATTGATATAGTAATTTGAAAATATATATGAATATGAATTCAATATATAAATATAATTATATGTATACTGTAAGATATATAAAATTTATAAATATTAAACCTTCATTATATATAATTATAATAAGTAAATATTACATATTTTATTATATGTAAAGTATATATATATTAAATTTTATTACAAGTTAAAATTAGATTTGTTATGGTAATAATATTATTTACTTTCAATATTATTGTCAACAATTATAATATTACTATTTTAAAGACATAACATATAAATATGAAATTTGATATAAAATGATACTACTATATTATTACTACTTATAATATTATTATCTTTATTAGTTAGGTCTATGATTGTTATCAATAACAATATTAATGTTATCGTTTTCTTTATTATTATTATAATTATCAATATCATTATTATTACTATATATATATATATATATATATATATATATATATATATATATATACACGCATACATATATATACATATAAATAAATAATACAAAGTATTATTTTTTTTATAATAAGATTATTATTATCATGGTTAATTACTATTATTATTATTATTATCATTATTATTTATTATTACTAATTATATATATTAGTTATTAATATTAAACAAAATTTATAAATATAGATAAGTATGCGTAATTATTTGTACATCACTATCTGCATCTTTATTTTTTGTTTTCTTCTTTTATCTATATTCTCTTCTATTACGCCTGTGAGATGGAACCCTACCACAGCAATTTTTTTTTATTTTATCTTTCGCACAGCAGGATTATAAACCAGTTTTGCATATTGAGCTAAAGAAACAAATATGATTTATTTCTTTATTTCTTTTTTTTTTTTAAAAACCGCTGTTCCAACTCACTTAATATCAGAATTTGAATTCGATATAATTGTTATAATCCATTAACGTAGCTTTGTTAGGAATCTTTTACTCAAAATATCTTCAAAATTTCAGTTTCCAAATCTTTAAAACGAATTCGAATTGTAGAGTCAAAGTTTATAATGAAAAAGTCAATAATTTTGTTCATAGAAAAATTTGAAATCATTTTGATGTTATAGGTTCAATTGATGATCAAGATAGTTTCCAACAACGATTTAGAACTTATGTTATTTAGAAACTTTCATCTAAAACGTGCCCGTAGTCAAAATCATTTTTTTTTGTTCCAAGCGACGAACAGCTCAGCTGTATTTTTTTTTTTTTTTTGCTTTGTTGTTGTAATTTTTAGTTAATAATAAATTGTTGTTTACATGTTATTTATTAAAAACCGAATCGAACAGTTATATATGGATTTGAGTATCGGTAGATTTATAATGAGGAAGAAGAGGAAATAGGGAACCACAGTTATACGGGTTATATATATTTAGTGGTGTTAGAAAACAGAGAAACAGGCGACAGCCTGATGGTTTAGGGTGTTTGCGGTTATGCGAGGGGTCGCGGGTTCGAGGCCGGGGGTGGTCAGTCATATTCTTTTTGAGCCGAAATTATGAGGTAGTTATCCTAAAATTTTATTATTATTACTATTATTATTATTATTATTATTATTATTATTATTATTATTATTATTATTATTGTTATTAGATTAGTCATTATTATTAACGAGATGATTTAAGATATTATCATTATCAATACTAGTATAATTTAAAAAGGTTATTAGTAATATCGTTTCTACGAATACTATTATTACTATTAGTATTATTACCATTATATTACTATTGCTGGTATTATTATTAAGATTTCAAGATTTTTAAACAGGTTAGTAACACAAGTATATAGTAAAAGTTGTTATATTAAAGATTAGAGAAATTTGTTATAATTATATGAATACATGTAAAATTATAATTTTGATACAAATTAAGATTATGAGAAGTCATAGTAAATTACGAAGATTATGATTATTATGACCATGAAAATAAAAGTTTTCATAATATTATTATAATTAAATATAGAAATTTTGATATAAATATTACTATTGTGAAAATGACTAAAATTCTGATCAAAATATGCATTAATGGAATTAGTAAGGTTATTATAACTATTCTCATCACATTTAATATAATTATGATACAATCTAGCATTATTATCATTATTAATATCATTATTTTTATAAACATTATTATTATCACTGTTATCATTATTATTATAAAATAACATTATTATTACTAATATTGATGTTATCATAATTAATAATCTAACAAACAAATAGAAATATACTAAATTCACATACTTAAACTATATTAATATTTTATTTATTAAAATATATAAAATGAATAAACCAAATTAAATAACGAAATATATAAGTATTAATATAAAAACTATATCACTAATAATAATATATATATTTGTTCGATTACAAGTATATGTTTTAATATAAATATAAATGATATAGGTTCGTGAATCCGAGGCCAACCCTACATTTGTTCAATATCGTTATATGTATTTTTACTACAAAATACATTAGGTGAGTTTCATTTGCTCCCTTTTCACTCTTTACGTTTTTGGGCTGAGAATACATGTAAATGCTTTATTAACTGTTTTACAATATTTATATGTGTGAGTTTCATTAATCCCTTTTTAAATGCTTTTGCAATATATATTTTTGGGACTGAGAATACATGCGCTGTTTTTATAACTGTTTAACGAAATAGACACAAGTAATCGAAACTACATTATATGGTTGAATGATCGAAATCGAATATGCCCCTTTTTATTAAGTCTGGTAATTTAAGAATTAGGGAACAGACACCCTAATTGACGCGAATTCTAAAGATAGATCTATCGGGCCCAACAAGCCCCATCCAAAGTACCGGATGCTTTAGTACTTCGAAACTTATATCATGTCCGATGGAGGATCCCGGAATGATGGGGATATTCTTATATGTATATTGTGAATGTCGGTTACCAGGTGTTCAATCCATATGAATGATATTTTTTGTCTCTATGTATGGGACGTATGTTTATGAGAATTGGAAATATGAAATCTTGTGGTCTATTAAAATTATGAAATGATTATTTATGCTAAACTAATGAACTCACCAACCTTTGGTTGACACTTTAAAGCATGTTTATTCTCAGGTATGAAAGAAATCTTCCGTTGTGTATTTGCTCGCCTTAAAGATATTACTTGGAGTCATTCATGACATATTTCAAAAGACGTTGCATTCGAGTCGTCGAGTTCATCAAGATTATTATTAAGATAATTATAATTAGATATATTATGAAATGGTATGCATATCATCAATTTTCGATGTAAGGAAGTTTGTCTTTTCAAAACGAATGCAATGTTTGTAAAATGTATCATATAGAGGTCAAGTACCTCGCGATGTAACCAACTATTGTGAATCGTTTATAATCGATGTGGACTTTGTCCGGATGGATTAGGACGGGTCCTTTCAACACAGACGTAAATTCACACGAAACTTTTTCCTTCAGAAAGGATAGCAAGTCCTGTAAACCAATATCACGAATGTCGATATCTTCAAATGAAATACTGTCGCCCCACTTGTATTCCTTCATTTGATTACGAAAATCACCTCCGTAATGAACATCGAATGAAACAATCATTGGGGGAAGTGTTAGCATTTTGCAGTTTGGGAGTGTTTGATTTTGATTTTGAGAGAGGTGGAAATATAAAAGAAATATATGTTTGAGTGTATAAAATGAAGTATATGGTTGGTGTTTATATAGTGTAAAAGTGTCCGTTGGGATAGCCGTTGAGATTTTTTTTATTTATTTATTATTCGATTTCTATTTTACTAACGGCTAAAAATTGGGCGAGTTTTGGGCGGAGGTGGACGATGCCGTTGGAACCTCTCTTATGATAGCTTCATTCGTACTCTTTGAATAATCTAATAGTTTTATCCATATTACTCGGTGATGATAAAACTCAATTTATCAACTCATATTAGTCATGAAAACATTTTTATTGTTATCCATGACGACCACACTCAAATTTCGGGACGAAATTTCTTTAACGGGTAGGTACTGTAACGACCCGGAAATTTCCAACCAAATTTAAACTTAATCTTTATATGATCTCGACACGATAAGCAAAGCCTGTTAAATAGAAACTCAGAAATTTTGAACTGTTCCAATTACCCTTCGATTGTTCTCGATGATTTGCGAACAACTATCTTAAATAGATATATAAATATATATATTTAATTATATAAATATATAAATTAATTTGAAAAATAATTTGAAATAATATATAATTTAATTGTAAGAACTAAGTTGTTATAATTATAAATATCAAAATTCTAAATAATTTTAAAGTTATGATTATCAAAATAAAAATTTTAAATATAGATATTATTACAAGAATGATTAAAAATTATAATTGTGATTTAAATATTATTAGTTATTATTATTATTAAAATTACCATTTATTACTCTTATTATTATTATTATTATTATTATTATTATTATTATTATTATTATTATTAGTATTTTTGGTGTTATTATTATTATTATTATTAATATTATTATTTCTAATAGTATTATTATTAGTATTTTATTTTTATTAATAACATTAATAGTATTATTATTATTAATAAAATTATTAATTATTAATATTAATTAAGTATTAAATAAATAAAATAAAGAGACAATAATTATGCGAAATCAGTTAGAAATCTAATTAGCTTTTTGATTGTTATTCTTTTGCCTTTTTGCCCGTGATTGAGTTTTGTTTCTATCTCACTATTATATCCGTGAATTAGATTAGAATGGTGAGTGATACTGGTCTACTTTTGTTTTTGCCTTCACAAATATCGCATTATCTATTATCTAAATATACATATTACATGATACATAAATAAAACCCACTTGAAACTCTTCCTGTCTCTGGAAGTGTTTTTGATGATCACCACCTTCACCCTTCACTTAATCACCACAACCGATCTTCTACCACCGGCAACCTCCAAGCCTAACAGATTCTGTCTAATCCAAGGAATTCACTACAATGCGAAAACATCGAAAACCTATTGTTATTACTCACTTGTGCTGCTGTTTTTTTTCTGAGCAGGAAATACCCACAAAATCACCACCCAACAACACCATGAACCACCATATTCATCGCCATACCCACTGCAGCCCACACCTCGGTTTCCTTTCGTTTTTACAACCCGTCACCACCTTTACCTTAAACCATCATCAAACCCATGATTCCTTCTAACATTTCTGCTACTACGTCACCCATTCTGGCTCCATTCGAACTGCATAAATCCCTGTTACATATAGTTTTTGTTTCTAATATTTTATGTTGGAATTCTTCATGAAACATGGAAAGGCTTAATCAATGGTAACTTAAAGTAAAGCACAAAGAATAATGAAGATACATGAGATAAGTGATGATGATGTCGAAAGTGGAGGGGTCTTAGTGGGGATATTTTCTTGGAACCTACAAACTCCCGAATATTTCTTTAATTATATCAAAATATATATCTTTGATAGAACTTCAAATATAAACGGAACATCTTTAAAATACATTATCAATTTGGTCCACTTGGATTTGGTATCATTGGTGGGACAAGACCTAGTTCATGTATTCTAAAAAAAAAACGAATTTGGATGAGGAGGATTTGATTAGTAATGATATTGGTGATATGAACGAGCTTTGATAATGATATTCATGGTTTCATAATTAAGATGATGATGACGATTAGATTAGTAATGAAACGAATTTGGATGAGGAGGATTTGATTAGTAATGATATTGGTGATATGAACGAGCTTTGATAATGATATTCATGGTTTCATAATTAAGATGATGATGACGATTAGATTATGATGTAACGAATAATGATGATGATAAATCTGCTACCTTGTTGTTTCTACTCCTATTTGTGATATCGGTTTAGCAAGCCCAACATTTTAATCAATATATTTAAACTAATTAGGTTTGATTAATGGACTTTGGACTTGTCAAATGATGGCCTACCAATAAGTGGGCTAGTAATAATATCATCATATTGTAATTGATCATACTTTTATTTTAAAGTGGATATGATAATTATAATACGGATATGGTTATGAGATGATGGTTTTATGTTGTTGATGTTGGTATGATATTAATGATGATGATGATGATGATGATGATGTGCACGATGATGGGTGATGATACATAACATGATAAAGATGATGATGATAGATTAGGGATGGAGATACTATGATGAAATGATAACATAATATGGTAACATTTTTATCTTTATCTTTATTATCATTATTATTATTTTTATCATTTATTATCATTATTGTTGTTATTATAATAATTATTATTATTATTATTATGAATATTATTATTATATTTATTATTATTATGAATATTACTTTTATATTAACAATATTATTATTTTAACAAATAAATATTTTCTCTATAAGAGTATATATATCACAACTACCATAATATTACATATAATTATATATATATAAATTATTTACGTAAACATTTACATATAACAAATTATTGATTTTAAATATAAAATTTAACTATATAAATAGTAACTATTATAAACATATAAAAAAATTAATTAAATATATAAAATATATAATTTAAGATATAATATATGAATTTAATTGATTAAAATTATATGTGTTAATATATATAAATGAAATAGGTTCGTGAATCCGAGGCCAACCCTATACTTGTTCAATATAGTCATATGTATATTTACTACAAAATACAGTATGGTGAGTTTCATTTGCTCCATTTTTAATTGTTTTTGCAATATATATATTTTTGGGCTGAGAATACATGCGCTGTTTTATAAATGTTTTACGAAATAGACACAAGTACTAAAACTAATTCTATGTGGGTTTAAACCAGAAATATACCCTTAGCTTGGTAACATTAAACTACTTGTCTATGTACGGTAGGCGCGAATCCTAAAGATAGATCTATTGGGCCTGACAAACCCCATCCTGACTATGGGATGCTTTAGTACTTCGAGGTTATTTTAAACACACCTGATCTGGTGTACTTCAGAGGGTAAAACATGAACGTTAAGGCTTGTTACCGGGTGCCTACAGCTTATAGAATACTTTTATACACTTGCGAGTGTACATATATTTATAAACGGAAATCTTGTGGTCTATTAATATATTGAAATGATTGTTATGATAAAACTATGAACTCACCAACCTTTTGGTTGACACTTTTAAGCATGTTTATTCTCAGGTATGAAAGAAATCTTCCGCTGTGCATTTTCTCATTTTAAAGATATTACATGGAGTCATTTATGGCATATTTAGGTCAGTACCTCGCAATGAGACCAGATGTTGACGACTTCGTCCAGATGGATTAGGACGGGTCGTCACAGATATTGTGTGATAGATGTCTACCTGTATCACAAATCCCATTGACTCACCTAATAATAATGAAGAGTCGAATATATATTGGACTGATTCACAAGTTCCCGAAGAGGAACCGGAAGAAGAATCAGAACTGGAAGAAGAATCAGAACCGGAAGAGGAGGAACCGGAGGAGGAAATAGAACCGGTGGGGGAAATAATAAAACGGTTAAGTAAAAGAAAATCCTCAACCAACCGACCAAGGTTAATTATGGTCAATGGTGTTTCCGCCAAGGAAGCAAAATATTGGGAGGATTACCAATTCTCCGATGAATCGGATTCCGACGAGAATTCCGACGATGTTATATAAATTACCCCAACTGAATTTAAAAAAGCAAAAGAAAATAATAAGGGAAAGGGCATAAAAATAGAGAAATCAAATTCCAACCCCGATGAACTTTATATGTATCGTCAACCCCCGAAGTCCTTAAGTTGTAACAATGACCCGGGAACCTCTAATGTAGTGACCCGAACTTTTCCATGTTTATATATATATTAAATGAAATTTTTATTTACATGATTAAGTGTTTCCAACATATTAAGCAATCAAACTTGTTAAGACTTGATTAATTGAAATAGGTTTCATATAGACAATTGACCACCCAAGTTGACCGGTGATTCACGAACGTTAAAACTTGTAAAAACTATATGATGACATATATATGGATATATATATATAGTTAAAATGATATTATGATAAGTAAACATATCATTAAGTATATTAACAATGAACTACATATGTAAAAGCAAGACTACTAACTTAATAATTTTGAAACGAGACATATATGTAACGATTATCGTTGTAATGACATTTACTGTATATATATCATATTAAGAGATATTCATACATCATAATATCATGATAATATAATAATTTAAAATCTCATTTGATATTATAAATATTGTGTTAACAACATTTAACAAGATCGTTAACCTAAAGGTTTCAAAACAACACTTACATGTAACGACTAACGATGACTTAACGACTCAGTTAAAATGTATATACATGTAGTGTTTTAATATGTATTTATACACTTTTGAAAGACTTCAAGACACTTATCAAAATACTTCTACTTAACAAAAATGCTTGCAATTACATCCTCGTTCAGTTTCATCAACAATTCTACTCGTATGCACCCGTATTCGTACTCGTACAATACATAGATTTTAGATGTATGTACTATTAGTATATACACTCCAATGATCAGCTCTTAGCAGCCCATGTGAGTCACCTAACACATGTGGGAACCATCATTTGGCAACTAGCATAAAATATCTCATAAAATTACAAAAATATGAGTAATCATTCATGACTTATTTACATGAAAACAAAATTACATATCCTTTATATCTAATCCATACACCAACGACCAAAAACACCTACAAACACTTTCATTCTTCAATTTTCTTCATCTAATTGATCTCTCTCAAGTTCTATCTTCAAGTTTGTAAGTTCTAGTTACATAAAATCAAGAATACTTTCAAGTTTGCTAGCTCACTTCCAATCTTGTAAGGTGATCATCCAACCTCAAGAAATCTTTGTTTATTACAGTAGGTTATCATTCTAATACAAGGTAATAATCATATTCAAACTTTGGTTCAATTTCTATAACTATAACAATCTTATTTCAAGTGATGATCTTACTTGAACTTGTTTTCGTGTCATGATTCTGCTTCAAGAACTTCGAGCCATCCAAGGATCCGTTAAAGCTAGATCCATTTTTTCTCTTTTCCAGTAGGTTTATCCAAGGAACGTAAGGTAGTAATGATGTTCATAACATCATTCGATTCATACATATAAAACTATCTTATTCGAAGGTTTAAACTTGTAATTACTAGAATATAGTTTAGTTAATTCTAAACTTGTTCGCAAACAAAAGTTAATCCTTCTAACTTGACTTTTAAAATCAACTAAACACATTTTCTATATCTATATGAAATGCTAACTTAATGATTTAAAACCTGGAAACACGAAAAACACCGTAAAACCGGATTTACGCCGTCGTAGTAACACCGCGGGCTGTTTTGGGTTAGTAAATTAAAAACTATGATAAACTTTGATTTAAAAGTTGTTATTCTGAGAAAATGATTTTTATTATGAACATGAAACTATATCCAAAAATTATGGTTAAACTCAAAGTGGAAGTATGTTTTCTAAAATGGTCATCTAGACGTCGTTCTTTCGACTGAAATGACTACCTTTACAAAAACGACTTGTAACTTATTTTTCCGACTATAAACCTATACTTTTTCTGTTTAGATTCATAAAATAGAGTTCAATATAAAACCATAGCAATTTGATTCACTCAAAACGGATTTAAAATGAAGAAGTTATGCGTAAAACAAGATTAGATAATTTTTCTCATTTTAGCTACGTGAAAATTGGTAACAAATCTATTCCAACCATAACTTAATCAACTTGTATTGTATATTATGTAATTTTGAGATACCATAGACACGTATACAATGTTTCGACCTATCATGTCGACACATCTATATATATTTCGGAACAACCATAGACACTCCATATGTGAATGTTGAAGTTAGCTATACAGGGTTGAGGTTGATTCCAAAATATATATAGTTTGAGTTGTGATCAATACTGAGATACGTATACACTGGGTCGCGGATTGATTCAAGATAATATTTATTGATTTATTTCTGTACATCTAACTGTGGACAACTAGTTGTAGGTTACTAACGAGGACAGCTGACTTAATAAACTTAAAACATCAAAATATATTAAAAGTGTTGTAAATATATTTTGAACATACTTTGATATATATGTATATATTGTTATAGGTTCGTGAATCAACCAGTGGCCAAGTCTTACTTCCCGACGAAGTAAAAAATCCGTGAAAGTGAGTTATAGTCCCACTTTTAAAATCTAATATTTTTGGGATGAGAATACATGCAGGTTTTATAAATGATTTACAAAATAGACACAAGTACGTGAAACTACATTCTATTGTTGAATTATCGAAATCGAATATGCCCCTTTTTATTAAGTCTGGTAATCTAAGAATTAGGGAACAGACACCCTAATTGACGCGAATCCTAAAGATAGATCTATTGGGCCTAACAAACCCCATCCAAAGTACTGGATGCTTTAGTACTTCGAAATTTATATCATATCCGAAGGGTGTCCCGAAATGATGGGGATATTCTTATATATGCATCTTGTTAATGTCGGTTACCAGGTGTTCACCATATGAATGATTTTTATCTCTATGTATGGGATGTGTATTGAAATATGAAATCTTATGGTCTATTGTTACGATTTGATATATATAGGTTAAACCTATAACTCACCAACATTTTTGTTGACGTTTAAAGCATGTTTATTCTCAGGTGAATACTAAGAGCTTCCGCTGTTGCATACTAAAATAAGGACAAGATTTGGAGTCCATGTTTGTATGATATTGTGTAAAAACTGCATTCAAGAAACTGATTTCGATGTAACATATTTGTATTGTAAACCATTATGTAATGGTCGTGTGTAAACAGGATATTTTAGATTATCATTATTTGATAATCTACGTAAAGCTTTTTAAACCTTTATTTATGAAATAAAGGTTATGGTTTGTTTTAAAAATGAATGCAGTCTTTGAAAAACGTCTCATATAGAGGTCAAAACCTCGCAACGAAATCAATTAATATGGAACGTTTTTAATCAATAAGAACGAGACATTTCATCTAAACCACTAGGTTTTTCTAAACCGTTGTGGAAAACGACAGCTAGTATTAGGGGAACATCATATATCCCTAGAAACTTGGCAAAACGAACCAAAACCAAAGAAGAAGAAACGAGCGAGTCGGAATAAGATAGTTGTATTCGTGTGGTGTAATATATGTAATATAGTGTGCTTATGCTTTATGATATATGTAAAAATTGCTTGTATTAATAAGTATTTTTTATGAATCTAATTCTTGTCTATTTTACAGTTTAAAAACACAAAATGGATAGACAACCCAATATTTTAAGAGACCTACCCGGAGACATGATTGATGAAATCTTGTCTAAAGTCGGTCAGAATTCCTCGGCACAACTATTTAAGGCGAGATCAGTTTGTAAGACATTCGAAGAACGTTCCAAGAATGTCTTGGTTTATAAGAGACTTTCGTTTGAAAGATGGGGGATATCACATTGGGAAACCCATAAGTTACGATGTGTTTACTTTGACGCATATATTGCGGGGAACCCAAATGCTATTTTACGCAACGGGTTAAGAAATTATTTTGACTCAATGTATCCGAATATAGGACTTCATGATTTAGAAAAAGCGGCTAACATGCAACATAAAGAAGCATGCTATGCTTACGGGTTAGTAATGTTCGCTTCTCACCAAATAGAGAAAAAGAACATCGGGCTACAGCTATTAAACAAAACGTTCCCACAAGTGACGGTGTCGGTAATTGGGGTAAGAAATGAGGTTTTTAGGTTATTACGAGACTGTTGGTCATTACGTAACTCTCGTCCCTTTGACGACGTTACAACACGATGTCTTATCAACGGCCATAACGGTTATGTTCCACAAGACCAAGGATGGGAAGTAGTCCTAGTAAAACCAGAATGCATGACTTGTTTCTGGACGTATGAATTACGTGTCTTTATTGCCTTTGCTGAACGACTTGTGTACTAGCTAGAATTATCTTCACAACTATCTTGTATCAAAGTTATTGTGTGCTATATTTCATGCTTTATGTAAAATAAGCGGTATTGTAAGTTTGTAAAATATTGTATAAAAGTTTGAACGCGAAATATTATTATAATCAGTTTTTCATATAGAATTGTAGTAGTTGAATTGTATATTAGCTACTAAGTATGAACTTAACGGGTAGGTACTACCCGAATTTAAACTTATAAAACGCTAATATGAAGAAAAAGCTTTTATAAATGAGTTCATATTATGCTACGAAATACTATTAACTACTCTTAATATTCTGTATGATTAACTTGTTCCATTTAACTATTTTGAAGGAAATGGCACCGACTACTCGACACACCGTGAATATGAATGAAGAGGAATTCCGTACTTTTCTAGCTTCAAACATAGCCGCAGTACAGGCTGCGCTACATACCAATAATAACCTTGGATCTAGCAGTACAGGAAATCGTGTAGGATGCACCTACAAAGAATTCACTGCCTGCAAACCTTTGGAATTTGATGGAACCGAAGGACCGATCGGATTGAAACGGTGGACCGAGAAGGTCGAATCGGTGTTTGCAAGTGTACTGAAGAGGACAAAGTGAAGTATGCTACGCATACCTTCACAGGTTCTGCGTTAACATGGTGGAATACCTATCTAGAGCAAGTGGGACAAGATGATGCGTATGCACTACCGTGGTCAACATTCAAGCACTTGATGAACGAGAAGTACCGTCCCAGAACCGAGGTCAATAAGCTCAGGACAGAACTTAGAGGGTTACGAACCCAAGGATTTGATATTACCACGTACGAAAGACGATTCACAGAATTGTGCCTATTGTGTCCGGGAGCGTTCGAAGATGAGGAAGAGAAGATCGACGCGTTTGTGAAAGGATTACCGGAAAGAATCCAAGAAGATATAAGTTCACACGAGCCCGCCTCCATACAACAGGCATGTAGAATGGCTCACAAACTAGTGAACCAGATTGAGGAAAGAATTAAAGAACAGACGACTGAAGAGGCCAATGTGAAGCAAGTCAAAAGAAAGTGGGAGGAAAACGGTGATAAGAATCACCAATACAAAAACAACAACAATTACAATAATAATCGCAACAATTATCCCAACAATCGCAACATCAATCGCAACTACAACAAACGGCCCAACAACAACAACAACAACAACAACATCAACTACAACAATCGTCCCAACAACAATAACAATCGCAACAACAACAACAATCAGAAGCAGCTATGCCAAAGGTGTGAAAAGTATCACTCGGGGTTCTGCACCAAATTTTGCAACAAGTGTAAAAGAAATGGTCATAGCGCGGCGAAGTGTGAGGTCTACGGACCAGGGGTTAACAGAACGAAAGGAACAAATGGTGTCGGAACGAGTAATGGCGGCGCAAGTAGTGTCGGAGCAAGTAATGGAAATGTAGTTTGTTATAAATGTGGAAAACGGGGCCACATTATTAGAAATTGCCCGAACCAGGAGAACACGAATGGACAAGGCCGCGGAAGAGTTTTCAATATTAATGCGGCAGAGGCACAGGAAGACCCGGAGCTTGTTACGGGTACGTTTCTTATTGACAATAAATATGCTTACGTTTTATTTGATTCGGGTGCGGATAGAAGCTATATGAGTAGAGATTTTTGTGCTAAATTAAGTTGTCCATTGACGCCGTTGGATAGTAAATTTTTACTCGAATTAGCAAATGGTAAATTAATTTCAGCAGATAATATATGTCGGAATCGAGAAATTAAACTGGTTAGCGAAACATTTAAGATTGACTTGATACCAGTAGAGTTAGGGAATTTTGATGTGATAATCGGTATGGACTGGTTGAAAGAAGTGAAAGCAGAGATTGTTTGTTACAAAAATACAATTCGCATTATACGAGAAAAAGGAAAACCCTTAATGGTGTACGGAGAAAAGGGCAACACAAAGCTACATCTTATTAGTAATTTGAAGGCACAAAAACTAATAAGAAAAGCTTGCTATGCTGTTCTAGAACACGTCGAGAAAGTACAAACTGAAGAAAAGAGCATCAATGATGTTCCCGTCGCAAAAGAATTTCCCGATGTATTTCTGAAAGAATTACCGGGATTACATCCACATCGATCCGTTGAATTTTAAATAGATCTTGTACCAGGAGCTGCACCAATAGCTCGTGCTCCTTATAGACTCGCACCCAGCGAGATGAAAGAACTGCACAGCCAATTACAAGAACTTTTAGAGCGTGGTTTCATTCGACCAAGCACATCACGGTGGGGAGCTCCTGTTTTGTTTGTCAAGAAGAAAGATGGTACATTCAGGTTGTGTATCGACTACCGAGAGTTAAACAAACTTACCATCAAGAACCGCTACCCACTACCCAGAATCGACGACTTATTTGATCAACTACAAGGCTCGTCTGTTTATTCAAAGATTGACTTACATTCCGGGTATCATCAAATGCAGGTGAAAGAAGATGATATTCCAAAGACTGCTTTCAGAACACGTTACGGTCATTATGAGTTTATGGTCATGCCGTTTGGTTTAACTAATGCACCAGCTGTGTTCATGAACCTTATGAACCGAGTGTGTGGACCATATCAAGACAAGTTTGTCATTGTTTTCATTGATGACATACTTATTTACTCAAAGAATGACCAAGAACACGGTGAACATTTGAGAAAGGTGTTAGAAGTATTGAGGAAGGAAGAATTGTACGCTAAATTTTCAAAGTGTGCATTTTGGTTGGAAGAAGTTCAATTCCTCGAACACATAGTGAACAAAAGGTATTAAGGTGGATCCGGCAAAGATAGAAACTGTTGAAAAGTGGGAAACCCCGAAAACTCCGAAACACATACGCCAGTTTTTAGGACTAGCTGGTTACTACAGAAGGTTCATCCAAGACTTTTCCAGAATAACAAAACCCTTGACTGCATTAACGCATAAAGGGAAGAAATTTGAATGGAAGGATGAACAAGAGAAAGCGTTTCAGTTATTGAAGAAAAAGCTAACTACGACACCTATATTGTCATTGCCTGAAGGGAATGATGATTTTGTGATTTATTGTGACGCATCAAAGCAAGGTCTCGGTTGTATATTAATGCAACGAATGAAGGTGATTGCTTATGCGTCTAGACAATTGAAGATTCACGAGCAAAATTATACGACGCTTGATTTGGAATTAGGCGCGGTTGTTTTTGCATTAAAGACTTGGAGGCACTACTTATATGGGGTCAAAAGTATTATATATACCGACCACAAAAGTCTTCAACACATATTTAATCAGAAACAACTGAATATGAGGCAGCGTAGGTGGATTGAATTGTTGAATGATTACGACTTTGAGATTCGTTACCACCCGAGGAAGGCAAATGTGGTAGCCGACGCCTTGAGCAGGAAGGACAGAGAACCCATTCGAGTAAAATCTATGAATATAATTATTCACAATAACCTTACTACTCAAATAAATGAGGCGCAACAAGGAGTTTTAAAAGAGGGAAATTTAAAGGATGAAATACCCAAAGGATCGGAGAAGCATCTTAATATTCGGGAAGACGGAACCCGGTATAGGGCTGAAAGGATTTGGGTACCAAAATTTGGAGATATGAGAGAAATGGTACTTAGAGAAGCTCATAAAACCAGATACTCAATACATCCTGGAACGGGGAAGATGTACAAGGATCTCAAGAAACATTTTTGGTGGCAGGGTATGAAAGCCGATGTTGCTAAATACGTAGGAGAATGTTTGACGTGTTCTAAGGTCAAAGCTGAGCATCGGAAACCATCAGGTCTACTTCAACAACCCGAAATCCCGGAATGGAAATGGGAAAACATTACCATGGATTTCATCACTAAATTGCCAAGGACTGCAAGTGGTTTTGATACTATTTGGGTAATAGTTGATCGTCTCACCAAATCAGCACACTTCCTGCCAATAAGAGAAGATGACAAGAAGGAGAAGTTAGCACGACTGTATTTGAAGGAAGTCGTCTCCAGACATGGAATACCAATCTCTATTATCTCTGATAGGGATGGCAGATTTATTTCAAGATTCTGGCAGACATTACAGCAAACATTAGGAACTCGTCTAGACATGAGTACTGCCTATCATCCACAAACTGATGGGCAGAGCGAAAGGACGATACAAACGCTTGAAGACATGCTACGAGCATGTGTTATTGATTTCGGAAACAGTTGGGATCGACATCTACCGTTAGCAGAATTTTCCTACAACAACAGCTACCATTCAAGCATTGAGATGGCGCCGTTTGAAGCACTTTATGGTAGAAAGTGCAGGTCTCCGATTTGTTGGAGTGAAGTGGGGGATAGACAGATTACGGGTCCGGAGATAATACAAGAAACTACCGAGAAGATCATCCAAATTCAACAACGGTTGAAAACCGCCCAAAGTCGACAAAAGAGCTACGCTGACATTAAAAGAAAAGATATAGAATTTCAAATTGGAGAGATGGTCATGCTTAAAGTTGCACCTTGGAAAGGTGTTGTTCGATTTGGTAAACGAGAGAAATTAAATCCAAGGTATATTGGACCATTCAAGATTATTGATTGTGTCGGACCAGCAGCTTACCGACTTGAGTTACCTCAACAACTCGTGACTGTACATAACACTTTCCACGTCTCGAATTTGAAGAAATGTTTTGCTAAAGAAGATCTCACTATTCCGTTAGATGAAATCCAAATCAACGAAAAACTTCAATTTATCGAAGAACCCGTCGAAATAATGGATCGTGAGGTTAAAAGACTTAAGCAAAACAAGATACCAATTGTTAAGGTTCGATGAAATGCTCGTAGAGGACCCGAGTTCACCTGGGAACGAGAAGATCAGATGAAGAAGAAATACCCGCATTTATTTCCAGAAGATACGTCAACACCTCCAACTGCTTAAAATTTCGGGACGAAATTTATTTAACGGGTAGGTACTGTAGTGACAACATGTTAAGCAATCAACCTTGTTAAGACTTGATTAATTAAAATAGGTTTCATATAGACAATTGACCACCCAAGTTGACCGGTGATTCACGAACGTTAAAACTTGTAAAAACTATACGATGACATATATATGGTTATATATATAGTTAACATGATTTTATTATAAGTATGTATCTCATTAGGTATTTTAACAATGAGTTATATACATAAAAATGAGACTATTAATTTAAGAAACTCGAAAACGATATATATATAACGATTATCGTTATAACAACGTCTTACTAGGTACATATGAATCATATTAAGATATTGATACACTTGGTTAATTATGTTAAATGATAAGTAAATATATTATTAAGTGTATTAACAATGAAATACCTATGTAAAAATAAGACTACTAACTTAATGATTTCGAAACGAGACATATATGTAACGATTATCGTTGTAACGACATTTAACTGTATATACAACATACTAAGATATATTATATATCATAATATCATGATAATATAACAATTTAACATCTCATTTGTTATAATAAACAATGGGTTAACAACATTCAACAAGATCGTTAACCTAAAGGTTTCAAAACAACATTTACATGTAACGACTAACGATGACTTAACGACTCAGTTAAAATGTATATACATGTAGTGTTTTAATATGTATTCATACACTTTTGAAAGACTTCAAGACGATTATCAAAATACTTTTACTTAACAAAAATGCTTACAATTACATCCTCGTTCAGTTTCATCAACAATTCTACTCGTATGCACCCGTATTCGTACTCGTACAATACACAGCTTTTAGATGTATGTACTATTGGTATATACACTCAAATGATCAGCTCTTAGCAGCCCATGTGAGTCACCTAACACATGTGGGAACCATCATTTGGCAACTAGCATGAAATATCTCATAAAATTACAAAAATATGAGTAATCATTCATGACTTATTTATATGAAAACAAAATTACATATCCTTTATATCTAATCCATACACCAACGACCAAAAACACCTACAAACACTTTCATTCTTCAATTTTCTTCATCTAATTGATCTCTCTCAAGTTCTATCTTCAAGTTCTAAGTGTTCTTCATAAATTCCAAAAGTTCTAGTTTCATAAAATCAAGAATACTTCCAAGATTGCAAGTTTACTTCCAAGTTTTCTAAATCCATTCTAAGTAATCATCCAAGATCAAGAAACCTTTGTTACTTACAGTAGGTTATCTTTCTAATACAAGGTAATAATCATATTCAAACTTTAATTCAATTTCTATAACTATAACAATCTTATTTCGAGTGGAAATCTTACTTGAAATTATTTTCGTGTCATGATTCTGCTTCAAGAACTTTCAAGCCATCCAAGGATCCTTTGAAGCTAGATCTATTTTTCTCATTTCCAGTAGGTTTATCCAAGAAACTTGAGGTAGTAATGATGTTCATAACATCATTCGATTCATACATATAAAGCTATCTTATTCGAAGGTTTAAACTTGTAATCACTAGAACATAGTTTAGTTAATTCTAAACTTGTTCGCAAATAAAAGTTAATCCTTTTAACTTGACTTTTAAAATCAACTAAACACATGTTCTATATCTATATGATATGCTAACTTAATGATTTAAAACCTGGAAACACGAAAACACCGTAAAACCGGATTTACGCCGTCGTAGTAACACCGCGGGCTGTTTTGGGTTAGTTAATTAAAAACTATGATAAACTTTGATTTAAAAGTTATTATTCTGAGAAAATGATTTTTATTATGAACATGAAACTATATCCAAAAATTATGGTTAAACTCAAAGTGGAAGTATGTTTTCTAAAATGGTCATCTAGACGTCGTTCTTTCGACTGAAATGACTACCTTTACAAAAACGACTTGTAACTTATTTTTTGGACTATAAACCTATACTTTTTCTGTTTAGATTCATAAAATAGAGTTCAATATGAAAGCATAGCAATTTGATTCACTCAAAACGGATTTAAAATGAAGAAGTTATGGGTAAAACAAGATTGAATAATTTTTCTCATTTTAGCTACGTGAAAATTGGTAACAAATCTATTCCAACCATAACTTAATGAACTTGTATCGTATATTATGTAATCTTGAGATACCATAGAGACGTATACAATGTTTCGACCTATCATGTCGACACATCTATATATATTTCGGAACAACCATAGACACTCTATATGTGAATGTTGGAGTTAGCTATACAGGGTTGAGGTTGATTCCAAAATATATATAGTTTGAGTTGTGATCAATACTGAGATATGTATACACTGGGCCGTGGATTGATTCAAGATAATATTTATCGATTTATTTCAGTACATCTAACTGTGGACAACTAGTTGTAGGTTACTAACGAGGACAGCTGACTTAATAAACTTAAAACATCAAAATATATTAAAAGTGTTGTAAATATATTTTGAACATACTTTGATATATATGTATATATTGTTATAGGTTCGTGAATCAACCAGTGGCCAAGTCTTACTTCCCGACGAAGTAAAAATCTGTGAAAGTGAGTTATAGTCCCACTTTTAAAATCTAATATTTTTGGGATGAGAATACATGCAGGTTTTATAAATGATTTACAAAATAGACACAAGTACGTGAAACTACATTCTATGGTTGAATTATCGAAATCGAATATGCCCCTTTTTATTAAGTCTGGTAATCTAAGAATTAGGGAACAGAACCCTAATTGACGCGAATCCTAAAGATAGATCTATTGGGCCTAACAAACCCCATTCAAAGTACCGGATGCTTTAGTACTTCGAAATTTATATCATATCCGAAGGGTGTCCCGGAATGATGGGGATATTCTTATATATGCATCTTGTTAATGTCGGTTACCAGGTGTTCACCATATGAATGATTTTTATCTCTATGTATGGGATGTGTATTGAAATATGAAATCTTGTGGTCTATTGTTACGATTTGATATATAGGTTAAACCTATAACTCACCAACATTTTTGTTGACGTTTAAAGCATGTTTATTCTCAGGTAAATACTAAGAGCTTCCGCTGTTGCATACTAAAATAAGGACAAGATTTGGAGTCCATGTGTAACGACCCGCACTTTTTCGATCGTTCTATACTTATAAGATTAATATTTACATAAATTAAACCTTACCAACATGATAAGCAATCCAAATTGTTGAGATTTATGTTTCCGAAAAGAGATTTACACAACGTTTGACCGTCTAGTTTGACCGATGATATCACGAACTATACAATATATGATAATTATACGTTTGTGTATATATATGTATATATACATATTTAACATGATTAATGAATGTTTTAATATCTCATTTTGTATTAATAACAATAAGTTATAAGTATATTTTGAAACTACTAACTTAAGTTTTCAAAACGATAACCATACGTAACGTTATTTGACATAAATACTTATAACCTATAATGTTTATACATATATCGTATATGTAATGTATTTAATCACTTTTAAGGACTTAAATACATAAAATCATATAAGTGTATTCACAAAAGATAGCTATATTTGAATCCTCATTCTATTTTTCACAAGATTTCTATACGTATATCTAGAGTATATGTACTCGTATCATACCTAACTTCTATACGTATTTACTATTGGTATATACACATCAAATCACCACCTAACTAGCCCTTGTTACTGCCCTAAGGTAGAGGTAATTGCTTTTGTATGATTGTTTGACAAATACACAAGATTACAAGCTTAAAAATTTTGTCCTTGCTCCCCCCTTTGTCACGTTTTTAAGGACCAACACCAAACCATTTTTAGCTCACCATTCTTACTCTTAAACCACTCTCTAATTCACCTACTTACAAGTTCTAAGAACTCCATAATCATTCAGCAAGAAACCTTGAAGATCTAGCCATAGAACCAAGCTTTAAACACCATAAGAAAACCCTTACAAAAACACTTCAAGAATTCTTCCAAGAACACAAACTTACTTCCAATCTTTCATCCAATTCCATCACCCTTTTGGTTCTAGGTTCTTACTCCTCTTTTACAGCAACCTTGTCCAAGGAACTTGAGGTAGTAACTATGTTCATAACCTTATTCGATTCATATATATATAGCTATCTTATTTTGTGGTATAAAATTTTAACAACAAGAACATAGTTTGAATGTTTTCAAACTTGTTTGCAAACTAAATAGATCCTTCTAACTTAACTTTTAAAATACTTCAAGACCTGTAATATATCTTAAATATATGCTAATTTAACAAGGTTTAACTTGGTTTTTCAAAGAACACCTTAAAAACTGTTTTTACGACGTCGGAGTGTAACCGAGGGCTGTTTTGGGTTGGATAATTAAAAACCATCTTAAACTTTGAATTGGAGGTTTATTTTCTGGAAAAATGATTTTTACTATGAATATGTTAACGCATAAAAATTTTATGATTTAACTCAAAGTATAAGTATTTTTAGAAAAATAATCATTTAAGGTTGTTTACATGATGGAAAATGATTAACTTCATAAGTTTCACCAAAGTTTGACCTATGACCTGTGATTTCGAATGCAAACTAAGGTATTTACAGTTCATATTCTTAAAGAGGGACTCGATCCAAGGAAGTGGCAAGTTGAACCAACGAAAACGGAGTTGTAACGAAGAAACTATGACCAAAACGAAATCGGATATCCAAGACTAATTTAGCTACGTGATTAATTGGAAAAAAATTAAATAAATCACATCTTTATAAAATAACATGATATTTTATATATATGTACTCATAATTTAATTTTATATGGTTCAGGATCACCCGTAAACAATACGAGAAGATTAATCATAAGATCCCATGATTGTACGCAACACGTCATTTGACAACACCGGTACTTTATGTACGCAACACGTCATTTGACAACACCGGTACCGTGGGTCAAGATTAATCTCGACCAATACATATACGATGGGGTTTTTATTTATTTCATTGGGGGTTTATTAATCACCTAAAAATGAACCATTTAAAATTGAATTACTAACATCGAACTGCTAACTACGGACTAAGGAATTATTAAAAGTATTATAAGTATATATATGTGACGATTGTTTAAAAAGAAAAGGTATTGATATATTATATATGGTTAGGTTTGTGATATCAATCGGAGACCAAGTCAAAATTACATATCTTCAAGACGAAAGTGAGTATATAGTCCCACTTTTAAACTCTAAGTATTTCGGGATGAGAATACATGTATTTTATGTTTTACGTTATGGACACAAGTAACTGAAAAATATATTCTACGTTGAGTTGTACCACTGGCATACTTCCCTGTAGCTTGGTAACTATTATTTACAGCGGTATTGTAAACGCGAATCATGTTGATAGATCTATCGGGCCTGACAACCCCAACCGGACTGGACGACCAGTATTCAACGGTTGCACAGTACTTCGTTTCGTAACTACACTTGGTACGGTGTAGTAAGATTTCATAATAAAGGGAATATGCGACGTGATTAAATGTTAAGTATGGTTACCAAGTGCTCAACCACTTAGAATATTTTTATTAAAATGTTTATATATGAAATCTTGTGGTCTATATATATATTGCTGCCGGCATTAAACCTATATCTCACCAACTTTATGTTGACGTTTTAAACATGTCTATTCTCAGGTGATAATTAGAAGCTTCCGCTGTAACATGTTGAATTTAAACAAGATCTTGAGTATGCATATTTGTGTCAAAAATAAAACTGCATATCAGAGGATTTGTAATGTAAAATATGCTAGAAATCGTATTGTTATCATCACATGTAAAGTTTGTAAGTCTAAGATTATCGCTAAACGATAATCATCTTTTTATTGTCTAAAGCTTGTATTAAAATAAGAGTTATGGTTTGTAATGTAAAATAAATGCAGTTGTTCTTTTAAAAATGTCGCATATAGAGGTCAATACCTCGCAATGAAATCATACGTTATCTAACTCGTTCTTATGGTTAAGGACGGGTTATGACATGTGGTATCAGAGCGGTGGTCTTAGCGAACCAGGTTTGCATTAGTGTGTCTAACTGATAAGTCGTTAGGATACATTAGTAAGTCTGGACTTTGACCGGGTCTGATTTAAAAACCATTGCTTATCATTGTTGGTTAAAATTTATATGTAAATATTATGTAGTACTAATGGGTTAGTTGTTGTGTGATAGATGTCGGGCTCAAAACTTGTCATCACGTTCAGCGATTCCGAACCAGAATCTTCAGATGGTGTTCCAGTCATTAACCTATCCGATGACGAAAATAATATCTTTGGGGAAGACTCACAAATTCCGGATGAACCGACTATAGAGAACCCGGAAAGTGAACCCGAGGAGGAAAGTGAACCCGAGGAGGAAAGTGAACCCGAGGAAGAAATACAGGAAATTACAAAAGACGAGTTCGAACTAGGAAAGAAACGAAAGGCTAATGAATTAGAAAATTCAAATCCCGAGTTTAGTAAGGATGATGTGGCACCAACTCCACTAGACACTACCACCCCTATTCCCGCTATTCCTATTCGTTCTATCCCGGCATCCAGTTCTTCAGTCCCACAGCCAAAATATAGGCAGACAGCCAGGATAAGCGTTAAGCGATTCTTTGAACCTAAACGTCCTAGAAAATAGACCAAACGATGCGCTGCCGTATTAAACCATGGGATCATATAATGTTTTGTATAATATTATTAGTGTGGTTTGTTTAATGTTCGATGTAAGATAAGCATATGTAAAATAGTGAAGTGTGAAATGCAATAATTTTCCATGGTTAAGTATTATTTAGATGGTAGTAATTGATTCTGTACTAAGCTATTAAGTATGGACATTAACGGGTAGGTACTACCCTAGATATAATTATAAAACGCTAATAAGAAGAAAAGGCTTTTATAATAATACCTGGTTCATATTATTAATAAGCTATAATGTACTGTAAATATACACTACATCTATAATATTCCATGTGAATAATTATTTTCTTTTCATTCTTATAGAAGAATATGGCGCGATTGAACCGAATGACGGAACAAGAAATCCAGGAACTCATCAATCAGCGAGTGAACGACAGAATGTTATGGGTCGAGGCTGCAAGAGGTGCTGCAGTTAACCCAAATCCTCGTGTGGGGTGCACTTACAAAACTTTTCAAGCTTGCAAGCCCTCATCATTCAGTGGAACAGAAGGACCGATCGGTTTAACCCGGTGGATAGAAAAGATGGAGACTGTGTTTAAAATCAGTGGTTGTGTTGAAAAGGACATGACCAAGTATGCATCGTGCACTTTACAAGATAGTGCACTCACGTGGTGGAAAAATTATGTGAAGGCTGTAGGAGGAGATGTAGCTTATGATACTCCGTGGGAAGAATTCAAAACAATGTTAATCAACGAATATTGTCCAAGGAACGAGGTTAGGAAGTTGGAAGATGAGTTACGAAGTCTGAAGGTTATTGGTACTGAAATCACCAACTACAATCAGCGATTCATGGAATTAGTTTTGCTATGTCCTGAATTGGTTCCAACCGAAGAACGGAAGATTGAAATGTACAAAGATGGTTTGCCCAAAAAGGTCAAGGCAAATGTTACAGCATCGAAACCTAAGACAATTCATGAAGCTATAACCATGGCAAACGAGCTAATGGATCAGGTCATCATGGATAAGAAAGTATCCAATACTGATGTGAAGGTATCAGGTAACAAAAGAAAGTGGAATGGAAATTATGATCGAGGTAACCAACAACAATCTTTTAAGAAACAAGAAAACACGCAAGGTACGGGTAGTGGTTTAAGCTTTGGTTATAAAGGACAAAGTCCTTTATGCAACCGATGCCACAAACATCACTCTGGTTACTGTAATGTGGTATGCAACAAATGTAATCGAAAGGGTCATCTTGCTGAAGATTGTAGGGCTCTCGTTACAAATACAAATGGTACCAAGACTCCTGCCACCAATGCAAATAGAACTGCTTTGGCTACCATTACTTGTTTTGGGTGTGGAAAACAAGGTCACTATAAGAGCCAGTGCCCGAATCCAGAGAAGAATATCGGACCTGCACGTAGGAGACCATTTGTTATTAATGCTAGAGAGGCATGTGAAGACCCGGAGCTTGTTACGGGTACGTTTACCATTAATAACTTATCCGCATCTATTATATTTGATACTGGTGCTGATAGAAGTTACGTGTGTAGAGACTTTCACGCTAAATTGAATTGTTCATCATTACCTCGAGATGCTAAGTACATGATTGAGTTAGCTAATGGTAAACTAATTAAAGCCGATAAAATTTGCCGTGATTGTAAAATAAATTTAGCCGGAGAAACATTTAAGATTGATTTGATACCCGTAGAATTAGGAAGTTTTGATGTAATAATCGGCATGGACTGGATGTCCAAAATAGGAGCTGAAGTTGTGTGCGCCAAGAAGGCAATTCGCATTCCTCGTAAGGATAAAACGCCAGTAATGATTTATGGAGAGAAGGGTAACTCAAAGCTAAAACTCATTAGTTATTTGAAAGCTCAAAAGTGCTTGAAGAAAGGGTGCTATGCTATCTTAGCACATGTTAATAAAGTCGAAAAGAAAGAAAAAGAGAAGTGCATCAATGACGTGCCTGTGGCAAGAGATTTTCCTGAAGTATTTCCGGAAGAGTTGCCGGGATTACCTCCATTTAGATCTGTAGAATTTCAAATAGATCTTGTACCAGGAGCTGCACCGGTTGCCCGTGCTCCATATAGACTTGCACCGTCCGAGTTAAAAGAACTTCAGAGTCAGTTAAAAGAATTACTGGATCGTGGATTCATACGACCAAGTACTTCACCGTGGGGAGCTCCAATTTTATTCGTCAAGAAGAAAGACGGATCTTTCCGAATGTGTATAGATTATCGTGAATTAAATAAGTTAACTATCAAGAATCGGTATCCACTACCGAGAATTGACGACTTATTTGATCAACTCCAAGGATCATGTGTGTACTCGAAAATTGACCTAAGATCGGGCTATCATCAATTACGTGTCAAAGAAGAAGATATACCGAAAACTGCTTTTCGGACACGCTACGGTCATTACGAATTTTTGGTCATGCCGTTTGGATTGACGAATGCGCCAGCTGTATTCATGGACCTCATGAATCGAGTTTGTAGTCCATATTTAGATAAGTTTGTTATCGTTTTCATTGATGATATTCTTATCTATTCCAAGAGTGAGCAAGAGCATGAGCAGCATTTAAGGTTGATATTAGAGTTGTTAAGAAAAGAACAGCTATATGCTAAATTTTCTAAATGTGCATTCTGGTTGAAAGAAGTGCAATTTCTTGGCCACGTTGTTAGTAGCAAAGGAATTCAGGTTGATCCAGCAAAAATTGAAGCCATTGAAAAATGGGAGACTCCTAAGACACCAATGCAGATACGCCAATTTTTGGGTTTAGCCGGTTATTATAGAAGGTTTATTCAAGATTTTTCCCGAATAGCTAAGCCGTTGACAGCGTTAATGCAAAAAGGGAAGAAATATGAATGGACTTCTGAGCAGGAGAGTGCATTTCAATTACTGAAAAAGAAGTTGACTACGGCGCCTATTTTATCGTTACCAGAAGGGAACGATGATTTTGAAATATATTGTGACGCTTCGCGACAAGGTTTTGGTTGCGTTCTTATGCAACGGAAGAAAGTTATTGCATACGCATCCCGACAATTAAAGATTTACGAGTGGAATTATACGACGCATGATCTAGAACTGGGAGCAGTCGTGTTTGCATTGAAGATATGGAGACACTACTTGTATGGGGTTAAATGCACTGTGTTTACTGATCATAAAAGCCTTCAACATATTTTCGATCAAAAAAAGCTGAACATGAGGCAACGTAGGTGGGTTGAGTTAATAAATGACTATGATTGTGAAATTCGTTATCATCCCGGGAAAGTGAACGTGGTGGCCGACGCTCTAAGCAGAAAGGAACGAGAACCAATTCGAGTACGAGCGATGAACATAAAAATTCGCATGAATCTCAACTCACAAATCAAAGAAGTTCAACGAGAAGCACTTACTAAAGAAAATATAGGAAATGAAATAATGAAGAAGTATGAGAAGCAACTCGTTATACGGGAAGATGGAATTCGATATTTTGCAAACCGTATTTGGGTACCGAAGTTGGATGGATTAAGGAAGTTGATATTGAATGAGGCACATAAGACAAGATACTCGATACATCCTGGAGTTGGAAAGATGTACCAAGATCTTAAGACACATTATTGGTGGCCTAATTTAAAGACAGACGTTGCAACATATGTTGGGGAATGTTTAACTTGTTCCAAAGTCAAAGCTGAACACCAGAAGCCGTCAGGGTTACTTCAACAACCAGAAATCCCCGAATGGAAATGGGATGGTATTACCATGGATTTCATCATGAAGTTACCAAAGACTGCCTGGGGATACGACACCATTTGGGTGATTGTTGATCGTCTCACCAAGTCTGCACATTTCTTGCCTATAAAGGAAACGGATAGAATGGAGAAACTATTACGATTGTATATAAAGGAAGTTGTTTCAAGGCATGGAATACCTATTTCCATTATATCCGATCGTGATAGTAGATTTACATCAAAGTTCTGGCAATCACTACAGGAGGCCCTAGGAACTCGTTTGGATATGAGTACCGCGTATCATCCGCAAACCGACGGGCAGAGTGAAAGAACGATTCAGACTCTTGAAGACATGCTCAGGGCATGTGTGATCGATTTTGGAAACGGATGGGATAAATATCTACCATTAGCAGAATTCTCGTATAATAATAGTTATCATGCGAGCATTAAAGCTGCGCCATTCGAAGCATTGTACGGAAGGAAGTGTAGATCTCCTATTTGTTGGAATGAAGTAGGAGATCGACAATTAACTGGTCCCGAGATCATACACGAAACTACTGAGAAGATAGTACAAATCAAGGAGAGATTGAAAACAGCCCGTAGTCGCCAAAAGAGCTACGCCGATGTTCGAAGGAAACCATTAGAGTTTCAGATCGGTGACATGGTTATGTTAAAGGTGTCACCGTGGAAAGGTGTAATACGCTTCGGAAAAAGGGGTAAACTGAACCCAAGATATGTAGGCCCGTTCAAGATTATCGAACGCATTGGACTGGTAGCTTATCGACTCGAGTTATCACAACAACTCGCCGGAGTACATAATACATTTCACGTCTCAAACCTTAAGAAGTGTCTTGCAAAGGAAGATCTCACCATTCCTCTTGAAGAAATCCATGTCGATGAGAAACTACAATTCATCGAAGAACCAATCGAAATCATGGACCGTGAAGTTAAACAGCTCAAGCAGAGCAACATACCGATTGTTAAGGTTCGTTGGAATGCTCGAAGAGGTCCTGAGTTTACTTGGGAACGAGAGGATCAGATGAAACAAAAGTATCCACACTTGTTTCTCGATGACGCAAAATAGGTACAATTTTAAAATTTCGGGACGAAATTTATTTAACGGGGAGGTAATGTAACGACCCGCACTTTTTCGATCGTTCTATACTTATAAGATTAATATTTACATAAATTAAACCTTACCAACATGATAAGCAATCCAAATTGTTGAGATTTATGTTTCCGAAAAGAGATTTACACAACGTTTGACCGTCTAGTTTGACCGATGATATCACGAACTATACAATATATGATAATTATACGTTTGTGTATATATATGTATATATACATATTTAACATGATTAATGAATGTTTTAATATCTCATTTTGTATTAATAACAATAAGTTATAAGTATATTTTGAAACTACTAACTTAAGTTTTCAAAACGATAACCATACGTAACGTTATTTGACATAAATACTTATAACCTATAATGTTTATACATATATCGTATATGTAATGTATTTAATCACTTTTAAGGACTTAAATACATAAAATCATATAAGTGTATTCACAAAAGATAGCTATATTTGAATCCTCATTCTATTTTTCACAAGATTTCTATACGTATATCTAGAGTATATGTACTCGTATCATACCTAACTTCTATACGTATTTACTATTGGTATATACACATCAAATCACCACCTAACTAGCCCTTGTTACTGCCCTAAGGTAGAGGTAATTGCTTTTGTATGATTGTTTGACAAATACACAAGATTACAAGCTTAAAAATTTTGTCCTTGCTCCCCCCTTTGTCACGTTTTTAAGGACCAACACCAAACCATTTTTAGCTCACCATTCTTACTCTTAAACCACTCTCTAATTCACCTACTTACAAGTTCTAAGAACTCCATAATCATTCAGCAAGAAACCTTGAAGATCTAGCCATAGAAACAAGCTTTAAACACCATAAGAAAACCCTTACAAAAACACTTCAAGAATTCTTCCAAGAACACAAACTTACTTCCAATCTTTCATCCAATTCCATCACCCTTTTGGTTCTAGGTTCTTACTCCTCTTTTACAGCAACCTTGTCCAAGGAACTTGAGGTAGTAACTATGTTCATAACCTTATTCGATTCATATATATATAGCTATCTTATTTTGTGGTATAAAATTTTAACAACAAGAACATAGTTTGAATGTTTTCAAACTTGTTTGCAAACTAAATAGATCCTTCTAACTTAACTTTTAAAATACTTCAAGACCTGTAATATATCTTAAATATATGCTAATTTAACAAGGTTTAACTTGGTTTTTCAAAGAACACCTTAAAAACTGTTTTTACGACGTCGGAGTGTAACCGGGGGCTGTTTTGGGTTGGATAATTAAAAACCATCTTAAACTTTGAATTGGAGGTTTATTTTCTGGAAAAATGATTTTTACTATGAATATGTTAACGCATAAAAATTTTATGATTTAACTCAAAGTATAAGTATTTTTAGAAAAATAATCATTTAAGGTTGTTTACATGATGGAAAATGATTAACTTCATAAGTTTCACCAAAGTTTGACCTATGACCTGTGATTTCGAATGCAAACTAAGGTATTTACAGTTCATATTCTTAAAGAGGGACTCGATCCAAGGAAGTGGCAAGTTGAACCAACGAAAACGGAGTTGTAACGAAGAAACTATGACCAAAACGAAATCGGATATCCAAGACTAATTTAGCTACGTGATTAATTGGAAAAAAATTAAATAAATCACATCTTTCTAAAATAACATGATATTTTATATATATGTACTCATAATTTAATTTTATATGGTTCAGGATCACCCGTAAACAATACGAGAAGATTAATCATAAGATCCCATGATTGTACGCAACACGTCATTTGACAACACCGGTACTTTATGTACGCAACACGTCATTTGACAACACCGGTACCGTGGGTCAAGATTAATCTCGACCAATACATATACGATGGGGTTTTTATTTATTTCATTGGGGGTTTATTAATCACCTAAAAATGAACCATTTAAAATTGAATTACTAACATCGAACTGCTAACTACGGACTAAGGAATTATTAAAAGTATTATAAGTATATATATGTGACGATTGTTTAAAAAGAAAAGGTATTGATATATTATATATGGTTAGGTTTGTGATATCAATCGGAGACCAAGTCAAAATTACATATCTTCAAGACGAAAGTGAGTATATAGTCCCACTTTTAAACTCTAAGTATTTCGGGATGAGAATACATGTATTTTATGTTTTACGTTATGGACACAAGTAACTGAAAAATATATTCTACGTTGAGTTGTACCACTGGCATACTTCCCTGTAGCTTGGTAACTATTATTTACAGCGGCATTGTAAACGCGAATCCTGTTGATAGATCTATCGGGCCTGACAACCCCAACCGGACTGGACGACCAGTATTCAACGGTTGCACAGTACTTCGTTTCGTAACTACACTTGGTACGCTGTAGTAAGATTTCATAATAAAGGGATAATGCGACGTGATTAAATGTTAAGTATGGTTACCAAGTGCTCAACCACTTAGAATATTTTTATTAAAATGTTTATATATGAAATCTTGTGGTCTATATATATATTGCTGCCGGCATTAAACCTATATCTCACCAACTTTATGTTGACGTTTTAAACATGTCTATTCTCAGGTGATAATTAGAAGCTTCCGCTGCAACATGTTGAATTTAAACAAGATCTTGAGTATGCATATTTGTGTCAAAAATAAAACTGCATATCGGAGGATTTGTAATGTAAAATATGCTAGAAATCGTATTGTTATCATCACATGTAAAGTTTGTAAGTCTAAGATTATCGCTAAACGATAATCATCTTTTTATTGTCTAAAGCTTGTATTAAAATAAGAGTTATGGTTTGTAATGTAAAATAAATGCAGTTGTTCTTTTAAAAATGTCGCATATAGAGGTCAATACCTCGCAATGAAATCATACGTTATCTAACTCGTTCTTATGGTTAAGGACGGGTTATGACACCATGTTTGTATGATATTGTGTAAAAACTGCATTCAAGAAACTGATTTCGATGTAACATATTTGTATTGTAAACCATTATGTAATGGTCGTGTGTAAACAGGATATTTTAGATTATCATTATTTGATAATCTACGTAAAGCTTTTTAAACCTTTATTTATGAAATAAAGGTTATGGTTTGTTTTAAAAATGAATGCAGTCTTTGAAAAACGTCTCATATAGAGGTCAAAACCTCGCAACGAAATCAATTAATATGGAACGTTTTTAATCAATAAGAACGGGACATTTCAGTTTGCTACTGTTGCTGCCATCAAACTTATTCATCCCCCGCTCACCGGCTCGAACATGCTTCTGTGCAACTTCCAACGCCTGATGTAGAGTTTTTGGCAAGTCGTACCTTAACGCATGAACAAGTGCACTAAACCGCCGCTGATCCAGACAAAAAATAAAACCAGATAGTAGCTGAGATTCTGGACAATCAGGTATCTTCTGTGCTTCAAGTGTGTATCGCTTCATGAAATTACTCAAGGATTCATTGTGATGCATTGTGATCTCATGCGCATCAAGATACGTCAAAGTACAGCTTCGAAGGTTTTGATACTGCATAAAAAACTTTGCATGAAGGTCCAAATAACTAGTGATGCTTCCTGGCGGCAAGCTAGCAAACCATTCCCTTGCCATTTTCTGCAGCACCATTGGAAACATATGACAAGCTACCTCGTCATCCCAATGCTGCAACCTCATAGCGCCTTCAAACATGGTGAGGAAATCCTCAGGATCTGTTGTGCCATCATAAACTCCAATTGCTGGTATGCCAAGGTTCCTAGGCAACGAATAATTAGCAATTCGATCAATGAAACACTGAGTGGATTCTACCATAGCTGGTGGCTTTGTAGCTTGCTCTCCAGTAATAAGGGCGAAGAAATTATCTACAGCCACATCACGGACGGCGGGCTGCGCTAAGCGTTGCTTATATTTTGCCGGAGCTGTCTGCTTAAGAATGTCATTCAAAAGCAACACTGCCTGCTTCTCTGACATGAACTCATCTTTGTCAGTTTGATCATCAGAGTCATTATTATCATAGCTGTCACACC
Organism: Rutidosis leptorrhynchoides; assembly: GCF_046630445.1. Classification (NCBI taxonomy): domain Eukaryota; kingdom Viridiplantae; phylum Streptophyta; class Magnoliopsida; order Asterales; family Asteraceae; genus Rutidosis; species Rutidosis leptorrhynchoides. The sequence goes on along the minus strand of NC_092342.1, from coordinate 178,790,735 downwards.
CCCAGTTAGGGCCTGGGTGAAATGTGACTTAATATCAAATCAACCAACATATTATAATATACGAGAACAATACTAAATGATAAAACAAACTTTATTGAGCACGCAGCGGAAAATGAAACGTAGTTACAATGATAGGAATAACAATAATGGAAATGTTCACATGCAGAAGTAATAAATACGATATCTCTTGATCCTATGTCCAAGTAGCATCACATAAGCAGTAAGTATAAGAGCTTGAATCAAACAGCACCTGAGACAAAACATGCTAAAGTGTCAACCAAAAGGTTGAGTGAAGTTCATAGGTTTAACAAATAAGTTTGACCATTTGTTTTAGACCACAAGATTTAATTTGTAAGGTTAATCTCCCGCAGGATCAAAAAGTTATGCCAGCGCGTGATATTTAGACTAAACGTTCAAGTTTGCCCCATGACAAGTTAGTTCTACTTGTCGGTTTAATTTCATTATCAAGCAATACAAAGATTACATCAAATGTATCGGGGACGTTACTCCCGATAGGCCTACCCCCAATAACTAAGCATGCCGCAGCACCTAAAAATATCACTGTAGGGACTTAGTCGGACATAGCCGGGTATAGCATAGTTTTAGTTGGTACTTGTGTCTAAATTGTAAATAGTAAAAGCAGCATGTGTCTCACCCCAATAAGTATAAAAAGTAAATTGAGCTCAAGTAAAGTGGGGCTATAAAAATCACCTTAGTAATTCGATGAAGTAAGGTAGTCCTTAAAGAGAATGTATGGATGATCGAAGCACAAGATAAGTCAACCTAAGAATAAGTTGAGAATAGTTTAGATGTTTTGCCCGTATGAAGATAAGTTTAAGTATTTTCGTGTGTAGTAAGTTTAAAGATTGTTTATCGTTTTGGAAAGGCTTTTGCATATTAGACAAGCTTCCAATCTACCCACTTTCAATTTAAAATGGACTTTTCAGGTCATTAGGTTTCTGAGCACTAGGATCCGTTAAATTGGTCAATCCAGACCCTCCACCTAAGACTTTCGAGCTTCCATCCACATCGAGAAAGTTTAAGATCTATACAAGTCTAATATACCGATCCAATATGTTTTTAGGTGTGTATAGGAATACAACACTTTAGTTATTTTACTTATAAGTGTTTCAATATATATAAATATTATATATATGTAAGGATACATATATATATTTATTTTAAATTTTGTTTTAGATCAATAATAGCATCAATTAATTATCTAATAATATTAACAAGTGTAATATTGATTTAATATTAGTAGGTAATATGTATAAAACATAATAAAATTTTTATACACATTAATATTAAGTTTTGTGTATTAAATAACACTTTTTATTATTGTTTTAATAGCTAAAATGTAAATAAATAGGTAAACAAATTAAACATCACATTTTATATTTTTCTTATGTTCTACTGATCAAAATAAGCTTAAAAAAAATTTATAGATTTTTGTTATGGTGTTTAAGTATTTATTTTCCATTTTCCTTTCGGTTTGTAATAATACAAAGTTTATAAAGAATTAATTATTAAATGAACCAAATTAATTCAACCAATATTTTTTCTATGCTTATAATGTTACAACAAAGTCAGAAAAATTATTTATACATTTATATAAATAGTTTAACTATTTAATCATACTATTGTGTAGTTTTTAGTTTTAATAAAAAAAATTAAATAGAAATACATAACCATTAATTCTACAAATATTTTTATAACTTTATTAATAGTTATTAAGTAGTTTTTAATAGTTATCATGGTTAAAAACCTACTGTAACATGTAATTTCATTTTATTATAAAAAACAGTTTAATCGGGTACTGTAGCGTTTTCAGAAGAAAATTCAAATTAAATATTAAACATGCGAATTTAATTATAAAAAAAATTTATAATTACCCTTACATATGATATAGCAAGCGACTAAAATAAAATTTTACAAAAAAATTCGTTTACTATTTAATAAAAATCATTTATGTATTTCGGTTTATAAAAAAAATCAGTTTTTGATTTTTAATAAATACTATTCCGACTTTATATTTCATGAAACTAATTTTTATAGACATTAGGATACTTAACACTAATTATCATGTATTTACATTTTTTATTAAAATTAATTTCGTATTTAATTAGTTTTTAACATAAAAACTAGCATAAAACTATATAAAAACTTAATAAAAACTATATAAATTAATTAGGGGACTTACAAAAAAATAGTTGCTGAGACTTGGGAGAGTTTCTTTCAAGTTGAGAGTGTGTTTTGAGGTGTGAGTTGAAATGAAACAAATGGGTGCTATTTATAGTGAAAAATAAAGTTGATAAAATGAGTTTTATAATTTTTTTTTTAGTCAACAATAAGTGGTACTAATTTATACCTTATTTTTAGTCAACATAAGGATGTAATGGTTTAAGATTCTTTAGTCTCATTATTATTACTATTATTATTTTTACATTTACTACATTGATAAGTATTATTTTCTTTTTACTAATTCATGACTTGTATATATTTAGTTCCCAATTGTTTTATTATTTATATAAATGTCACTTTTTATTTATTACTTACAGGTTATTAGTTATAATATTACATAAATGCATAAATTTTAATTAGTAGCGAGTGTCGACTAACAGTTTATTATTTTCATCTTTTATTAACTTGTCAATTATTGCACAAAGTTAATTAATATGTTTTCTAACTCTTAACACTTAACAATTGTTGATTAAAGTTTGATCATTAAGTTTTAATTATATTGTTTGGGCATTTAATATTGAAAAAATATAGAATGGAAAAATGAGGGTCGTTATAGTACCTCCCCGTTATTGAAAACTTCGTCCCGAAGTTTTTAGGTAGTTTTCTCGTTTGCATCAGCAGTTGAGAAGAGATGGGGATATTTCCGTTTCATATGGTCTTTGCGTTCCCAGGTATATTCGGGGCCTCTACGCGAATTCCACCGGACTTTAACGATAGGTATATTGCTTTTACGCGTTTGTTTGACCTCTCCTTCCATGATTTCTATAGGTTCTTCAACGAAGTGCATTTGCTCATCAATGCGGACATCATCCAGAGGAATAACGAGTGTGTCATCGGCAAGACACCGTTTAAGATTTGAGACATGAAACACATCATGTACTTGACTAAGTTCGGTTGGCAGTTCTAATCGGTATGCCACGGGACCGACTCTTTCAGTGATTGTGAATGGTCCAACATATCGTGGACTGAGTTTACTTCGCTTACCGAAGCCGACAACACCTTTCCAAGGGGATACTTTCAACATGACTTTATCTCCAACTTGGTATTCGATGTCTTTTCGTTTCTTATTGGCATAGCTTTTCTGTCGGCTACGGGCAGTTTCTAAACGTTGCTTGATTTGAACGATCTTTTCGGTAGTTTCGTGAATAATTTCAGGACCAGTTAAATGTCTGTCCTCAAGTTCATCCCAACACAAAGGGGATCTACACTTCCGTCCATATAAAGCTTCAAAAGGTGCAGCCTTAATGCTGGAGTGATAACTGTTATTATAAGAAAATTCAACCAAAGGTAGATGTCTATCCCATCCTTTGCCGAAATCGATTGCACAAGCACGTAGCATATCCTCCATAGTTTGAATGGTTCGTTCACTTTGACCATCGGTTTGCGGATGATAAGCTGTACTCATGTCGAGTTGAGTTCCAAGAGCAGATTGTAAAGTTTTCCAAAATCTAGAAACAAATCGACTATCGCGATCCGAAATGATCGAGATAGGAACACCATGACGTGAGACGATTTCTTTAATATAAAGCTGTGCTAATCTCTCCATCTTGTCGGTTTCCTTGATCGGTATGAAATGTGCAGATTTAGTAAGACGATCAACTACGACCCAAATAGTATCGTTACCGTTCGAAGTCTTAGGTAACTTAGTAACGAAGTCCATAGTGATACCTTCCCACTTCCACTGCGGAATGTCGGGTTGTGTCAACAGACCAGAAGGCTTTTGATGTTCGGCCTTGACTTTCAAACAAGTGAGACACTTACTAACATAAGTAGCAATATCGGCTTTCATGTTAGGCCACCAGTAGAATTCCTTCACATCGTGATACATCTTACTGGAACCGGGATGGATAGAATATCTAGTCTTATGTGCTTCATCCAAGACTAGTTCGCGAAGATTACCAAAACGAGGAACCCAGATTCTATTGCCAAAGTACCGTGTACCATTAGCTTTCACTTGAAGTTGGTTCTCAAAACCAATAGGTCCTTCACCTTCGATAAGTGTCGGTCTAATAGCTTCCAATTGAGCTTCACAGATTCGTGAAATAAGATTCGATTTGATTTTTAGGTTTAAAGCACGAACACGTTTAATATCGTCTTTTCGACTAAGGGCATCGGCAACTACATTCGCCTTGCCAGGATGATATTTCAGCTCACAATAATAATCGTTCAATGTCTCGATCCATCGACTTTGCCTCATATTCAGCTGTTTTTGATCAAAGATGTGTCGAAGACTTTTATGGTCAGTGTACACCGTAAAGTGATTACCATAGAGATAATGTCTCCATATCTTTAATGCAAATACCACGGCACCTAACTCTAGGTCATGTGTGGTATAGTTTACTTCATGTTTCTTCAACTGTCTAGATGCATAGGCGATAACCTTCTCTCGTTGCATTAAAACACAACCAAAGCCATGCTTTGAGGCATCGCAGTAAACAACAAAGTCGTCGGTACCTTCAGGTAAAGAAAGAATCGGGGCTGTGGTCAACTTCTCCTTCAGAATCTTGAAAGCAGATTCCTGTTCTTCGGACCACTCAAATTTCTTCCCTTTTTGAGTCAGCTTTGTAAGAGGTTTGGCAATGAGAGAAAAATCTTTTATAAACCTTCGATAGTAACCGGCAAGTCCCAAAAATTGACGAATATGCTTTGCAGTCTTTGGTATCTCCCAGTTTTGAATAGCAGTAATCTTAGCTGGATCGACATGTATTCCGTTTCTATCAACAACATGTCCGAGAAATTGTACGGTTTTGAGCCAAAACTCGCACTTAGAAAATTTAGCATAAAGTTGTTCCTTTCGTAAGAGTTCAAGAATCATGCGCAAATGTTGCTCATGCTCTTTCTCATTCTTCGAATAGATCAAGATGTCGTCAATGAATACGATGACAAATTTGTCAAGATACGGTTTACAAACACGATTCATGAGGTCCATGAACACGGCAGGAGCATTAGTTAAACCAAAAGGCATGACACAGAATTCATAGTGCCCATAACGAGTGCGAAAAGCAGTCTTAGGAATATCGGATTCCTTGACCTTGAGTTGGTGATAACCGGATCTTAAATCAATCTTTGAATAAATACTTGACCCTTGAAGTTGGTCAAATAGATCATCAATACGTGGCAACGGATAACGGTTCTTGATAGTAAGCTTGTTAAGTTCGCGGTAATCAATGCACATCCTTAATGTACCATCCTTCTTTTTAACAAACAGAATAGGAGCTCCCCAAGGGGACGAGCTTGGACGAATGAAACCTTTATCCAATAGTTCTTGGAGTTGGTTGGATAATTCCTTCATTTCGGAAGGTGCTAAACGGTATGGTGCTTTAGCAACAGGAGCAGCACCAGGAGTTAAATCAATTTGGAATTCAACTTGTCGAGGAGGTGGAATACCCGGAAGATCTTCGGGAAACACATCGGGAAAGTCTTTAACTACTGGTACATCTTCAATTCGCTTCTCTTTCGATTCAATCAGATTAACGTGGGCTAGAATAGCTGGATAACCTTTCATAAGGTATTTGCGGGTTTTAATACAGGAGATAATATTGAGATTGGAACCACTCTTTTCACCTTGGATAATAAGAGTCTCTCCATTTCCTAATGGAACATGAACGGTTTTATCGTAACACATGATCGCAGCTCTTAATGGACGTAACCAATCCATTCCAACTACGACATCGAAACTTCCTAGCTCGACCGGCAAAAGGTCTATCTTAAATTCTTTGCTGGCTAAGATTAGGTTGCAGTTTTTATAAATTTTATCAACTTTCATGATCTTTCCATTGGCTACTTCTACTAATCGTTTAGTTTCTAAGGGTTGAGGCTTTTCAGTAAATAGGGTACAAAATTCATTAGATACGTAACTTCGGTCGGCACCAGTATCGAATAAAATAGTTGCGTAGCAATTATTGACGAGATACGTACCCGTGATGACCTCATCTTCATCTCGGGCTTCAGCAGCAGTAATAACAAATGCACGACCCTTTGCAGCAGTAGTATTGGCTCCAGTAGCAGGATTATCTCTCTTCTTAGGGCAATTTGGACTAATGTGTCCCTTTTCCCCACAAGTATAACAAGTAGGAGGAGCTTTGGCAGGAACAATAGATTTATTCTTTGGAGGAGTCCTACACGTCTTAGCTACGTGTCCCACTTTCTTACACAACGAACAAGTGGCAGTGCACTGCCCCGGGTGATGCCTTTCACAACGAACACAAAAAGGATAAGTGCCCTTATAATTCGTCCTTGTACTATCCATAAGCTTTTTACTAACATTCTGAGTTGAACCTTGAGACGGCTCAAACTTCCTCTTACCATCATTACCCTTGGTTTCAACTTGCTTATTGGCCGACGCCCTTCTTCTCTTGGCCAACATGAGATTTTGTGCCATGAGAATCACAGCATCCAAAGTAACCTTCTCAGCAGCAATAACATTCCCTTGAACATCCTCGGGAAGACCTTCAATATACCGCTCAATTCTTCTAGCTTCAGTAGGAAACATTTCAGGACATAGAGTAGAAAGCTCCAGATAACGATTGGTATAATTCTCAATGTCAGTACCCTTGACCCTGAGTTCCCAGAACTCAGCTTCAAGCTTCTGAACTTGACTCCTTGGGCAGAATTTGTTGACCATCATACTTTTGAGTTCGTCCCATGGAATTGCATTAGCATTATCAATTCCTACGGACTTGGCATAAGCAGTCCACCAAGTTAAAGCATTACCACCCAACGAGCTAGTGGCATACTTTACTCGATCATCATCACCACAGTTGCAAATACGGAAAATAGATTCCATCTTTTCGAACCAATGAACTAGTTCGACAGCTTCTTCGTTTCCCTTAAAAGCGGGAGGGTGACAGTTTGTAAAGTCCTTGTAGGAACAAGGTTTTGGTTGAGTATTAGCATGATTAGCTTGGGCGTTGCCTTGGGCAGCAGCGAGTAACTGTTGGAATTGCTCAGTAGTTAACACAACGTTGTTAACGGTAGGTGCAGCTGAACGAACCATGATGTCACTACATAAAAGTGAACATATGTTTGATAAGTTTAACAAGTTATAAGTTTGAGTAATCACAAGTATGAATAAACTAAAGTATTGATATCGCATGATATTAATAAAACACTTTATATTATTAGAACGAGGCATTAAATAAGCCTTTATTACACGATTCGGAAATAGAAATTGTTTAAGGCACAGCCTTTACATAGATGGAAAATAGGAAAAATAACTAGGAAATATTAAGATTGAAGTAGTCTTCATATTTCGTCTCCAACCTTCTTCATAAACTCCTCAACTTTCTCATTTTTCGTCTTTTGTTTCTCATAGAGATACTCGAAGTTGTCATAAAGGTTGGTAACACGACTGTTTACGGCATTAGTGTTGTACTCTCTTATGGCAAGTTGTTCGTCGACTCGACCTTTCTCCATTTTCATTCGGACATCAACATCCTCCTTGAGGTAAGCAAGTGATTGCTTTCCCCAGCGAGTGTTGCGTTCTTCCTCGCACTTTAGCATCAGCAACTCCTTTCTTAGCTCGACGTTTTCTTTCATAAGTTTCTTCATTCGACGATCCACTCTTTCCATGTGGCGAAGTAGACCTCCAATGTTTCTCTCGGTATCGTTTCGTAATCTCATGATTTCATACTTAGGACCATCATAAAAAGGAGATCGGGCTCTCTTCCTTGATGGACCAACTTCTTCATGCCGTTTTCCCTTATCTTGGGTTCTCAGAGTTGGGTAGTATTGAGGAGACCCATGTGAATCTAAAATAGTATTCGGGCTATAATTCAGCGGTGGTGAAGCAGGACTATAAAGAGGACTTCGAACTGGTCTCGAAGTTGAAGAGTGTCCAACACCTACTTCGGTGGTAGGGTTGTGAGTTGCTTTGTTGGGCTTGTTAACGCTTGAGCTTGACATCCTATCATTAGGAAAGAGACCTTGATTAGAATCTTTGAGTCAAGTTTATTAAAGCATAATTGTTAAGATTATACGACAATCCTAAGTGCTTTAAGTCTAAGGCAGGAAAGGTTATAGTTTCCTAGATTGCTAAGGCACCCTAGCTAACAAGTAAGGCACACATAAAAATGCAATCCTGGTTCTCTATAACAGCCTGGTTTGCTCTGATACCAATCTGTCACACCCCCAGTTAGGGCCTGGGTGAAATGTGACTTAATATCAAATCAACCAACATATTATAATATACGAGAACAATACTAAATGATAAAACAAACTTTATTGAGCACGCAGCGGAAAATGAAACGTAGTTACAATGATAGGAATAACAATAATGGAAATGTTCACATGCAGAAGTAATAAATGCAATATCTCTTGATCCTATGTCCAAGTAGCATCACATAAGCAGTAAGTATAAGAGCTTGAATCAAACAGCACCTGAGACAAAACATGCTAAAGTGTCAACCAAAAGGTTGAGTGAAGTTCATAGGTTTAACAAATAAGTTTGACCATTTGTTTTAGACCACAAGATTTAATTTGTAAGGTTAATCTCCCGCAGGATCAAAAAGTTATGCCAGTGCGTGATATTTAGACTAAACGTTCAAGTTTGCCCCATGACAAGTTAGTTCTACTTGTCGGTTTAATTTCATTATCAAGCAATACAAAGATTACATCAAATGTATCGGGGACGTTACTCCCGATAGGCCTACCCCCAATAACTAAGCATGCCGCAGCACCTAAAAATATCACTGTAGGGACTTAGTCGGACATAGCCGGGTATAGCATAGTTTTAGTTGGTACTTGTGTCTAAATTGTAAATAGTAAAAGCAGCATGTGTCTCACCCCAATAAGTATAAAAAGTAAATTGAGCTCAAGTAAAGTGGGGCTATAAAAATCACCTTAGTAATTCGATGAAGTAAGGTAGTCCTTAAAGAGAATGTATGGATGATCGAAGCACAAGATAAGTCAACCTAAGAATAAGTTGAGAATAGTTTAGATGTTTTGCCCGTATGAAGATAAGTTTAAGTATTTTCGTGTGTAGTAAGTTTAAAGATTGTTTATCGTTTTGGAAAGGCTTTTGCATATTAGACAAGCTTCCAATCTACCCACTTTCAATTTAAAATGGACTTTTCAGGTCATTAGGTTTCTGAGCACTAGGATCCGTTAAATTGGTCAATCCAGACCCTCCACCTAAGACTTTCGAGCTTCCATCCACATCGAGAAAGTTTAAGATCTATACAAGTCTAATATACCGATCCAATATGTTTTTAGGTGTGTATAGGAATACAACACTTTAGTTATTTTACTTATAAGTGTTTCAATATATATAAATATTATATATATGTAAGGATACATATATATATTTATTTTAAATTTTGTTTTAGATCAATAATAGCATCAATTAATTATCTAATAATATTAACAAGTGTAATATTGATTTAATATTAGTAGGTAATATGTATAAAACATAATAAAATTTTTATACACATTAATATTAAGTTTTGTGTATTAAATAACACTTTTTATTATTGTTTTAATAGCTAAAATGTAAATAAATAGGTAAACAAATTAAACATCACATTTTATATTTTTCTTATGTTCTAATGATCAAAATAAGCTTAAAAAAAATTTATAGATTTTTGTTATGGTGTTTAAGTATTTATTTTCCATTTTCCTTTCGGTTTGTAATAATACAAAGTTTATAAAGAATTAATTATTAAATGAACCAAATTAATTCAACCAATATTTTTTCTATGCTTATAATGTTACAACAAAGTCAGAAAAATTATTTATACATTTATATAAATAGTTTAACTATTTAATCATACTATTGTGTAGTTTTTAGTTTTAATAAAAAAAATTAAATAGAAATACATAACCATTAATTCTACAAATATTTTTATAACTTTATTAATAGTTATTAAGTAGTTTTTAATAGTTATCATGGTTAAAAACCTGCTGTAACATGTAATTTCATTTTATTATAAAAAACAGTTTAATCGGGTACTGTAGCGTTTTCAGAAGAAAATTCAAATTAAATATTAAACATGCGAATTTAATTATAAAAAAAATTTATAATTACCCTTACATATGATATAGCAAGCGACTAAAATAAAATTTTACAAAAAAATTCGTTTACTATTTAATAAAAATCATTTATGTATTTCGGTTTATAAAAAAAATCAGTTTTTGATTTTTAATAAATACTATTCCGACTTTATAATTCATGAAACTAATTTTTATAGACATTAGGATACTTAACACTAATTATCATGTATTTACATTTTTTATTAAAATTAATTTCGTATTTAATTAGTTTTTAACATAAAAACTAGCATAAAACTATATAAAAACTTAATAAAAACTATATAAATTAATTAGGGGACTTACAAAAAAATAGTTGCTGAGACTTGGGAGAGTTTCTTTCAAGTTGAGAGTGTGTTTTGAGGTGTGAGTTGAAATGAAACAAATGGGTGCTATTTATAGTGAAAAATAAAGTTGATAAAATGAGTTTTATAATTTTTTTTTAGTCAACAATAAGTGGTACTAGTTTATACCTTATTTTTAGTCAACATAAGGATGTAATGGTTTAAGATTCTTTAGTCTCATTATTATTACTATTATTATTTTTACATTTACTACATTGATAAGTATTATTTTCTTTTTACTAATTCATGACTTGTATATATTTAGTTCCCAATTGTTTTATTATTTATATAAATGTCACTTTTTATTTATTACTTACAGGTTATTAGTTATAATATTACATAAATGCATAAATTTTAATTAGTAGCGAGTGTCGACTAACAGTTTATTATTTTCATCTTTTATTAACTTGTCAATTATTGCACAAAGTTAATTAATATGTTTTCTAACTCTTAACACTTAACAATTGTTGATTAAAGTTTGATCATTAAGTTTTAATTATATTGTTTGGGCATTTAATATTGAAAAAATATAGAATGGAAAAATGAGGGTCGTTATAATAGCTCAGGTCATTATCATCCTCAGAATCATCAATAAGACTACCCAGCTTGTCAAGTAGCCTGGATAACCTGTATTTTGATATAGATTGCCTTTTCATGATTTGCTTGTCTTTGCCGTCCGCCATTCTCCGAAAAGGTATAAATGACGGACATCATCGTGGTTGCATCAATGGTCGTCGCTCTGGATTAGTAACAAAATTTGGAAGTCTTTTCGCACTTTTGGTTGTCGTTTGTTCGATTACTGGCCTTTTCTCCGAATTAGTTGCCAAATGTTTAAGCCTTTCCGCTGTTTCAGCAACTGTTTCTTCAATCGTACCATCTAGTGGTGGAACAGGTACATCTTCAGCAGTGATCATGTCGTCAGTTGATGGATTGTTGACTGCTTCAAGTACAAATGGAGCTTCAGTTGCTTTTGTTCCTTTTCCGTTTCGTGTGTTCTTTGCATTAGTGGATGGCGCCATTGTTAACACCTATTTTCTTATGAGGTAAGGCTTAGTGCATCAACAAGATACTAGAAGTAATCTAGCTTTAGGTGGGCGGAGTGTTGCCGATTGATTTTTACCCTTGGGAAATAATCCCTGCAGACCCGGTTCACAAGTGTAGAAACTTGTGGGGTGGCTTAATCAATCTGTCGTCCGTAGAGTGTAAAAGTGCTAGCCGGATGACTTCTAGTGAGAGAAAGTAGAGAGAGGGAGAAGTGAAGTCTCAGCTCTCAAAGTTGCCAGAATGTCTGAACTGTGTAAAATGATGACCCAAGGGGTCTATTTATAGTGTTAGATCTACGAGATTGCTCGGGGACACGTGTCAGATGATGATACGTTCTGTTACTTGTGATCCGAAATTTACGCTGAAGGTGGCGTTCTCCGGCCAGGGCTTACGTGCTAGGCGGCCTTCAGGGCTTACACATGACGGAGCAGCCTGTACAACGAAGAACGCTGGACGGATAACTCCACAAAACTGTTGTTTCCAGCCTTCCTGACGCTACTTTTATGCAACCATTATGCCTTTTATGCGTGTATACGATAGGATACACCATTAGCAGGGTACTAATCTACATCCTATAATCTATTTCTTATCGAAAATCCTTCATCTGATCATACGAGATGAATCCCTCAACCAGTTCGAATTCCTCGGATTCCGACAGCTATTCCGATATGGAGTTTCACCTAAGCTCCGAAAGCAGTATCACCAGAATGAATCAACCAATCATCCATCCCCAATTCATCTGATGGGTTCGTAGTCGACTTAATCAATGGAGACGCACAGAAGGCGATCCCTTCAACTAATCGAATTCACCTCTTGATGAAGAACCCGAAGCACTTACTGGCGAACCTGTTCGTAACACCATTTTCACCCTCATTTCCCGAATATCTCGCCATGACTATATCATAACTCAGATTCTAAACCTTATTCATTCGCCTGTTCTTACAGACAATCATCCCGGAGTAATAAGTCAATGAACTACGCGCCCGAGTTGTAGCCTTGAAAAATATGGTGCAAAACGTACCAGCTTCAGCAACATCAACGGTGAAATGTCCCGTTCTTATTGATTAAAAACGTTCCATATTAATTGATTTCGTTGCGAGGTTTTGACCTCTATATGAGACGTTTTTCAAAGACTGCATTCATTTTAAAACAAACCATAACCTTTATTTCATCAATAAAGGTTTAAAAGTTTTACGTAGATTATCAAATAATGATAATCTAAAATATCCTGTTTACACACGACCATTACATAATGGTTTACAATACAAATATGTTACAACAAAATAAGTTTCTTGAATGCAGTTTTTACACAATATCATACAAGCATGGACTCCAAATCTCGTCCTTATTTAAGTATGCGACAGCGGAAGCTCTTAATAATCACCTGAGAATAAACATGCTTTAAAACGTCAACAAAAATATTGGTGAGTTATAGGTTTAACCTATATATATCAAATCATAATAATAGACCACAAGATTTCATATTTCAATACATATCCCATACATAGAGATAAAAATCATTCATATGGTGAACACCTGGTAACCGACATTAACAAGATGCATATATAAGAATATCCCCATCATTCCGGGACACCCTTCGGATATGATATAAATTTCGAAGTACTAAAGCATCCGGTACTTTGGATGGGGTTTGTTAAGCCCAATAGATCTATCTTTAGGATTCGCGTCAATTAGGGTGTCTGTTCCCTAATTCTTAGATTACCAGACTTAATAAAAAGGGGCATATTCGATTTCGATAATTCAACCATAGAATGTAGTTTCACGTACTTGTGTCTATTTTGTAAATCATTTATAAAACCTGCATGTATTCTCATCCCAAAAATATTAGATTTTAAAAGTGGGACTATAACTCACTTTCACATATTTTTACTTCGTCGAGAAGTAAGACTTGGCCACTGTTGATTCACGAACCTATAACAATATATACATATATATTAAAGTATGTTCAAAATATATTTACAACACTTTTAATATATTTTGATGTTTTAAGTTTATTAAGTCAGCTGTCCTCGTTAGTAACCTACAACTAGTTGTCCACAGTTAGATGTACAGAAATAAATCAATAAATATTATCTTGAATCAATCCACGACCCAGTGTATACGTATCTCAGTATTGATCACAACTCAAACTATATATATTTTGGAATCAACCTCAACCCTGTATAGCTAACTCCAACATTCACATATAGAGTGTCTATGGTTGTTCCGAAATATATATATAGATGTGTCGACATGATAGGTCGAAACATTGTATACGTGTCTATGGTATCTCAAGATTACATAATATACAATACAAGTTGATTAAGTTATGGTTGGAATAGATTTGTTACCAATTTTCACGTAGCTAAAATGAGAAAAATTATCCAATCTTGTTTTACCCATAACTTCTTCATTTTAAATCCGTTTTGAATGAATAAAATTGCTATGGTTTCATATTGAACTGTATTTTATGAATCTAAACAGAAAAAGTATAGGTTTATAGTCGAAAAAATAAGTTACAAATCGTTTTTGTAAAGGTAGTCATTTCAGTCGAAAGAACGACGTCTAGATGACCATTTTAGAAAACATACTTCCACTTTGAGTTTAACCATAATTTTTGGATATAGTTTCATGTTCATAATAAAAATCATTTTCTCAGAATAACAACTTTTAAATCAAAGTTTATCATAGTTTTTAATTAACTAACCCAAAACAGCCCGCGGTGTTACTACGACGGCGTAAATCCGGTTTTACGGTGTTTTTCGTGTTTCCAGGTTTTAAATCATTAAGTTAGCATATCATATAGATATAGAACATGTGTTTAGTTGATTTTAAAAGTCAAGTTAGAAGGATTAATTTTTGTTTGCGAACAAGTTTAGAATTAACTAAACTATGTTCTAGTGATTACAAGTTTAAACCTTCGAATAAGATAGTTTTATATATATGAATCGAATGATGTTATGAACATCATTACTACCTCAAGTTTAGTAGGTAAACCTACTGGAAGTGACAAGAAATGATCTAGCTTCAAAGGGTCTTGGATGGCTTGAAAGTTCTTGAAGTAGGATCATGACACAAAAACAAGTTCAAGTAAGATTTTTGCTCGAATTAAGATAGTTTATAGTTATAGAAATTGAATCAAAGTTTGAATATGAATATTACCTTGAATAAGAAAGATAACCTACTGTATATAACAAAGGTTTCTTGATCTTAGATGATTACTTGGAATGGATTAGAAAGCTTGGAAGTAAATTAGTAAACTTGAAGGGATTTTTGAAGTATTCTTGAAGTGTTCTTCCTATGATGATTATAGCTTGATTCTTGAAGTGATTTTTGATGAAGATGATGATTAACTACTGGAAAAATACGTTCATAATAGTGTGGGTGTGTTGAGAGAGAATTAGAAAGAGATTTGGAAGTGAAATGGAGTGAATGATGAGTGTTAATTGGTGAGTGGGGTTAAAAGGAGTTCTAGTTAGTTGACTAGCTCATGGTAGAAGTTAAAATTGATTAGTCATACATGACATAATCAAGAGTGGAATCCCATGCTAGTTCCTATTGGTATATACCCATAGTAAGTACGTTTTGAAGCTGTGTATAATACGGGTAAGAATACGACTAGAATTCTTGATGAAAGAAAAGAATGGGAAAGTAACTGTAACCATTTTCGTTAAGTGTGAGTGTTTTGATATATGTCTTGAAGTCTTCCAAAAGTATTTTAATACATCTAAATACACTACATGTATATACATTTTAACGGAGTCGTTAAGTCATCGTTAGTCGTTACATGTAAGTGTTGTTTTGAAACCTTTAAGTTAACGATCTCAATTAATGTTGTTAACCCATTGTTTATTATATCTAATGAGATGTTAAATTATTATATTATCATAATATTATGATATATTAATATATCTTAATATGATATATATACATTTAAATGTCGTTACAACGATAATCGTTACATATATGTCTCGTTTCGAAATCCTTAAGTTAGTAGTCTTGTTTATATGTATATAACTCATTGTTAATATACTTATGGAGATACTTACTTATCATAATCTCATCTTAACCATATGTATATCCATATATATATCGTCAAGTCGTTTTTACAAGTTTTAACGTTCGTGAATCGCCGGTCAACTTGGGTGGTCAATTGTCTATATGAAACATATTTCAATTAATCAAGTCTTAACAAGTTTGATTGCTTAACATGTTGGAAACATTTAATCATGTAAATATCAATCTCAATTAATATATATAAACATGGAAAAGTTCGGGTCACTACAGTACCTACCCGTTAAATAAATTTCGTCCCGAAATTTTAAGCTGTTGAAGGTGTTGACGAATCTTCTGGAAATAGATGCGGGTATTTCTTCTTCATCTGATCTTCACGCTCCCATGTGAACTCGGGTCCTCTACGAGCATTCCATCGAACCTTAACAATTGGTATCTTGTTTTGCTTAAGTCTTTTAACCTCACGATCCATTATTTCGACGGGTTCTTCGATGAATTGGAGTTTTTCATTGATTTGGATTTCATCTAACGGAATAGTGAGATCTTCTTTAGCAAAACATTTCTTCAAATTCGAGACGTGGAAAGTGTTATGTACAGCCGCGAGTTGTTGAGGTAACTCAAGTCGGTAAGCTACTGGTCCGACACGATCAATAATCTTGAATGGTCCAATATACCTTGGATTTAATTTCCCTCGTTTACCAAATCGAACAACGCCTTTCCAAGGTGCAACTTTAAGCATGACCATCTCTCCAATTTCAAATTCTATATCTTTTCTTTTAATGTCAGCGTAGCTCTTTTGTCGACTTTGGGCGGTTTTCAACCGTTGTTGAATTTGGATGATCTTCTCGGTAGTTTCTTGTATAATCTCCGGACCCGTAATCTGTCTATCCCCCACTTCACTCCAACAAATCGGAGACCTGCACTTTCTACCATAAAGTGCTTCAAACGGCGCCATCTCAATGCTTGAATGGTAGCTGTTGTTGTAGGAAAATTCTGCTAACGGTAGATGTCGATCCCAACTGTTTCCAAAATCAATAACACATGCTCGTAGCATGTCTTCAAGCGTTTGTATCGTCCTTTCGCTCTGCCCATCAGTTTGTGGATGATAGGCAGTACTCATGTCTAGACGAGTTCCTAATGCTTGCTGTAATGTCTGCCAGAATCTTGAAATAAATCTGCCATCCCTATCAGAGATAATAGAGATTGGTATTCCATGTCTGGAGACGACTTCCTTCAAATACAGTCGTGCTAACTTCTCCATCTTGTCATCTTCTCTTATTGGCAGGAAGTGTGCTGATTTGGTGAGACGATCAACTATTACCCAAATAGTATCAAAACCACTTGCAGTTCTTGGCAATTTAGTGATGAAATCCATGGTAATGTTTTCCCATTTCCATTCCGGGATTTCGGGTTGTTGAAGTAGACCTGATGGTTTCTGATGCTCAGCTTTGACCTTAGAACACGTCAAACATTCTCCTACGTATTTAGCAACATCGGCTTTCATACCAGGCCACCAAAAATGTTTCTTGAGATCCTTGTACATCTTCCCCGTTCCAGGATGTATTGAGTATCTGGTTTTATGAGCTTCTCTAAGTACCATTTCTCTCATATCTCCAAATTTTGGTACCCAAATCCTTTCAGCCCTATACCGGGTTCCGTCTTCCCGAATATTAAGATGCTTCTCCGATCCTTTGGGTATTTCATCCTTTAAATTTCCCTCTTTTAAAACTCCTTGTTGCGCCTCCTTTATTTGAGTAGTAAGGTTATTATGAATCATTATATTCATAGATTTTACTCGAATGGGTTCTCTGTCCTTCCTGATCAAGGCATCGGCTACCACATTTGCCTTCCCCGGGTGGTAACGAATCTCAAAGTCGTAATCATTCAATAATTCAATCCACCTACGCTGCCTCATATTCAGTTGTTTCTGATTAAATATGTGTTGAAGACTTTTGTGGTCGGTATATATAATACTTTTGACCCCATATAAGTAGTGCCTCCAAGTCTTTAATGCAAAAACAACCGCGCCTAATTCCAAATCATGCGTCGTATAATTTTGTTCGTGAATCTTCAATTGTCTAGACGCATAAGCAATCACCTTCGTTCGTTGCATTAATACACAACCGAGACCTTGCTTTGATGCATCACAATAAATCACAAAATCATCATTCCCTTCAGGCAATGACAATATAGGTGCCGTAGTTAGCTTTTTCTTCAATAACTGAAAAGCTTTCTCTTGTTCATCATTCCATTCAAATTTCTTCCCTTTATGCGTTAATGCAGTCAAGGGTTTTGCTATTCTGGAAAAGTCTTGGATGAACCTTCTGTAGTAACCAGCTAGTCCTAAAAACTGACGTATGTGTTTCGGAGTTTTCGGGGTTTCCCACTTTTCAACAGTTTCTATCTTTGCCGGATCCACCTTAATACCTTCTTTGTTCACTATGTGACCGAGGAATTGAACTTCTTCCAACCAAAATGCACACTTTGAAAACTTAGCGTACAATTCTTCCTTCCTCAATACTTCTAACACCTTTCTCAAATGTTCACCGTGTTCTTGGTCATTCTTTGAGTAAATAAGTATGTCATCAATGAAAACAATGACAAACTTGTCAAGGTATGGTCCACACACTCGGTTCATAAGGTCCATGAACACAGCTGGTGCATTAGTTAAACCAAACGGCATGACCATAAACTCGTAATGACCGTAACGTGTTCTGAAAGCAGTCTTTGGAATATCATCTTCTTTCACCCGCATTTGATGATACCCGGAACGTAAGTCAATCTTTGAATAAACAGACGAGCCTTGTAGTTGATCAAATAAGTCATCGATTCTCGGTAGTGGGTAGCGGTTCTTGATGGTAAGTTTGTTCAACTCTCGGTAGTCGATACACAACCTGAATGTACCATCTTTCTTCTTGACAAACAAAACAGGAGCTCCCCACGGTGATGTGCTTGGTCGAATGAAACCACGCTCTAAAAGTTCTTGTAATTGGCTTTGCAGTTCTTTCATCTCGCTGGGTGCGAGTCTGTAAGGAGCACGAGCTATTGGTGCAGCTCCTGGTACAAGATCTATTTGAAATTCAACGGATCGCTGTGGGGGTAATCCCGGTAATTCTTTCGGAAATACATCGGGAAATTCTTTTGCAATGGGAACATCATTGATGCTCTTTTCTTCAGTTTGTACTTTCTCGACGTGTGCTAGAACAGCATAGCAACCTTTTCTTATTAGTTTTTGTGCCTTCAAATTACTAATAAGATGTAGCTTCGTGTTGCCCTTTTCTCCGTACACCATTAAGGGTTTTCCTTTTTCTCGTATAATGCGAATTGCATTTTTGTAACAAACGATCTCTGCTTTCACTTCTTTCAACCAGTCCATACCGATTATCACATCAAAACTCCCTAACTCTACTGGTATCAAATCAATCTTAAATGTTTCGCTAACCAGTTTAATTTCTCGATTCCGACATATATTATCTGCTGAAATTAATTTACCATTTGCTAATTCGAGTAAAAATTTACTATCCAAAGGCGTCAATGGACAACTTAATTTAGCACAAAAATCTCTACTCATATAGCTTCTATCCGCTCCCGAATCAAATAAAACGTAAGCAGATTTATTGTCAATAAGAAACGTACCCGTAACAAGCTCCGGGTCTTCCTGTGCCTCTGCCGCATTAATATTGAAAACTCTTCCGCGGCCTTGTCCATTCGTGTTCTCCTGGTTCGGGCAATTTCTAATAATGTGGCCCGGTTTTCCACATTTATAACAAACTACATTGGCATAACTTGCTCCGACACTACTTGCTCCGCCATTACTTGTTCCGACACCATTTGTTCCTTTCATTCTGTTAACCCCTGGTCCGTAGACATCACACTTCGCCGCGCTATGACCATTTCTTTTACACTTGTTGCAAAATTTGGTGCAGAACCCCGAGTGATACTTTTCACACCTTTGGCATAGCTGCTTCTGATTGTTGTTGTTGTTGCGGTTATTATTGTTGTTAAGATGATTGTTGTGGTTGCTGTTGTTGTTGTTGTTATTGTTGGGCCGTTTGTTGTAGTTGCGATTGATGTTGCGATTGTTAGGATAGTTGTTGCGATTATTGTTATAATTGCTGTTGTTATTGTATTGGTGATTCTTATCACCGTTTTCCTCCCACTTTCTTTTGACTTGCTTCACATTGGCCTCTTCAGCAGTCTGTTCTTTAATTCTTTCTTCAATCTGGTTCACTAGTTTGTGAGCCATTCTACATGCCTGTTGTATGGAGGCGGGCTCGTGTGAACTTATATCTTCTTGGATTCTTTCTGGTAATCCTTTCACAAACGCGTCGATCTTCTCTTCCTCATCTTCGAATGCTCCCGGACACAATAGGCACAATTCTGTGAATCGTCTTTCATACGTGGTAATATCAAATCCTTGGGTTCGTAACCCTCTAAGTTCTGTCTTGAGCTTATTGACCTCGGTTCTGGGACGGTACTTCTCGTTCATCAAGTGCTTGAATGCTGACCACGGTAGTGCGTACGCATCATCTTGTCCCACTTGCTCTAGATAGGTATTCCACCATGTTAACGCAGAACCTGTAAAGGTATGCGTAGCGTGTAGTGACCCGAACTTTTCCATGTTTATATATATTAATTGAGAGTGATATTTACATGATTAAATGTTTCCAACATGTTAAGCAATCAAACTTGTTAAGACTTGATTAATTGAAATATGTTTCATATAGACAATTGACCACCCAAGTTGACCGGTGATTCACGAACGTTAAAACTTGTAAAAACTATATGATGACATATATATGGATATATATATAGTTAACATGATACTATGATAAGTAAACATATCATTAAGTATATTAACAATGAACTACATATGTAAAAACAAGACTACTAACTTAATGATTTTTAAACGAGACATATATGTAACGATTATCGTTGTAAAGACATTTAATGTATATATATCATATTAAGAGATATTCATACATGATAATATCATGATAATATAATAATTTAAAATCTCATTTGATATTATAAACATTGGGTTAACAACATTTAACAAGATCGTTAACCTAAAAGTTTCAAAACAACACTTACATGTAACGACTAACGATGACTTAACGACTCAGTTAAAATGTATATACATGTAGTGTTTTAATATGTATTTATACACTTTTGAAAGACTTCAATACACTTATCAAAATACTTCTACTTAACAAAAATGCTTACAATTACATCCTCGTTCAGTTTCATCAACAATTCTACTCGTATGCACCCGTATTCGTACTCGTACAATACACAGCTTTTAGATGTATGTACTATTGGTATATACACTCCAATTATCAGCTCTTAGCAGCCCATGTGAGTCACCTAACACATGTGGGAACCATCATTTGGCAACTAGCATGAAATATCTCATAAAATTACAAAAATATGAGTAATCATTCATGACTTATTTACATGAAAACAAAATTACATATCCTTTATATCTAATCCATACACCAACGACCAAAAACACCTACAAACACTTTCATTCTTCAATTTTCTTCATCTAAGTGATCTCTCTCAAGTTCTATCTTCAAGTTCTAAGTGTTCTTCATAAATTCCAAAAGTTCTAGTTTCATAAAATCAAGAATACTTTCAAGTTTGCTAGCTCACTTCCAATCTTGTAAGGTGATCATCTAACCTCAAGAAATCTTTGTTTCTTACAGTAGGTTATCATTCTAATACAAGGTAATAATCATATTCAAACTTTGGTTCAATTTCTATAACTATAACAATCTTATTTCAAGTGATGATCTTACTTGAACTTGTTTTCGTGTCATGATTCTGCTTCAAGAACTTCGAGCCATCCAAGGATCCATTGAAGCTAGATCCATTTTTCTCTTTTCCAGTAGGTTTATCCAAGGAACTTAAGGTAGTAATGATGTTCATAACATCATTCGATTCATACATATAAAGCTATCTTATTCGAAGGTTTAAACTTGTAATCACTAGAACATAGTTTAGTTAATTCTAAACTTGTTCGCAAACAAAAGTTAATCCTTCTAACTTGACTTTTAAAATCAACTAAACACATGTTCTATATCTATATGATATGCTAACTTAATGATTTAAAACCTGGAAACACGAAAAACACCGTAAAACTGGATTTACGCCGTCGTAGTAACACCGCGGGCTGTTTTGGGTTAGTTAATTAAAAACTATGATAAACTTTGATTTAAAAGTTGTTATTCTGAGAAAGTGATTTTTATTATGAACATGAAACTATATCCAAAAATTATGGTTAAACTCAAAGTGGAAGTATGTTTTCTAAAATGGTCATCTAGACGTCGTTCTTTCGACTGAAATGACTACCTTTACAAAAACGACTTGTAACTTATTTTTCCGACTATAAACCTATACTTTTCTGTTTAGATTCATAAAATAGAGTTCAATATGAAACCATAGCAATTTGATTCACTCAAAACAGATTTAAAATGAAGAAGTTATGGGTAAAACAAGATTGGATAATTTTTCTCATTTTAGCTACGTGAAAATTGGTAACAAATCTATTCCAACCATAACTTAATCAACTTGTATTGTATATTATGTAATCTTGAGATACCATAGACACGTATACAATGTTTCGACCTATCATGTCGACACATCTATATATATTTCGGAACAACCATAGACACTCTATATGTGAATGTTGGAGTTAGCTATACAGGGTTGAGGTTGATTCCAAAATATATATAGTTTGAGTTGTGATCAATACTGAGATACGTATACACTGGGTCGTGGATTGATTCAAGATAATATTTATCGATTTATTTCTGTACATCTAACTGTGGACAACTAGTTGTAGGTTACTAACGAGGACAGCTGACTTAATAAACTTAAAACATCAAAATATATTAAAAGTGTTGTAAATATATTTTGAACATACTTTGATATATATGTATATATTGTTATAGGTTCGTGAATCAACCAGTGGCCAAGTCTTACTTCCCGACGAAGTAAAAATCTGTGAAAGTGAGTTATAGTCCCACTTTTAAAATCTAATATTTTTGGGATGAGAATACATGCAGGTTTTATAAATGATTTACAAAATAGACACAAGTACGTGAAACTACATTCTATGGTTGAATTATCGAAATCGAATATGCCCCTTTTTATTAAGTCTGGTAATCTAAGAATTAGGGAACAGACACCCTAATTGACGCGAATCCTAAAGATAGATCTATTGGGCCTAACAAACCCCATCCAAAGTACCGGATGCTTTAGTACTTCGAAATTTATATCATATCCGAAGGGTGTCCCGGAATGATGAGGATATTCTTATATATGCATCTTGTTATTGTCGGTTACCAGGTGTTCACCATATGAATGATTTTTATCTCTATGTATGGGATGTGTATTGAAATATGAAATCTTGTGGTCTATTGTTACGATTTGATATATATAGGTTAAACCTATAACTCACCAACATTTTTGTTGACGTTTAAAGCATGTTTATTCTCAGGTGAATATTAAGAGCTTCCGCTGTTGCATACTAAAATAAGGACAAGATTTGGAGTCCATGTTTGTATGATATTGTGTAAAAACTGCATTCAAGAAACTGATTTCGATGTAACATATTTGTATTGTAAACCATTATGTAATGGTCGTGTATAAATAGGATATTTTAGATTATCATTATTTGATAATCTACGTAAAGCTTTTTAAACCTTTATTTATGAAATAAAGGTTATGGTTTGTTTTAAAAATGAATGCAGTCTTTGAAAAACGTCTCATATAGAGGTCAAAACCTCGCAACGAAATCAATTAATATGGAACGTTTTTAATCAATAAGAACGGGACATTTCAGTTGGTATCAGAGCGTTGGTCTTAGAGAACCAGAAAATTTGCATTAGTGTGTCTTACCGAGTTTGTTAGGATGCATTAGTGAGTCTGGACTTCGACCGTTTTTTCTTTAAAAATGATTGCTTAACATTTTTGTTGGAAACTATATATTTTTAACATATGAATATTATGTGATATATTAATCTCTTAACGTGTTTGATATTATGTGATAGATGTCTACCTCTAGAACAAGTCCCATTGACTCACCTAATAATAATGAAGAGTCAAATGTAAATTGGAATGATTTGTGGACTGATTCACAAGTTCCCGAAGAGGAACCGGAAGAAGAGTCGGAACCGGAAGAAGAATCGGAACCGGAAGAAGAATCGGAACCGGATGAAGAAATAGAACCGGTGGGGGAAATAATAAAACGGTTAAGTAAAAGAAAATCCTCAACCAACCGACCAAAGTTAATTATGGTCAATGGTGTTTCCGCCAAGGAAGCAAAATATTGGGAGGATTACCAATTCTCCGATGAATCGGATTCCGACGAGAATTCCGATGATGTTATAGAAATTACCCCAACTGAATTTAAAAAGGCAAAAGAAAATAATAAGGGAAAGGGCATAAAAATAGAGAAATCTAATTCCAACCCCGATGAACTTTATATGTATCGTCAACCCCCGAAGTCCTTAAGTTATAACAATGACCCGGGAACCTCTAAACCACCAGGTTTTTCTAAACCAATGTGGACAACGACGGCTCGTATTAGGGGAACATCATATATCCCTAGAAACTTGGCAAAACGAACCAAAACCGAAGAAGAAGAAACGAGCGAGTCGGAATAAGATAGTTGTATTCGTGTGGTGTAATATATGGAATATAGTGTTCTTATGCTTTATGATATATGTAAAAATTGCTTGTATTAATAAGTATTTTTTTTATGAATCTAACTCTTGTCTATTTTACAGTTTAAAAACACAAAATGGATAGACAACCCAATATTTTAAGAGACCTACCCGGAGACATGATTGATGAAATCTTGTCTAGAGTCGGCCAGAATTCTTCGGCACAACTATTTAAGGCGAGATCAGTTTGTAAGACATTCGAAGAACGTTCCAAGAATGTCTTGGTTTATAAGAGACTTTCGTTTGAAAGATGGGGGATATCACATTGGGAAACCCATAAGTTACGATGTGTTTACTTTGACGCATATATTGCGGGGAACCCAAATGCTATTTTACGCAACGGGTTAAGAAATTATTTTGACTCAATATATCCGAATATTGGACTTCGTGATTTAGAAAAAGCGGCTAACATGCAACATAAAGAAGCATGTTATGCTTACGGATTAGTAATGTTCGCTTCTCACCAAAGTGAGAACAAGAACATCGGGCTACAACTATTAAACAAAACGTTTCCACAAGTGACGGAGTCGGTAATTGGGGTAAGAAATGAGGTTTTTAGATTATTACGGGACTGTTGGACATTACGTAACCCTCGTCCCTTTGATGACGTTACAACACGCTGTCTTATCAACGGCCATAACGGTTATGTTGCACAAGACCAAGGATGGGAAGTAGTCCTAGTAAAACCAGAATGCATGACTTGTTTCTGGACGTATGAATTACGTGTCTTTATTGCCTTTGCTGAACGACTTGTGTACTAGCTAGAATTGTCTTCACAACTATCTTGTATCAAAGTTATTGTGTGCTATATTTCATGCTTTATGTAAAATAAGCGGTATTGTAAGTTTGTAAAATATTGTATAAAAGTTTGAACGCGAAATATTATTATAATCAGTTTTTCATATAGAATTGTAGTAGTTGAATTGTATATTAGCTACTAAGTATGAACTTAACGGGTAGGTACTACCCGAATTTAAACTTATAAAACGCTAATATGAAGAAAAAGCTTTTATAAATGAGTTCATATTATGCTACGAAATACTATTAACTACTCTTAATATTCTGTATGATTAACTTGTTCCATTTAACTATTTTGAAGGAAATGGCACCGACTACTCGACACACCGTGAATATGAATGAAGAGGAATTCCGTACTTTTCTAGCTTCAAACATAGCCGCAGTACAGGCTGCGCTACATACCAACAATAACCTTGGATCTAGCAGTACAGGAAATCGTGTAGGATGCACCTACAAAGAATTCAGTGCCTGCAAACCTTTGGAATTTGATGGAACCGAAGGACCGATCGGATTGAAACGGTGGACCGAGAAGGTTGAATCGGTGTTTGCCATAAGTAAGTGTACTGAAGAGGACAAAGTGAAGTACGCTACGCATACCTTCACAGGTTCTGCGTTAACATGGTGGAATACCTATCTAGAGCAAGTGGGACAAGACGATGCGTACGCACTACCGTGGTCAGCATTCAAGCACTTGATGAACGAGAAGTACCATCCCAGAACCGAGGTCAATAAGCTCAAGACAGAACTTAGAGGATTACGAACCCAAGGATTTGATATTACCACATATGAAAGACGATTCACAGAATTGTGCCTATTGTGTCCGGGAGCGTTCGAAGATGAGGAAGAGAAGATCGACGCATTTGTGAAAGGATTACCGGAAAGAATCCAAGAAGATATAAGTTCACACGAGCCCGCCTCCATACAACAGGCATGTAGAATGGCTCACAAACTAGTGAACCAGATTGAAGAAAGAATTAAAGAACAGACTACTGAAGAGGCCAATGTGAAGCAAGTCAAAAGAAAGTGGGAGGAAAACGGTGATAAGAATCACCAATATAACAACAACAGCAATTACAACAATAATCGCAACAATTATCCCAACAATCGCAACATCAATCGTAACTACAACAAACGGCCCAACAACAACAACAACAACAACAGCAACTACAACAATCATCCCAACAACAATAATAACCGCAACAACAACAACAATCAGAAGCAGCTATGCCAAAGGTGTGAAAAGTATCACTCGGGGTTCTGCACCAAATTTTGCAATAAGTGTAAAAGAAATGGTCATAGCGCGGCGAAGTGTGAGGTCTACGGACCAGGGGTTAATTGAACGAAAGGAACAAATGGTGTCGGAACGAGTAATGGTGGAGCAAGTAGTGTCGGAGCAAGTTATGCCAATGTAGTTTGTTATAAATGTGGAAAACCGGGCCACATTATTAGAAATTGCCCGAACCAGGAGAACACGAATGGACAAGGCCGTGGAAGAGTTTTCAATATTAATGCGGTAGAGGCACAGGAAGACCCGGAGCTTGTTACGGGTACGTTTCTTATTGACAATAAATCTGCTTACGTTTTATTTGATTCGGGTGCGGATAGAAGCTATATGAGTAGAGATTTTTGTGCTAAATTAAGTTGTCCATTGACGCCTTTGGATAGTAAATTTTTACTCGAATTAGCAAATGGTAAATTAATTTCAGCAGATAATATATGTCGGAATCGAGAAATAAAACTGGTTAGCAAAACATTTAAGATTGATTTGATACCAGTAGAGTTAGGGAGTTTTGATGTGATAATCGGTATGGACTGGTTGAAAGAAGTGAAAGCGGAGATCGTTTGTTACAAAAATGCAATTCGCATTATACGAGAAAAAGGAAAACCCTTAATGGTGTACGGAGAAAAGGGCAACACGAAGCTACATCTTATTAGTAATTTGAAGGCACAAAAACTAATAAGAAAAGGTTGCTATGCTGTTCTAGCACACGTCGAGAAAGTACAAACTGAAGAAAAGAGCATCAATGATGTTCCCATTGCAAAAGAATTTCCCGATGTATTTCCGAAAGAATTACCGGGATTACCCCCACATCGATCCGTTGAATTTCAAATAGATCTTGTACCAGGAGCTGCACCAATAGCTCGTGCTCCTTACAGACTCGCACCCAGCGAGATGAAAGAACTACAAAGCCAATTACAAGAACTTTTAGAGCGTGGTTTCATTCGACCAAGCACATCACCGTGGGGAGCTCCTGTTTTATTTGTCAAGAAGAAAGATGGTACATTCAGGTTGTGTATCGACTACCGAGAGTTGAACAAACTTACCATCAAGAACCGCTACCCACTACCGAGAATCGACGACTTATTTGATCAACTACAAGGCTCGTCTGTTTATTCAAAGATTGACTTACGTTCCGGGTATCATCAAATGCGGGTGAAAGAAGATGATATTCCAAAGACTGCTTTCAGAACACGTTACGGTCATTACGAGTTTATGGTCATGCCGTTTGGTTTAACTAATGCACCAGCTGTGTTCATGGACCTTATGAACCGAGTGTGTGGACCATACCTTGACAAGTTTGTCATTGTTTTCATTGATGACATACTTATTTACTCAAAGAATGACCAAGAACACGGTGAACATTTGAGAAAGGTGTTAGAAGTATTGAGGAAGGAAGAATTGTACGCTAAGTTTTC
Source organism: Rutidosis leptorrhynchoides (assembly GCF_046630445.1). Lineage (NCBI taxonomy): Eukaryota > Viridiplantae > Streptophyta > Magnoliopsida > Asterales > Asteraceae > Rutidosis > Rutidosis leptorrhynchoides. Next base: position 178,762,837 of record NC_092342.1, on the reverse strand, counting down.
AAAGTGTGCATTTTGGTTGGAAGAAGTTCAATTCCTCGGTCACATAGTGAACAAAGAAGGTATTAAGGTGGATCCGGCAAAGATAGAAACTGTTGAAAAGTGGGAAACCCCGAAAACTCCGAAACACATACGCCAGTTTTTAGGACTAGCTGGTTACTACAGAAGGTTCATCCAAGACTTTTCCAGAATAGCAAAACCCTTGACTGCATTAACGCATAAAGGGAAGAAATTTGAATGGAATGATGAACAAGAGAAAGCGTTTCAGTTATTGAAGAAAAAGCTAACTACGGCACCTATATTGTCATTGCCTGAAGGGAATGATGATTTTGTGATTTATTGTGATGCATCAAATCAAGGTCTCGGTTGTGTATTAATGCAACGAACGAAGGTGATTGCTTATGCGTCTAGACAATTGAAGATTCACGAACAAAATTATACGACGCATGATTTGGAATTAGGCGCGGTTGTTTTTGCATTAAAGACTTGGAGGCACTACTTATATGGGGTCAAAAGTATTATATATACCGACCACAAAAGTCTTCAACACATATTTAATCAGAAACAACTGAATATGAGGCAGCGTAGGTGGATTGAATTATTGAATGATTACGACTTTGAGATTCGTTACCACCCGGGGAAGGCAAATGTGGTAGCCGATGCCTTGAGCAGGAAGGACAGAGAACCCATTCGAGTAAAATCTATGAATATAATGATTCATAATAACATTACTACTCAAATAAAGGAGGCGCAACAAGGAGTTTTAAAAGAGGGAAATTTAAAGGATGAAATACCCAAAGGATCGGAGAAGCATCTTAATATTCGGGAAGACGGAACCCGGTATAGGGCTGAAAGGATTTGGGTACCAAAATTTGGAGATATGAGAGAAATGGTACTTAGAGAAGCTCATAAAACCAGATACTCAATACATCCTGGAACGGGGAAGATGTACAAGGATCTCAAGAAACATTTTTGGTGGCCGGGTATGAAAGCCGATGTTGCTAAATACGTAGGAGAATGTTTGACGTGTTCTAAGGTCAAAGCTGAGCATCAGAAACCATCAGGTCTACTTCAACAACCCGAAATCCCGGAATGGAAATGGGAAAACATTACCATGGATTTCATCACTAAATTGCCAAGGACTGCAAGTGGTTTTGATACTATTTGGGTAATAGTTGATCGTCTCACCAAATCAGCACACTTCCTACCAATAAGAGAAGATGACAAGATGGAGAAGTTAGCACGACTGTATTTGAAGGAAGTCGTCTCCAGACATGGAATACCAATCTCTATTATCTCTGATAGGGATGGCAGATTTATTTCAAGATTCTGGCAGACATTACAGCAAGCATTAGGAACTCGTCTAGACATGAGTACTGCCTATCATCCACAAACTGATGGGCAGAGCGAAAGGACGATACAAACGCTTGAAGACATGCTACGAGCATGTGTTATTGATTTCGGAAACAGTTGGGATCGACATCTACCATTAGCAGAATTTTCCTACAACAACAGCTACCATTCAAGCATTGAGATGGCGCCGTTTGAAGCACTTTATGGTAGAAAGTGCAGGTCTCCGATTTGTTGGAGTGAAGTGGGGGATAGACAGATTACGGGTCCGGAGATTATACAAGAAACTACCGAGAAGATCATCCAAATTCAACAACGGTTGAAAACCGCCCAAAGTCGACAAAAGAGCTACGCTGACATTAAAAGAAAAGATATAGAATTTGAAATTGGAGAGATGGTCATGCTTAAAGTTGCACCTTGGAAAGGCGTTGTTCGATTTGGTAAACGAGGGAAATTAAATCCAAGGTATATTGGACCATTCAAGATTATTGATCGTGTTGGACCAGTAGCTTACCGACTTGAGTTACCTCAACAACTCGCGGCTGTACATAACACTTTCCACGTCTCGAATTTGAAGAAATGTTTTGCTAAAGAAGATCTCACTATTCCGTTAGATGAAATCCAAATCAACGAAAAACTTCAATTCATCGAAGAACCCGTCGAAATAATGGATCGTGAGGTTAAAAGACTTAAGCAAAACAAGATACCAATTGTTAAGGTTCGATGGAATGCTCGTAGAGGACCCGAGTTCACCTGGGAGCGTGAAGATCAGATGAAGAAGAAATACCCGCATCTATTTCCAGAAGATTCGTCAACACCTTCAACAGCTTAAAATTTCGGGACGAAATTTATTTAACAGGTAGGTACTGTAGTGACCCGAACTTTTCCATGTTTATATATATTAATTGAGAGTGATATTTACATGATTAAATGTTTCCAACATGTTAAGCAATCAAACTTGTTAAGACTTGATTAATTGAAATATGTTTCATATAGACAATTGACCACCCAAGTTGACCGGTGATTCACGAACGTTAAAACTTGTAAAAACTATATGATGACATATATATGGATATATATATAGTTAACATGATACTATGATAAGTAAACATATCATTAAGTATATTAACAATGAACTACATATGTAAAAACAAGACTACTAACTTAATGATTTTTAAACGAGACATATATGTAACGATTATCGTTGTAAAGACATTTAATGTATATATATCATATTAAGAGATATTCATACATGATAATATCATGATAATATAATAATTTAAAATCTCATTTGATATTATAAACATTGGGTTAACAACATTTAACAAGATCGTTAACCTAAAAGTTTCAAAACAACACTTACATGTAACGACTAACGATGACTTAACGACTCAGTTAAAATGTATATACATGTAGTGTTTTAATATGTATTTATACACTTTTGAAAGACTTCAATACACTTATCAAAATACTTCTACTTAACAAAAATGCTTACAATTACATCCTCGTTCAGTTTCATCAACAATTCTACTCGTATGCACCCGTATTCGTACTCGTACAATACACAGCTTTTAGATGTATGTACTATTGGTATATACACTCCAATTATCAGCTCTTAGCAGCCCATGTGAGTCACCTAACACATGTGGGAACCATCATTTGGCAACTAGCATGAAATATCTCATAAAATTACAAAAATATGAGTAATCATTCATGACTTATTTACATGAAAACAAAATTACATATCCTTTATATCTAATCCATACACCAACGACCAAAAACACCTACAAACACTTTCATTCTTCAATTTTCTTCATCTAAGTGATCTCTCTCAAGTTCTATCTTCAAGTTCTAAGTGTTCTTCATAAATTCCAAAAGTTCTAGTTTCATAAAATCAAGAATACTTTCAAGTTTGCTAGCTCACTTCCAATCTTGTAAGGTGATCATCTAACCTCAAGAAATCTTTGTTTCTTACAGTAGGTTATCATTCTAATACAAGGTAATAATCATATTCAAACTTTGGTTCAATTTCTATAACTATAACAATCTTATTTCAAGTGATGATCTTACTTGAACTTGTTTTCGTGTCATGATTCTGCTTCAAGAACTTCGAGCCATCCAAGGATCCATTGAAGCTAGATCCATTTTTCTCTTTTCCAGTAGGTTTATCCAAGGAACTTAAGGTAGTAATGATGTTCATAACATCATTCGATTCATACATATAAAGCTATCTTATTCGAAGGTTTAAACTTGTAATCACTAGAACATAGTTTAGTTAATTCTAAACTTGTTCGCAAACAAAAGTTAATCCTTCTAACTTGACTTTTAAAATCAACTAAACACATGTTCTATATCTATATGATATGCTAACTTAATGATTTAAAACCTGGAAACACGAAAAACACCGTAAAACTGGATTTACGCCGTCGTAGTAACACCGCGGGCTGTTTTGGGTTAGTTAATTAAAAACTATGATAAACTTTGATTTAAAAGTTGTTATTCTGAGAAAGTGATTTTTATTATGAACATGAAACTATATCCAAAAATTATGGTTAAACTCAAAGTGGAAGTATGTTTTCTAAAATGGTCATCTAGACGTCGTTCTTTCGACTGAAATGACTACCTTTACAAAAACGACTTGTAACTTATTTTTCCGACTATAAACCTATACTTTTCTGTTTAGATTCATAAAATAGAGTTCAATATGAAACCATAGCAATTTGATTCACTCAAAACAGATTTAAAATGAAGAAGTTATGGGTAAAACAAGATTGGATAATTTTTCTCATTTTAGCTACGTGAAAATTGGTAACAAATCTATTCCAACCATAACTTAATCAACTTGTATTGTATATTATGTAATCTTGAGATACCATAGACACGTATACAATGTTTCGACCTATCATGTCGACACATCTATATATATTTCGGAACAACCATAGACACTCTATATGTGAATGTTGGAGTTAGCTATACAGGGTTGAGGTTGATTCCAAAATATATATAGTTTGAGTTGTGATCAATACTGAGATACGTATACACTGGGTCGTGGATTGATTCAAGATAATATTTATCGATTTATTTCTGTACATCTAACTGTGGACAACTAGTTGTAGGTTACTAACGAGGACAGCTGACTTAATAAACTTAAAACATCAAAATATATTAAAAGTGTTGTAAATATATTTTGAACATACTTTGATATATATGTATATATTGTTATAGGTTCGTGAATCAACCAGTGGCCAAGTCTTACTTCCCGACGAAGTAAAAATCTGTGAAAGTGAGTTATAGTCCCACTTTTAAAATCTAATATTTTTGGGATGAGAATACATGCAGGTTTTATAAATGATTTACAAAATAGACACAAGTACGTGAAACTACATTCTATGGTTGAATTATCGAAATCGAATATGCCCCTTTTTATTAAGTCTGGTAATCTAAGAATTAGGGAACAGACACCCTAATTGACGCGAATCCTAAAGATAGATCTATTGGGCCTAACAAACCCCATCCAAAGTACCGGATGCTTTAGTACTTCGAAATTTATATCATATCCGAAGGGTGTCCCGGAATGATGAGGATATTCTTATATATGCATCTTGTTATTGTCGGTTACCAGGTGTTCACCATATGAATGATTTTTATCTCTATGTATGGGATGTGTATTGAAATATGAAATCTTGTGGTCTATTGTTACGATTTGATATATATAGGTTAAACCTATAACTCACCAACATTTTTGTTGACGTTTAAAGCATGTTTATTCTCAGGTGAATATTAAGAGCTTCCGCTGTTGCATACTAAAATAAGGACAAGATTTGGAGTCCATGTTTGTATGATATTGTGTAAAAACTGCATTCAAGAAACTGATTTCGATGTAACATATTTGTATTGTAAACCATTATGTAATGGTCGTGTGTAAATAGGATATTTTAGATTATCATTATTTGATAATCTACGTAAAGCTTTTTAAACCTTTATTTATGAAATAAAGGTTATGGTTTGTTTTAAAAATGAATGCAGTCTTTGAAAAACGTCTCATATAGAGGTCAAAACCTCGCAACGAAATCAATTAATATGGAACGTTTTTAATCAATAAGAACGGGACATTTCATAGCGTACTTCACTTTGTCCTCTTCAGTACACTTACTTATGGCAAACACCGATTCGACCTTCTCGGTCCACCGTTTCAATCCGATCGGTCCTTCGGTTCCATCAAATTCCAAAGGTTTGCAGGCAGTGAATTCTTTGTAGGTGCATCCTACACGATTTCCTGTACTGCCAGATCCAAGGTTATTGTTGGTATATAGCGCAGCCTGTACTGCGGCTATGTTTGAAGCTAGAAAAGTACGGAATTCCTCTTCATTCATATTCACGGTGTGTCGAGTAGTCGGTGCCATTTCCTTCAAAATAGTTAAATGGAACAAGTTAATCATACAGAATATTAAGAGTAGTTAATAGTATTTCGTAGCATAATATGAACTCATTTATAAAAGCTTTTTCTTCATATTAGCGTTTTATAAGTTTAAATTCGGGTAGTACCTACCCGTTAAGTTCATACTTAGTAGCTAATATACAATTCAACTACTACAATTCTATATGAAAAACTGATTGTAATAATATTTCGCGTTCAAACTTTTACACAATATTTTACAAACTTACAATACCGCTTATTTTACATATAGCATGAAATATAGCACACAATAAATTTGATACAAGATGGTTGTGAAGATAATTCTAGCTAGTACACAAGTCGTTCAGCAAAGGCAATAAAGACACGTAATTCATACGTCCAGAAACAAGTCATGCATTCTGGTTTTACTAGGATTACTTCCCATCCTTGGTCTTGTGGAACATAACCGTTATGGCCGTTGATAAGACAGCGTGTTGTAACGTCGTCAAAGGGACGAGGGTTACGTAATGACCAACAGTCTCGTAATAACCTAAAAACCTCATTTCTTACCCCAATTACCGACTCCGTCACTTGAGGGAACGTTTTGTTTAATAGTTGTAGCCCGATGTTCTTGTTCTCACTTTGGTGAGAAGCGAACATTACTAACCCGTAAGCATAACATGCTTCTTTATGTTGCATGTTAGCCGCTTTTTCTAAATCACGAAGTCCTATATTTGGATATACTGAGTCAAAATAATTTCTTAACCCGTTGCGTAAAATAGCATTTGGGTTCCCCGCAATATATGCGTCAAAGTAAACACATCGTAACTTATGGATTTCCCAATGTGATATCCCCCATCTTCCGAATGAAAGCCTTTTATAAACCAAATCATTCTTGGAACGTTCTTCGAATGTCTTACAAACTGATCTCGCCTTAAATAGTTGTGCCGAGGAATTCTGACCGACTCTAGACAAGATTTCATCAATCATGTCTCCGGGTAGGTCTCTTAAAATATTGGGTTGTCTATCCATTTTGTGTTTTTATACTGTAAAATAGACAAGAGTTAGATTCATAAAAAAATACTTATTAATACAAGCAATTTTTACATATATCATAAAGCATAAGCACACTATATTACATATATTACACCACACGAATACAACTATCTTATTCCGACTCGCTTGTTTCTTCTTCTTTGGTTTTGGTTCGTTTTCCCAAGTTTCTAGGGATATATGATGTTCCCCTAATACGAGCCGTTATTTTCCACATTGGTTTAGAAAAACCTGGTGGTTTAGAGGTTCCCGGGTCATTGTTACAACTTAAGGACTTCGGGGGTTGACGATACATATAAAGTTCATCGGGGTTGGAATTAGATTTCTCTATTTTTATGCCCTTTCCCTTATTATTTTCTTTTGCCTTTTTAAATTCAGTTGGGGTAATTTCTATAACATCATCGGAATTCTCGTCGGAATCTGATTCATCGGAGAATTGGTAATCCTCCCAATATTTTGCTTCCTTGGCGGAAACACCATTGACCATAATTAACCTTGGTCGGTTGGTTGAGGATTTTCTTTTACTTAACCGTTTTATTATTTCCCCCACCGGTTCTATTTCTTCATCCGGCTCCGATTCTTCTTCCGGTTCCGATTCTTCTTCCGGTTCCGACTCTTCTTCCGGTTCCTCTTCGGGAACTTGTGAATCAGTCCACGAATCATTCCAATTTACATTTGACTCTTCATTATTATTAGGTGAGTCAATGGGACTTGTTCTAGAGGTAGACATCTATCACATAATATCAAACGCGTTAAGAGATTAATATATCACATAATATTCACATGTTAAAAATATATAGTTTCCAACAAAATTTGTTAAGCAATCATTTTTCAAGTAAACACGGTCGAAGTCCAGACTCACTAATGCATCCTAACAAACTACATAAGACACACTAATGCAAAATTCTGGTTCTCTAAGACCAACGCTCTGATACCAACTGAAATGTCCCGTTCTTATTGATTAAAAACGTTCCATATTAATTGATTTCGTTGCGAGGTTTTGACCTCTATATGAGACGTTTTTCAAAGACTGCATTCATTTTAAAACAAACCATAACCTTTATTTCATCAATAAAGGTTTAAAAGTTTTACGTAGATTATCAAATAATGATAATCTAAAATATCCTGTTTACACACGACCATTACATAATGGTTTACAATACAAATATGTTACAACAAAATAAGTTTCTTGAATGCAGTTTTTACACAATATCATACAAGCATGGACTCCAAATCTCGTCCTTATTTAAGTATGCGACAGCGGAAGCTCTTAATAATCACCTGAGAATAAACATGCTTTAAAACGTCAACAAAAATGTTGGTGAGTTATAGGTTTAACCTATATATATCAAATCATAATAATAGACCACAAGATTTTATATTTCAATACATATCCCATACATAGAGATAAAAATCATTCATATGGTGAACACCTGGTAACCGACATTAACAAGATGCATATATAAGAATATCCCCATCATTCCGGGACACCCTTCGGATATGATATAAATTTCGAAGTACTAAAGCATCCGGTACTTTGGATGGGGTTTGTTAAGCCCAATAGATCTATCTTTAGGATTCGCGTCAATTAGGGTGTCTGTTCCCTAATTCTTAGATTACCAGACTTAATAAAAAGGGGCATATTCGATTTCGATAATTCAACCATAGAATGTAGTTTCACGTACTTGTGTCTATTTTGTAAATCATTTATAAAACCTGCATGTATTCTCATCCCAAAAATATTAGATTTTAAAAGTGGGACTATAACTCACTTTCACAGATTTTTACTTCGTCGAGAAGTAAGACTTGGCCACTGTTGATTCACGAACCTATAACAATATATACATATATATTAAAGTATGTTCAAAATATATTTACAACACTTTTAATATATTTTGATGTTTTAAGTTTATTAAGTCAGCTGTCCTCGTTAGTAACCTACAACTAGTTGTCCACAGTTAGATGTACAGAAATAAATCAATAAATATTATCTTGAATCAATCCACGACCCAGTGTATACGTATCTCAGTATTGATCACAACTCAAACTATATATATTTTGGAATCAACCTCAACCCTGTATAGCTAACTCCAACATTCACATATAGAGTGTCTATGGTTGTTCCGAAATATATATAGATGTGTCGACATGATAGGTCGAAACATTGTATACGTGTCTATGGTATCTCAAGATTACATAATATACAATACAAGTTGATTAAGTTATGGTTGGAATAGATTTGTTACCAATTTTCACGTAGCTAAAATGAGAAAAATTATCCAATCTTGTTTTACCCATAACTTCTTCATTTTAAATCCGTTTTGAATGAATCAAATTGCTATGGTTTCATATTGAACTGTATTTTATGAATCTAAACAGAAAAAGTATAGGTTTATAGTCGAAAAAATAAGTTACAAATCGTTTTTGTAAAGGTAGTCATTTCAGTCGAAAGAACGACGTCTAGATGACCATTTTAGAAAACATACTTCCACTTTGAGTTTAACCATAATTTTTGGATATAGTTTCATATTCATAATAAAAATTATTTTCTCAGAATAACAACTTTTAAATCAAAGTTTATCATAGTTTTTAATTAACTAACCCAAAACAGCCCGCGGTGTTACTACGACGGCGTAAATCCGGTTTTACGGTGTTTTTCGTGTTTCCAGGTTTTAAATCATTAAGTTAGCATATCATATAGATATAGAACATGTGTTTAGTTGATTTTAAAAGTCAAGTTAGAAGGATTAATTTTTGTTTGCGAACAAGTTTAGAATTAACTAAACTATGTTCTAGTGATTACAAGTTCAAACCTTCGAATAAGATAGTTTTATATATATGAATCGAATGATGTTATGAACATCATTACTACCTCAAGTTTAGTAGGTAAACCTACTGGAAGTGACAAGAAATGATCTAGCTTCAAAGGGTCTTGGATGGCTTGAAAGTTCTTGAAGTAGGATCATGACACAAAAACAAGTTCAAGTAAGATTTTTGCTCGAATTAAGATAGTTTATAGTTATAGAAATTGAATCAAAGTTTGAATATGAATATTACCTTGAATAAGAAAGATAACCTACTGTATATAACAAAGGTTTCTTGATCTTAGATGATTACTTGGAATGGATTAGAAAGCTTGGAAGTAAATTAGTAAACTTGAAGGGATTTTTGAAGTATTCTTGAAGTGTTCTTCCTATGATGATTATAGCTTGATTCTTGAAGTGATTTTTGATGAAGATGATGATTAACTACTGGAAAAATACGTTCATAATAGTGTGGGTGTGTTGAGAGAGAATTAGAAAGAGATTTGGAAGTGAAATGGAGTGAATGATGAGTGTTAATTGGTGAGTGGGGTTAAAAGGAGTTCTAGTTAGTTGACTAGCTCATGGTAGAAGTTAAAATTGATTAGTCATACATGACATAATCAAGAGTGGAATCCCATGCTAGTTCCTATTGGTATATACCCATAGTAAGTACGTTTTGAAGCTGTGTATAATACGGGTAAGAATACGACTAGAATTCTTGATGAAAGAAAAGAATGGGAAAGTAACTGTAACCATTTTCGTTAAGTATGAGTGTTTTGATATATGTCTTGAAGTCTTCCAAAAGTATTTTAATACATCTAAATACACTACATGTATATACATTTTAACGGAGTCGTTAAGTCATCGTTAGTCGTTACATGTAAGTGTTGTTTTGAAACCTTTAAGTTAACGATCTCAATTAATGTTGTTAACCCATTGTTTATTATATCTAATGAGATGTTAAATTATTATATTATCATAATATTATGATATATTAATATATCTTAATATGATATATATACATTTAAATGTCGTTACAACGATAATCGTTACATATATGTCTCGTTTCGAAATCCTTAAGTTAGTAGTCTTGTTTATATGTATATAACTCATTGTTAATATACTTATGGAGATACTTACTTATCATAATCTCATCTTAACCATATGTATATCCATATATATATCGTCAAGTCGTTTTTACAAGTTTTAACGTTCGTGAATCGCCGGTCAACTTGGGTGGTCAATTGTCTATATGAAACATATTTCAATTAATCAAGTCTTAACAAGTTTGATTGCTTAACATGTTGGAAACATTTAATCATGTAAATATCAATCTCAATTAATATATATAAACATGGAAAAGTTCGGGTCACTACAAACGGCACCAACAATACCACCAACATCAATACCAGTACCACCAACAACCCAAGTTCAACATCTCACACCTCAACATCTCATTATGTACCTCGAGCATAATCATCAATCTGCGAATCGTTCTACATCATTTATCTTCATTCGACATAGCGATTATGTAATCTCTAATGTTTTAGAGATTATATATTCTTGTTCTAACGGCAAATCAAATGAGTTTCATATCATATTGACTCATTAAATCCATGATTACATCTGAAGAAAATATATATGTATATATATTTTTTCATAAAGACTGTAATTAAAAATTCTTTCGTACAAACTGTTAATGGTGAAAATATTTTAACGGGTAGGTAATACTCGAGGAATATTCAGATTTCACATTAATAAGTACACTGTACATACTTTCAAATCGAATTCAACAGTCATTTACTATCCTATTTACAATCACCGATATACGTATCCATTCACCGCAGAATAACCATTTTCATTCAATTTCATATTTGGATTTTGATCTATCAGAATCCAACAAGTGGCATAATAAAGAAAACGTTGGAAAAAATAAAATTTGTTAGAAACAAACAAATTAACTATGAGAAATTTTGTTAAGAATCCACGCTAACTGTTCCTAGCTAACTGTTCCTAGCTAAATGATTACATTTTATTTATCGCAATTTAATTATCGCAATTTATATTCTCGCAATTTTATTTATCATCATTTAATTTCTGTTATTTATTTTACGCACTTTATTTATCGTCATTTAAATACTGTTATTTACGCATTTAAATATCGGGACACGTATACAAGGTTTTGACATATCATATCGACGCATCTATATATATTATTTGGAATAACCATAGACACTCTATATGCAGTAATGCTAGAGTTAGTTATACAGGGTTGAGGTTGATTCTACAATAATATATATACTTTGAGTTGTGATCGAGTCTGAGACATGTACACGGGTCACGACACGTATTAATTAATTCGAATATTATATATTGCTAACTGTGGACTATCAACTGAGGACTACCAACATTGGACAATTAAAATGAATTAAAATATTGATTAACATATGAAACTAAACAATTCTTCAAGTTTGCCACTTGATTTTGTTGGGATTTAACAAGTTTCAAAATGCTTAAAACATAATAAGAATCAAACTTAGCGGAAACATGTAATTACCAATTTTAGACTTGTTAAACTTTAACCAATTAAAGTTAAATCCCAATTAGGATCAAGTTGTGAGACATACTTACAAACTACAAGATAGATGAGAGATAATACTGTAGTGACCCGAACTTTTCCATGTTTATATATATATATTAAATAAAATTGTTATTTACATGATTAAGTGTTTCCAACATATTAAGCAATCAAACTTGTTAAGACTTGATTAATTGAAATAGGTTTCATATAGACAATTGACCACCCAAGTTGACCGGTGATTCACGAACGTTAAACTTGTAAAAACTATACGATGACATATATATGGTTATATATATAGTTAACATGATTTTATTATAAGTATGTATCTCATTAGGTATTTTAACAATGAGTTATATACATAAAAATGAGACTATTAATTTAAGAAACTCGAAAACGATATATATAACGATTATCGTTATAACAACGTCTTACTAGGTACATATGAATCATATTAAGATATTGATACACTTGGTTAATTATGTTAAATGATAAGTAAATATATTATTAAGTGTATTAACAATGAAATACATATGTAAAAATAAGACTACTAACTTAATGATTTCGAAACGAGACATATATGTAACGATTATCGTTGTAACGACATTTAACTGTATATATATCATACTAAGATATATTATATATCATAATATCATGATAATATTACAATTTAACATCTCATTTGTTATAATAAACAATGAGTTAACAACATTCAACAAGATTGAAATGATCCGTTCATATACATTATAAATGATTCACAATAGTTGATTACATTGCGAGGTATTTGACCTCTATATGATACATTTTACAAACATTGCATTCGTTTTTTAAAAGACAAAATTTCTTTACATCGAAAATTGATAGGCATGCATACCATTTCATAATATCCACTATCCAACTATAAATTGATTTAATAATAATCTTTGATGAACTCAATGACTCGAATACAACGTTCTTCGAAATATGCTATGAAAGACTCCAAGTAATATCTTTAAAATGAGCAAATGCACAGCGGAAGATTTCTTTAACACCTGAGAATAAACATGCTTTAAAGTGTCAACCAAAAGGTTGGTGAGTTCATTAGTTTATCATAATCATTTATTTCCATCATTTTAATAGACCACAAGAATTTCATTTCCAGTTCTCGTAAATATACGTCCCATGCATAGAGACAAAAATAATCATTCATATGGTGAACACCTGGTAACTGACATTAACTAGATACATATAAGAATATCCCCTATCATTCCGGGATCCTCCTTCGGACATGATATAAATTTCGAAGTACTAAAGCATCCGGTACTTTGGATGGGGTTTGTTAGGCCCAATAGATCTATCTTTAGGATTCGCGTCAATTAGGGTGTCTGTTCCCTAATTCTTAGATTACCAGACTTTAATAAAAAGGGGCATATTCAATTTCGATAATTCAACCATAGAATGTAGTTTCAATTACTTGTGTCTATTTCGTCAAACATTTATAAAAGCGCATGTATTCTCAGTCCCAAAAATATAAAGGGTAAAAAGGCAAATGAAACTCACCATACTGTATTTCGTAGTAAAAATACATATAACGTCATTGAACAAGTGCAAGGTTGGCCTCGGATTCACGAACCTAAATTAATTATATATAATTATGTGTTGGTCAATATTTGTCTAACAAATTAGGCCAAGTCATAGTGTACCACAATCCTAATGCTCGAGACTAATATACAAAAGTCAACAAAAGTAAATTTGACTCAAAATAATTTCCAAAAATCTATACATGATTAATATATAGTTTAAATATCGTCATTTTATATTTTTAAATATTTTTAAAAGATTTATTAGAGTAAATAATATAATTTATTTATTAATAAATAAAATTTTATATTAAATTTATATAATATAATATACTTTTATATATATTAAGTAATAAAATTTATAGGGTTCATTTAATATCATAAAGATAATATGATAGGTATTATTAAAGTAAGTTATTACACGTAGTAAAATATGTTTGTATCACATATTTATTTGATAAAATAATATCTATAATGATAGTAAGTAAAAGTTGTATTATTTTGTAATAATAATTATTATTATAAAAATATCAATATTTATAATTACTAAGATGACATTATGATAAAACGATAATTCTAATTATGATAACTTTAATATTTACGATAATTTTTAATATTATCTTTAAAATAATAATTCTATTTAAAATAATAATAATAATGATATTTTATAGTAACAATGACATTTCTATTAAAATGATAATTTTTGTTAAAATGATAGTTTTAATACTAACGATATTTTTAATAATAATAGTAATGATAAAAATAATAAGAACGATAATTTTATCTAAATCAATATCTTATAATATTTTAATTTCATCATGATACTCTTACTCATTATTTCCTAATCGTTTCGTTTAATAGCTTTTAATCGTCTTTTATATTGTGTTCATAATAATGATAATAATAGTAATCAAAATAATTAGGTGTTACAAATATTTGTTTTAATTACACTAATATTAATAATGATAGTTACTATAACATTTTTAACGATAATACTAATAATTATCTTAATGATAATATAGTAATAATAATAATAACAATGACAATATCCATTTTTAAATAATGATATATATATTAATAATGATAATAATAATAATAATAATAATAATACTAATAATAATAATAATAATAATAATTGGATAACAATTATAATAATACTAATTATAACTTTAACGATAATAACGATAGTAATAATAAAAAAATAACAATTTTTAATGATAAATCCCTTTTATTGATAAAGATAATAATAATGATAATAATAAGATAAAACTAGAACGAAGATAAAAACGACGATAATAATAATCATTTTTAATAAAAATATCGAAAATTCAATTGATTATAACTTCTAATCCGTTCATCGAAACCATTCGATATCTAAAGGAAAAGTCCTTAATTTTTCGCTAGCTTTCCAAGGACATGCATATCTTATACCTTATCTCAACCGCAAGTGTAACTAATTCAATATTCAACCTAACCTGTCTAAGGGCAATATCAAAAGTACAAGCATGCATAATCCTAAATACTCGAGCACTAGTCAGGGATACACTATTAGTATGTAAAAGTTAAATTATGAGTACTCACGTATCAATATTGAGATTCAATATTGCAGGAAAGGTACGTAGACGCAACGGAAATGATAAACACTATATTGACCTCACGAGCAAACCCATGAACCATACGCAATCACCTCCATAGCTATAACCCATAATTTCCTTAATCCTATCCTACTCGAAAAACAATTTCAAAATCACTCGGACAGCACTCCGTCGTAATATTTTATGTATACTAATAATATCTTGAAATAATACGGAGTAAATATATATATGTAAATCGATTGAGAGAGTTTAGAGAAAAATATTTTCAAGTTTCTATGAAATAATGAAACCTATTGAATTCTATTTATAATAGATTTTTGAATTATTAAAGTGAATTATTAAAGTATGAATTATTAAAGTGAATTATTAAAGTATGAATTATTAAAGTGAATTATTAAAGTATGAATTATTAAAGTGAAATATTAAAGTATGAATTATTAAAGTGAATTATTAAAGTATGAATTATTAAAGTGAATTATTAAAGTTAAAGTAAAGTAAAAATAAAGTAAAGGTAAAGTTTAAGTATAGTAAAAGTATAAAACTATGTACGATTAATACGCGTATAAATATATATAATATTAATTTAAATCGTTATATATATTTAATAAAATAAAATATAAATATCGTTATCTTTATCATACTAGTTAAGTAATGAGTTGTCAAAAGTGGTTCTAGATATTTATAAAAGTTATATACGTTTTAATAATAAAGTTCTTTTTAAACTGAAAACGTTTTTGTACGTTTGAAACTAAATAGATCAATCGAGTCTTTATGAGATTCAATCTTCCACTATCCTTTGTCTAGTTCTCAATGATTGACAATTTGTTCTTATTTATAAATCACTTTACCATTTTCCGAATATTGTTAAAATGGAAAGATTTCTCAAATCAACGTGGGCCTTTCAACAGAGACTTGTAATCATAATTCAATATATCTGATAATTCAATCATTTGATCTTATCTTCTAATTCCATTGATAAATATTTTAAAATAGATACAATCATATAAAGTATTTAATCTAATATTTTGTTTACGTTTCAAGTTATAATATATATACACATATACATATATAATCATATTCGTTTAATGGTTCGTGAATCATTGGAACATGGTCGAGGTTGAATGAATGTATGAACATAGTTTAAAATTCTTGCAATTTAACTTAACAAATATTGCTTATCGTGTCGGAAACATATAAAGATTAAAGTTTAAATTTGGTTGGAAATTTCTGGGTTGTCACAGTACCTACCCGTTAAAGAAATTTCGTCCCAAAATTTGAGTGGAAAGGTCGTGAATGATAATAAGTATGTTTTCATGATGCATACGGGCTGAAAATTAGAGTTTTATCATCAGCGAATAATTTGGATAAACAATCCATTTATATGAAGAGTACGAATGAAGCTAACATAGAAGAGTGAAATGAGTAAGTGTAGATTCATCTTATCATTTGACGTAGATGTGATTGATTCCCAGATTTCAAGGGATTTGAAGAAAATTTTCTTAATAAGATTTGACTCTCCGGTAATCAAGGGAATTAGGATCCGCTTTAAATGCGATCGTCCATTTTAATTGTTCTGTCGAAGATTTTCATATAAATTCACCTCCTTCGTTTCCTTACAACTCACACCTTCTATTGATGCATTTTATGCAAGTTCCTAGACATCTACTCGCGTCCATTGCAGGTACAACAGTTTACAGGCCACCAAGTGTAGTGACCCGAACTTTTCCATGTTTATATATATTAATTGAGATTGATATTTACATGATTAAATGTTTCCAACATGTTAAGCAATCAAACTTGTTAAGACTTGATTAATTGAAATATGTTTCATATAGACAATTGACCACCCAAGTTGACCGGCGATTCACGAATGTTAAAACTTGTAAAAACGACATGACGATATATATATGGATATACATATGGTTAACATGAGATTATGATAAGTAAGTATCTCCATAAGTATATTAACAATGAGTTATATACATCTAAACAAGACTACTAACTTAAGGATTTCGAAACGAGACATATATGTAACGATTATCGTTGTAACGACATTTAAATGTATATATATCATATTAAGATATATTAATATATCATAATATCATGATAATATAATAATTTAACATCTCATTAGATATAATAAATAATGGGTTAACAACATTAATTGAGATCGTTAACTTAAAGGTTTCAAAACAACACTTACATTTAACGACTAACGATGACTTAACGACTCAGTTAAAATGTATATACATGTAGTGTATTTAGATGTATTAAAATACTTTTGGAAGACTTCAAGACATATATCAAAACACTCATACTTAACGAAAATGGTTACAGTTACTTTCCCATTCTTTTCTTTCATCAAGAATTCTAGTCGTATTCTTACCCGTATTATACACAGCTTCAAAACGTACTTACTATGGGTATATACCAATAGGAACTAGCATGGGATTCCACTCTTGATTATGTCATGTATGACTAATCAATTTTAACTTCTACCATGAGCTAGTCAACTAACTAGAACTCCTTTTAACCCCACTCACCACTCACCAATTACCACTCATCATTCACTCTATTTCACTTCCAATTCTCTTTCTAATTCTCTCTCAACACACACACACTATTATGAACGTATTTTTCCAGTAGTTAATCATCATCTTCATCAAAAATCACTTCAAGAATCAAGCTATAATCATCATAGGAAGAACACTTCAAGAACACTTCAAAAATCCCTTCAAGTTTACTAATTTACTTCCAAGCTTTCTAACCCATTCCAAGTAATCATCTAAGATCAAGAAACCTTTGTTATATATACAGTAGGTTATCTTTATTATTCAAGGTAATATTCATATTCAAACTTTGATTCAATTTCTATAACTATAAACTATCTTAATTCGAGTAAAAATCTTACTTGAACATGTTTTTGTGTCATGATCCTACTTCAAGAACTTTCAAGCCATCCAAGATCCTTTGAAGCTAGATCATTTCTTTTCACTTCCAGTAGGTTTACCTACTAAACTTGAGGTAGTAATGATGTTCATAACATCATTCGATTCATATATATAAAACTATCTTATTCGAAGGTTTAAACTCGTAATCACTAGAACATAGTTTAGTTAATTCTAAACTTGTTCGTAAACAAAAGTTAATCCTTCTAACTTGACTTTTAAAATTAACTAAACACATGTTCTATATCTATATTATATGCTAACTTAATGATTTAAAACCTGGAAACACGAAAAACACCGTAAAACCGGATTTACGCCGTCGTAGTAACACCACGGGCTGTTTTGGGTTAGTTAATTAAAAACTATGATAAACTTTGATTTAAAAGTTGTTATTCTGAGAAAATGATTTTTATTATGAACATGAAACAATATCCAAAAATTATGGTTAAACTCAAAGTGGAAGTATGTTTTCTAAAATGGTCATCTAGACGTCGTTCTTTCGACTGAAATGACTACCTTTACAAGAACGACTTGTAACTTATTTTTCCGACTATAAACCTATACTTTTTCTGTTTAGATTTATAAAATAGAGTTCAATATGAAACCATAGCAATTTGATTCACTCAAAACGGATTTAAAATGAAGAAGTTATGGGTAAAACAAGATTGGATAATTTTTCTCATTTTAGCTACGTGAAAATTGGTAACAAATCTATTTCAACCATAACTTAATCACCTTGTATTGTATATTATGTAATCTTGAGATACCATAGACACGTATACAATGTTTCGACCTATCATGTCGACACATCTATATATATATTTCGGAACAACCATAGACACTCTATATGTGAATGTTGGAGTTAGCTATACAGGGTTGAGGTTGATTCCAAAATATATATAGTTTGAGTTGTGATCAATACTGAGATACGTATACACTGGGTCGTGGATTGATTCAAGATAATATTTATCGAATTATTTCTGTACATCTAACTGTGGACAACAAGTTGTAGGTTACTAACGAGGACAGCTGACTTAATAAACTTAAAACATCAAAATATATTAAAAGTGTTGTAAATATATTTTGAACATACTTTAATATATATGTATATATTGTTATAGGTTTGTGAATCAACAGTGGCCAAGTCTTACTTCTCGACGAAGTAAAAATCTGTGAAAGTGAGTTATAGTCCCACTTTTAAAATCTAATATTTTTGGGATGAGAATACATGCAGGTTTTATAAATGATTTACAAAATAGACACAAGTACGTGAAACTACATTCTATTGTTGAATTATCGAAATCGAATATGCCCCTTTTTATTAAGTCTGGTAATCTAAGAATTAGGGAACAGACACTCTAATTGACGCGAATCCTAAAGATAGATCTATTGGGCCTAACAAACCCCATCCAAAGTACCGGATGCTTTAGTACTTCGAAATTTATATCATATCCGAAGGGTGTCCCGGAATGATGGGGATATTCTTATATATGCATCTTGTTAATGTCGGTTACCAGGTGTTCACCATATGAATGATTTTTATCTCTATGTATGGGATGTGTATTGAAATATGAAATCTTGTGGTCTATTATTATGATTTGATATATATAGGTTAAACCTATAACTCACCAACATTTTTGTTGACGTTTTAAGCATGTTTATTCTCAGGTGATTATTAAGAGCTTCCGCTGTCGCATACTTAAATAAGGACGAGATTTGGAGTCCATGCTTGTATGATATTGTGTAAAAACTGCATTCAAGAAACTTATTTTGTTGTAACATATTTGTATTGTAAACCATTATGTAATGGTCGTGTGTAAACATGATATTTTAGATTATCATTATTTGATAATCTACGTAATGCTTTTTAAACCTTTATTTATGAAATAAAGGTTATGGTATGTTTTAAAAATGAATGCAGTCTTTGAAAAATGTCTCATATAGAGGTCAAAACCTCGCAACGAAATCAATTAATATGGAACGTTTTTAATCAATAAAAACGGGACATTTCAGTTGGTATCAGAGCGTTGGTCTTAGAGAACCAGAATTTTGCATTAGTGTGTCTTATCTAGTTTGTTAGGATGCATTAGTGAGTCTGGACTTCGACCGTGTTTACTTGAAAAATGATTGCTTAACAAATTTTGTTGGAAACTATATATTTTTAACATGTGAATATTATGTGATATATTAATCTCTTAACGCGTTTGATATTATGTGATAGATGTTTACCTCTAAAATAAGTCCCATTGACTCACCTAATAATAATGAAGAGTCAAATGTAAATTGGAATGATTCGTGGACTGATTCACAAGTTCTCGAAGAGGAACCGGAAGAAGAGTCGGAACCAGAAGAAGAATCGGAACCGGATGAAGAAATAGAACCGGTGGGGGAAATAATAAAACGGTTAAGTAAAAGAAAATCCTCAACCAACCGACCAAGGTTAATTATGGTCAATGGTGTTTCCGCCAAGGAAGCAAAATATTGGGAGGATTACCAATTCTCTGATGAATCGGATTCCGAGGAGAATTCCGATGATGTTATAGAAATTACCCCAACTGAATTTAAAAAGGCAAAAGAAAATAATAAGGGAAAGGGCATAAAAATAGAGAAATCTAATTCCAACCCCGATGAACTTTATATGTATCGTCAACCCCCGAAGTCCTTAAGTTGTAATAATGACCCGGGAACCTCTAAACCACCAGGTTTTTCTAAACCAATGTGGATAACGACGGCTCGTATTAGGGGAACATCATATATCCCTAGAAACTTGGCAAAACGAACCAAAACCGAAGAAGAAGAAACAAGCGAGTCGGAATAAGATAGTTGTATTCGTGTGGTGTAATATATGTAATATAGTGTGCTTATGCTTTATGATATATGTAAAAATTGCTTGTATTAATAAGTATTTTTTTATGAATCTAACTCTTGTCTATTTTACAGTATAAAAACACAAAATGGATAGACAACCCAATATTTTAAGAGACCTACCCGGAGACATGATTGATGAAATCTTGTCTAGAGTCGGTCAGAATTCTTCGACACAACTATTTAAGGCGAGATCAGTTTGTAAGACATTCGAAGAACGTTCCAAGAATGCCTTGGTTTATAAAAGGCTTTCGTTCGAAAGATGGGGGATATCACATTGGGAAATCCATAAGTTACGATGTGTTTACTTTGACTCATATATTGCGGGGAACCCAAATGCTATTTTACGCAATGGGTTAAGAAATTATTTTGACTCAATATATCCGAATATTGGACTTCGAGATTTAGAAAAAGCGGCTAACATGCAACATAAAGAAGCATGTTATGCTTACGGATTAGTAATGTTCGCTTCTCACCAAAGTGAGAACAAGAACATCGGGCTACAACTATTAAACAAAACGTTCCCACAAGTGACGGAGTCGGTAATTGGGGTAAGAAATGAGGTTTTTAGATTGTTACGGGACTGTTGGACATTACGTAACCCTCGTCCCTTTGACGACGTTACAACACGCTGTCTTATCAACGGCCATAACGGTTATGTTCCACAAGACCAAGGATGGGAAGTAGTCCTAGTAAAACCAGAATGCATGACTTGTTTCTGGACGTATGAATTACGTGTCTTTATTGCCTTTGCTGAACGACTTGTGTACTAGCTAGAATTATCTTCACAACTATCTTGTATCAAAGTTATTGTGTGCTATATTTCATGCTTTATGTAAAATAAGCGGTATTGTAAGTTTGTAAAATATTGTATAAAAGTTTGAACGCGAAATATTATTATAATTAGTTTTTCATATAGAATTGTAGTAGTTGAATTGTATATTAGCTACTAAGTATGAACTTAACGGGTAGGTACTACCCGAATTTAAACTTATAAAACGCTAATATGAAGAAAAGGCTTTTATAAATGAGTTCATATTATGCTACGAAATACTATTAACTACTCTTAATATTCTGTATGATTAACTTGTTCCATTTGACTATTTTGAAGGAAATGGCACCGACTACTCGACACACCGTGAATATGAATGAAGAGGAATTCCGTACTTTTCTAGCTTCAAACATAGCCGCAGTACAGGCTGCACTACATACCAACAATAACCTTGGATCTAGCAGTACAGGAAATCGTGTAGGATGCACCTACAAAGAATTCACTGCCTGCAAACCTTTGGAATTTGATGGAACCGAAGGACCGATCAGATTGTAACGGTGGACCGAGAAGGTCGAATCGGTTTTTGCCATAAGTAAGTGTACTGAAGAGGACAAAGTGAAGTACGCTACGCATAACTTCACAGGTTCTGCGTTAACATGGTGGAATACCTATCTAGAGCAAGTGGGACAAGACGATGCGTACGCACTACCGTGGTCAGCATTCAAGCACTTGATGAACGAGAAGTACCGTCCCAGAACCGAGGTCAATAAGCTCAAGATAGAACTTAGAGGGTTACGAACCCAAGGATTTGATATTACCACGTACGAAAGACGATTCACAGAATTGTGCCTATTGTGTCCGTGAGTATTCGAAGATGAGGAAGAGAAGATCGACGCGTTTGTGAAAGGATTACCAGAAAGAATCCAAGAAGATATAAGTTCACACGAGCCCGCCTCCATACAACAGGCATGTAGAATGGCTCACAAACTAGTGAACCAGATTGAAGAAAGAATTAAAGAACAGACTGCTGAAGAGGCCAATGTGAAGCAAGTCAAAAGAAAGTGGGAGGAAAACGGTGATAAGAATCACTAATACAACAACAACAGCAATTACAACAATAATCGCAACAATTATCCCAACAATCGCAACATCAATCGCAACTACAACAAACGGCCCAACAACAACAACAACAACAACAACAGCAACAACAGCAACTACAACAATCATCCCAACAACAATAATAACCGCAACAACAACAACAATCAGAAGCAGCTATGCCAAAGGTGTGAAAAGTATCACTCGGGGTTCTGCACCAAATTTTGCAACAAGTGTAAAAGAAATGGTCATAGCGCGGTGAAGTGTGAGGTCTACGGACCAGGGGTTAATAGAACAAAAGGAACAAATGGTGTCGGAACGAGTAATGGCGGAGCAAGTAGTGTCGGAGCAAGTTATGCCAATGTAGTTTGTTATAAATGTGGAAAACCGGGCCACATTATTAGAAATTGCCCGAACCAGGAGAACACGAATGGACAAGGCCGCGGAAGAGTTTTCAATATTAATGCGGCAGAGGCACAGGAAGACCCGGAGCTTGTTACGGGTACGTTTCTTATTGACAATAAATCTGCTTATGCTTTATTTGATTCGGGTGCGGATAGAAGCTATATGAGTAGAGATTTTTGTGCTAAATTAAGTTTTCCATTGACGCCTTTGGATAGTAAATTTTTACTCGAATTAGCAAATGGTAAATTAATTTCAGCAGATAATATATGTCGGAATCGAGAAATTAAACTGGTTAGCGAAACATTTAAGATTGATTTGATACCAGTAGAGTTAGGGAGTTTTGATGTGATAATCGGTATGGACTGGTTGAAAGAAGTGAAAGCAGAGATCGTTTGTAACAAAAATGCAATTCGTATTATACGAGAAAAAGGAAAACCCTTAATGGTGTACGGAGAAGGGCAACACGAAGCTACATCTTATAAGTAATTTGAAGGCACAAAAACTAATAAGAAAAGGTTGCTATGTTGTTCTAGCACACGTCGAGAAAGTACAAACTGAAGAAAAGAGCATCAATGATGTTCCCATTGCAACGGAATTTCCCGATGTATTTCCGAAAGAATTACCGGGATTACCGCCACATCGATCCGTTGAATTTCAAATAGATCTTGTACCAGGAGCTGCACCAATAGCTCGTGCTCCTTACAGACTCGCACCCAGCGAGATGAAAGAACTGCAAAGCCAATTACAAGAACTTTTAGAGCGTGGTTTCATTCGACCAAGCACATCACCGTGGGGAGCTCCTGTTTTGTTTGTCAAGAAGAAAGATGGTACATTCAGGTTGTGTATCGACTACCGAGAGTTGAACAAACTTACCATCAAGAACCGCTACCCACTACCGAGAATCGACGACTTATTTGATCAACTACAAGGCTCGTCTGTTTATTCAAAGATTGACTTACGTTCCGGGTATCATCAAATGCGGGTGAAAGAAGATGATATTCCAAAGACTGCTTTCAGAACACGTTACGGTCATTACGAGTTTATGGTCATGCCGTTTGGTTTAACTAATGCACCAGCTGTGTTCATGGATCTTATGAACCGAGTGTGTGGACCATACCTTGACAAGTTTGTCATTGTTTTCATTGATGACATACTTATTTACTCAAAGAATGACCAAGAACACGGTGAACATTTGAGAAAGGTGTTAGAAGTATTGAGGAAGGAAGAATTGTACGCTAAGTTTTCAAAGTGCGCATTTTGGTTGGAAGAAGTTCAATTCCTCGGTCACATAGTGAACAAAGAAGGTATTAAGGTGGATCAGGCAAAGATAGAAACTGTTGAAAAGTGGGAAACCCCGAAAACTCCGAAACACATACGCCAGTTTTTAGGACTAGCTGGTTACTACAGAAGGTTCATCCAAGACTTTTCCAGAATAGCAAAACCCTTGACTGCATTAACGCATAAAGGGAAGAAATTTGAATGGAATGATGAACAAGAGAAAGCGTTTCAGTTATTGAAGAAAAAGCTAACTACGGCACCTATATTGTCATTGCCTGAAGGGAATGATGATTTTGTGATTTATTGTGACGCATCAAAGCAAGGTCTCGGTTGTGTATTAATGCAACGAACGAAGGTGATTGCTTATGCGTCTAGACAATTGAAGATTCACGAATAAAATTATACGACGCATGATTTGGAATTAGACGCGGTTGTTTTTGCATTAAAGACTTGGAGGTACTACTTATATGGGATCAAAAGTATTATATATACCGACCACAAAAGTCTTCAACACATATTTAATCAGAAACAACTGAATATGAGGCAGCGTAGGTGGATTGAATTATTGAATGATTACGACTTTGAGATTCGTTACCACCCGGGGAAGGCAAATGTGGTAGCCGATGCCTTGAGCAGGAAGGACAGAGAACCCATTCGAGTAAAATCTATGAATATAATGATTCATAATAACCTTACTACTCAAATAAAGGAGGCGCAACAAGGAGTTTTAAAAAAGGGAAATTTAAAGGATGAAATACCCAAAGGATCGGAGAAGCATCTTAATATTCGGGAAGACGGAACCCGGTATAGGGCTGAAAGGAATTGGGTACCAAAATTTGGAGATATGAGAGAAATGGTACTTAGAGAAGCTCATAAAACCGGATACTCAATACATCCTGGAACGGGGAAGATGTACAAGGATCTCAAGAAACATTTTTGGTGGCCGGGTATGAAAGCCGATGTTGCTAAATACGTAGGAGAATGTTTGACGTGTTATAAGGTCAAAGCTGAGCATCAGAAACCATCAGGTCTACTTCAACAACCCGAAATCCCGGAATGGAAATGGGAAAACATTACCATGGATTTCATCACTAAATTGCTAAGGACTGCAAGTGGTTTTGATACTATTTGGGTAATAGTAGATCGTCTCACCAAATCAGCACACTTCCTGCCAATAAGAGAAGATGACAAGATGGAGAAGTTAGCACGACTGTATTTGAAGGAAGTCGTCTCCAGACATGGAATACCAATCTCTATTATCTCTGATAGGGATGGCAGATTTATTTGAAGATTCTGGCAGACATTACAGCAAGCATTAGGAACTCGTCTAGACATGAGTACTGCCTATCATCCACAAACTGATGGGCAGAGCGAAAGGACGATACAAACGCTTGAAGACATGCTACGAGCATGTGTTATTGATTTCGGAAACAGTTGGGATCGACATCTACCGTTAGCAGAATTTTCCTACAACAACAGCTACCTTTCAAGCATTGAGATGGCGCCGTTTGAAGCACTTTATGGTAGAAAGTGCAGGTCTTCGATTTGTTGGAGTGAAGTGGGGGATAGACAGATTACGGGTCCGGAGATTATACAAGAAACTACCGAGAAGATCATCCAAATTCAACAACG
The DNA here is from genome assembly GCF_046630445.1 of Rutidosis leptorrhynchoides. Lineage (NCBI taxonomy): Eukaryota > Viridiplantae > Streptophyta > Magnoliopsida > Asterales > Asteraceae > Rutidosis > Rutidosis leptorrhynchoides. The sequence goes on along the minus strand of NC_092342.1, from coordinate 178,736,510 downwards.
GTTGAAAACCGCCCAAAGTCGACAAAAGAGCTACGCTGACATTAAAAGAAAAGATATAGAATTTGAAATTGGAGAGATGGTCATGCTTAAAGTTGCACCTTGGAAAGGCGTTGTTCGATTTGGTAAACGAGGGAAATTAAATCCAAGGTATATTGGACCATTCAAGATTATTGATCGTGTCGGACCAGTAGCTTACCGACTTGAGTTACCTCAACAACTCGCGGCTGTACATAACACTTTCCACGTCTCGAATTTGAAGAAATGTTTTGCTAAAGAAGATCTCACTATTCCGTTAGATGAAATCCAAATCAACGAAAAACTCCAATTCATCGAAGAACCCGTCGAAATAATGGATCGTGAGGTTAAAAGACTTAAGCAAAACAAGATACCAATTGTTAAGGTTCGATGGAATGCTCGTAGAGGACCCGAGTTCACCTGGGAGCATGAAGATCAGATGAAGAAGAAATACCCGCATCTATTTCCAGAAGATTCGTCAACACCTTCAACAGCTTAAAATTTCGGGATGAAATTTATTTAACGGGTAGGTACTGTAGTAACCCGAACTTTTCCATGTTTATATATATTAATTGAGATTGATATTTACATGATTAAATATTTCCAACATGTTAAGCAATCAAACTTGTTAAGACTTGATTAATTGAAATATGTTTCATATAGACAATTGACCACCCAAGTTGACCGGCGATTCACGAACGTTAAAACTTGTAAAAACGACATGACGATATATATATGGATAGACATATGGTTAACATGAGATTATGATAAGTAAGTATCTCCATAAGTATATTAACAATGAGTTATATACATATAAACAAGACTACTAACTTAAGGATTTCGAAACGAGACATATATGTAACGATTATCGTTGTAACGACATTTAAATGTATATATATCATATTAAGATATATTAATATATCATAATATCATGATAATATAATAATTTAACATCTCATTAGATATAATAAACAATGGGTTAACAACATTAATTGAGATCGTTAACTTAAAGGTTTCAAAACAACACTTACATGTAACGACTAACGATGACTTAACGACTCAGTTAAAATGTATATACATGTAGTGTATTTAGATGTATTAAAATACTTTTGGAAGACTTCAAGACATATATCAAAACACTCATACTTAATGAAAATGGTTACAGTTACTTTCCCATTCTTTTCTTTCATCAAGAATTCTAGTCGTATTCTTACCCGTATTATACACAGCTTCAAAACGTACTTACTATGGGTATATACCAATAGGAACTAGCATGGGATTACACTCTTGATTATGTCATGTATGACTAATCAATTTTAACTTCTACCATGAGCTAGTCAACTAACTAGAACTCCTTTTAACCCCACTCACCACTCACCAATTACCACTCATCATTCACTCCATTTCACTTCCAATTCTCTTTCTAATTCTCTCTCAACACACACACTATTATGAACGTATTTTTCCAGTAGTTAATCATCATCTTCATCAAAAATCACTTCAAGAATCAAGCTATAATCATCATAGGAAGAACACTTCAAGAACACTTCAAAAATCCCTTCAAGTTTACTACTTTACTTCCAAGCTTTCTAACCCATTCCAAGTAATCATCTAAGATCAAGAAACCTTTGTTATATACAGTAGGTTATCTTTCTTATTCAAGGTAATATTCATATTCAAACTTTGATTCAATTTCTATAACTATAAACTATCTTAATTCGAGTAAAAATCTTACTTGAACTTGTTTTTATATCATGATCCTACTTCAAGAACTTTCAAGCCATCCAAGATCCTTTGAAGCTAGATCATTTCTTGTCACTTCCAGTAGGTTTACCTACTAAACTTGAGGTAGTAATGATGTTCATAACATCATTCGATTCATATATATAAAACTATCTTATTCGAAGGTTTAAACTCGTAATCACTAGAACATAGTTTAGTTAATTCTAAACTTGTTCGCAAACAAAAGTTAATCCTTCTAACTTGACTTTTAAAATTAACTAAACACATGTTCTATATCTATATTATATGCTAACTTAATGATTTAAAACCTGGAAACACGAAAAACACCGTAAAACCGGATTTACGCCGTCGTAGTAACACCACGGGCTGTTTTGGGTTAGTTAATTAAAAACTATGATAAACTTTGATTTAAAAGTTGTTATTCTGAGAAAATGATTTTTATTATGAACATGAAACAATATTCAAAAATTATGGTTAAACTCAAAGTGGAAGTATGTTTTCTAAAAAGGTCATCTAGACGTCGTTCTTTCGACTGAAATGACTACCTTTACAAAAACGACTTGTAACTTATTTTTCCGACTATAAACCTATAATTTTTCTGTTTAGATTCATAAAATAGAGTTCAATATGAAACCATAGCAATTTGATTCACTCAAAACGGATTTAAAATGAAGAAGTTATGGGTAAAACAAGATTGGATAATTTTTCTCATTTTAGCTACGTGAAAATTGGTAACAAATCTATTCCAACCATAACTTAATCAACTTGTATTGTATATTATGTAATCTTGAGATACCATAGACACGTATACAATGTTTCGACCTATCATGTCGACACATCTATATATATTTCGGAACAACCATAGACACTCTATATGTGAATGTTGGAGTTAGCTATACAGGGTTGAGGTTGATTCCAAAATATATATAGTTTGAGTTGTGATCAATACTGAGATACGTATACACTGGGTCGTGGATTGATTCAAGATAATATTTATCAATTTATTTCTGTACATCTTGTGAAGACCCGTCCTAATCCATCCGGACGAAGTCCATATCGATTATAAACGATTCACAACAGTTGATTACATCGCGAGGTACTTGACCTCTATATGATACATTTTACAAACATTGCATTCGTTTTTGAAAAGACAAACTTTCATTACATCGAAAGTTGACAGGCATGCATACCATTTCATAATATATCCAACTATAATTGACTTGATAATAATCTTGATGAACTCGACGACTCGAATGCAACGTCTTTTGAAATATGCCATGAATGACTCCAAGTAATATCTATAAAATGAGCAAATACACAGCGGAAGATTTCTTTCGTACCTGAGAATAAACATGCTTTAAAGTGTCAACCAAAAGGTTGGTGAGTTCATTAGTTTAACTTAAACAATCGTTTTCATCATTTTAATAGACCACAAGATTTCAGATTTCCATTTCTCATAAACATACGTCCCATGCATAGAGACAAAAATATCATTCATATGGATTGAACACCTGGTAACCGACATTAACAATATGCATATATAAGAATATCCCCATCATTCCGGGATCCTCCTTCGGACATGATATAAATTTCGAAGTACTAAAACATCCGGTACTTTGAATGGGGCTTGTTGGGCCCGATAGATCTATCTTTAAGATTCGCGTCAATTAGGGTGTCTGTTCCCTAATTCTTAGATTACCAGACTTAATAAAAAGGGGCATATTCGACTTCGATAATCCAACCATAGAATGTAGTTTCACGTACTTGTGTCAATTTCGTAAAACAGTTATAAAAGTTGCGCATGTATTCTCAGCCCAAAAATATAAAGGGTAAAAAGGCAAATGAAACTCACGATACTGTATTTTGTAGTAAAAATACATATGACGTCATTGAACAATGCAGGGTTGGCCTCGGATTCACGAACCTATATCAATTGTGTATATATTAATACGTATAATGTAAGTTACAAAATTTCATTTATTAATATGTATTATTTATATATTATAGTTTTGTAGAATTTATTCTAACCTTTATTTTAAAACGTATACTTATATTATATTTTAAGTTATATTTTATATATATATCGATTTTATGTATATATCTATAATGATTTACGTTTATATAAATAGTGACATTAATATATTTATATACATATATTTGTGGTTAGTATTGTATTTATGAAATTTTATTAGTTTGTTATGTGAATTATTAATACAATCCTAGTATATACCATAAGTATATATATAGTGTACAAAAGATTTATTTGTTAAAATAATAATTTAGATAATAATGATTTACTAATAATAATAATAATTTTATTAATAATGATAATACTAATAGCAAAAAAAATGAAAATGATAACTGTTAATGATACTAATAATAATAACTCTAAAATAATATTAATACTAATACCATACTTATGTTAATAATAAGGGTTCTAATATTTATAAAATGATAAATGATAATCATAATAATACTAGTAAATATTAATGATGATACTGATAAATATGATATTATTAATTGTAAATGTACTGATGATACTATTATTTATAAACCGGTACAAATTCTAATATTGATGATAATAATATATTTTTATTTCCTTCATAATAATAATAATGATAATCATAATCATAATCCTAATGATGATAAAATACTAAAATGATAAGTTTATTACTAATAATAATATTATTAATACCTATCATAATAATAATAGTAATGTCTATAATACTTTCAAATATGATAACAAGTATGATACTAATAATAACAATAACAATAACAATCAAAACAATCACAATAATAATAATAATACTAATAATAATTAATATATAATAACAATAAAAAAATTAGAAAAGAAAACTACCTCACATGAAAAGAGTTTCAAAAAAAAAAGAAACTACCGTCCTCTGGACTCGATCTCGTGACCACATGCTCACACGCAAACACTCTCGACCATCCCACCAATTCTGATTCTCTGTACTAATATCGAATTTAAATTTTATATATAAACTGTTTTTCTTCTATTCCTCTTCTTCTCCACAAGTCTCATGGATTCAACAAAACATCAATAACCAAAAAAAAAATAAAAAATCGGGGTTCCCTTTAAAGCTTCAAAACATTACAGAAAAAAAAATAATTTGGGTTCTAAAATAAAAAAAAAAAACACTAAGGCCTACTGCAGCGTCGGTTCTTGGAACAAAACAAAAAAAATTGATTTCGTAATAGATAACATTATAGATAATATTTATAACACGAAATAGTTTTCTAAACATGTATAAAAACTACTGGAATCGTCAATTTGATCAGAAACATATACACGAACGCGAATTTGTCTCAAGAACAATTGTTGACTTTTTTTAAACTAAACTTTGACTTCAAAATTCAAGATCGATATAAAGATTTGAGAGTTGAGATTTTGCAGATAGATTCAAAGAAAGATTTCTAACCTTTCTGCATTTTTAGATTTTGAAACTTTATTCGAAATTGAATTAAGAGAAAAAAAAATTGGAGCGTGCAGAGAAGAAGAAAACAAAAATATCGCTGTGCTCTTTAATCCCATTGGATTTCCTTTTTATTTGATTTGCAATTATACATAATCATGTTGTAATAATAGAGATCGGTTGATAAAAAATGGAGAAAATGTCAACACAGGTTCACGAGTTGGGAGCAGGAAAGAAACAAAAAAAATAATAATAATAGAGATAAAGGATACAGAGGTCAAGCGTATAATATAGATCCTTACTGCTTTTTTTTTTAATTAATAATAATAATATATAATAACAATACTATTAATATCTAATAATATTAATAAAATTAATAATAATGATAAATATAATATTAATGATAATAATAATTGTAAAAATGATAATAATAATAATAATAATAATAATACCATACTAATTATGATAATATTAATATTTTATCGATAATAATAATATTAGTAATAATAATCTAATTTATACATCCAATTTCATCTTTATATGATATAAAGTGATATTATGAATACAAATATTGATATTTGACGATACAAATAACATTACTACAACAACTATATTTGTATTTAAATTTAATTTATTAATATCATCTATTATTATGTAATATTTAATAATTATGTAATATGTATTGTAACATATACTGAATATTATATATTTATGCATTTTAATATAAATATATTATAATATTTATTTACATACTAATTATATTATACTTATGTATGTAATTATGAAAAATATAAATGTTTTATATATGTAAGTATTATATATATTTATTAAAATAGTACATTATTTCATCATAGATATATTATAAATTTCTACATATACATAATATAATAATTATGTATAAAATCATATATATATATATATATATAGTTATATTTATGTATATATGTATACTACCATATATATAAAATCATGTTTTAAATGTTGAGTAGATGATTAATTATGTATATTAAACAATTAACTACAAAGTATAACATTGTACATTTAATATTTTGATAACGTTGGTAAAATATGTTTGAATCATTTATATACAATATACTATATATATTCAAAATGAAAATCTTTAGTTATTAAATGTTATCTTTTATAATAACAAAATTACTTAATAGTTCATTAATACTAATATAATTAGTTTTATATATAATTATTTATATTTACATTCTTAGTTACAATTAAAGGTTCGTGAATCGTCGGAAATAGTTAAAGGTCAAATGTTATCATGAAATAGTTCAAACATAATGAGACTCGGTTTAATAGACTTTGCTTATCGAGTCGAATCATATAAGATTATGTTTAAATTTGGTCGGAAATTCCCGGGTCATCACAGTACCTACCCGTTAAAGAAATTTCGTCCCGAAATTTGAGTGAGGTCGTCATAGCTAACAATAAATATGTTTTCCTGACGAATATGAGTTGATAACTTGAGTTTTATCATCATTGAGTAATATGGATAAAAATAATTCGATTATTCGAAGAGTGCGAATGAAGCTATTCACAAAAGGATGAAATGAGAAACAAAGATTTGTTTTTAACTTTTGACGTAGTCAGGTTTGAATTTAGAAAATAAGGCGCGTCTTAACTTTTGACATTGCCTTGGTTGAATTCCGGAATTTAAGGGATTTAAAGAAAATCTTGAAGATCTATAAAATCTGATTCTTCGGGATTTATGGAAATTAAGATATCTTTAATTAAATACGGTGATCTGTCCCGATTACTACGTCTGATATTTCCAGTATAAATTAAGCTCTTCCTTTCCATTATTCTCACCATTCTTATACTTTCTTTCTTAGTTCATACATCCAAAAGATTCTGAAAATGATTAATCCAGTTCTGATCCTTGTCCTCATCCTTACTATCGCAACAATCATTCTCCTTTTCCAACTTCCACCAGAGGAATCTGCTTTCTTCTACTTCGCCCTCGGGATTATAATGTTTTTAATTCTCCCGTGTCTTTATGTTGCGATAAACATTGATATACACGGTTTGTAATTTATGTGTTGTTATCGGACTTTATATTCTCCCTTATATTTCAAAGCTCTATGCTTTTGTTTTCTCTTCCCGACTTCAAGTCAAGCGAATAATGGTCCAGAATTTATAGATATAGAGTTTCGAATGATTATAATGTTCTAAGCATGAAGGAACGTGATAGCACGATTTGATTTTCAAATTTATCAACATCACGGAAGATAGAACCATCAAGAATACATTTTCTTGATTTGTTACGGAGTTAAGTAGGATGAAAGAGTTATGTAACATGGCACATGATGACGTTATGATCTGTGAATCATCACGTTTCATTTAGAAACTCAGCATGACTTACTGTAATATAATCACGTTGATCAAGTGTCATTATATTATACTAACTCATGCATTAGTTCCCATCATTACTACAATAACATTCATATTTTAAGCTTGAAAATTTACAGAATATAGAAACTAACAGTTTCTATATGATGTAATACTGATAGCACGAAAAGATTAATGATTTCAGATAAGAATAGTTATAAAAATATCTCCAGAAATATGGAGGATATTTATAATGAAAGGTACGATAATATCTCAGAATATCTAAGATCATAGGATGATAGAAACTGTCACACCCCCAGTTAGGGTCTGGGTGAAATGTGACTTAATATCAAATCAACCAACATATTATAATATACGAGAACAATACTAAATGATAAAACAAACTTTATTGAGCACGCAGCGGAAAATGAAACGTAGTTACAATGATAGGAATAACAATAATGAAAATGTTCACATGCAGAAGTAATAAATGCGATATCTCTTGATCCTATGTCCAAGTAGCATCACATAAGCAGTAAGTATAAGAGCTTGAATCAAACAGCACCTGAGACAAAACATGCTAAAGTGTCAACCAAAAGGTTGAGTGAAGTTCATAGGTTTAACAAATAAGTTTGACCGTTTGTTTTAGACCACAAGATTTAATTTGTAAGGTTGATCTCCCGCAGGATCAAAAAGTAGATCTCGCAGATCCAAAAGTTATGCCAGTGCGTGATATTTAGACTAAACGTTCAAGTTTGCCCCATGACAAGTTGTGTCTGTCCTTGTCGGTTTAAATTTCATTATCAAGTAATACAAAGACTGAGTCAAATGTATCGGGGACGTTACTCCCGATAGGCCTACCCCCAATAAATAAGCATGCCGCAGCACTTAAAAATATCACTGTAGGGACTTAGTCGGACATAGCCGGGTATAGCATAGTTTTAGCAGTTGGTACTTGTGTCTAAATTGTAAATAGTAAAAGCAGCATGTGTCTCACCCCAAATAAATTAAATAAGTTTGCTAGCAATAAAGAGTGGGGCTATGAATTCACCTTAGTAAGTAGAGAGAGTTATTCCTCAGAATAGAGAGTTGAACGAGTGAGCAAGAAAGTCAACCTATTGACATTTAAGAGTAGTTAAGTGTTTTGCCCATGTTTAAGTTTAAGTATGTGTTTAAGTATAGTTTGTTTTACTAAGTTTCTATTCCTAGTAAGTTACTATTTTTATAAAGTTTCTATTTTTAGAAAGTTTCTTATTTTACTAAGTTTCTATGACTAGAGAGTTTCTACTTTTATGAGTGTTTCCATTTTAGGATACTTGCCGTATTAGATAAGCTTCCAATCACCCCTTTCCCTTCGAATGGCTAATTTAGATCTAGGGGCTTGAGCCATAGGACCCTTTAAATCGGAAGTCCAAACCCTCTGCCTAGAATCTCGTAGAAACCATTCGTCAAGAAAGTTCGAAGATCTATACATCTCTAATACATATCCCAAAATGTTTGTGTGCTACAATATAAGTAGTAGGTTATAGGTGCTAGTAATAGTAATAGTATATACATGTTAAGTACTAGTATAAGTAGTATTAGGGTTTAAGGTTTTAATATGTATATGTATATATAAAAATATATATATATTTTTTTTACATGTATATATGTATATATAAATCTAGGTGTGTTTATGGATAACAAGTTTATAATATGAATATGAATTAACAAAGATTAAAGTTTATGTAAATAGTTTAGGGTTTATGTTATACCTTTGAAGATTCAAGATAATTAACAAAGAAAAGATGAACACGATGTAGATGGAAGATCAAAGCCTTAAAAATCTTGAAGAACTCCTTGAAGATTCTTGAAGAACACGAAGAACAAGCTTGAAGATCCGAATACCACAAGAGAGGGAGAGGGAGAGATTGTTTTTGAGAGGATTTTGGTGTGATTTGTGAATGAGAAACTAGGAGTTTATATAGTGCAAGTATTAGAGTGTTAGTCAACATAAGGATGTTCTAATTAATGATTTTATTTTGTTTTATAATTTTTAGTCAACAATAGGTGGTACTAGTTTATATATATATTTTATTTTAATTTTTAGTCAACATAAGGATGTAATTGTTTAAGATTCTTTAGTCTCATTATTATTACTATTATTACTATTATTATTTTTACATTTACTACATGATAAGTATTATTTCTTTTTACTAATTCATGACTTGTATATATTTAGTTCCCAATTGTTTTATTATTTATATAAATGTCAATTTTTATTTATTACTTATAGGTTATTAGTTATAATATTACATAAATGCATAAATTTTAATTAGCAGTGAGTGTCGACTAACAGTTTATTATTTTCATCTTTTATTAACTTGTCAATTATTGCACAAAGTTAATTAATATGTTTTCTAACTCTTAACACTTAACAATTGTTGATTAAAGTTTGATCATTAAGTTTTAATTATATTGTTTGGGCATTTAATATTGAAAAAATATAGAATGGAAAAATGAGGGTCGTTATAGTACCTCCCCGTTATTGAAAACTTCGTCCCGAAGTTTTTAGGTAGTTTTCTCGTTTGCATCAGCAGTTGAGAAGAGATGGGGATATTTCCGTTTCATATGGTCTTTGCGTTCCCAGGTATATTCGGGGCCTCTACGCGAATTCCACCGGACTTTAACGATAGGTATATTGCTTTTACGCGTTTGTTTGACCTCTCCTTCCATGATTTCTATAGGTTCTTCAACGAAGTGCATTTGCTCATCAATGCGGACATCATCCAGAGGAATAACGAGTGTGTCATCGGCAAGACACCGTTTAAGATTTGAGACATGAAACACATCATGTACTTGACTAAGTTCGGTTGGCAGTTCTAATCGGTATGCCACGGGACCGACTCTTTCAGTGATTGTGAATGGTCCAACATATCGTGGACTGAGTTTACTTCGCTTACCGAAGCGGACAACACCTTTCCAAGGGGATACTTTCAACATGACTTTATCTCCAACTTGGTATTCGATGTCTTTTCGTTTCTTATTGGCATAGCTTTTCTGTCGGCTACGGGCAGTTTCTAAACGTTGCTTGATTTGAACGATCTTTTCGGTAGTTTCGTGAATAATTTCAGGACCAGTTAAATGTCTGTCCTCAAGTTCATCCCAACACAAAGGGGATCTACACTTCCGTCCATATAAAGCTTCAAAAGGTGCAGCCTTAATGCTGGAGTGATAACTGTTATTATAAGAAAATTCAACCAAAGGTAGATGTCTATCCCATCCTTTGCCGAAATCGATTGCACAAGCACGTAGCATATCCTCCATAGTTTGAATGGTTCGTTCACTTTGACCATCGGTTTGCGAATGATAAGCTGTACTCATGTCGAGTTGAGTTCCAAGAGCAGATTGTAAAGTTTTCCAAAATCTAAAAACAAATCGACTATCGCGATCAGAAATGATCGAGATAGGAACACCATGACGTGAGACGATTTCTTTAATATAAAGCTGTGCTAATCTCTCCATCTTGTCAGTTTCCTTGATCGGTATGAAATGTGCAGATTTAGTAAGACGATCAACTACGACCCAAATAGTATCGTTACCGTTCGAAGTCTTAGGTAACTTAGTAACGAAGTCCATAGTGATACCTTCCCACTTCCACTGCGGAATGTCGGGTTGTGTCAACAGACCAGAAGGCTTTTGATGTTCGGCCTTGACTTTCAAACAAGTGAGACACTTACTAACATAAGTAGCAATATCGGCTTTCATGTTAGGCCACCAGTAGAATTCCTTCACATCGTGATACATCTTACTGGAACCGGGATGGATAGAATATCTAGTCTTATGTGCTTCATCCAAGACTAGTTCGCGAAGATTACCAAAACGAGGAACCCAGATTCTATTGCCAAAGTACCGTGTACCATTAGCTTTCACTTGAAGTTGGTTCTCAAAACCAATAGGTCCTTCACCTTCGATAAGTGTCGGTCTAATAGCTTCCAATTGAGCTTCACAGATTCGTGAAATAAGATTCGATTTGATTTTTAGGTTTAAAGCACGAACACGTTTAATATCGTCTTTTCGACTAAGGGCATCGGCAACTACATTCGCCTTGCCAGGATGATATTTCAGCTCACAATAATAATCGTTCAATGTCTCGAGCCATCGACTTTGCCTCATATTCAGCTGTTTTTGATCAAAGATGTGTCGAAGACTTTTATGGTCAGTGTACACCGTAAAGTGATTACCATAGAGATAATGTCTCCATATCTTTAATGCAAATACCACGGCACCTAACTCTAGGTCATGTGTGGTATAGTTTACTTCATGTTTCTTCAACTGTCTAGATGCATAGGCGATAACCTTCTCTCGTTGCATTAAAACACAACCAAAGCCATGCTTTGAGGCATCGCAGTAAACAACAAAGTCGTCGGTACCTTCAGGTAAAGAAAGAATCGGGGCTGTGGTCAACTTCTCCTTCAGAATCTTGAAAGCAGATTCCTGTTCTTCGGACCACTCAAATTTCTTCCCTTTTTGAGTCAGCTTTGTAAGAGGTTTGGCAATGAGAGAAAAATCTTTTATAAACCTTCGATAGTAACCGGCAAGTCCCAAAAATTGACGAATATGCTTTGCAGTCTTTGGTATCTCCCAGTTCTGAATAGCAGTAATCTTAGCTGGATCGACATGTATTCCGTTTCTATCAACAACATGTCCGAGAAATTGTACGGTTTTGAGCCAAAACTCGCACTTAGAAAATTTAGCATAAAGTTGTTCCTTTCGTAAGAGTTCAAGAATCATGCGCAAATGTTGCTCATGCTCTTTCTCATTCTTCGAATAGATCAAGATGTCGTCAATGAATACGATGACAAATTTGTCAAGATACGGTTTACAAACACGATTCATGAGGTCCATGAACACGGCAGGAGCATTAGTTAAACCAAAAGGCATGACACAGAATTCATAGTGCCCATAACGAGTGCGAAAAGCAGTCTTAGGAATATCGGATTCCTTGACCTTGAGTTGGTGATAACCGGATCTTAAATCAATCTTTGAATAAACACTTGACCCTTGAAGTTGGTCAAATAGATCATCAATACGTGGCAACGGATAACGGTTCTTGATAGTAAGCTTGTTAAGTTCGCGGTAATCAATGCACATCCTTAATGTACCATCCTTCTTTTTAACAAACAGAATAGGAGCTCCCCAAGGGGACGAGCTTGGACGAATGAAACCTTTATCCAATAGTTCTTGGAGTTGGTTGGATAATTCCTTCATTTCGGAAGGTGCTAAACGGTATGGTGCTTTAGCAACAGGAGCAGCACCAGGAGTTAAATCAATTTGGAATTCAACTTGTCGAGGAGGTGGAATACCCGGAAGATCTTCGGGAAACACATCGGGAAAGTCTTTAACTACTGGTACATCTTCAATTCGCTTCTCTTTCGATTCAATCAGATTAACGTGGGCTAGAATAGCTGGATAACCTTTCATAAGGTATTTGCGGGTTTTAATACAGGAGATAATATTGAGATTGGAACCACTCTTTTCACCTTGGATAATAAGAGTCTCTCCATTTCCTAATGGAACATGAACGGTTTTATCGTAACACATGATCGCAGCTCTTAATGGACGTAACCAATCCATTCCAACTACGACATCGAAACTTCCTAGCTCGACCGGCAAAAGGTCTATCTTAAATTCTTTGCTGGCTAAGATTAGGTTGCAGTTTTTATAAATTTTATCAACTTTCATGATCTTTCCATTGGCTACTTCTACTAATCGTTTAGTTTCTAAGGGTTGAGGCTTTTCAGTAAATAGGGTACAAAATTCATTAGATACGTAACTTCGGTCGGCACCAGTATCGAATAAAATAGTTGCGTAGCAATTATTGACGAGATACGTACCCGTGATGACCTCATCTTCATCTCGGGCTTCAGCAGCAGTAATAACAAATGCACGACCCTTTGCAGCAGTAGTATTGGCTCCAGTAGCAGGATTATCTCTCTTCTTAGGGCAATTTGGACTAATGTGTCCCTTTTCCCCACAAGTATAACAAGTAGGAGGAGCTTTGGCAGGAACAATAGATTTATTCTTTGGAGGAGTCCTACACGTCTTAGCTACGTGTCCCACTTTCTTACACAACGAACAAGTGGCAGTGCACTGCCCCGGGTGATGCCTTTCACAACGAACACAAAAAGGATAAGTGCCCTTATAATTCGTACTTGTACTATCCATAAGCTTTTTACTAACATTCTGATTTGAACCTTGAGACGGCTCAAACTTCCTCTTACCATCATTACCCTTGGTTTCAACTTGCTTATTGGCCGACGCCCTTCTTCTCTTGGCCAACATGAGATTTTGTGCCATGAGAATCACAGCATCCAAAGTAACCTTCTCAGCAGCAATAACATTCCCTTGAACATCCTCGGGAAGACCTTCAATATACCGCTCAATTCTTCTAGCTTCAGTAGGAAACATTTCAGGACATAGAGTAGAAAGCTCCAGATAACGATTGGTATAATTCTCAATGTCAGTACCCTTGACCCTGAGTTCCCAGAACTCAGCTTCAAGCTTCTGAACTTGACTCCTTGGGCAGAATTTGTTGACCATCATACTTTTGAGTTCGTCCCATGGAATTGCATTAGCATTATCAATTCCTACGGACTTGGCATAAGCAGTCCACCAAGTTAAAGCATTACTACCCAACGAGCTAGTGGCATACTTTACTCGATCATCATCACCATAGTTGCAAATACGGAAAATAGATTCCATCTTTTCGAACCAACGAACTAGTTCGACAGCTTCTTCGTTTCCCTTAAAAGCGGGAGGGTGACAGTTTGTAAAGTCCTTGTAGGAACAAGGTTTTGGTTGAGTATTAGCATGATTAGCTTGGGCGTTGCCTTGGGCAGCAGCGAGTAACTGTTGGAATTGCTCAGTAGTTAACACAACGTTGTTAACGGTAGGTGCAGCTGAACGAACCATGATGTCACTACATAAAAGTGAACATATGTTTGATAAGTTTAACAAGTTATAAGTTTGAGTAATCACAAGTATGAATAAACTAAAGTATTGATATCGCATGATATTAATAAAACACTTTATATTATTAGAACGAGGCATTAAATAAGCCTTTATTACACGATTCGGAAATAGAAATTGTTTAAGGCACAGCCTTTACATAGATGGAAAATAGGAAAAATAACTAGGAAATATTAAGATTGAAGTAGTCTTCATATTTCGTCTCCAACCTTCTTCATAAACTCCTCAACTTTCTCATTTTTCGACTTTTGTTTCTCATAGAGATACTCGAAGTTGTCATAAAGGTTGGTAACACGACTGTTTACGGCATTAGTGTTGTACTCTCTTATGGCAAGTTGTTCGTCGACTCGACCTTTCTCCATTTTCATTCGGACATCAACATCCTCCTTGAGGTAAGCAAGTGATTGCTTTCCCCAGCGAGTGTTGCGTTCTTCCTCGCACTTTAGCATCAGCAACTCCTTTCTTAGCTCGACGTTTTCTTTCATAAGTTTCTTCATTCGACGATCCACTCTTTCCATGTGGCGAAGTAGACCTCCAATGTTTCTCTCGGTATCGTTTCGTAATCTCATTATTTCATACTTAGGACCATCATAAAAAGGAGATCGGGCTCTCTTCCTTGATGGACCAACTTCTTCATGCCGTTTTCCCTTATCTTGGGTTCTCGGAGTTGGGTAGTATTGAGGAGACCCATGTGAATCTAAAATAGTATTCGGGCTATAATTCAGCGGTGGTGAAGCAGGACTATAAAGAGGACTTCGAACTGGTCTCGAAGTTGAAGAGTGTCCAACACCTACTTCGGTGGTAGGGTTGTGAGTTGCTTTGTTGGGCTTGTTAACGCTTGAGCTTAACATCCTATCATTAGGAAAGAGACCTTGATTAGAATCTTTGAGTCAAGTTTATTAAAGCATAATTGTTAAGATTATACGACAATCCTAAGTGCTTTAAGTCCAAGGCAGGAAAGGTTATAGTTTCCTAGATTGCTAAGGCACCCTAGCTAACAAGTAAGGCACACATAAAAATGCAATCCTGGTTCTCTATAACAGCCTGGTTTGCTCTGATACCAATCTGTCACACCCCCAGTTAGGGTCTGGGTGAAATGTGACTTAATATCAAATCAACCAACATATTATAATATACGAGAACAATACTAAATGATAAAACAAACTTTATTGAGCACGCAGCGGAAAATGAAACGTAGTTACAATGATAGGAATAACAATAATGAAAATGTTCACATGCAGAAGTAATAAATGCGATATCTCTTGATCCTATGTCCAAGTAGCATCACATAAGCAGTAAGTATAAGAGCTTGAATCAAACAGCACCTGAGACAAAACATGCTAAAGTGTCAACCAAAAGGTTGAGTGAAGTTCATAGGTTTAACAAATAAGTTTGACCGTTTGTTTTAGACCACAAGATTTAATTTGTAAGGTTGATCTCCCGCAGGATCAAAAAGTAGATCTCGCAGATCCAAAAGTTATGCCAGTGCGTGATATTTAGACTAAACGTTCAAGTTTGCCCCATGACAAGTTGTGTCTGTCCTTGTCGGTTTAAATTTCATTATCAAGTAATACAAAGACTGAGTCAAATGTATCGGGGACGTTACTCCCGATAGGCCTACCCCCAATAAATAAGCATGCCGCAGCACTTAAAAATATCACTGTAGGGACTTAGTCGGACATAGCCGGGTATAGCATAGTTTTAGCAGTTGGTACTTGTGTCTAAATTGTAAATAGTAAAAGCAGCATGTGTCTCACCCCAAATAAATTAAATAAGTTTGCTAGCAATAAAGAGTGGGGCTATGAATTCACCTTAGTAAGTAGAGAGAGTTATTCCTCAGAATAGAGAGTTGAACGAGTGAGCAAGAAAGTCAACCTATTGACATTTAAGAGTAGTTAAGTGTTTTGCCCATGTTTAAGTTTAAGTATGTGTTTAAGTATAGTTTGTTTTACTAAGTTTCTATTCCTAGTAAGTTACTATTTTTATAAAGTTTCTATTTTTAGAAAGTTTCTTATTTTACTAAGTTTCTATGACTAGAGAGTTTCTACTTTTATGAGTGTTTCCATTTTAGGATACTTGCCGTATTAGATAAGCTTCCAATCACCCCTTTCCCTTCGAATGGCTAATTTAGATCTAGGGGCTTGAGCCATAGGACCCTTTAAATCGGAAGTCCAAACCCTCTGCCTAGAATCTCGTAGAAACCATTCGTCAAGAAAGTTCGAAGATCTATACATCTCTAATACATATCCCAAAATGTTTGTGTGCTACAATATAAGTAGTAGGTTATAGGTGCTAGTAATAGTAATAGTATATACATGTTAAGTACTAGTATAAGTAGTATTAGGGTTTAAGGTTTTAATATGTATATGTATATATAAAAATATATATATATTTTTTTTACATGTATATATGTATATATAAATCTAGGTGTGTTTATGGATAACAAGTTTATAATATGAATATGAATTAACAAAGATTAAAGTTTATGTAAATAGTTTAGGGTTTATGTTATACCTTTGAAGATTCAAGATAATTAACAAAGAAAAGATGAACACGATGTAGATGGAAGATCAAAGCCTTAAAAATCTTGAAGAACTCCTTGAAGATTCTTGAAGAACACGAAGAACAAGCTTGAAGATCCGAATACCACAAGAGAGGGAGAGGGAGAGATTGTTTTTGAGAGGATTTTGGTGTGATTTGTGAATGAGAAACTAGGAGTTTATATAGTGCAAGTATTAGAGTGTTAGTCAACATAAGGATGTTCTAATTAATGATTTTATTTTGTTTTATAATTTTTAGTCAACAATAGGTGGTACTAGTTTATATATATATTTTATTTTAATTTTTAGTCAACATAAGGATGTAATTGTTTAAGATTCTTTAGTCTCATTATTATTACTATTATTACTATTATTATTTTTACATTTACTACATGATAAGTATTATTTCTTTTTACTAATTCATGACTTGTATATATTTAGTTCCCAATTGTTTTATTATTTATATAAATGTCAATTTTTATTTATTACTTATAGGTTATTAGTTATAATATTACATAAATGCATAAATTTTAATTAGCAGTGAGTGTCGACTAACAGTTTATTATTTTCATCTTTTATTAACTTGTCAATTATTGCACAAAGTTAATTAATATGTTTTCTAACTCTTAACACTTAACAATTGTTGATTAAAGTTTGATCATTAAGTTTTAATTATATTGTTTGGGCATTTAATATTGAAAAAATATAGAATGGAAAAATGAGGGTCGTTATAGAAACTATTGTCTGCAAGGGTTTAGAGTAAGGAGCAAGTTATTCACTATAGACTTTAGCAGACATTGAATTATTTGGATTCTTTAAAGTCAAACTTATTCTTTGTGATTTATCCACGGCTTTCTTCATAGTTTCGCATAATCTGCTTTTCGGTACTATATTTTCTATTGAATGTTTCCAATATATTGATACACAGGAAGCACGAAGAGGTATATAATTTCGGACGAGAATATTTATGAAAATATCCTCAGAAATATCAAAGATATTGATGATGATATTTTGGAATTTCTAAGTTCGACGGTTGATGGAGAAAGATTTTCCGCAAGATTTTAACATGACTTCGGAGCAAGATATTCTCTAAAGATTTCAACGGATCCAGAATTACCTGAATCCTTTGAATATAGGATTTGGTCCTTGTATTTGTCCTTGGTCTCCTTCATGGGTAACTCAATCTGTTTTTCAATACCCAATTTTCTATCGAGCGTTCCTAACACTCCTTTCTTTATCATCAAACTTTTGTCCGTTTAGACCATCTACCATTTTTCTGTTTCCTCTGCATTTAATGCTATGATATCTAAATCATCGGTTATTAATCCGAGGTGGTTTCAGGAGAATTGTGTTTTTAGATGATTAAACGCTGATGGTAATATGATGGAATATGAAAGGTTACCTGGTAACAATAAAAGAGCACGCGTATATATAAACGTTATAATAAGGTTGTTTCGTACGAAAAGTCGAAGTTGACTTGTTGGAGCTGTGACAAAATTGGCTAATTTTGAAAAGGGATCGCAAAGTTGTTTTTGTTAATAAATGCCAAAGGATCTGACGCGGCTACGTGTTGAACTTTTACACAATTGCCGAGAGTTTCTCAGGTGCATAACTATATGCATAAATCTTTCCTTCCGTAGATAAAGTGCGGTTGATTCATCCTATCGATTGAGGTGTTTTCAAGAATCATGAAAGGTTTGAACGCAGAATGTAATCGTGAAGATACAAATGAGGTTTAAGACGAAATCAAGTGGCAAACTTGAAGAATTGTTTAGTTTCATATGTTATATTCAATATTTTAATTCATTTTAATTGTCCAATGTTATTAGTCCACAGTCGATAGTCCACAGTTGACAGTGCAATCATTCATATATAGTTTAATATATAATATTTGAATTAATTAATACGTATCGTGACCCGTGTACATGTCTCAGACTCGATCACAACTCAAAGTATATATATTATTATAGAATCAACCTCAACCCTGTATAGAGAACTCGATCATTACTGCATATAGAGTGTCTATGGTGATTCCAAATAATATATATAGATGTGTCGATATGATATGTCAAAACCTTGTATACGTGTCCCGATATTTAAAGTGCGTAAAATAAATAACAGAAATTAAATGACGATAAATAAAGTGCGTAAAGTAAATAACAGAAATTAAATGACAATAAATAAAATTGCGAGAATATAAATTGCGATAAAATAAATTGCGATAAATAAATTGCGATAAATAAATTGCGATAAATAAAATGTAATACGGAATTAACAGTTAGCTAGGAACAGTTAGCTAGGATTTTGTTAGCGTGGTTTCTTAATAAAATTTAATATTGTTAATTAGTCTGTTTCTAATCAATTTTTATTGTGTCCATTATTTCTTCATTATGCCACTTGTTGGATTCTGATAGGTCAAAATTCAAATATGAAATTGAATTTGAATAAAAATAGTTATTCTTTGGTGAACGGATAAGTATCCCGGTGGTTGTAAATAGGATAGTGAATAACTGTTGAATCAGATTCGAAGAATATACAGTGTAACTTATTAATGTGAAATTTAAATATTCCTCGGGTATTACCTACCCGTTAAAATATTTTTATTATTAACAGTTTGTACAAAAGAATTTTTAATTACAATCTTTATGAAAACATATATACATATATATTTTCTTCAGATGTAATCATGAATTTAATGAGTTAACATGATATTAAACTCATTTAGTTTTCAGTTGGAACTAGAATAAATAATCTCTAAAACATTAGAGATTACATAATCACCATGTCGAACGAAGATAACTGATGTAGAATGTCATGTAGAATGATGATTATACTCGAGGTATAGATTGAGATGTTGAGGCATGTGATATTGAAATTTGGGTTGTTGGTGGTACTGTTGGTGCCGGTGATTTGGATGAAGCTGGTACGTTTTGCACCATATTTTCCAAGACTACAACTTATGCGCGAAGTTCGTTAACTTCTTCTATTACACCGGGATGATTGTCGGTTCGGACGAGCGGATGAATGAGGTTTAGAATCTGAGATAGTATATGATCGTGATGAGATACTTTGGAAATGAGAGAGAAAATGGTGTCTCGAACAGGTTCGCCGGTAAACGTTTTAGGTTCATTGTCAAGAGGTGAATTTGGTTAGTGGAAATGATCGCCTTCTTCGCGTTTCCATTGATTAAGTCGACTACGAACCCATCTCCAATTCATTCAGAATAGATGATGGCTAATTGATCGATTCATTCCGGTTACTCTGCTTTCGGAGCTCGAGTGGAAATCCATATCGAAATAGCTGTCGGAATAACTATCGAAATAGCTATCGAAATCTGATGGACTCGAACTGGTTGAGGGATTCATCTCGTACGATCAGATGAAGGATTTTCGATAAGAAATAGATTATAGGATGTAGATTAGTACCCTGCAATACATAATTTACATATGCATATATAATACTAAAATCCCATAAGCTATGGAGGAATCTACGGAAGCTGTCAGGCAAAGGTAACAATAACAGATACGCTAAGATATGAATTTAACTATACACTGTCTATGCAATAAAGGCAGTAAGACGTGTCTTAGACTTTAAGGATGATAAGCAAATAATTTTTCGACACTAAATGATAAGCAAAACTTTTGACATGCAAACACGGTCGAAGTCCAGACTCATTAATGCATTCTAACGACTATCAGTTAGACTCACTAATGCAAGACCTGATTCGCTAAGACCACCGCTCTGATACCAACTGTGAAGACCCGTCCTAATCCATCCGGACGAAGTCCATATCGATTATAAACGATTCACAACAGTTGATTACATCGCGAGGTACTTGACCTCTATATGATACATTTTACAAACATTGCATTCGTTTTTGAAAAGACAAACTTTCATTACATCGAAAGTTGACAGGCATGCATACCATTTCATAATATATCCAACTATAATTGACTTGATAATAATCTTGATGAACTCGACGACTCGAATGCAACGTCTTTTGAAATATGCCATGAATGACTCCAAGTAATATCTATAAAATGAGCAAATACACAGCGGAAGATTTCTTTCGTACCTGAGAATAAACATGCTTTAAAGTGTCAACCAAAAGGTTGGTGAGTTCATTAGTTTAACTTAAACAATCGTTTTCATCATTTTAATAGACCACAAGATTTCAGATTTCCATTTCTCATAAACATACGTCCCATGCATAGAGACAAAAATATCATTCATATGGATTGAACACCTGGTAACCGACATTAACAATATGCATATATAAGAATATCCCCATCATTCCGGGATCCTCCTTCGGACATGATATAAATTTCGAAGTACTAAAACATCCGGTACTTTGAATGGGGCTTGTTGGGCCCGATAGATCTATCTTTAGGATTCGCGTCAATTAGGGTGTCTGTTCCCTAATTCTTAGATTACCAGACTTAATAAAAAGGGGCATATTCGACTTCGATAATCCAACCATAGAATGTAGTTTCACGTACTTGTGTCAATTTCGTAAAACAGTTATAAAAGTTGCGCATGTATTCTCAGCCCAAAAATATAAAGGGTAAAAAGGCAAATGAAACTCACGATACTGTATTTTGTAGTAAAAATACATATGACGTCATTGAACAATGCAGGGTTGGCCTCGGATTCACGAACCTATATCAATTGTGTATATATTAATACGTATAATGTAAGTTACAAAATTTCATTTATTAATATGTATTATTTATATATTATAGTTTTGTAGAATTTATTCTAACCTTTATTTTAAAACGTATACTTATATTATATTTTAAGTTATATTTTATATATATATCGATTTTATGTATATATCTATAATGATTTACGTTTATATAAATAGTGACATTAATATATTTATATACATATATTTGTGGTTAGTATTGTATTTATGAAATTTTATTAGTTTGTTATGTGAATTATTAATACAATCCTAGTATATACCATAAGTATATATATAGTGTACAAAAGATTTATTTGTTAAAATAATAATTTAGATAATAATGATTTACTAATAATAATAATAATTTTATTAATAATGATAATACTAATAGCAAAAAAAATGAAAATGATAACTGTTAATGATACTAATAATAATAACTCTAAAATAATATTAATACTAATACCATACTTATGTTAATAATAAGGGTTCTAATATTTATAAAATGATAAATGATAATCATAATAATACTAGTAAATATTAATGATGATACTGATAAATATGATATTATTAATTGTAAATGTACTGATGATACTATTATTTATAAACCGGTACAAATTCTAATATTGATGATAATAATATATTTTTATTTCCTTCATAATAATAATAATGATAATCATAATCATAATCCTAATGATGATAAAATACTAAAATGATAAGTTTATTACTAATAATAATATTATTAATACCTATCATAATAATAATAGTAATGTCTATAATACTTTCAAATATGATAACAAGTATGATACTAATAATAACAATAACAATAACAATCAAAACAATCACAATAATAATAATAATACTAATAATAATTAATATATAATAACAATAAAAAAATTAGAAAAGAAAACTACCTCACATGAAAAGAGTTTCAAAAAAAAAAGAAACTACCGTCCTCTGGACTCGATCTCGTGACCACATGCTCACACGCAAACACTCTCGACCATCCCACCAATTCTGATTCTCTGTACTAATATCGAATTTAAATTTTATATATAAACTGTTTTTCTTCTATTCCTCTTCTTCTCCACAAGTCTCATGGATTCAACAAAACATCAATAACCAAAAAAAAAATAAAAAAATCGGGGTTCCCTTTAAAGCTTCAAAACATTACAGAAAAAAAAATAATTTGGGTTCTAAAATAAAAAAAAAAAACACTAAGGCCTACTGCAGCGTCGGTTCTTGGAACAAAACAAAAAAAATTGATTTCGTAATAGATAACATTATAGATAATATTTATAACACGAAATAGTTTTCTAAACATGTATAAAAACTACTGGAATCGTCAATTTGATCAGAAACATATACACGAACGCGAATTTGTCTCAAGAACAATTGTTGACTTTTTTTAAACTAAACTTTGACTTCAAAATTCAAGATCGATATAAAGATTTGAGAGTTGAGATTTTGCAGATAGATTCAAAGAAAGATTTCTAACCTTTCTGCATTTTTAGATTTTGAAACTTTATTCGAAATTGAATTAAGAGAAAAAAAAATTGGAGCGTGCAGAGAAGAAGAAAACAAAAATATCGCTGTGCTCTTTAATCCCATTGGATTTCCTTTTTATTTGATTTGCAATTATACATAATCATGTTGTAATAATAGAGATCGGTTGATAAAAAATGGAGAAAATGTCAACACAGGTTCACGAGTTGGGAGCAGGAAAGAAACAAAAAAAATAATAATAATAGAGATAAAGGATACAGAGGTCAAGCGTATAATATAGATCCTTACTGCTTTTTTTTTTAATTAATAATAATAATATATAATAACAATACTATTAATATCTAATAATATTAATAAAATTAATAATAATGATAAATATAATATTAATGATAATAATAATTGTAAAAATGATAATAATAATAATAATAATAATAATACCATACTAATTATGATAATATTAATATTTTATCGATAATAATAATATTAGTAATAATAATCTAATTTATACATCCAATTTCATCTTTATATGATATAAAGTGATATTATGAATACAAATATTGATATTTGACGATACAAATAACATTACTACAACAACTATATTTGTATTTAAATTTAATTTATTAATATCATCTATTATTATGTAATATTTAATAATTATGTAATATGTATTGTAACATATACTGAATATTATATATTTATGCATTTTAATATAAATATATTATAATATTTATTTACATACTAATTATATTATACTTATGTATGTAATTATGAAAAATATAAATGTTTTATATATGTAAGTATTATATATATTTATTAAAATAGTACATTATTTCATCATAGATATATTATAAATTTCTACATATACATAATATAATAATTATGTATAAAATCATATATATATATATATATAGTTATATTTATGTATATATGTATACTACCATATATATAAAATCATGTTTTAAATGTTGAGTAGATGATTAATTATGTATATTAAACAATTAACTACAAAGTATAACATTGTACATTTAATATTTTGATAACGTTGGTAAAATATGTTTGAATCATTTATATACAATATACTATATATATTCAAAATGAAAATCTTTAGTTATTAAATGTTATCTTTTATAATAACAAAATTACTTAATAGTTCATTAATACTAATATAATTAGTTTTATATATAATTATTTATATTTACATTCTTAGTTACAATTAAAGGTTCGTGAATCGTCGGAAATAGTTAAAGGTCAAATGTTATCATGAAATAGTTCAAACATAATGAGACTCGGTTTAATAGACTTTGCTTATCGAGTCGAATCATATAAGATTATGTTTAAATTTGGTCGGAAATTCCCGGGTCATCACACATCTAACTGTGGACAACTAGTTGTAGGTTACTAATGAGGACAGCTGACTTAATAAACTTAAAACATCAAAATATATTAAAAGTGTTGTAAATATATTTTGAACATACTTTAATATATATGTATATATTGTTATAGGTTCGTGAATCAACAGTGGCCAAGTCTTACTTCTCGACGAAGTAAAAATCTGTGAAAGTGAGTTATAGTCCCACTTTTAAAATCTAATATTTTTGGGATGAGAATACATGCAGGTTTTATAAATGATTTACAAAATAGACACAAGTACGTGAAACTACATTCTATGGTTGAATTATCGAAATCGAATATGCCCCTTTTTATTAAGTCTGGTAATCTAAGAATTAGGGAACAGACACCCTAATTGACGCGAATCCTAAAGATAGATCTATTGGGCCTAACAAACCCCATCCAAAGTACCGGATGCTTTAGTACTTCGAAATTTATATCATATCCGAAGGGTGTCCCGGAATGATGGGGATATTCTTATATATGCATCTTGTTAATGTCGGTTACCAGGTGTTCACCATATGAATGATTTTTATCTCTATGTATGGGATGTGTATTGAAATATGAAATCTTGTGGTCTATTATTATGATTTGATATATATAGGTTAAACCTATAACTCACCAACATTTTTGTTGACGTTTTAAGCATGTTTATTCTCAGGTGATTATTAAGAGCTTCCGCTGTCACATACTTAAATAAGGACGAGATTTGGAGTCCATGCTTGTATGATATTGTGTAAAAACTGCATTCAAGAAACTTATTTTGTTGTAACATATTTGTATTGTAAACCATTATGTAATGGTCATGTGTAAACAGGATATTTTAGATTATCATTATTTGATAATCTACGTAATGCTTTTTAAACCTTTATTTATGAAATAAAGGTTATGGTATGTTTTAAAAATGAATGCAGTCTTTGAAAAACGTCTCATATAGAGGTCAAAACCTCGCAACGAAATCAATTAATATGGAACGTTTTTAATCAATAAAAACGGGACATTTCACCATGATTGCTCGTTATTATCCTATCCGTGTTTGTATGTGGTTACAGGAACTGCAGGAACTAGATTTAGATGTTTAACTATGTTAGACTTAGTCAGACGTACGAGTGAAGCCTCACTAGTACAGCTGACAGGCTCATACGCACGGTTGATGCTGAGCTAAGTCACAATTACAACCTAAATGAGAAGACATGAGTGAGTGATCACCCGTACGACTTATGAAGCCAACTCGTATGTGTGATGAATGAATCGTATAGGTGAGTCAACAGCAGGGGTATATAAAGTCTTATGTTCTTAATTTTAGGTTAAGCCTCTCATTTGTTACACACACTCAGATCTAGTGAGCTCCTCCAATTCTCTCTCAGTCCAAATCACCCAGGTGGTGAATAATAGCTCTAGGTGTTGATCTAATCACACTTGATTTAGTTGTGGTTTGACTAAATTAATCAAAAAAAACTTAACCTATTCACTAGAGGGTTTGATTCACTTATTCCGCCATTGTGTGAGTTAAATCTGTTGATTTGTAAGTTCCTAGTCATGTTTCATCACCTTCTATTCTTTCCCCCTCAACTCATATTTTAAAGTATTCATCAATCTGCTCCATCCAGTTTTGATTCTCGATATACTTCTAACTTTCATATCGGTCATTCTTCTTTTTCATCTACCGCCGGAAGAATCTATTTACTTCTACTATACTCTTGGGTTTATAGTGTTTCTAGTTCTCCCGTGTCTTTATATTGCTATATGCATCGATATATATGGTTTATAATTTCTGGTTTGTCGTTGGGATTTATATGTTCCCTTATATTTCAAAGTATCTGCTTCTGTCTTCTGTAATCATTATCATTCACAGTTAATGCTCTCTTTTATTTGCTGTAATTTATACCCCAATTTCTATTTCGGAGTTTTGTCCTTTCGTTTCTTCTTCTTGCGATTAAGCACCGCTTGTAATGGTCCAGAATTCACAGATATGAATTTCGGAATGAACATTGTTAATGTTCTAGGAAGGAAATTGTGATGGCACGATCTTGACTTGTCAAATTAATAGAATACCTTGGAAAAGGCCGAATCATCAAGAAATATTTTCTTGATATTTTAGAGGTTAAATAGAATACAAGAGTCGTATAACATGGCACATGATGATGTTATGATCTGTGAATCATCACGTTCCATTTAGAAACTCAGCATGACTTACTGTAATATAATCACATTGATCAAGTGTCATTATATTATATTAATTCATGCTTCAGTTCCCAACATTACTTCAAAATATTCCTATTTTAAACTTGAATGTTTCAGAATTTTGAAACTAAAATAGTTTCTTTTATGATGTAATACAAATAGCGCGAAGAGGTAAATGATTTCAAATAAGAAAAATTAAGAAAATATCTTCAGAAATATGGAGGATATTTATAATGAAAGATATGATGATATTTTAGAATTTCTAATATCAGAGGATGATGAAGAATATTGTCCGCAGGGGTTTAGAGTCAGGAGCAAGGTATTCGTTAATGACTTCAGCAGGTACTGAATCATTTGGATCCTTTGAAGTCAGGTTCAGTCTTTGTAATTTGTCCACAGCCTCCTTCCTACTTTGCTCAATCCATTTTCCAGTTCCAAAACTTCTCTTTTTCTGCGCTTTGCCAACACACTTCATCATTATCATCCAGCTTTTACCGTTTAAAGTCATTTATAGTTTTTACTGCTTCATCAGCATTTTTTTTCCATTTTCGGAGAACCAATTCGTAGTTCGGAGTGTTTTTCAGAAACTTCACATTCAAATTAAGTCCAGAAGATAGACGTTATATATACACATATAACTGTTGGCGTAGACATCCTGCGAGATTTCAAAATACTGATTGCTAATTCCCAATGATTCGTATGGCAATTCTTATTACAAGATGCGAATGAGTAAATGATGGGGTTTCAATGAATAATTATAATGACTTTTTGGAGAGGCTAAAGTCAAAGGGTAATGAAGTTGTTGGTACATCTGCTAATAATGTGGTGGAATGTCAAAGGTTCCCTGGTAACGAAGATGTATATCTCAAGGTTATAATAAGGTTAGTCTGACTGAAAAGTTGAAGTTGACTTGCTGGAGCTGTGAAAAAACTGGCTACTTTGAATAGGAGTCGCAAAGTTATTTTTGCTAATAAATGCCAAAGAATCTGACGCGGATACGTTGTTTAAACTTTTACTTTAGTTTCAAGAGTTTTTCGGGTACATAACTATGGGTAACATGTGGTTGGATCATCATCTCGATTGCTCATCATTCGAAGTGTCTTCATAAATTTTCGAAGGGTTTGAACACAGATTGTAATCGTTAACATACATTTGATGTTCTAACACAGTTTTGAAGTCAAAATATAGCTTGTGAAAGATGTAAGGATCTAAGAGTGATGATTTTGGTCATATCTCAAGTTGAATTTTGAGATTTCAAAATCAGAATATGTAATTAAATTTTGAATGAGTATGGTTGTTTTGATTTCTATAAAAGAATGTATATTGTTGTGAAAGTAGGGAGTATAATGGATGATTTGCTGAATCAGATTCGAAGAATGTAACATATTAATTGTGAATTTATATATCTCTCGGGTATTACCTACCCGTTAAAAAAAAAAATTCACAATTAATATTTTGTACAAAAGAATTTTATTACAGTCTTTATGAAAATATATATATGTATATTTTCTTCAGATGTAACATAGATTTAATGAGTTAATGTTAAATTAAACTCATTTGATTTACGGTTGAGACTAGAATTGAATAATCCCTAAAGGCTTTAAAAAGTACATAACTTTTACGCAGTATTTCTTTAATGACATTGAAATTATGAATCAATACTTCGTTATTTGTTGATGTATGATGTTCGGTTCATGGAATTCTTGAGAATTTCGCATAGTACGAATGATGTTATCTGAAAAGTTTCGGGTACATCGATGATGAAAGTGTAAAATCAAATATATACTTGATTTATTATGAATTGGAATTTGTTGAATTGCGACAGAGATTGTAGTTAACGCTGGTTAAGTTGTGTGATGACCCGAGAATTTCCGACCAAATTTAAACTTAATCTTTATATAGTTGTGACACGATAAGCAAAGTCTGTATTGTTGAGTCTTAAGAATCTTTGAACTGTTTACATGGATTCAGGTAACCTTTGACTATTTCAGATGATTCACGAACAATAGTTGTAAATAGATATATATATATATATATATATATATATATATATATATATATATATATATATATATATATATATATATATATAAGTTTATATAATAAACTGTAATAATAAAATATGAAATTACTAGCTAAAGATATAGTTATTATACTAATAATACTATGACTACCCTCATTAATATTAAAATTTGTATTAGTAATTAATAATTCCCAATATATAATATATATATATAATATATATATATATATATATATATATATATATATATATATATATATATATATATATATATATATATATATATATATATATATATATATATATATATATGAAGTGTGGTAAATATAAATTGTTATAATTATAAATACTATACTAAAATTATTATCGTTAATAATATTAGTATTATTATAATTAATATTATCATTATTATAATTATTATTATTATAAATCTTATAGATATATTATTTTCAATAATATTATTGTTATTATTATTATAAATATTATTAAGAGTATTATTGTTATAGTTATAGTTGTATTTATTAATTTATAAGATAAATTATATTATATAGATAATATATGAATAGATATATATAAAAATAGATATATACATTTATATATACTAATTTATATAAACAGATATGTATTTACAATCAGAATCATATATAGATATAGATACATACTATAGACAGAGATATATTTTTATAAATACAAAATATAGTCATATAATATATAGTATAAACTGTAAATAAATATGTAAAATAATATGCAAGATAATAATGTTGATTTTGAAGTAAATCCATATATAAACATATATGAAATATGTACATGATTTTATGTATATTGTAATGTATATAAATTAAATATTCAATATAGGTTATTATGTACATATTATAATTACCAAATATTACATAAACAATAATTGATAATATAATAAATTACCAGTTAAAAATATGATTGTTATATCAATATTATTATTTTCATTATTATTTTTTGTATTAATACCAATATTAGTAATGGTATTATATATATGAAAATTTGATACAAGTAACATGTATTACCCATATTAAATATTATCACTACTATCAAATTTAGCATTTATAATAAAATAGTTATTATTAATATTATCATTTAAATTAAAAATTATATTGTTATAGATATCTCAAAAATAAATACAAGTTACTATTATTATTATCATTAAAAAAAAAGTAGTATTACTATTATTTTTGTTAATAACATTATTAGATATTACTACTATTAATATAGTTATTATTAATATTTAATAGTATTATCATTATTAATGTATTTATCATTTATATATATTAGGTATTAATTAAAAAAAATCAGATAACTACAAGGTTATATTTCGCTGTATGATATATATATATATATATATATATATATATATATATATATATATATATATATATATATATATATATATATATATATATATATATATATATATATATATATATATATATATATATTTTACTTATCTGCTAAATCTTCATCGAATATATTACAATTACAAATCAAATTTTGTTTTCAATCATTGTCAGACTGTAGCAATTGATGCTTTATAATTCAATCCAGTACAAATCACAAACCAATTGTCAAAACACTCTAAATTCTGTTAACAATCAATTTTTAACTTATTATTATTTTTTTTATTAAATATGTACCTGTTGATTCTTTCTGTCTGAGACTCAATCGGTTATAAGCCAAACGAGGAATAAGTCATTCTCTTATACAGTTTCATTGTTAATTAACACCAATACAACCATTTTTCTGAGTTAATTTAAAAAAAAAAAAAAAAAAGAACACTGGACGTGCTCTGTCCGTGTTCTAAGTTTTGATAAACTCGAATTTGAAATAAATTTCAAAACCTTAAATGTAGTTCTTTTAGAAACAATGTGTTCAAACTATCTGTAAATTATTATATTCCAATTCCTCTTAACAAGTTGGAATTTAGGAGTCAAAGATTAATTCTAAAAAGTCAACCCTGTGTTCTTCGATCAAATTAAAGTCTTATAGAACGTTTCTGTTGAAATTTATGATTGAGAAAGATTCTAATAGCCATTTTAAACATAATTCGTTTTATAGTCTTTAGTTAAAACGATCCAAAAATCAAAATCAAGGTTGTGGTGGTCGTGGTATTCAGGAACTGATACAACAGGTCTTTTTTTTAATTTTTTTTAATTAAGTCGATATACATTACAGGTTAATTGCTATAGGATTTCAAACATTATTTCAAATACAAATTAATTGTTGGTTGGAGTATTGGAATTCTGGTTCGAACAGATTAAGTTAAGAATTTCAATATATAGCAGATTAGTTATATGAGTTAAATAAATGGGATTGTAAATTAAATCAGAAAAGTGGGCACAGCCCAGCTGGTTAAAGGAAATGACGGGTGAGCGGGAGGTCTCGGGTTCGATTCCGGATTGAGGCAGTTTTTTTTAGAAAAACCAATTTCTTAAGGTAGTTTCCTTATCAAATTATAATTATTATTATTATTATTATTAATTATTGATGTTATTATTATTATAATTTTTTTTATCAAGATTGTTATTATTATTGTCATTTTTAATATTATAAGTATTACTAATGTATTTATTATTGGTAATTTTATTATTTAGTATTATTATCATTATTATGATTAAGATTAAGATGATTATTATTAATGAGATGTAATACGATTTACTATTAATTTCATAAATATTAGTATTAATATCATTTATATAATTATTAGTATTAACATTATGTATTCCTATTATTAGTATCATTATTATTAAGGATAATAGATTATTATAAGTATTATTATTAAAAATTATGAGAATCGTTATTACTATCATTAAAACTATTATCCTAACTATTATTAACAATAAAATTATCATAATTACTATCGTTATCAATATTGTTATTTTAATATCATTATAATCAAATACAACTTTTAATTACCGTTATTAATATATTTACTAAATAAATATTATGTATATAAAAAAATACATTTATAAGTAATATTATATAAAAGTATGTATTAATCATATTAACGAATTTTATGCAAATATTCATATATAACAAATCAGGTATATTTTTTTATAAAACTAACTGAAAATATATATTGATAAAACTATCTAAACACTAATCACTTTTGTACACAAAAATTAAGTATAAATAATATGTAACATAAGTTATAATATATGAATTTGTTCAATTGCGATTATATATATATATATATATATATATATATATATATATATATATATATATATATATATATTATTAAATATACAAATGATATAGGTTCGTGAATCTGATGGCAACCCTGCATTGTTCAATTGTTCAGTATTGTCATATGTATTTTTACTACAAAATACATTAGGTGAGTTTCATTATTCCCTTTTTATATACATTTTTGGGCTGAGAATACATGCAAATGCTTTATTAACTGTTTTACAATATTTACATGCGTGAGTTTCATTACTCCCTTTTTAAATGTTTTTGCAATATATATTTTTGGGACTGAGAATACATGCGCTGTTTTTATAAATTATTTACGAGATAGACACGAGTAATCGAAACTACATTATATGGTTGAATTATCGAAATCGAATATGCCTCTTTTTATTAAGTCTGGTAATCTAAGAATTAGGGAAAAGACACCCTAATTGACGCGAACTCTAAAGATAGATCTATCGGGCCCAATAAGCCCCATCCAAAGTACCGGATGTTTTAGTACTTCGAAATTTATATCATGTCCGAAGGAGGATCCCGGAATGATGGGGATATTCTTATATGCATATTGTGAATGTCGGTTACCAGGTGTTCAATCCATATGAATGATATTTTTGTCTCTATGCATGGGACGTATGTTTATGAGAAATGGAAATATGAAATCTTGTGGTCTATCAAAATTATGAAATGATTATTTATGTTAAACTAATGAACTCACCAACCTTTTGGTTGACACTTTAAAGCATGTTTATTCTCAGGTATGAAAGAAATCTTCCGCTGTGCATTTGCTCATCTTAGAGATATTACTTGGAGTCATTCATGACATATTTCAAAAGACGTTGCATTCGAGTAGTTGAGTTCATCAAGATTATTATTAAGTCAATTATAGTTAGTGATATTATGAAATGGAATGCACGCCATCAAATTTTGATGTAATGAAAGATTGTCTTTTCAAAAACGAATGCAATGTTTGTAAAATGTATCATATAGAGGTCAAGTACCTCGCGATGTAATCAACTGTTGTGAATCGTTTATAATCGATATGGACTTTGTCCGGATGGATTAGGACGAGTCCTTTCAGTTGGTATCAGAGCAGTGGTCTTAGCGAACCAGGTCTGCATTAGTGTGTCTAACTGATAAGTCGTTAGGATGCATTAGTGAGTCTGGACTCCGACCGTGTCTGCATGTCAAAAGTTTTGCTTATCATTTCGTGTCGAAAATTCCTGCTTATCATTCTTAGGGAATCACTTGCTTATCATCGTTAGTCTAGACACATTTTATTGCATTGATTGCATGATTAGTGTATAGAAAAAATTCATATCTTAACATATCTGCTAATTCATATCTTAGCGTATCTGTTATTGTAGACTTTGCCTGACATCTTTTGTAGATTCCTCCGTAACTTATGGGATTTTAGTATTATATGTGCATATGTAAATTATGTATTGCAGGATACTAATCTACATCCTATAATCTATTTCTTATCGAAAATCCTTCATCTAATCGTACGAGATGAATCCCTCAACTAGATCGAGTCCCTCGGATTCCGACAGCTATTCCGATAGTTATTCCGACAGCTATTCCGACATAGATATTCACCTAAGCTCCGAAAACAGCGTCATCAGCATGAATCAACCAATCAGCCATTATCAATTCATCTGATGGGTTCGTAGTCGACTTAATCAATGGAAACGCACAGAAGACAATCCCTTCCACCAATCGAATTCACCTCTTGACAATGAACCTGAAACGTTTACCGGCGAACCTGTTCAAGACACCATTTTCAGTCTCATTTCCAGGGTAACTCGGCAAGATTATATTCTATCCACAATTCTGCACCTTATTCATCCGCTCGTTCCGACCGACAATCATCCTGGAGTAATAAGTCAACGAACTTCGCGCTCGAATAATCAATTCGGAGAATATGGTGCAAAATGTACCAGCTTCAGCAATATCACCGGCACCAACGGTACCATCAATAACAGCACCAGTACCATCAACAATCCATGCTTCAATATCATCATCTGTACTTTGAGTATGATCTTCGTTCTACGTATCGTTCTACCTCATTTATCTTAGTTCGACATGGCGAATATGTAACCTCTAATGTTTTAGAGATTATTTATTCTAGTTCCAACCAAAAATCAAATGAGTTTAATATAATATTGACTCATTAAATCCATGATTACATCTGAAGAAAATATATATGTATATGTGTTTTCGAAAATATTGTAATTAAAAATTCTTTTGTACAAACTATTAATGGTGAAAATATTTTAACGGGTAGGTAATACCAGAGGAATATTTAAATTTCACATTAATAAGTTACACTGTATATTCTTCGAATCTGATTCAACAGTTATTCACTATCCTATTTACAACCACCGAGATACGTATCCGTTCACCAAAGAATAACTATTTTCATTCAAATTCAATTTCATATTTGGATTTTGACCTATCAGAATCCAACAAGTGGCATAATGAAGAAATAATGGACACAATAAAAATTGATTAGAAACAGACTAATTAACAATATTAAATTTTATTAAGAAATCACGCTAACAAAATCCTAGCTAACTGTTCCTAGCTAACTGTTGATTCCGAATTACATTTTATTTTATCGCAATTTAATTATCGCAATTCTATTTATCATCATTTAATTTCTGTTATTTACTTTACGCACTTTATTTATCGTCATTTATTTTTCTGTTATTTATTTTACGCACTCTAAATATCGAGTCACGATACATAATTATTAATTCAAATATTATATATTCAATTATATATGAATTATTGGACTGTTAACTGTGGACTATCGACTGTGGACTAATAATATTGGACAATTAAAATGAATTAAAATATTGACTATAACATATGAAACTAAACAATTCTTCAAGTTTGCCACTTGATTTCGTCTTAAACATCATTTGTATCTTCACGATTACATTCTGCGTTCAAACCTTTCATGATTCTTAAAAACACCGCAATCGAGAGGAGGAATCAACCGCACTTCATTTACGGGAGAAAAGATTGATGCATATAATTATGCACCTGAAGAAACTCGGAATCTGAGTAAATGTTTAACACGTAGCTGTGTTAATTCCTTTAGCATTATTATTACCACAAATAACTTTGCATCTGCTGTTCGAGATAGTCAGTTTTTTCACAGCTCCAGCAAGACAACTTTGACTTTTCGTACGAAAACAACCTTATTATAACGTTAATATATACGCGTGCTCTTTTATTGTTACCAGGGAACCTTTCATATTCCACCATATTACCATCAGCGTTTAATCATCTAAAAACACAATTTTCCTGAAACCACCTCGGATTAATAACTGATGATTCAGATATCATAGCATTAAATGCAGAGGAAACAGAAAAATGGTAGATGGTCTAAACGATCAAAAGTTTGATGATAAAGAAAGGGGTGTTAGGAAAACTCGATAGAAAATTGGGTATTGAAAAACAGATTGAGCTACCCATGAAGGAGACCAAGGACAAATACAAGGACCAAACCCTATATTCAAAGAATTCAGGTAATTCTGGATCCATTGAAATCTTTAGAGAATATCTTGCTCCGAAGTCATGTTAAAATCTTGAGGAAAATCTTTCTCCATCAACCATCGAACTTAGAAATTTCAAAATATCATCATCAATATCTTCGATATTTCTGAGGATATTTTCATAAATATTCTCTTCTGAAATTATATACCTCCTCATGCTTCCTGTAAATCATTATATTGGAAACATTCAATAGAAAATTTAGTACCAAAAAGCAGATTATACGAAACTAGGAAGAAAGCCGTGGACAAATCACAAAGAATAAGTTTGACTTCAAAGAATCCAAATGATTCTGTTTCTGATGAAATCTTTAGCGAATACCTTGCTTCCGAATCTAAACCCTTACAGATAAATCTTCTTCATCATCCATCGATATTAGAAATTCCAAGATATCATCATATCTTTCATTATAAATATCCTCCATAATTCTGAAGATATTTTCATAACTGTTCATATCTGAAATCATTAATCTCTTCGTGCTATCAGTGTTACATCATATAGAAACTGTTAGTTTCTATATTTTGTAAACTTTCGAGCTTAAAATATGAATGTTATTGACGTAATGTTGGGAACTGATGCATGAGTTAGTATAATATAATGACACTTGATCAACGTGATTATATTACAATAAGTCATGCTGAGTTCTAATGAGACGTAATGATTCACAGACCATAACGTCATCATGTGCCATGTTACATAACTCTTTCATTCTACTTAACCTCCGAACATATCAAGGAAAATATATTCTTGATAGTTATATCTTCTGTAATTCTGGTAATTTGCTGGATCAAGATTGTGTTATTAACATTTCTTTCCTAGAACATTAACTATGTTCATTTCAAAATTCATATCTATGAATTCTGGACCGTTGCTCGCTTTAATAGAGGTCGAGAGGATAATAAAAAGGCAAAGAGATCCAAAATATAAGAGAAAATATAAAGCCCAATGACAGCACCGAAATTACAAACCGTGGATATCAGTACGTATAGCAATATAAAGACACGGGAGGATTATGAATACAATAATCCCTAGAGCATAATAGAAATAAACAGATTCTTCAGGTGGGAGTTGGAAAAGAAGAACTATCATTGCAATAGTTAGAATAAGAATAAGGATCAGAACAGGGTTAAGCATTTTCATAAATCTTTTGAATTTGGGAATTGAGTATAGAAGTAGTGAAAAGAAATGGAACGGAAAAGGTAAATTTATACAGGAAATATCAGACGTAGTAATCGGGGCAAATCACCGTATTAAATTAAAGAGATCTTAATTTCCATAAATCCCGAAGAATCAGATCTTATAGATTTCCAAGATTTTCCTTTAAATCCCTTGAATTCCGGAATTCAACGAAGACAACATCAAAAGTTATGATTCACCATAAATTCTAAATTCAACCCTGACTCTATCAAAAGCTAAGGCAAATCTTTATATTTTCATTTCACTATCTTATGATAGTTTCACACGTACGCTCCGTATAATCGAATTGTTTTATTTATATTAACCAATAATGATAAAACGATATTTATCAACTCATATTCGTCATGAAAACATTTTTATTGTTAGCCATGACCACCTCACTCAAATTTCGGGACGAAATTTCTTTAACGGGTAGGTACTGTGATGACCTGGGAATTTCCGACCAAATTTAAACTTAATCTTTATATAGTTGTGACACGATAAGCAAAGTCTGTATTGTTGAGTCTTAAGAATCTTTGAACTGTTTACATGGATTCAGGTAACCTTTGACTATTTTCGATGATTCACGAACAATAGTTATAAATATATATATATATATATATATATATATATATATATATATATATATATATATATATATATATATATAAGTTTATATAATAAACTGTAATAATAAAATATGAAATTACTAGCTAAAGATATAGTTATTATACTAATAATACTATGACTACTCTCATTAATATTAAAATTTGTATTAGTAATTAATAATTCCCAATATATAATATATATATATATATATATATATATATATATATATATATATATATATATATATATATATATATATATATATATATATATATATATATATATGAAGTGTGGTAAATATAAATTATTATAATTATAAATACTATACTAAAATTATTATCGTTAATAATATTAGTATTATTATAATTAATATTATCATTATTATAATTATTATTATTATAAATCTTATAGATATATTATTTTCAATAATAGTTATAGTTGTATTTATTAATTTATAAGATAAATTATATTATATAGATAATATATGAATAGATATATATAAAAATAGATATATACATTTATATATACTAATTTATATAAACAGATATGTATTTACAATCAGAATCATATATAGATATAGATACATACTATAGACAGAGATATATTTTTATAAATACAAAATATACTCATATAATATATAGTATAAACTGTAAATAAATATGTAAAATAATATTCAAGATAATAATGTTGATTTTGAAGTAAATCCATATATAAACATATATGAAATCTGTACATGATTTTATGTATATTGTAATGTATATAAATTAAATATTCAATATAGGTTATTATGTACATATTATAATTACCAAATATTACATAAACAATAATTGATAATATAATAAATTACCAGTTAAAAATATGATTGTTATATCAATATTATTATTTTCATTATTATTGTTTGTATTAATACCAATATTAGTAATGGTGTTATATATATGAAAATTTGATACAAGTAACATGTATTACCCATATTAAATATTATCACTACTATCAAATTTAGCATTTATAATAAAATAGTTATTATTAATATTATCATTTAAATTAAAAATTATATTGTTATAGATATCTCAAAAATAAATACAAGTTATTATTATTATTATCATTAAAAAAAATAGTAGTATTACTATTATTTTTGTTAATAACATTATTAGATATTACTACTATTAATATAGTTATTATTAATATTTAATAGTATTATCATTATTAATGTATTTATCATTTATATATATTAGGTATTAATTAAAAAAAATCAGATAACTACAAGGTTATATTTCGCTGTATGATATATATATATATATATATATATATATATATATATATATATATATATATATATATATATATATATATATATATATATTTTACTTATCTGCTAAATCTTCATCGAATATATTACAATTACAAATCAAATTTTGTTTTCAATCATTGTCAGACGGTAGCAATTGATGCTTTATAATTCAATCCAGTACAAATCACAAACCAATTGTCAAAACACTCCAAATTCTGTTAACAATCAATTTTTAATTTATTATTATTTTTTTATTAAATATGTACCTGTTGATTCTTTCTGTCTGAGACTCAATCGGTTATAAGCCAAACGAGGAATAAGTCATTCTCTTATACAGTTTCATTGTTAATTAACACCAATACAACCATTTTTCTGAGTTAATTTAAAAAAAAAAAAAAAGAACACTGGACGTGCTCTGTCCGTGTTCTAAGTTTTGATAAACTCGAATTTGAAATAAATTTCAAAACCTTAAATGCAGTTCTTTTAGAAACAATGTATTCAAACTATCTGTAAATTATTATATTCCAATTCCTCTTAACAAGTTGGAATTTAGGAGTCAAAGATTAATTCTAAAAAGTCAACCCTGTGTTCTTCGATCAAATTAAAGTCTTATAGAACGTTTCTGTTGAAATTTATGATTGAGAAAGATTCTAATAGCCATTTTAAACATAATTCGTTTTATAGTCTTTAGTTAAAACGATCCAAAAATCAAAATCAAGGTTGTGGTGGTCGTGGTATTCAGGAACTGATACAACAAGTCTTTTTTTTAATTAAGTCGATATACATTACAGGTTAATTGCTATAGGATTTCAAACATTATTTCAAATACAAATTAATTGTTGGTTGGAGTATTGGAATTCTGGTTCGAACAGATTAAGTTAAGAATTTCAATATATAGCAGATTAGTTATATGAGTTAAATAAATGGGATTGTAAATTAAATCAGAAAAGTGGGCATAGCCCAGCTGGTTAAAGGAAATGACGGGTGGGCGGGAGGTCTCGGGTTCGATTCCGGATTGAGGCAGTTTTTTTTAGAAAAACTAATTTCTTAAGGTAGTTTCCTTATCAAATTATAATTATTATTATTATTATTATTGATTATTGTTGTTATTATTATTATAATTTTTTTTTATCAAGATTGTTATTATTATTGTCATTTTTAATATTATAAGTATTACTAATGTATTTATTATTGGTAATTTTATTATTTAGTATTATTATCATTATTATGATTAAGATTAAGATGATTATTATTAATGAGATGTAATACGATTTACTATTAATTTCATAAATATTAGTATTAATATCATTTATATAATTATTAGTATTAACATTATGTATTCCTATTATTAGTATCATTATTATTAAGGATAATAGATTATTATAAGTATTATTATTAAAAATTATGAGAATCGTTATTACTATCATTAAAACTATTATCCTAACTATTATTAACAATAAAATTATCATAATTACTATCGTTATCAATATTGTTATTTTAATATCATTATAATCAAATACAACTTTTAATTACCGTTATTAATATATTTACTAAATAAATATTTTGTATATAAAAAAATACATTTATAAGTAATATTATATAAAAGTATGCATTAATCATATTAACGAATTTTATGCAAATATTCATATATAACAAATCAGGTATATTTTTTTATAAAACTAACTGAAAATATATATTGATAAAACTATCTAAACACTAATCACTTTTGTACACAAAAATTAAGTATAAATAATATGTAACATAAGTTATAATATATGAATTTGTTCAATTGCGATTATATATATATATATTAATAAATATACAAATGATATAGGTTCGTGAATCTGATGGCAACCCTGCATTGTTCAATTGTTCAGTATTGTCATATGTATTTTTACTACAAAATACATTAGGTGAGTTTCATTATTCCCTTTTTATATACATTTTTGGGCTGAGAATACATGCAAATGCTTTATTAACTGTTTTACAATATTTACATGCGTGAGTTTCATTACTCCCTTTTTAAATGTTTTTGCAATATATATTTTTGGGACTGAGAATACATGCGCTGTTTTTATAAATGTTTTACGAGATAGACACGAGTAATCGAAACTACATTATATGGTTGAATTATCGAAATCGAATATGCTTCTTTTTATTAAGTCTGGTAATCTAAGAATTAGGGAACAGACACCCTAATTGACGCGAACTCTAAAGATAGATCTATCGGGCCCAACAAGCCCCATCCAAAGTACCGGATGTTTTAGTACTTCGAAATTTATATCATGTTCGAAGGAGGTTCCCGGAATGATGGGGATATTCTTATATGCATATTGTGAATGTTGGTTACCAGGTGTTCAATCCATATGAATGATATTTTTGTCTCTATGCATGGGACGTATGTTTATGAGAAATGGAAATATGAAATCTTGTGGTCTATCAAAATTATGAAATGATTATTTATGTTAAACTAATGAACTCACCAACCTTTTGGTTGACACTTTAAAGCATGTTTATTCTCAGGTATGAAAGAAATCTTCCGCTGTGCATTTGCTCATCTTAGAGATATCCCCTATCATTCCGGGATCCTCCTTCGGACATGATATAAATTTCGAAGTACTAAAGCATCCGGTACTTTGGATGGGGTTTGTTAGGCCCAATAGATCTATCTTTAGGATTCGCGTCAATTAGGGTGTCTGTTCCCTAATTCTTAGATTACCAGACTTTAATAAAAAGGGGCATATTCGATTTCGATAATTCAACCATAGAATGTAGTTTCAATTACTTGTGTCTATTTCGTCAAACATTTATAAAAGCGCATGTATTCTCAGTCCCAAAAATATAAAGGGTAAAAAGGCAAATGAAACTCACCATACTGTATTTCGTAGTAAAAATACATATAACGTCATTGAACAAGTGCAAGGTTGGCCTCGGATTCACGAACCTAAATTAATTATATATAATTATGTGTTGGTCAATATTTGTCTAACAAATTAGGCCAAGTCATAGTGTACCACAATCCTAATGCTCGAGACTAATATGCAAAAGTCAACAAAAGTAAATTTGACTCAAAATAATTTCAAAAATCTATACATGATTAATATATAGTTTAAATATCGTCGTTTTATATTTTTAAATATTTTTAAAAGATTTATTAGAGTAAATAATATAATTTATTTATTAATAAATAAAATTTTATATTAAATTTATATAATATAATATACTTTTATATATATTAAGTAATAAAATTTATAGGGTTCATTTAATATCATAAAGATAATATGATAGGTATTATTAAAGTAAGTTATTACACGTAGTAAAATATGTTTGTATCACATATTTATTTGATAAAATAATATCTATAATGATAGTAAGTAAAAGGGGGGTGATTCTCACACACACTTTTTTTATCCTCACACACCTATTTTAACCTTTTGCTCTTCTAATAATACTCAATTGGTGTGTGAGGATCAAAAAAGTGTGTGTGAGAATCATCCCCCTAAGTAAAAGTTGTATTATTTTGTAATAATAATTATTATTATAAAAATATCAATATTTATAATTACTAAGATGACATTATGATAAAACGATAATTCTAATTATGATAACTTTAATATTTACGATAATTTTTAATATTATCTTTAAAATAATAATTCTATTTAAAATAATAATAATAATGATATTTTATAGTAACAATGACATTTCTATTAAAATGATAATTTTTGTTAAAATGATAGTTTTAATACTAACGATATTTTTAATAATAATAGTAATGATAAAAATAATAAGAACTATAATTTTATCTAAATCAATATCTTATAATATTTTAATTTCATCATGATACTCTTACTCATTATTTCCTAATCGTTTCGTTTAATAGCTTTTAATCGTCTTTTATATCGTGTTCATAATAATGATAATAATAGTAATCAAAATAATTAGGTGTTACAAATATTTGTTTTAATTACACTAATATTAATAATGATAGTTACTATAACATTTTTAACGATAATACTAATAATTATCTTAATGATAATATAGTAATAATAATAATAACAATGACAATATTCATTTTTAAATAATGATATATATATTAATAATGATAATAATAATAATAATACTAATAATAATAATAATAATAATAATTGGATAATAATTATAATAATACTAATTATAACTTTAACGATAATAACGATAGTAATAATAAAAAAATAACAATTTTAATGATAAATCCCTTTTATTGATAAAGATAATAATAATGATAATAATAAGATAAAACTAGAACGACGATAAAAACGACGATAATAATAATCATTTTTAATAAAAATATCGAAAATTCAATTGATTATAACTTCTAATCCGTTCATCGAAACCATTCGATATCTAAAGGAAAAGTCCTTAATTTTTCGCTAGCTTTCCAAGGACATGCATATCTTATACCTTATCTCAACCGCAAGTGTAACTAATTCAATATTCAACTTAACCTGTCTAAGGGTAATATCAAAAGTACAAGCATGCATAATCCTAAATACTCGAGCACTAGTCAGGGATACACTATTAGTATGTAAAAGTTAAATTATGAGTACTCACGTATCAATATTGAGATTCAATATTGCAGGAAAGGTACGTAGACACAACGAAAATGATAAACACTATATTGACCTCACGAGCATACCCATGAACCATACTCAATCACCTCCATAGCTATAACCCATAATTTCCTTAATCCTATCCTACTCGAAAAACAATTTCGAAATCACTCGGACAGCACTCCGTCTTAATATTTTATGTATACTAATAATATCTTGAAATAGTACGGAGTAAATATATATATGTAAATCGATTGAGAGAGTTTAGAGAAAAATATTTTCAAGTTTCTATGAAATAATGAAACCTATTGAATTCTATTTATAATAGATTTTTGAATTATTAAAGTGAATTATTAAAGTGAATTATTAAAGTATGAATTATT
The DNA here is from genome assembly GCF_046630445.1 of Rutidosis leptorrhynchoides. Classification (NCBI taxonomy): domain Eukaryota; kingdom Viridiplantae; phylum Streptophyta; class Magnoliopsida; order Asterales; family Asteraceae; genus Rutidosis; species Rutidosis leptorrhynchoides. The sequence continues at coordinate 178,692,810 of NC_092342.1, read as the reverse complement.
AAAGTAAATTATTAAAGTATGAATTATTAAAGTAAATTATTAAAGTATGAATTATTAAAGTGAAATATTAAAGTATGAATTATTAAAGTGAATTATAGAGTATGAATTATTAAAGTGAATTATTAAAGTTAAAGTAAAGTAAAAATAAAGTAAAAGGTAAAGTTTAAGTATAGTAAAAGTATAAAACTATGTACGTATAATACGCGTATAAATATATATAATATTAATTTAAATCGTTATATATATTTAATAAAATAAAATATAAATATCGTTATCTTTATCATACTAGTTAAGTAATGAGTTGTCAAAAGTGGTTCTAGATATTTATAAAAGTTATATACGTTTTGATAATAAAGTTCTTTTTAAACTGAAAACTTTTTTGTACGTTTGAAACTAAATAGATCAATCGAGTCTTTATGAGATTCAATCTTCCACTATCCTTTATCTAGTTCTCAATGATTGACAATTTATTCTTATTTATAAATCACTTTACCATTTTCCGAATATTGTTAAAACGGAAAGATTTCTCAAATCAACGTGGGCCTTTCAACAGAGACTTGTAATCATAATTCAATATATCTGATAATTCAATCATTTGATCTTATCTTCTAATTCCATTGATAAATATTTTAAAACAGGTACAATCATATAAAGTATTTAATCTAATATTTTGTTTACGTTTCAAGTTATAATATATATATATATACACATATACATATATAATCATATTCGTTTAATGGTTCGTGAATCGTTGGAACATGGTCGAGGTTGAATGAATGTATGAACATAGTTTAAAATTCTTGCAATTTAACTTAACAAATATTGCTTATCGTGTCGGAAACATATAAAGATTAAAGTTTAAATTTGGTTGGAAATTTCCGGGTTGTCACAAAGATCGTTAACCTAAAGGTTTGAAAACAACATTTACATGTAACGACTAACGATGACTTAACGACTCAGTTAAAATGTATATACATGTAGTGTTTTAATATGTATTCATACACTTTTGAAAGACTTCAAGACACTTATCAAAATACTTCTACTTAACAAAAATGCTTACAATTACATCCTCGTTCAGTTTCATCAACAATTCTACTCGTATGCACCCGTATTCGTACTCGTACAATACACAGCTTTTAGATGTATGTACTATTGGTATATACACTCTAATGATCAGCTCTTAGCAGCCCATGTGAGTCACCTAACACATGTAGGAACCATAATTTGGCAACTAGCATGAAATATCTCATAAAATTACAAAAATATGAGTAATCATTCATGACTTATTTACATGAAAACAAAATTACATATCCTTTATATCTAATCCATACACCAACGACCAAAAACACATACAAACACTTTCATTCTTCAATTTTCTTCATCTAATTGATCTCTCTCAAGTTCTATCTTCAAGTTCTAAGTGTTCTTCATAAATTCCAAAAGTTCTAGTTTCATAAAATCAAGAATACTTCCAAGATTACAAGTTTACTTCCAAGTTTTCTATATCCATTCCAAGTAATCATCCAAGATCAAGAAACCTTTGTTACTTACAGTAGGTTATCTTTCTAATACAAGGTAATAATCATATTCAAACTTTAATTCAATTTCTATAACTATAACAATCTTATTTCGAGTGGAAATCTTACTTGAAATTGTTTTCGTGTCATGATTCTGCTTCAAGAACTTTCAAGCCATCCAAGGATCCTTTGAAGCTAGATCTATTTTTCTCATTTCCAGTAGGTTTATCCAAGGAACTTGAGGTAGTAATGATGATCATAACATCATTCGATTCATACACATAAAGCTATCTTATTCGAAGATTTAAACTTGTAATCACTAGAACATAGTTTAGTTAATTCTAAACTTGTTCGCAAATAAAAGTTAATCCTTCTAACTTGACTTTTAAAATCAACTAAGCACATGTTCTATATCTATATGATATGCTAACTTAATGATTTAAAACCCGGAAACACGAAAAACACCGTAAAACCGGATTTATGCCGTCGTAGTAACACCGCGGGCTGTTTTGGGTTAGTTAATTAAAAACTATGATAAACTTTGATTTAAAAGTTGTTATTCTGGGAAAATGATTTTTATTATGAACATGAAACTATATCCAAAAATTATGGTTAAACTCAAAGTGGAAGTATGTTTTCTAAAATGGTCATCTAGACGTCGTTCTTTCGACTGAAATGACTACCTTTACAAAAACGACATGTAACTTATTTTTCCGACTATAAACCTATAATTTTTCTGTTTAGATTCATAAAATATAGTTCAATATGAAACCATAGCAATTTGATTCACTCAAAACGGGTTTAAAATGAAGAAGTTATGGGTAAAACAAGATTGGATATTTTTTCTCATTTTAGCTACGTGAAAATTGGTAACAAATCTATTCCAACCATAACTTAATCAACTTGTATTGTATATTATGTAATCTTGAGATACCATAGACACGTATACAATGTTTCGACCTATCATGTCGACACATCTATATATATTTCGGAACAACCATAGACACTCTATATGTGAATGTTGGAGTTAGCTATACAGGGTTGAGGTTGATTCCAAAATATATATAGTTTGAGTTGTGATCAATACTGAGATACGTATACACTAGGTCGTGGATTGATTCAAGATAATATTTATCGATTTATTTCTGTACATCTAACTGTGGACAACTAGTTGTAGGTTACTAACGAGGACAGCTGACTTAATAAACTTAAAACATCAAAATATATTAAAAGTGTTGTAAATATATTTTGAACATACTTTGATATATATGTATATATTGTTATAGGTTCGTGAATCAACCAGTGGCCAAGTCTTATGAAATGTCCCGTTCTTATTGATTAAAAACGTTCCATATTAATTGATTTCGTTGCGAGGTTTTGACCTCTATATGAGACGTTTTTCAAAGACTACATTCATTTTAAAACAAACCATAACCTTTATTTCATCAATAAAGGTTTAAAAAGCTTTACGTAGATTATCAAATAATGATAATTTAAAATATCCTGTTTACACACGACCATTACATAATGGTTTACAATACAAATATGTTACAACAAAATAAGTTTCTTGATTGCAGTTTTTACACAATATCATACAAGCATGGACTCCAAATCTCGTCCTTATTTAAGTATGCCACAGCGGAAGCTCTTAATAATCACCTGAGAATAAACATGCTTAAAACGTCAACAAAAATGTTGGTGAGTTATAGGTTTAACCTATATATATCAAATCATAATAATAGACCACAAGATTTCATATTTCAATACACATCCCATACATAGAGATAAAAATCATTCATATGGTGAACACCTGGTAACCGACATTAACAAGATGCATATATAAGAATATCCCCATCATTCCGGGACACCCTTCGGATATGATATAAATTTCGAAGTACTAAAGCATCCGGTTCTTTGGATGGGGTTTGTTAGGCCCAATAGATCTATCTTTAGGATTCGCGTCAATTAGGGTGTCTGTTCCCTAATTCTTAGATTACCAGACTTAATAAAAAGTGGCATATTCGATTTCGATAATTCAACCATAGAATGTAGTTTCACGTACTTGTGTCTACTTTGTAAATCATTTATAAAACCTGCATGTATTCTCATCCCAAAAATATTAGATTTTAAAAGTGGGACTATAACTCACTTTCACAGATTTTTACTTCGTCGGGAAGTAAGACTTGACCACCGGTTGATTCACGAACCTATAACAATATATACATATATATCAAAGTATGTTTCAAATATATTTACAACACTTTTAATATATTTTGATGTTTTAAGTTTATTAAGTCAGCTGTCCTCGTTAGTAACCTACAACTAGTTGTCCACAGTTAGATGTACAGAAATAAATCGATAAATATTATCTTGAATCAATCCACGACCCAGTGTATACGTATCTCAGTATTGATCACAACTCAAACTATATATATTTTGGAATCAACCTCAACCCTGTATAGCTAACTCCAACATTCACATATAGAGTGTCTATGGTTGTTCCGAAATATATATAGATGTGTCGACATGATAGGTCGAAACATTGTATACGTGTCTATGGTATCTCAAGATTACATAATATACAATACAAGTTGATTAAGTTATGGTTGGAATAGATTTGTTACCAATTTTCACGTAGCTAAAATGAGAAAAATTATCCAATCTTGTTTTACCCATAACTTCTTCATTTTAAATCCGTTTTGAGTGAATCAAATTGCTATGGTTTCATATTGAACTCTATTTTATGAATCTAAACAGAAAAAGTATAGGTTTATAGTCGGAAAAATAAGTTACAAGTCGTTTTTGTAAAGGTAGTCATTTCAGTCGAAAGAACGACGTCTAGATGACCATTTTAGAAAACATAATTCCACTTTGAGTTTAACCATAATTTTTGGATATAGTTTCATGTTCATAATAAAAATCATTTTCTCAGAATAACAACTTTTAAATCAAAGTTTATCATAGTTTTTAATTAACTAACCCAAAACAGCCCGCGGTGTTACTACGACGGCGTAAATCCGGTTTTACGGTGTTTTTCGTGTTTCCAGGTTTTAAATCATTAAGTTAGCATATCATATAGATATAGAACATGTGTTTAGTTGATTTTAAAAGTCAAGTTAGAAGGATTAACTTTTGTTTGCGAACAAGTTTAGAATTAACTAAACTATGTTCTAGTGATTACAAGTTTAAACCTTCGAATAAGATAGCTTTATATGTATGAATCGAATGATGTTATGAACATCATTACTACCTTAAGTTCCATGGATAAACCTACTGGAAAAGAGAAAAATGGATCTAGCTTCAATGGATCCTTGGATGGCTCGAAGTTCTTGAAGCAGAATCATGACACGAAAACAAGTTCAAGTAAGATCATCACTTGAAATAAGATTGTTATAGTTATAGAAATTGAACCAAAGTTTGAATATGATTATTACCTTGTATTAGAATGATAACCTACTGTAAGAATAAAGATTTCTTGAGGTTGGATGATCACCTTACAAGATTGGAAGTGAGCTAGCAAACTTGAAAGTATTCTTGATTTTATGAAACTAAAACTTTTGGAATTTATGAAGAACACTTAGAACTTGAAGATAGAACTTGAGAGAGATCAATTAGATGAAGAAAATTGAAGAATGAAAGTGTTTGTAGGTGTTTTTGGTCGTTGGTGTATGGATTAGATATAAAGGATATGTAATTTTGTTTTCATGTAAATAAGTCATGAATGATTACTCATATTTTTGTAATTTTATGAGATATTTCATGCTAGTTGCCAAATGATGGTTCCTACATGTGTTAGGTGACTCACATGGGCTGCTAAGAGCTGATCATTGGAGTGTATATACCAATAGTACATACATCTAAAAGCTGTGTATTGTACGAGTACGAATACGAGTGCATACGAGTAGAATTGTTGATGAAACTGAACGAGGATGTAATTGTAAGCATTTTTGTTAAGTAGAAGTATTTTGATAAGTGTATTGAAGTCTTTCAAAAGTGTTTGAATACATATTAAAACACTACATGTATATACATTTTAACTGAGTCGTTAAGTCATCGTTAGTCGTTACATGTAAATGTTGTTTTGAAACCTTTAGGTTAACGATCTTGTTAAATGTTGTTAACCCAATGTTTATAATATCAAAAGAGATTTTAAATTATTATATTATCATGATATTATGATGTACTAATATCTCTTAATATGATATATATACATTAAATGTCGTTACAACGATAATCGTTACATATATGTCTCGTTTCAAAACCATTAAGTTAGTAGTCTTGTTTTTACATATGTAGTTCATTGTTAATATACTTAATGATATGTTTACTTATCATAATATCATGTTAACTATATATATAACCATATATATGTCATCATATAGTTTTTACAAGTTTTAACGTTCGTGAATCACCGGTCAACTTGGGTGGTCAATTGTCTATATGAAACATATTTCAATTAATCAAATCTTAACAAGTTTGATTGCTTAACATGTTGGAAACATTTAATCATGTAAATATCAATCTCAATTAATATATATAAACATGGAAAAGTTCGGGTCACTACAGTACCTACCCGTTAAATAAATTTCGTCCCGAAATTTTAAGCTGTTGAAGGTGTTGACGAATCTTCTGGAAATAGATGCGGGTATTTCCTCTTCATCTGATCTTCACGCTCCCAGGTGAACTCGGGTCCTCTACGAGCATTCCATCGAACCTTAACAATTGGTATCTTGTTTTGCTTAAGTCTTTTAACCTCACGATCCATTATTTCGACGGGTTCTTCGATGAATTGAAGTTTTTCGTTGATTTGGATTTCATCTAACGGAATAGTGAGATCTTCTTTAGCAAAACATTTCTTTAAATTCGAGACGTGGAAAGTGTTATGTACAGCCGCGAGTTGTTGAGGTAACTCTAGTCGGTAAGCTACTGGTCCGACACGATCAATAATCTTGAATGGTCCAATATACCTTGGATTTAATTTCCCTCGTTTACCAAATCGAACAACGCCTTTCCAAGGTGCAACTTTAAGCATGACCATCTCTCCAATTTCAAATTCTATATCTTTTCTTTTAATGTCAGCGTAGCTCTTTTGTCGACTTTGGGCGGTTTTCAACCGTTGTTGAATTTGGATGATCTTCTCGGTAGTTTCTTGTATAATCTCCGGACCCGTAATCTGTCTATCCCCCACTTCACTCCAACAAATCGGAGACCTGCACTTTCTACCATAAAGTGCTTCAAACGGCGCCATCTCAATGCTTGAATGGTAGCTGTTGTTGTAGGAAAATTCTGCTAACGGTAGATGTCGATCCCAACTGTTTTCGAAATCAATAACACATGCTCGTAGCATGTCTTCAAGCGTTTGTATCGTCCTTTCGCTCTGCCCATCAGTTTGTGGATGATAGGCAGTACTCATGTCTAGACGAGTTCCTAATGCTTGCTGTAATGTCTGCCAGAATCTTGAAATAAATCTACCATCCCTATCAGAGATAATAGAGATTGGTATTCCATGTCTGGAGACGACTTCCTTCAAATACAGTCGTGCTAACTTCTCCATCTTGTCATCTTCTCTTATTGGCAGGAAGTGTGCTGATTTGGTGAGACGATCAACTATTACCCAAATAGTATCAAAACCACTTGCAGTCCGTGGCAATTTAGTGATGAAATCCATGGTAATGTTTTCCCATTTCCATTCTGGGATTTCGGGTTGTTGAAGTAGACCTGATGGTTTCTGATGCTCAGCTTTGACCTTAGAACACGTCAAACATTCTCCTACGTATTTAGCAACATCGGCTTTCATACCCGGCCACCAAAAATGTTTCTTGAGATCCTTGTACATCTTCCCCGTTCCAGGATGTATTGAGTATCTGGTTTTATGAGCTTCTCTAAGTACCATTTCTCTCATATCTCCAAATTTTGGTACCCAAATCCTTTCAGCCCTATACCGGGTTCCGTCTTCCCGAATATTAAGATGCTTCTCCGATCCTTTGGGTATTTCATCCTTTAAATTTCCCTCTTTTAAAACTCCTTGTTGCGCCTCCTTTATTTGAGTAGTAATGTTATTATGAATCATTATATTCATAGATTTTACTCGAATGGGTTCTCTGTCCTTCCTGCTCAAGGCATCGGCTACCACATTTGCCTTCCCCGGGTGGTAACGAATCTCAAAGTCGTAATCATTCAATAATTCAATCCACCTACGCTGCCTCATATTCAGTTGTTTCTGATTAAATATGTGTTGAAGACTTTTGTGGTCGGTATATATAATACTTTTGACCCCATATAAGTAGTGCCTCCAAGTCTTTAATGCAAAAACAACCGCGCCTAATTCCAAATCATGCGTCGTATAATTTTGTTCGTGAATCTTCAATTGTCTAGATGCATAAGCAATCACCTTCATTCGTTGCATTAATACACAACCGAGACCTTGCTTTGATGCATCACAATAAATCACAAAATCATCATTCCCTTCAGGCAATGACAATATAGGTGCCGTAGTTAGCTTTTTCTTTAATAACTGAAATGCTTTCTCTTGTTCATCATTCCATTCAAATTTCTTCCCTTTATGCGTTAATGCAGTCAAGGGTTTTGCTATTCTGGAAAAGTCTTGGATGAACCTTCTGTAGTAACCAGCTAGTCCTAAAAACTGGCGTATGTGTTTCGGAGTTTTCGGGGTTTCCCACTTTTCAACAGTTTCTATCTTTGCCGGATCCACCTTAATACCTTCTTTGTTCACTATGTGACCGAGGAATTGAACTTCTTCCAACCAAAATGCACACTTTGAAAACTTAGCGTACAATTCTTCCTTCCTCAATACTTCTAACACCTTTCTCAAATGTTCACCATGTTCTTGGTCATTCTTTGAGTAAATAAGTATGTCATCAATGAAAACAATGACAAACTTGTCAAGGTATGGTCCACACACTCGGTTCATAAGGTCCATGAACACAGCTGGTGCATTAGTTAAACCAAATGGCATGACCATAAACTCGTAATGACCGTAACGTGTTCTGAAAGCAGTCTTTGGAATATCATCTTCTTTCACCCGCATTTGATGATACCCGGAACGTAAGTCAATCTTTGAATAAACAGACGAGCCTTGTAGTTGATCAAATAAGTCGTCGATTCTCGGTAGTGGGTAGCGGTTCTTGATGGTAAGTTTGTTCAACTCTCGGTAGTCGATACACAGCCTGAATGTACCATCTTTCTTCTTGACAAACAAAACAGGAGCTCCCCACGGTGATGTGCTTGGTCGAATGAAACCACGCTCTAAAAGTTCTTGTAATTGGCTTTGCAGTTCTTTCATCTCGCTGGGTGCGAGTCTGTAAGGAGCACGAGCTATTGGTACAGCTCCTGGTACAAGATCTATTTGAAATTCAACGGATCGATGTGGGGGTAATCCCGGTAATTCTTTCGGAAATACATCGGGAAATTCTTTTGCAATGGGAACATCATTGATGCTCTTTTCTTCAGTTTGTACTTTCTCGACGTGTGCTAGAACAGCATAGCAACCTTTTCTTATTAGTTTTTGTGCCTTCAAATTACTAATAAGATGTAGCTTCGTGTTGCCCTTTTCTCCGTACACCATTAAGGGTTTTCCTTTTTCTCGTATAATGCGAATTGCATTTTTATAACAAACGATCTTTGCTTTCACTTCTTTCAACCAGTCCATACCGATTATCACATCAAAACTCCCTAACTCTACTGGTATCAAATCAATCTTAAATGTTTCGCTAACCAGTTTAATTTCTCGATTCCGACATATATTATCTGCTGAAATTAATTTACCATTTGCTAATTCGAGTAAAAATTTACTATCCAAAGGCGTCAATGGACAACTTAATTTAGCACAAAAATCTCTACTCATATAGCTTCTATCCGCACCCGAATCAAATAAAACGTAAGCAGATTTATTGTCAATAAGAAACGTACCCGTAACAAGCTCCGGGTCTTCCTGTGCCTCTATCGCATTAATATTGAAAACTCTTCCACGGCCTTGTCCATTCGTGTTCTCCTGGTTCGGGCAATTTCTAATAATGTGGCCTGGTTTTCCACATTTATAACAAACTACATTGGCATAACTTGCTCCGACACTACTTGCTCCGCCATTACTCGTTCCGACACCATTTGTTCCTTTCGTTCTATTAGCCCCTGGTCCGTAGACCTCACACTTCGCCGCGCTATGACCATTTCTTTTACACTTGTTGCAAAATTTGGTGCAGAACCCCGAGTGATTCTTTTCACACCTTTGGCATAGCTGCTTCTGATTGTTGTTGTTGTTGCGGTTATTATTGTTGTTGGGATGATTGTTGTAGTTGCTGTTGTTGTTGTTGTTGTTGTTGTTGTTGGGCCGTTTGTTGTAGTTGCAATTGATGTTGCGATTGTTGGGATAATTGTTGCGATTATTGTTGTAATTACTGTTGTTGTTGTATTGGTGATTCTTATCACCGTTTTCCTCCCACTTTCTTTTGACTTGCTTCACATTGGCCTCTTCAGCAGTCTGTTCTTTAATTCTTTCTTCAATCTGGTTCACTAGTTTGTGAGCCATTCTACATGCCTGTTGTATGGAGGCGGGCTCGTGTGAACTTATATCTTCTTGGATTCTTTCCGGTAATCCTTTCACAAACGCGTCGATCTTCTCTTCCTCATCTTCGAATGCTCCCGGACACAATAGGCACAATTCTGTGAATCGTCTTTCGTACGTGGTAATATCAAATCCTTGGGTTCGTAACCCTCTAAGTTCTGTCTTGAGCTTATTGACCTCGGTTCTGGGACGGTACTTCTCGTTCATCAAGTGCTTGAATGCTGACCACGGTAGTGCGTACGCATCATCTTGTCCCACTTGCTCTAGATAGGTATTCCACCATGTTAACGCAGAACCTGTGAAGGTATGCGTAGCGTACTTCACTTTGTCCTCTTCAGTACACTTACTTATGGCAAACACCGATTCAACCTTCTCGGTCCACCGTTTCAATCCGATCGGTCCTTCGGTTCCATCAAATTCTAAAGGTTTGCAGGCAGTGAATTCTTTGTAGGTGCATCCTACACGATTTCCTATACTGCTAGATCCAAGGTTATTGTTGGTATGTAGCGCAGCCTGTACTGCGGCTATGTTTGAAGCTAGAAAAGTACGGAATTCCTCTTCATTCATATTCACGGTGTGTCGAGTAGTCGGTGCCATTTCCTTCAAAATAGTTAAATGGAACAAGTTAATCATACAGAATATTAAGAGTAGTTAATAGTATTTCGTAGCATAATATGAACTCATTTATAAAAGCTTTTTCTTCATATTAGCGTTTTATAAGTTTAAATTCGGGTAGTACCTACCCGTTAAGTTCATACTTAGTAGCTAATATACAATTCAACTACTACAATTCTATATGAAAAACTGATTATAATAATATTTCGCGTTCAAACTTTTATACAATATTTTACAAACTTACAATACCGCTTATTTTACATAAAGCATGAAATATAGCACACAATAACTTTGATACAAGATAGTTGTGAAGATAATTCTAGCTAGTACACAAGTCGTTCAGCAAAGGCAATAAAGACACGTAATTCATACGTCCAGAAACAAGTCATGCATTCTGGTTTTACTAGGACTACTTCCCATCCTTGGTCTTGTGCAACATAACCGTTATGGCCGTTGATAAGACAGCGTGTTGTAACGTCGTCAAAGGGACGAGGGTTACATAATGTCCAACAGTCCCGTAATAATCTAAAAACCTCATTTCTTACCCCAATTACCGACTCCGTCACTTGTGGAAACGTTTTGTTTAATAGTTGTAGCCCGATGTTCTTGTTCTCACTTTGGTGAGAAGCGAACATTACTAATCCGTAAGCATAACATGCTTCTTTATGTTGCATGTTAGCCGCTTTTTCTAAATCACGAAGTCCAATATTCGGATATATTGAGTCAAAATAATTTCTTAACCCGTTGCGTAAAATAGCATTTGGGTTCCCCGCAATATATGCGTCAAAGTAAACACATCGTAACTTATGGGTTTCCCAATGTGATATCCCCCATCTTTCAAACGAAAGTCTCTTATAAACCAAGACATTCTTGGAACGTTCTTCGAATGTCTTACAAACTGATCTCGCCTTAAATAGTTGTGCCGAGGAATTCTGGCTGACTCTAGACAAGATTTCATCAATCATGTCTCCGGGTAGGTCTCTTAAAATATTGGGTTGTCTATCCATTTTGTGTTTTTAAACTGTAAAATAGACAAGAGTTAGATTCATAAAAAAATACTTATTAATACAAGCAATTTTTACATATATCATAAAGCATAAGAACACTATATTACATATATTACACCACACGAATACAACTATCTTATTCCGACTCGCTCGTTTCTTCTTCTTCGGTTTTGGTTCGTTTTGCCAAGTTTCTAGGGATATATGATGTTCCCTTAATACGAGCTGTCGTTGTCCACATTGGTTTAGAAAAACCTGGTGGTTTAGAGGTTCCCGGGTCATTGTTACAACTTAAGGACTTCGGGCGTTGACGATACATATAAAGTTCATCGGGGTTGGAATTAGATTTCTCTATTTTTATGCCCTTTCCCTTATTATTTTCTTTTGCCTTTTTAAATTCAGTTGGGGTAATTTCTATAACATCATCGGAATTCTCGTCGGAATCCGATTCATCGGAGAATTGGTAATCCTCCCAATATTTTGCTTCCTTGGCGGAAACACCATTGACCATAATTAACCTTGGTCGGTTGGTTGAGGATTTTCTTTTACTTAACCGTTTTATTATTTCCCCCACCGGTTCTATTTCTTCATCCGGTTCCGATTCTTCTTCCGGTTCCGATTCTTCTTCCGGTTCCGACTCTTCTTCCGGTTCCTCTTCGGGAACTTGTGAATCAGTCCACAAATCATTCCAATTTACATTTGACTCTTCATTATTATTAGGTGAGTCAATGGGACTTGTTCTAGAGGTAGACATCTATCACATAATATCAAACACGTTAAGAGATTAATATATCACATAATATTCATATGTTAAAAATATATAGTTTCCAACAAAAATGTTAAGCAATCATTTTTCAAGTAAACACGGTCGAAGTCCAGACTCACTAATGCATCCTAACAAACTCGATAAGACACACTAATGAAAAATTCTGGTTCTCTAAGACCAACGCTCGGATACCAACTGAAATGTCCCGTTCTTATTGATTAAAAACATTTCATATTAATTGATTTCGTTGCGAGCTTTTGACCTCTATATGAGACGTTTTTCAAAGACTGCATTCATTTTAAAACAAACCATAACCTTTATTTCATCAATAAAGGTTTAAAAAGCTTTACGTAGATTATCAAATAATGATAATCTAAAATATCCTGTTTACACACGACCATTACATAATGGTTTACAATACAAATATGTTACAACAAAATAAGTTTCTTGAATGCAGTTTTTACACAATATCTGTAGTGACCCGAACTTTTCCATGTTTATATATATTAATTGAGATTGATATTTACATGATTAAATGTTTCCAACATGTTAAGCAATCAAACTTGTTAAGACTTGATTAATTGAAATAGGTTTCATATAGACAATTGACCACCCAAGTTGACCGGTGATTCACGAACGTTAAAACTTGTAAAAACTATATGATGACATATATATGGTTATATATATAGTTAACATTATATTATGATAATTAAACATATCATTAAGTATATTAACAATGAACTACATATGTAAAAACAAGACTACTAACTTAATGATTTTGAAACGAGACATATATGTAACGATTATCGTTGTAACGACATTTAATGTATATATATCATATTAAGAGATATTCGTACATCATAATATCATGATAATATAATAATTTAAAATCTCTTTTGATATTATAAACATTGGATTAACAACATTTAACAAGATCGTTAACCTAAAGGTTTCAAAACAACATTTACATGTAACGACTAACGATGACTTAACGACTCAGTTAAAATGTATATACATGTAGTGTTTTAATATGTATTTATACACTTTTGAAAGACTTCAATACACTTATCAAAATACTTCTACTTAACAAAAATGCTTACAATTACATCCTCGTTCAGTTTCATCAACAATTCTACTCGTATGCACCCGTATTCGTACTCGTACAATACACAGCTTTTAGATGTATGTACTATTGGTATATACACTCCAATGATCAGCTCTTAGCAGCCCATGTGAGTCACCTAACACATGTGGGAACCATCATTTGGAAACTAGCATGAAATATCTCATAAAATTACAAAAATATGAGTAATCATTCATGACTTATTTACATGAAAACAAAATTACATATCCTTTATATCTAATCCATACACCAACGACCAAAAACACCTACAAACACTTTCATTCTTCAATTTTCTTCATCTAATTGATCTCTCTCAAGTTCTATCTTCAAGTTCTAAGTGTTCTTCATAAATTCCAAAAGTTCTAGTTTCATAAAATCAAGAATACTTTCAAGTTTGCTAGCTCACTTCCAATCTTGTAAGGTGATCATCCAACCTCAAGAAATCTTTGTTTCTTACAGTAGGTTATCATTCTAATACAAGGTAATAATCATATTCAAACTTTGGTTCAATTTCTATAACTATAACAATCTTATTTCAAGTAATGATCTTACTTGAACTTGTTTTCGTGTCATGATTCTGCTTCAAGAACTTCGAGCTATCCAAGGATCCATTGAAGCTAGATCCATTTTTCTCTTTTCCAGTAGGTTTATCCAAGGAAATTAAGGTAGTAATGATGTTCATAACATCATTCGATTCATACATATAAAGCTATCTTATTCGAAGGTTTAAACTTGTAATCACTAGAACATAGTTTAGTTAATTCTAAACTTGTTCGCAAACAAAAGTTAATCCTTCTAACTTGACTTTTAAAATCAACTAAACACATGTTCTATATCTATATGATATGCTAACTTAATGATTTAAAACCTGGAAACACAAAAAACACCGTAAAACCGGATTTACGCCGTCGTAGTAACACCGCGGGCTGTTTTGGGTTAGTTAATTAAAAACTATGATAAACTTTGATTTAAAAGTTGTTATTCTGAGAAAATGATTTTTATTATGAACATGAAACTATATCCAAAAATTATGGTTAAACTCAAAGTGGAAGTATGTTTTCTAAAATGGTCATATAGACGTCGTTCTTTCGACTGAAATGACTACCTTTACAAAAAATGACTTGTAACTTATTTTTCCGACTATAAACCTATACTTTTTCTGTTTAGATTCATAAAATAGAGTTCAATATGAAACCATAGCAATTTGATTCACTCAAAACGGATTTAAAATGAAGAAGTTATGGGTAAAACAAGATTGGATAATTTTTCTCATTTTAGCTACGTGAAAATTGGTAACAAATCTATTCCAACCATAACTTAATCAACTTGTATTGTATATTATGTAATCTTGAGATACCATAGACACGTATACAATGTTTCGACCTATCATGTCGACACATCTATATATATTTCGGAACAACCATAGACACTCTATATGTGAATGTTGGAGTTAGCTATACAGGGTTGAGGTTGATTCCAAAATATATATAGTTTGAGTTGTGATCAATACTGAGATACGTATACACTGGGTCGTGGATTGATTCAAGATAATATTTATCGATTTATTTCTGTACATCTAACTGTGGACAACTAGTTATAGGTTACTAATGAGGACAGCTGACTTAATAAACTTAAAACATCAAAATATATTAAAAGTGTTGTAAATATATTTTGAACATACTTTAATATATATGTATATATTGTTATAGGTTCGTGAATCAACAGTGGCCAAGTCTTACTTCCCGACGAAGTAAAAATCTGTGAAAGTGAGTTATAGTCCCACTTTTAAAATCTAATATTTTTGGGATGAGAATACATGCAGGTTTTATAAATGATTTACAAAATAGACACAAGTACGTGAAACTACATTCTATGGTTGAATTATCAAAATCGAATATGCCCCTTTTTATTAAAGTCTGGTAATCTAAGAATTAGGGAACAGACACCCTAATTGACGCGAATCCTAAAGATAGATCTATTGGGCCTAACAAACCCCATCCAAAGTACCGGATGCTTTAGTACTTCGAAATTTATATCATATCCGAAGGGTGTCCCGGAATGATGGGGATATTCTTATATATGCATCTTGTTATTGTCGGTTACCAGGTGTTCACCATATGAATGATTTTTATCTCTATGTATTGGATGTGTATTGAAATATGAAATCTTGTGGTCTATTGTTACGATTTGATATATATAGGTTAAACCTATAACTCACCAACATTTTTGTTGACATTTAAAGCATGTTTATTCTCAGGTGAATACTAAGAGCTTCCGCTGTTGCATACTAAAATAAGGACAAGATTTGGAGTCCATGTTTGTATGATATTGTGTAAAAACTGCATTCAAGAAACTAATTTCGATGTAACATATTTGTATTGTAAACCATTATGTAATGGTCGTGTGTAAACAGGATATTTTAGATTATCATTATTTGATAATCTACGTAAAGCTTTTTAAACTTTTATTTATGAAATAAAGGTTATGGTTTGTTTTAAAAATGAATGCAGTCTTTGAAAAATGTCTCATATAGAGGTCAAAACCTCGCAACGAAATCAATTAATATGGAACGTTTTTAATCAATAAGAACGGGACATTTCAGTTGGTATCAGAGCGTTGGTCTTAGAGAACCAGAATTTTGCATTAGTGTGTCTTATCTAGTTTGTTAGGATGCATTAGTGAGTCTGGACTTCGACCGTGTTTACTTGAAAAATGATTGCTTAACAAATTTTGTTGGAAACTATATATTTTTAACATGTGAATATTATGTGATATATTAATCTCTTAACGCGTTTGATATTATGTGATAGATGTCTACCTCTAGAACAAGTCCCATTGACTCACCTAATAATAATGAAGAGTCAAATGTAAATTGAAATGATTCGTGGACTGATTCACAAGTTCCCGAAGAGGAACCGGAAGAAGAGTCGGAACCGGAAGAAGAATCGGAACCGGAAGAAGAATTGGAACCGGATGAAGAAATAGAACCGATGGGGGAAATAATAAAACGGTTAAGTAAAAGAAAATCCTCAACCAACCGACCAAGGTTAATTATGGTCAATGGTGTTTCCGCCAAGGAAGCAAAATATTGGGAGGATTACCAATTCTCCGATGAATCGGATTCCGACGAGAATTCCGATGATGTTATAGAAATTACCCCAACTGAATTTAAAAAGGCAAAAGAAAATAATAAGGGAAAGGGCATAAAAATAGAGAAATCTAATTCCAACCCCGATGAACTTTATATGTATCGTCAACGCCCGAAGTCCTTAAGTTGTAACAATGACCCGGGAACCTCTAAACCACCAGGTTTTTCTAAACCAATGTGGACAACAACGGCTCGTATTAGGGGAACATCATATATCCCTAGAAACTTGGCAAAACGAACCAAAACCGAAGAAGAAGAAACGAGCGAGTCGGAATAAGATAGTTGTATTCGTGTGGTGTAATATATGTAATATAGTGTTCTTATGCTTTATGATATATGTAAAAATTGCTTGTATTAATAAGTATTTTTTTTTATGAATCTAACTCTTGTCTATTTTACAGTTTAAAAACACAAAATGGATAGACAACCTAATATTTTAAGAGACCTACCCGGAGACATGATTGATGAAATCTTGTCTAGAGTCGGCCAAAATTCCTCGGCACAACTATTTAAGGCGAGATCAGTTTGTAAGACATTCGAAGAACGTTCCAAGAATGTCTTGGTTTATAAGAGACTTTCGTTTGAAAGATGGGGGATATCACATTGGGAAACCCATAAGTTACGATGTGTTTACTTTGATGCATATATTGCGGGGAACCCAAATGCTATTTTACGCAACGGGTTAAGAAATTATTTTGACTCAATATATCCGAATATTGGACTTCGTGATTTAGAAAAAGCGGCTAACATGCAACATAAAGAAGCATGTTATGCTTACGGATTAGTAATGTTCGCTTCTCACCAAAGTGAGAACAAGAACATCGGGCTACAACTATTAAACAAAACGTTTCCACAAGTGACGGAGTCGGTAATTGGGGTAAGAAATAAGGTTTTTAGATTATTACGGGACTGTTGGACATTACGTAACCCTCGTCCCTTTGACGACGTTACAACACGCTGTCTTATCAACGGCCATAACGGTTATGTTGCACAAGACCAAGGATGGGAAGTAGTCCTAGTAAAACCAGAATGCATGACTTGTTTCTGGACGTATGAATTACGTGTCTTTATTGCCTTTGCTGAACGACTTGTGTACTAGCTAGAATTGTCTTCACAACTATCTTGTATCAAAGTTATTGTGTGCTATATTTCATGCTTTATGTAAAATAAGCGGTATTGTAAGTTTGTAAAATATTGTATAAAAGTTTGAACGCGAAATATTATTATAATCAGTTTTTCATATACAATTGTAGTAGTTGAATTGTATATTAGCTACTAAGTATGAACTTAACGGGTAGGTACTACCCGAATTTAAACTTATAAAACGCTAATATGAAGAAAAAGCTTTTATAAATGAGTTCATATTATGCTACGAAATACTATTAACTACTCTTAATATTCTGTATGATTAACTTATTCCATTTAACTATTTTGAAGGAAATGGCACCGACTACTCGACACACCGTAAATATGAATGAAGAGGAATTCCGTACTTTTCTAGCTTCAAACATAGCCGCAGTACAGGCTGCGCTACATACCAACAATAACCTTGGATCTAGCAGTACAGGAAATCGTGTAGGATGCACCTACAAAGAATTCACTGCCTGCAAACCTTTGGAATTTGATGGAACCGAAGGACCGATCGGATTGAAACGGTGGACCGAGAAGGTTGAATCGGTGTTTGCCATAAGTAAGTGTACTGAAGAGGACAAAGTGAAGTACGCTACGCATACCTTCACAGGTTCTGCGTTAACATGGTGGAATACCTATCTAGAGCAAGTGCGACAAGATGATGCGTACGCACTACCGTGGTCAGCATTCAAGCACTTGATGAACGAGAAGTACCGTCCCAGAACTGAGGTCAATAAGCTCAAGACAGAACTTAGAGGGTTACGAACCCAAGGATTTGATATTACCAAGTACGAAAGACGATTCACAGAATTGTGCCTATTGTGTCCGGGAGCATTCGAAGATGAGGAAGAGAAGATCGACGCGTTTGTGAAAGGATTACCGGAAAGAATCCAAGAAGATATAAGTTCACACTAGCCCGCCTCCATACAACAGGCATGTAGAATGGCTCACAAACTAGTGAACCAGATTGAAGAAAGAATTAAAGAACAGACTGCTGAAGAGGCCAATGTGAAGCAAGTCAAAAGAAAGTGGGAGGAAAACGGTGATAAGAATCACCAATACAACAACAACAGCAATTACAACAATAATCGCAACAATTATCCCAATAATCACAACATCAATCGCAACTACAACAAACGGCCCAACAACAACAACAACAACAGCAACTACAACAATTATCCCAACAACAATAATAACCGCAACAACAACAACAATCAGAAGCAGCTATGCCAAAGGTGTGAAAAGAATCACTCGGGGTTCTGCACCAAATTTTGCAACAAGTGTAAAAGAAATGGTCATAGCGCGGCGAAGTGTGAGGTCTACGGACCAGGGGTTAATAGAACGAAAGGAACAAATGGTGTCGGAACGAGTAATGGCGGAGCAAGTAGTGTCGGAGCAAGTTATGCCAATGTAGTTTGTTATAAATGTGGAAAACCATGCCACATTATTAGAAATTGCCCGAACCAGGAGAACACGAATGGACAAGGCCGTGGAAGAGTTTTCAATATTAATGCGGTAGAGGCACAGGAAGACCTGGAGCTTGTTACGGGTACGTTTCTTATTGACAATAAATCTGCTTACGTTTTATTTGATTCGGGTGCGGATAGAAGCTATATGAGTAGAGATTTTTGTGCTAAATTAAGTTGT
Source organism: Rutidosis leptorrhynchoides (assembly GCF_046630445.1). NCBI lineage: Eukaryota > Viridiplantae > Streptophyta > Magnoliopsida > Asterales > Asteraceae > Rutidosis > Rutidosis leptorrhynchoides. The sequence goes on along the minus strand of NC_092342.1, from coordinate 178,673,278 downwards.
CCATTGACGCCTTTGGATAGTAAATTTTTACTCGAATTAGCAAATGGTAAATTAATTTCAGCAGATAATATATGTCGGAATCGAGAAATTAAACTGGTTAGCGAAACATTTAAGATTGATTTGATACCAGTAGAGTTAGGGAGTTTTGATGTGATAATCGGTATGGACTGGTTGAAAGAAGTGAAAGCGGAGATCGTTTGTTACAAAAATGCAATTCGCATTATACGAGAAAAAGGAAAACCCTTAATGGTGTACGGAGAAAAGGGCAACACGAAGCTACATCTTATTAGTAATTTGAAGGCACAAAAACTAATAAGAAAAGGTTGCTATGCTGTTCTAGCACACGTCGAGAAAGTACAAACTGAAGAAAAGAGCATCAATGATGTTCCCATTGCAAAAGAATTTCCCGATGTATTTCCGAAAGAATTACCGGGATTACCCCCACATCGATCCGTTGAATTTCAAATAGATCTTGTACCAGGAGCTGCACCAATAGCTCGTGCTCCTTACAGACTCGCACCCAGCGAGATGAAAGAACTGCAAAGCTAATTACAAGAACTTTTAGAGCGTGGTTTCATTCGACCAAGCACATCACCGTGGGGAGCTCCTGTTTTGTTTGTCAAGAAGAAAGATGGTACATTCAGGTTGTGTATCGACTACCGAGAGTTGAACAAACTTACCATCAAGAACCGCTACCCACTACCGAGAATCGACGACTTATTTGATCAACTACAAGGCTCGTCTGTTTATTCAAAGATTGACTTACGTTCCGGGTATCATCAAATGCGGGTGAAAGAAGATGATATTCCAAAGACTGCTTTCAGAACACGTTACGGTCATTACGAGTTTATGGTCATGCCGTTTGGTTTAACTAATCCACCAGCTGTGTTCATGGACCTTATGAACCGAGTGTGTGGACCATACCTTGACAAGTTTGTCATTGTTTTCATTGATGACATACTTATTTACTCAAAGAATGACCAAGAACACGGTGAACATTTGAGAAAGGTGTTAGAAGTATTGAGGAAGGAAGAATTGTACGCTAAGTTTTCAAAGTGTGCATTTTGGTTGGAAGAAGTTCAATTCCTCGGTCACATAGTGAACAAAGAAGGTATTAAGGTGGATCCGGCAAAGATAGAAACTGTTGAAAAGTGGGAAACCCCAAAAACTCCGAAACACATACGCCAGTTTTTAGGACTAGCTGGTTACTACAAAAGGTTCATCCAAGACTTTTCCAGAATAGCAAAACCCTTGACTGCATTAACGCATAAAGGGAAGAAATTTGAATGGAATGATGAACAAGAGAAAGCGTTTCAGTTATTGAAGAAAAAGCTAACTACGGCACCTATATTGTCATTGCCTGAAGGGAATGATGATTTTGTGATTTATTGTGATGCATCAAAGCAAGGTCTCGGTTGTGTATTAATGCAACGAACGAAGGTGATTGCTTATGCGTCTAGACAATTGAAGATTCACGAACAAAATTATACGACGCATGATTTGGAATTAGGCGCGGTTGTTTTTGCATTAAAGACTTGGAGGCACTACTTATATGGGGTCAAAAGTATTATATATACCGACCACAAAAGTCTTCAACACATATTTAATCAGAAACAACTGAATATGAGGCAGCGTAGGTGGATTGAATTATTGAATGATTACGACTTTGAGATTCGTTACCACCCGGGGAAGGCAAATGTGGTAGCCGATGCCTTGAGCAGGAAGGACAGAGAACCCATTCGAGTAAAATCTATGAATATAATGATTCATAATAACATTACTACTCAAATAAAGGAGGCGCAACAAGGAGTTTTAAAAGAGGGAAATTTAAAGGATGAAATACCCAAAGGATCGGAGAAGCATCTTAATATTCGGGAAGACGGAACCCGGTATAGGGCTGAAAGGATTTGGGTACCAAAATTTGGAGATATGAGAGAAATGGTATTTAGAGAAGCTCATAAAACCAGATACTCAATACATCCTGGAACGGGGAAGATGTACAAGGATCTCAAGAAACATTTTTGGTGGCCGGGTATGAAAGCCGATGTTGCTAAATACGTAGGAGAATGTTTGACGTGTTCTAAGGTCAAAGCTGAGCATCAGAAACCATCAGCTCTACTTCAACAACCCGAAATCCCGGAATGGAAATGGGAAAACATTACCATGGATTTCATCACTAAATTGCCAAGGACTGCAAGTGGTTTTGATACTATTTGTGTAATAGTTGATCGTCTCACCAAATCAGCACACTTCCTACCAATAAGAGAAGATGACAAGATGGAGAAGTTAGCACGACTGTATTTGAAGGAAGTCGTCTCCAGACATGGAATACCAATCTCTATTATCTCTGATAGGGATGGCAGATTTATTTCAAGATTCTGGCAGACATTACAGCAAGCATTAGGAACTCGTCTAGACATGAGTACTGCCTATCATCCACAAACTGATGGGCAGAGCGAAAGGACGATACAAACGCTTGAAGACATGCTACGAGCATGTGTTATTGATTTCGGAAACAGTTGGGATCGACATTTACCGTTAGCAGAATTTTCCTACAACAACAGCTACCATTCAAGCATTGACATGGCGCCGTTTGAAGCACTTTATGGTAGAAAGTGCAGGTCTCCGATTTGTTGGAGTGAAGTGGGGGATAGACAGATTACGGGTCCGGAGATTATACAAGAAACTACCGAGAAGATCATCCAAATTCAACAACGGTTGAAAACCGCCCAAAGTCGACAAAAGAGCTATGCTGACATTAAAAGAAAAGATATAGAATTTGAAATTGGAGAGATGGTCATGCTTAAAGTTGCACCTTGGAAAGGCGTTGTTCGATTTGGTAAACGAGGGAAATTAAATCCAAGGTATATTGGACCATTCAAGATTATTGATCGTGTCGGACCAGTAGCTTACCGACTTGAGTTACCTCAACAACTCGCGGCTGTACATAACACTTTCCACGTCTCGAATTTGAAGAAATGTTTTGCTAAAGAAGATCTCACTATTCCGTTAGATGAAATCCAAATCAATGAAAAACTTCAATTCATCGAAGAACCCGTCGAAATAATGGATCGTGAGGTTAAAAGACTTAAGCAAAACAAGATACCAATTGTTAAGGTTCGATGGAATGCTCGTAGAGGACCCGAGTTCACTTGGGAGCGTGAAGATCAGATGAAGAAGAAATACCCGCATCTATTTCCAGAAGATTCGTCAACACCTTCAACAGCTTAAAATTTCGGGACGAAATTTATTTAACTGTAACAACCCGAGCTTTTCCGTTAAATACTTGACGATCGTTAGTTAAATCATACGATTCTCATACGCAATTTTTTTTCCAGAATAGTTAACAGTGGCTACGTGAAACTTTTTCGTATTTAGAGTAATTAAATGCGTACTTGATCCTTAGTGGATTACTTGAATTAATATGTTATATTAATTAGTGAACTTAATTCGGTTGACGAATTAAACTAGAAACGACACGATTAAAGTTAATCGCCTAGAAAATTTTTCAGTTAACGGAACACAGAAAAATGATAGAATAATTATTGTTAATAATTATTGAACTTACGAAAGAAATTTAATTTATTATGGAATACTGTAACAACTCGGAAATTTCCGACAAAATTTAAACACAATTTCATTTAAATTATTGTGAACAAATTCCACAAATTGTGGCCACACCAATATCATGCTCGGCCAAAAACAAAAATGAAATCATATAAGATGCAAATTTCATGGGATATTATTATTTTTCTAACTCAAAACCACTTACAAACTATATTGTATTTAATTATTATTAATTTAACTTTACATACATGCATCAACACCATCTAAGTTTGTTTCCATATTCAAATTTGGATTTCTAGTACAGCACATAAACCAACTTACTGTTTCTTTTTTCTTAATTCAATCCAACCTACATTGGTATGACTCATAATTTGAGTAGTAGACAAATTTAAAGTTGTTTATGATGATAGTTACCCTACACATGTTTGTAATTATAAACATATATATATATATATATATATATATATATATGTACTCATTGATTTGCAGAGATTCTTAACACTAGTTGTTATTTTTTTCTCCTATTTCCTTTTTGGTAATATAATAAGGTATGGATATAAATATTACGGTGTGGTTTTTAAAATAAAATAAAAAAATAAGTAGTAGGTGTACTAAATTGACCATTAAATAGGGATGGAGTGGTTAAATTGTGATAAGATCACACAATTGCTAATTAATTTATTTATGTGTTAGGATCAATTATAACTAGTACGCGAATCTTGAAATATCATCCATATCTAAATTAAAATACCAATTAATCAATCAGCTTTTTAAAATTCAGTGATAATGGAATCAAATATCAAATTAATTTGTTTGTATTTAAAAGAAAGCAATGAAAAGAAAACATGGACAAAACAAACGATGGCTACACTGTTTTTATCTCAATTATCATCATCTCCTTATTTAAATATACATACACATATGCAGTACAATCATATTGACTCAACCATCTACTAGTACTATCTTAATTTTTCTTTGCTACCTTCCCATACTTCTTTCTCTAATGAACATGATCACACAACATCTTTAGTTTCTTTCTATTTTTCTATCAAGCTAAATTACCTTTCTCCATTGCAAATTTACAATCGTATACTACCATCTCCTCTTCGATCACCACTTGTTTTTTTTCTATATTGTGTTATGATTCGGTCACCATCCCTTACCTTCAAGAACACCCTCGATGTTTGCTTGATCGTTAAATTGATCGCATATCCGTGTTCCTCTCGACGAGTCCTACGTATCTATACCAACAATTGTATGATTAGGGTAAGATCTAAAACTCTATTTTTCCATATTTATTTTCTAATCATATGATTTAGATGTTCTATTGCTCAATTGGCCGCGTTTGTACATGTAATTAGTCGTTATATTGCCTGAATTGCGAGTTAGGGTTTAATCACGAATTGTATTGCTATGCTACTGGTTTTGTGACTTTGTTTTCTGTAATTGAAAAGTGTTTAGATGGATAGCTATCAAAAAACTATTGAATTTTCTCACTTGAATCGCATGATTTCGTTTAGTATAGCCTAAGTTATGATCGTTTGAAGTTTCGGTATGTAATTATGCAACAAAACGAAAACTGCAATCTGTGTGTTACAAATTGGCATGTGAAACTTATACCACTGGAAATATAATTTAAAAACACACACTTTAGACTAGGATATCATGTCGTTTGCTTATGTAAAACCCTAGATATGCTTGAATTAGTGTAAAAATAGTTTTATACAGCACTTTCATGAAAATGACCTTGTATGATAAAATGTGTTAGCTTATATGATTAAAGCTTTGCATATTTGAAATCTACACAAAAATTAATTCATCTTTCATGTAGATATCATAGGCTAATTATATCTAGATTTTCGGATAATCGCGTGCGAATGTGACTAGCGAAACTAGAATCGAATCTGTAAATTGCTCTCTGTTTTATACTATGTGGATTGTGTTTATTGAATGAGCATGTAAGCTTCTGGAATATGAATTTTAACATGATATGTGACTTATTGTTAGTTTATGTCAATCTCTGAAACCTTATGCATTGGGCACAATAGAGCCATACTTTATGTAAATTCTGATTTGAGCTGAAAAACTGAATGTTCAACTTGTATGAATAAACTGTACAAATTGGCTAAACAAATATTGCTCGATTTTTGATATGTGTTAGTTTGACTTGTCCTTGAACCATGGCCACTGGTCTTGTATCAATTGCATGTTCCTAGCTCCGGTTATAACCAAAACGAAATCAGTGCGCGGTCAGAAACTGAATTGACAAACCATAAATGTACCCCTTCTGATTCCTAACTTTTAGTTATCGTATGAGACCCTGGCTGGATTTTTGGAATCGATTTTGAGTATACTTATGATCTGGAGTTTGCCATGTTTGCATGAATTATGTACTATGAGCTAAGATGCTAAGTATGTTACGTGTTCATGAATTTAGTGCACAACGATAAACTGAAATTGTGAAAATGATTATTCATGACCTGAAATGTGTTGTTTGATTTAGGTTTGACATGTTGACCAATATTTGACATGAATCTACTGATGTTGACTTTAGTTGACTATTTTGACCAAGTTTGACTTTCGGTTTGACTTCAGTTGACTTTGTTTGAGTTGCATGATATAGTTGACTTTTACTTTAAATCGCATCGAGTCGAGCAATAAAACAACTTATACTATGAAACCACACTTGTTTAAGACATAATTATTGACCAACCTAAATACGTATACTTAGGTTGCATTACTCGGCTATAATCCGTACAAGTTTTTGTCTGTCATCCGAGCTTTATTCAAATGTGAGTCTACAATCCCGCTTTTTACATGTTTTCAGGGATGAGAATACACGCTGTTATACTTACATTATCAAATGCTTTTTGTATTGACACGAGTACTATATCTGCATATTGAGTTTGTACACAAAGCCTCTAGCTTGAATACTTTAAATACCATCGGTGTAGGAACAATTTAGATGGACGGATCCGTTAGGTTGACAACCTCACCCGCTATTAAAACTGTGGTGCATTTATTTTGAACATAATACATTCGTACAAGTGTATAATATTTTTATGAGGTAAAGGCGGGTATAGTGGATTCTATACTCGGGTCATTGCTAGTATTCAGGTGCTCATAGATTATGCAAACGTTTCGCAACTTGGAGTTGTACTTGTAAAATCTCGTGGTCAATGAACTTAAACTATTTTCTGATAACTGTTTTTAAGATACTATACAACGTTATTTAAAACTGTGGTTTACGAACAAATGAGATAAAACTTGACATGGTATTGTCTACGAATATTTGAAACTTGACATGGTATTGTCTACAAATGATTGAAACTTGACATGGTAGTGTCAACAAACTTTTGAAATGGGACACGGAGTTGTCTACAAACTTTTAACATTGAACCTTGGTGGTCTTCCACTAATAACCATTTTCGAAATGTATTTCTTAAACATACTGTATTGTTTACCTAAAACCTGTAGATTCACTCAACATTTTTGTTGATCCATTTTGCGTGTTTTATTCTCAGGTATTAATTGCTTCCGCTGTAGAATATTGTTGTTACGTAGAAGTCAAGCCAAGCACTGGGACCAGAGTTAACATTCCGTTAAAGGGATTTTTGACGGGGTGTTACAGTATGGTATCAGAGCTTTGGCTATAGAGAACTAGGATACATTAGTGTGTCTAACCGTAGGGCGCATTAGTGAAGTCTAGTCTATAGCCGTGTGTCTTGGACGACTTTTATGTATCGTACTTACACTGTATATGTCACTATGCTACATGTAGGGCTACACATTACATCACATACATATACACCTTACACTCATATGATATGGACTTGAAATGAACACCATACTACAAAACACATACGTACACGCGACGCGAGATTTAACTAAATTAAGTTGATTACGCCATCTTGAACTTATGGCGTGATGTCGAATGGAAATGTGAGATAGCGTAATGTAATGACCGGAATTACTTTACGGTAACTCATATAGAAGTTCCGACATCACAAAATAAGGAATTGGGAGCGAGACAAGTAGGTTACTTGGATAAATACCGTTTAGAACATAAACCGTTTAATTTCAAATATGAGTAGAAATTTACACCGTACGATTTAATTGTTATTATAACCTATAAGGAGCGTGTAATCATGTCACAATTCGTCACTACCCGACACTGTCCGTCACCCCTGATTTCTACTTGGCACTACGAAGACACTGCGTGGACATACTCATCATCTTATACCACTACTCCTTACTACTTATCATTGCTTACTACTACTCAATGCCTCCTCTCACTACTAGTCACGACCGATCACTACTTCTCACTGCTTATCATTTTTGACCCACCGACATCTTACTGCAATTATTGCACCGATTACATATAGACTAATCCTGTCACTATCATACTTATTATATTAGATTTTGTCTGCTATATTTCCTAAATTTCCTCCGTAAATTACGAAAATCTTTTTGCTATATACACGTATTCAACGAGACAAATATATCATTCAGTATTCAACAACTCATCTCATATCAAACCCTATTCCAAACACATAATATGGATTTCTTACCTGATTCCTCAAGTTCTTCTAGCTCCGAAGATAGCATGACGGGAGCACACCCACCGATCAATTACCGTGATTTCTTCAGAAAATGAGGATGGGTTCGTGAAATACTCACCCTATGGAGAAATGAAGAAGGTACTCCTTATCACGAGCCAAACTTACCACCAAACGTCGGAGTACTCGATCCGCTTACCGGCAAACCTGTTCGCAATACCGTTTTCACTCTTTTCGCAAGGATTTTTCGCCTCGAAGGTCGAATAGATGTAACCAACGACAGTATTCATCCTCTACTCCCGAATTCTAATCAGATAGGATTATTAGAAGAAGTTAGAAGACTTCGAACTAAATATCAAGAATTGAAAAACCTTACGGAGGAATGGGTAGAACAAATCCATAGACTCGAGCAAAAAGTAGAAACCCTGGAGGAAACGGTGCACGATTTGAAAGCTAGGCTCACACCTACTAACCAAATACCACAAGAAACACCAGCAACATAACCAGCACTACCAGGACCAACAGCACCAATAACAAAAACAACATCCGCATCCCACACCTCAACATCACACCTGGTACCTCGGATATCAACATCATACACATAGGCACCCGCACCATGAGCGCCAGCACCCCAGACACCATTTTCATTTTTCGGCGATTATGTAATTTCGAAAGTTTTAGAAATTATTCATCCCGGTCCCGACCACAAATCAAGCGAGATTAATAAGATTGTAAATCATTACGAAACTGAACGGACCTTAGAATTCCATCCGTATAGAGATCTCGAAAGATTATTTTATCTTATCATATTATTTGACGAAACACTTGTATATGATCAAATCCTTTTATTAAAAGAATCTATGAAGGCTTACGTCTGGAAAGACAAACTATTCAAGCCAAGTATAAACTTTATTTGCAAACTTCGTTATAGAATTAAAGCTCACATTGAAACGTGGATATCTAATAATACGAAAATATTTTATTTTCATCAATAACTGCCATCATCCAAATTTCGGGACGAAATTTTCAATAACGAGTGGGTAATGTAACAACCCGAGCTTTTCCGTTAAATACTTGACGATCGTTAGTTAAATCATACGATTCTCATACGCAATTTTTTTTCCAGAATAGTTAACAGTGGCTACGTGAAACTTTTTCGTATTTAGAGTAATTAAATGCGTACTTGATCCTTAGTGGATTACTTGAATTAATATGTTATAATAATTAGTGAACTTAATTCGGTTGACGAATTAAATTAGAAACGACACGATTAAAGTTAATCGCCTAGAAAATTTTTCAGTTAACGGAACACAGAAAAATGATAGAATAATTATTGTTAATAATTATTGAACTTACGAAAGAAATTTAATTTATTATGGAATACTGTAACAACTCGGAAATTTCCGACAAAATTTAAACACAATTTCATTTAAATTCTTGTGAACAAATTCCACAAATTGTGGCCACACCAATATCATGCTCGGCCAAAAACAAAAATGAAATCATATAAGATGCAAATTTCATGGGATATTATTATTTTTCTAACTCAAAACCACTTACAAACTATATTGTATTTAATTATTATTAATTTAACTTTACATACATGCATCAACACCATCTAAGTTTGTTTCCATATTCAAATTTAGATTTCTAGTACAGCACATAAACCAACTTACTGTTTCTTTTTTCTTAATTCAATCCAACCTACATTGGTATGACTCATAATTTGAGTAGTAGACAAATTTAAAGTTGTTTATGATGATAGTTACCCTACACATGTTTGTAATTATAAACATATATATATATATATATATATATATATATATATATATATATATATATATATATATATATATATATATATATATATATATATATATATGTGTACTCATTGATTTGCAGAGATTTTTAACACTAGTTGTTATTTTTTCTCCTATTTCCTTTTTGGTAATATAATAAGGTATGGATATAAATATTACGGTGTGGTTTTTAAAATAAAATAAAAAAAATAAGTAGTAGGTGTACTAAATTGACCATTAAATAGGGATGGAGTGGTTAAATTGTGATAAGATCACACAATTGCTAATTAATTTATTTATGTGTTAGGATCAATTATAACTAGTACGCGAATCTTGAAATATCATCCATATCTAAATTAAAATACCAATTAATCAATCAGCTTTTTAAAATTCAGTGATAATGGAATCAAATATCAAATTAATTTGTTTGTATTTAAAAGAAAGCAATGAAAAGAAAACATGGACAAAACAAACGATGGCTACACTGTTTTTATCTCAATTATCATCATCTCCTTATTTAAATATACATACACATATGCAGTACAATCATATTGACTCAACCATCTACTAGTACTATCTTAATTTTTCTTTGCTACCTTCCCATACTTCTTTCTCTAATGAACATGATCACACAACATCTTTAGTTTCTTTCTATTTTTCTATCAAGCTAAATTACCTTTCTCCATTGCAAATTTACAATCGTATACTACCATCTCCTCTTCGATCACCACTTGTTTTTTTTCTATATTGTGTTATGATTCAGTCACCATCCCTTACCTTCAAGAACACCCTCGATGTTTGCTTGATCGTTAAATTGATCGCATATCCGTGTTCCTCTCGACGAGTCCTACGTATCTATACCAACAATTGTATGATTAGGGTAAGATCTAAAACTCTATTTTTCCATATTTATTTTCTAATCATATGATTTAGATGTTCTATTGCTCAATTGGCCGCGTTTGTACATGTAATTAGTCGTTATATTGCCTGAATTGCGAGTTAGGGTTTAATCACGAATTGTATTGCTATGCTACTGGTTTTGTGACTTTGTTTTCTGTAATTGAAAAGTGTTTAGATGGATAGCTATCAAAAAACTATTGAATTTTCTCACTTGAATCGCATGATTTCGTTTAGTATAGCCTAAGTTATGATCGTTTGAAGTTTCGGTATGTAATTATGCAACAAAACGAAAACTGCAATCTGTGTGTTACAAATTGGCATGTGAAACTTATACCACTGGAAATATAATTTAAAAACACACACTTTAGACTAGGATATCATGTCGTTTGCTTATGTAAAACCCTAGATATGCTTGAATTAGTGTAAAAATAGTTTTATACAGCACTTGCATGAAAATGACCTTGTATGATAAAATGTGTTAGCTTATATGATTAAAGCTTTGCATATTTGAAATCTACACAAAAATTAATTCATCTTTCATGTAGATATCATAGGCTAATTATATCTAGATTTTCGGATAATCGCGTGCGAATGTGACTAGCGAAACTAGAATCGAATCTGTAAATTGCTCTCTGTTTTATACTATGTGGATTGTGTTTATTGAATGAGCATGTAAGCTTCTGGAATATGAATTTTAACATGATATGTGACTTATTGTTAGTTTATGTCAATCTCTGAAACCTTATGCATTGGGCACAATAGAGCCATACTTTATGTAAATTCTGATTTGAGCTGAAAAACTGAATGTTCAACTTGTATGAATAAACTGTACAAATTGGCTAAACAAATATTGCTCGATTTTTGATATGTGTTAGTTTGACTTGTCCTTGAACCATGGCCACTGGTCTTGTATCAATTGCATGTTCCTAGCTCCGGTTATAACCAAAACGAAATCAGTGCGCGGTCAGAAACTGAATTGACAAACCATAAATGTACCCCTTCTGATTCCTAACTTTTAGTTATCGTATGAGACCCTGGCTGGATTTTTGGAATCGATTTTGAGTATACTTATGATCTGGAGTTTGCCATGTTTGCATGAATTATGTACTATGAGCTAAGATGCTAAGTATGTTACGTGTTCATGAATTTAGTGCACAACGATAAACTGAAATTGTGAAAATGATTATTCATGACCTGAAATGTGTTGTTTGATTTAGGTTTGACATGTTGACCAATATTTGACATGAATCTACTGATGTTGACTTTAGTTGACTATTTTGACCAAGTTTGACTTTCGGTTTGACTTCAGTTGACTTTGTTTGACTTGCATGATATAGTTGACTTTTACTTTAAATCGCATCGAGTCGAGCAATAAAACAACTTATACTATGAAACCACACTTGTTTAAGACATAATTATTGACCAACCTAAATACGTATACTTAGGTTGCATTACTCGGCTATAATCCGTACAAGTTTTTGTCTGTCATCCGAGCTTTATTCAAATGTGAGTCTACAATCCCGCTTTTTACATGTTTTCAGGGATGAGAATACACGCTGTTATACTTACATTATCAAATGCTTTTTGTATTGACACGAGTACTATATCTGCATATTGAGTTTGTACACAAAGCCTCTAGCTTGAATACTTTAAATACCATCGGTGTAGGAACAATTTAGATGGACGGATCCGTTAGGTTGACAACCTCACCCGCTATTAAAACTGTGGTGCATTTATTTTGAACATAATACATTCGTACAAGTGTATAATATTTTTATGAGGTAAAGGCGGGTATAGTGGATTCTATACTCGGGTCATTGCTAGTATTCAGGTGCTCATAGATTATGCAAACGTTTCGCAACTTGGAGTTGTACTTGTAAAATCTCGTGGTCAATGAACTTAAACTATTTTTTGATAACTGTTTTTAAGATACTATACAACGTTATTTAAAACTGTGGTTTACGAACAAATGAGATAAAACTTGACATGGTATTGTCTACGAATATTTGAAACTTGACATGGTATTGTCTACAAATGATTGAAACTTGACATGGTAGTGTCAACAAACTTTTGAAATGGGACACGGAGTTGTCTACAAACTTTTAACATTGAACCTTGGTGGTCTTCCACTAATAACCATTTTCGAAATGTATTTCTTAAACATACTGTATTGTTTACCTAAAACCTGTAGATTCACTCAACATTGTTATTGATCCATTTTGCGTGTTTTATTCTTAGGTATTAATTGCTTCCGCTGTAGAATATTGTTGTTACGTAGAAGTCAAGCCAAGCACTGGGACCAGAGTTAACATTCCGTTAAAGGGATTTTTGACGGGGTGTTACATTAACGGGTAGGTACTGTAGTGACCCGAACTTTTCGATGTTTATATATATTAATTGAGATTGATATTTACATGATTAAATGTTTCCAACATGTTAAGCAATCAAACTTGTTAAGACTTGATTAATTGAAATAGGTTTCATATAGACAATTGACCACCCAAGTTGACCGGTGATTCACGAACGTTAAAACTTGTAAAAACTATATGATGACATATATATGGTTATATATATAGTTAACATTATATTATGATAATTAAACATATCATTAAGTATATTAACAATGAACTAAATATGTAAAAACAAGACTACTAACTTAATGATTTTGAAACGAGACATATATGTAACGATTATCGTTGTAACGACATTTAATGTATATATATCATATTAAGAGATATTCGTACATCATAATATCATGATAATATAATAATTTAAAATCTCTTTTGATATTATAAACATTGGATTAACAACATTTAACAAGATCGTTAACCTAAAGGTTTCAAAACAACATTTACATGTAACGACTAACGATGACTTAACGACTCAGTTAAAATGTATATACATGTAGTGTTTTAATATGTATTTATACACTTTTGAAAGACTTCAATACACTTATCAAAATACTTCTACTTAACAAAAATGCTTACAATTACATCCTCGTTCAGTTTCATCAACAATTCTACTCGTATGCACCCGTATTCGTACTCGTACAATACACAGCTTTTAAATGTATGTACTATTGGTATATACACTCCAATGATCAGCTCTTAGCAGCCCATGTGAGTCACCTAACAGATGTGGGAACCATCATTTGGAAACTAGCATGAAATATCTCATAAAATTACAAAAATATGAGTAATCATTCATGACTTATTTACATGAAAACAAAATTACATATCCTTTATATCTAATCCATACACCAACGACCAAAAACACCTACAAACACTTTCATTCTTCAATTTTCTTCATCTAATTGATCTCTCTCAAGTTCTATCTTCAAGTTCTAAGTGTTCTTCATAAATTCCAAAAGTTCTAGTTTCATAAAATCAAGAATACTTTCAAGTTTGCTAGCTCACTTCCAATCTTGTAAGGTGATCATCCAACCTCAAGAAATCTTTGTTTCTTACAGTAGGTTATCATTCTAATACAAGGTAATAATCATATTCAAACTTTGGTTCAATTTCTATAACTATAACAATCTTATTTCAAGTGATGATCTTACTTGAACTTGTTTTCGTGTCATGATTCTGCTTCAAGAACTTCGAGCTATCCAAGGATCCATTGAAGCTAGATCCATTTTTCTCTTTTCCAGTAGGTTTATCCAAGGAAATTAAGGTAGTAATGATGTTCATAACATCATTCGATTCATACATATAAAGCTATCTTATTCGAAGGTTTAAACTTGTAATCACTAGAACATAGTTTAGTTAATTCTAAACTTGTTCGCAAACAAAAGTTAATCCTTCTAACTTGACTTTTAAAATCAACTAAACACATGTTCTATATCTATATGATATGCTAACTTAATGATTTAAAACCTGGAAACACAAAAAACACCGTAAAACCGGATTTACGCCGTCGTAGTAACACCGCGGGCTGTTTTGGGTTAGTTAATTAAAAACTATGATAAACTTTGATTTAAAAGTTGTTATTCTGAGAAAATGATTTTTATTATGAACATGAAACTATATCCAAAAATTATGGTTAAACTCAAAGTGGAAGTATGTTTTCTAAAATGGTCATCTAGACGTCGTTCTTTCGACTGAAATGACTACCTTTACAAAAAACGACTTGTAACTTATTTTTCCGACTATAAACCTATACTTTTTCTGTTTAGATTCATAAAATAGAGTTCAATATGAAACCATAGCAATTTGATTCACTCAAAACGGATTTAAAATGAAGAAGTTATGGGTAAAACAAGATTGGATAATTTTTCTCATTTTAGCTACGTGAAAATTGGTAACAAATCTATTCCAACCATAACTTAATCAACTTGTATTGTATATTATGTAATCTTGAGATACCATAGACACGTATACAATGTTTCGACCTATCATGTCGACACATCTATATATATTTCGGAACAACCATAGACACTCTATATGTGAATGTTGGAGTTAGCTATACAGGGTTGAGGTTGATTCCAAAATATATATAGTTTGAGTTGTGATCAATACTGAGATACGTATACACTGGGTCGTGGATTGATTCAAGATAATATTTATCGATTTATTTCTGTACATCTAACTGTGGACAACTAGTTATAGGTTACTAATGAGGACAGCTGACTTAATAAACTTAAAACATCAAAATATATTAAAAGTGTTGTAAATATATTTTGAACATACTTTAATATATATGTATATATTGTTATAGGTTCATGAATCAACAGTGGCCAAGTCTTACTTCCCGACGAAGTAAAAATCTGTGAAAGTGAGTTATAGTCCCACTTTTAAAATCTAATATTTTTGGGATGAGAATACATGCAGGTTTTATAAATGATTTACAAAATAGACACAAGTACGTGAAACTACATTCTATGGTTGAATTATCAAAATCGAATATGCCCCTTTTTATTAAAGTCTGGTAATCTAAGAATTAGGGAACAGACACCCTAATTGACGCGAATCCTAAAGATAGATCTATTGGGCCTAACAAACCCCATCCAAAGTACCGGATGCTTTAGTACTTCGAAATTTATATCATATCCGAAGGGTGTCCCAGAATGATGGGGATATTCTTATATATGCATCTTGTTATTGTCGGTTACCAGGTGTTCACCATATGAATGATTTTTATCTCTATGTATGGGATGTGTATTGAAATATGAAATCTTGTGGTCTATTGTTACGATTTGATATATATAGGTTAAGCCTATAACTCACCAACATTTTTGTTGACATTTAAAGCATGTTTATTCTCAGGTGAATACTAAGAGCTTCCGCTGTTGCATACTAAAATAAGGACAAGATTTGGAGTCCATGTTTGTATGATATTGTGTAAAAACTGCATTCAAGAAACTAATTTCGATGTAACATATTTGTATTGTAAACCATTATGTAATGGTCGTGTGTAAACAGGATATTTTAGATTATCATTATTTGATAATCTACGTAAAGCTTTTTAAACCTTTATTTATGAAATAAAGGTTATGGTTTGTTTTAAAAATGAATGCGGTCTTTGAAAAATGTCTCATATAGAGGTCAAAACCTCGCAACGAAATCAATTAATATGGAACGTTTTTAATCAATAAGAACGGGACATTTCAATATCATACAAGCATGGACTCCAAATCTCGTCCTTATTTAAGTATGCGATAGCGGAAGCTCTTAATAATCACCTGAGAATAAACATGCTTAAAACGTCAACAAAAATGTTGGTGAGTTATAGGTTTAACCTATATATATCAAATCGTAACAATAGACCACAAGATTTCATATTTCAATATACATCCCATACATAGAGATAAAAATCATTCATATGGTGAACACCTGGTAACCAACATTAACAAGATGCATAAATAAGAATATCCCCATCATTCCGGGACACCCTTCGGATATGATATAAATTTCGAAGTACTAAAGCATCCGGTACTTTGGATGGGGTTTGTTAGGCCCAATAGATCTATCTTTAGGATTCGCGTCAATTAGGGTGTCTGTTCCCTAATTCTTAGATTACCAGACTTAATAAAAAAGGGCATATTCGATTTTGATAATTCAACCATAGAATGTAGTTTCACGTACTTGTGTGTATTTTGTAAATCATTTATAAAACCTGCATGTATTCTCATCCCAAAAATATTAGATTTTAAAAGTGGGACTATAACTCACTTTCACAGATTTTTACTTCGTCGGGAAGTAAGACTTGGCCACTGTTGATTCACGAACCTATAACAATATATACATATATATTAAAGTATGTTCAAAATATATTTACAACACTTTTAATATATTTTGATGTTTTAAGTTTATTAAGTCAGCTGTCCTCGTTAGTAACCTACAACTAGTTGTCCACAGTTAGATGTACAGAAATAAATCGATAAATATTATCTTGAATCAATCCACGACCCAGTGTATACGTATCTCAATATTGATCACAACTCAAACTATATATATTTTGGAATCAACCTCAACCCTGTATAGCTAACTCCAACATTCACATATAGAGTGTCTATGGTTGTTCCGAAATATATATAGATGTGTCGACATGATAGGTCGAAACATTGTATACGTGTCTATGGTATCTCAAGATTACATAATATACAATACAAGTTGATTAAGTTATGGTTGGAATAGATTTGTTACCAATTTTCACGTAGCTAAAATGAGAAAAATTATCCAATCTTGTTTTACCCATAACTTCTTCATTTTAAATCCGTTTTGAGTGAATCAAATTGCTATGGTTTCATATTGAACTCTATTTTATGAATCGAAACAGAAAAAGTATAGGTTTATAGTCGGAAAAATAAGTTACAAGTCGTTTTTGTAAAGGTAGTCATTTCAGTCGAAAGAACGACGTCTAGATGACCATTTTAGAAAACATACTTCCACTTTGAGTTTAACCATAATTTTTGGATATAATTTCATGTTCATAATAAAAATCATTTTCTCAGAATAACAACTTTTAAATCAAAGTTTATCATAGTTTTTAATTAACTAACCCAAAACAGCCCGCGGTGTTACTACGACGGCGTAAATCCGGTTTTACGGTGTTTTTCGTGTTTCCAGGTTTTAAATCATTAAGTTAGCATATCATATAGATATAGAACATGTGTTTAGTTGATTTTAAAAGTCAAGTTAGAAGGATTAACTTTTGTTTGCGAACAAGTTTAGAATTAACTAAACTATGTTCTAGTGATTACAAGTTTAAACCTTCGAATAAGATAGCTTTATATGTATGAATCGAATGATGTTATGAACATCATTACTACCTTAAGTTCCTTGGATAAACCTACTGGAAAAGAGAAAAATGGATCTAGCTTCAATGGATCCTTGGATGGCTCGAAGTTCTTGAAGCAGAATCATGACACGAAAACAAGTTCAAGTAAGATCATCACTTGAAATAAGATTGTTATAGTTATAGAAATTGAACCAAAGTTTGAATATGATTATTACCTTGTATTAGAATGATAACCTACTGTAAGAAACAAAGATTTCTTGAGGTTGGATGATCACCTTACAAGATTGGAAGTGAGCTAGCAAACTTGAAAGTATTCTTGATTTTATGAAACTAAAACTTTTGGAATTTATGAAGAACACTTAGAACTTGAAGATAGAACTTGAGAGAGATCAATTAGATGAAGAAAATTGAAGAATGAAAGTGTTTGTAGGTGTTTTTGGTGGTTGGTGTATGGATTAGATATAAAGGATATGTAATTTTGTTTTCATGTAAATAAGTCATGAATGATTACTCATATTTTTGTAATTTTATGAGATATTTCATGCTAGTTGCCAAATGATGGTTCCCACATGTGTTAGGTGACTCACATGGGCTGCTAAGAGCTGATCATTGGAGTGTATATACCAATAGTACATACATCTAAAAGCTGTGTATTGTACGAGTACGAATACGGGTGCATACGAGTAGAATTGTTGATGAAACTGAACGAGGATGTAATTGTAAGCATTTTTGTTAAGTAGAAGTATTTTGATAAGTGTCTTGAAGTCTTTCAAAGGTGTATGAATACATATTAAAACACTACATGTATATACATTTTAACTGAGTCGTTAAGTCATCGTTAGTCGTTACATGTAAATGTTGTTTTGAAACCTTTAGGTTAACGATCTTGTTAAATGTTGTTAACCCAATGTTTATAATATCAAAAGAGATTTTAAATTATTATATTATCATGATATTATGATGTACTAATATATCTTAATATGATATATATACATTAAATGTCGTTACAACGATAATCGTTACATATATGTCTCGTTTCAAAACCGTTAAGTTAGTAGTCTTGTTTTTACATATGTAGTTCATTGTTAATATACTTAATGATATGTTTACTTATCATAATATCATGTTAACTATATATATAACCATATATATGTCATCATATAGTTTTTACAAGTTTTAACGTTCGTGAATCACCGGTCAACTTGGGTGGTCAATTGTCTATATGAAACATATTTCAATTAATCAAGTCTTAACAAGTTTGATTGCTTAACATGTTGGAAACATTTAATCATGTAAATATCAATCTCAATTAATATATATAAACATGGAAAAGTTCGGGTCACTACAGCTTTGACCTTAGAACAGGTCAAACATTCTCCTACATATTTAGCAACATCGGCTTTCATACCCGGCCACCAAAAATGTTTCTTGAGATCCTTGTACATCTTCCCCGTTCCAGGATGTATTGAGTATCTGGTTTTATGAGCTTCTCTAAGTACCATTTCTCTCATATCTCCAAATTTTGGTACCCAAATCCTTTCAGCCCTATACCGGGTTCCGTCTTCCCGAATATTAAGATGCTTCTCCGATCCTTTGGGTATTTCATGCTTTAAATTTCCCTCTTTTAAAACTCCTTGTTGCGCCTCCTTTATTTGAGTAGTAAGGTTATTATGAATCATTATATTCATAGATTTTACTCGAATGGGTTCTCTGTCCTTCCTGCTCAAGGCATCGGCTACCACATTTGCCTTCCCCGGGTGGTAACGAATCTCAAAGTCGTAATCATTCAATAATTCAATCCACCTACGCTGCCTCATATTCAGTTGTTTCTGATTAAATATGTGTTGAAGACTTTTGTGGTCGGTATATATAATACTTTTGACCCCATATAAGTAGTGCCTCCAAGTCTTTAATGCAAAAACAACCGCGCCTAATTCCAAATCATGCGTCGTATAATTTTGTTCGTGAATCTTCAATTGTCTAGACGCATAAGCAATCACCTTCGTTCGTTGCATTAATACACAACCGAGACCTTGCTTTGATGCGTCACAATAAATCACAAAATCATCATTCCCTTCAGGCAATGACAATATAGGTGCCGTAGTTAGCTTTTTATTCAATAACTGAAACGCTTTCTCTTGTTCATCATTCCATTAAAATTTCTTCCCTTTATGCGTTAATGCAGTCAAGGGTTTTGCTATTCTGGAAAAGTCTTGGATGAACCTTCTGTAGTAACCAGCTAGTCCTAAAAACTGGCGTACGTGTTTCGGAGTTTTCGAGGTTTCCCACTTTTCAACAGTTTCTATCTTTGCTGGATCCACCTTAATACCTTCTTTGTTCACTATGTGACCGAGGAATTGAACTTCTTCCAACCAAAATGCACACTTTGAAAACTTAGCATACAATTCTTCCTTCCTCAATACTTCTAACACCTTTCTCAAATGTTCACCGTGTTCTTGGTCATTTTTTGAGTAAATAAGTATGTCATCAATGAAAACAATGACAAACTTGTCAAGGTATGGTCCACACACTCGGTTCATAAGGTCCATGAACACAGCTGGTGCATTAGTTAAACCAAACGGCATGACCATAAACTCGTAATGACCGTAACGTGTTCTGAAAGCAGTCTTTGGAATATCATCTTCTTTCACCCGCATTTGATGATACCCGGAACGTAAGTCAATCTTTGAATAAAAAGACGAGCCTTGTAGTTGATCAAATAAGTCGTCGATTCTCGGTAGTGGGTAGCGGTTCTTGATGGTAAGTTTGTTCAACTCTCGGTAGTCGATACACAACCTGAATGTACCATCTTTCTTCTTGATAAACAAAACAGGAGCTCCCCACGGTGATGTGCTTGGTCGAATGAAACCACGCTCTAAAAGTTCTTGTAATTGGCTTTGCAGTTCTTTCATCTCGCTGGGTGCAAGTCTGTAAGGAGCACGAGCTATTGGTGCAGCTCCTGGTACAAGATCTATTTGAAATTCAACGGATCGATGTGGGGGTAATCCCGGTAATTCTTTCAGAAATACATCGGGAAATTCTTTTGCAATGGGAACATCATTGATGCTCTTTTCTTCAGTTTGTACTTTCTCGACGTGTGCTAGAACAGCATAGCAACCTTTTCTTATTAGTTTTTGTGCCTTCAAATTACTAATAAGATGTAGCTTCGTGTTGCCCTTTTCTCCGTACACCATTAAGGGTTTTCCTTTTTCTCGTATAATGCGAATTGCATTTTTGTAACAGACGATCTCTGCTTTCACTTCTTTCAACCAGTCCATACCGATTATCACATCAAAACTCCCTAACTCTACTGGTATCAAATCAATCTTAAATGTTTCGCTAACCAGTTTAATTTCTCGATTCCGACATATATTATCTGCTGAAATTAATTTACCATTTGCTAATTCGAGTAAAAATTTACTATCCAAAGGCATCAATGGACAACTTAATTTAGCACAAAAATCTCTACTCATATAGCTTCTATCCGCACCCGAATCAAATAAAACGTAAGCAGATTTATTGTCAATAAGAAACGTACCCGTAACAAGCTCCGGGTCTTCCTGTGCCTCTGCCGCATTAATATTGAAAACTCTTCCGCGGCCTTATCCATTCGTGTTCTCCTGGTTCGGGCAATTTCTAATAATGTGGCCCGGTTTTCCACATTTATAACAAACTACATTGGCATAACTTGCTCCGACACTACTTGCTCCGCCATTACTCGTTCCGACACCATTTGTTCCTTTCGTTCTATTAACCCCTGGTCCGTAAACCTCACACTTCGCCGCGCTATGACCATTTCTTTTACACTTGTTGCAAAATTTGGTGCAGAACCCCGAGTGATACTTTTCACACCTTTGGCATAGCTGCTTCTGATTGTTGTTGTTGTTGTTGCGGTTATTATTGTTGTTGGGATGATTGTTGTAGTTGCTGTTGCTGTTGTTGTTGTTGTTGTTGTTGTTGGGCCGTTTGTTGTAGTTGCGATTGATGTTGCGATTGTTGGGATAATTGTTGCGATTATTGTTGTAATTGCTGTTGTTGTTGTATTGGTGATTCTTATCACCGTTATCCTCCCACTTTCTTTTGACTTGCTTCACATTGGCCTCTTCAGCAGTCTGTTCTTTAATTCTTTCTTCAATCTGGTTCACTAGTTTGTGAGCCATTCTACATGCCTGTTGTATAGAGGCGGGCTCGTGTGAACTTATATCTTCTTGAATTCTTTCCGGTAATCCTTTCACAAATGCGTCGATCTTCTCTTCCTCATCTTCGAATGCTCCCGGACACAATAGGCACAATTCTGTGAATCGTCTTTCGTACGTGGTAATATCAAATCCTTGGGTTCGTAACCCTCTAAGTTCTGTCTTAAGCTTATTGACCTCGGTTCTGGGACGGTACTTCTCGTTCATCAAGTGCTTGAATGTTGACCACGGTAGTGCGTACGCATCATCTTGTCCCACTTGCTCTAGATAGGTATTCCACCATGTTAACGCAGAACCTGTGAAGGTATGCGTAGCGTACTTCACTTTGTCCTCTTCAGTACACTTACTTATGGCAAACACCGATTCGACCTTCTCGGTCCACCGTTTCAATCCGATCGGTCCTTCGGTTCCATCAAATTCCAAAGGTTTGCAGGCAGTGAATTCTTTGTAGGTGCATCCTACACGATTTCTTGTACTGCTAGATCCAAGGTTATTGTTGGTATGTAGCGCAGCCTGTACTGCGGCTATGTTTGAAGCTAGAAAAGTACGGAATTCCTCTTCATTCATATTCACGGTGTGTCTAGTAGTCGGTGCCATTTCCTTCAAAATAGTCAAATGGAACAAGTTAATCATACAGAATATTAAGAGTAGTTAATAGTATTTTGTAGCATAATATGAACTCATTTATAAAAGCTTTTTCTTCATATTAGCGTTTTATAAGTTTAAATTCGGGTAGTACCTACCCGTTAAGTTCATACTTAGTAGCTAATATACAATTCAACTACTACAATTCTATATGAAAAACTGATTATAATAATATTTCGCGTTCAAACTTTTATACAATATTTTACAAACTTACGATACCGCTTATTTTACATAAAGCATGAAATATAGCACACAATAACTTTGATACAAGATAGTTGTGAAGATAATTCTAGCTAGTACACAAGTCGTTCAGCAAAGACAATAAAGACACGTAATTCATACGTCCAGAAACAAGTCATGCATTCTGGTTTTACTAGGATTACTTCCCATCCTTGGTCTTGTGGAACATAACCGTTATGGCCGTTGATAAGACAGCGTGTTGTAACATCGTCAAAAGGACGAGGGTTACGTAATGTCCAACAGTCCCGTAACAATCTAAAAACCTCATTTCTTACCCCAATTACCGACTCCGTCACTTGTGGAAACGTTTTGTTTAATAGTTGTAGCCCGATGTTCTTGTTCTCACTTTGGTGAGAAGCGAACATTACTAATCCGTAAGCATAACATGCTTCTTTATGTTGCATGTTAGCCGCTTTTTCTAAATCACGAAGTCCAATATTCGGATATATTGAGTCAAAATAATTTCTTAACCCGTTGCGTAAAATAGCATTTGGGTTCCCCGCAATATATGCGTCAAAGTAAACACATCGTAACTTATGGGTTTCCCAATGTGCTATCCCCCATCTTTCAAACGAAAGTCTCTTATAAACCAAGACATTCTTGGAACGTTCTTCGAATGTCTTACAAACTGATCTCGCCTTAAATAGTTGTGCCGAGGAATTCTGGCCGACTCTAGACAAGATTTCATCAATCATGTCTCCGGGTAGGTCTCTTAAAATATTGGGTTGTCTATCCATTTTGTGTTTTTAAACTGTAAAATAGACAAGAGTTAGATTCATAAAAAATACTTATTAATACAAGCAATTTTTACATATATCATAAAGCATAAGAACACTATATTACATATATTACACCACACGAATACAACTATCTTATTCTGACTCGCTCGTTTCTTCTTCTTCGGTTTTGGTTCGTTTTGCCAAGTTTCTAGGGATATATGATGTTCCCCTAATACGAGCCGTCGTTGTCCACATTGGTTTAGAAAAACCTGGTGGTTTAGAGGTTCCCGGGTCATTTTTACAACTTAAGGACTTCGGGGGTTGACGATACATATAAAGTTCATCGGGGTTGGAATTAGATTTGTCTATTTTTATGCCCTTTCCCTTATTATTTTCTTTTGCCTTTTTAAATTCAGTTGGGGTAATTTCTATAACATCATTGGAATTCTCGTCGGAATCCGATTCATCGGAGAATTGGTAATCCTCCCAATATTTTGCTTCCTTGGCGGAAACACCATTGACCATAATTAACCTTGGTCGGTTGGTTGAGGATTCTCTTTTACTTAACCGTTTTATTATTTCCCCCACCGGTTCCGATTCTTCTTCCGGTTCCGATTCTTCTTCCGGTTCCGATTCTTCTTCCGGTTCCGACTCTTCTTCTGGTTCCTCTTCGGGAACTTGTGAATCAGTCCACGAATCATTCCAATTTACATTTGCCTCTTCATTATTATTAGGTGAGTCAATGGGACTTGTTCTAGAGGTAGACATCTATCACATAATATCAAACACGTTAAGAGATTAATATATCACATAATATTCATATGTTAAAAATATATAGTTTCCAACAAAAATGTTAAGCAATCATTTTTAAAGAAAACACGGTCGAAGTCCAGAATCACTAATGCATCCTAACAAACTCGATAAGACACACTAATGCAAATTTTCTGGTTCTCTAAGACCAACGCTCGGATACCAACTGAAATGTCCCGTTCTTATTGATTAAAAACGTTCCATATTAATTGATTTCGTTGCGAGGTTTTGACCTCTATATGAGACGTTTTTCAAAGACTGCATTCATTTTAAAACAAACCATAACCTTTATTTCATCAATAAAGGTTTAAAAAGCTTTACGTAGATTATCAAATAATGATAATCTAAAATATCCTGTTTACACACGACCATTACATAATGGTTTACAATACAAATATGTTACAACAAAATAAGTTTCTTGATTGCAGTTTTTACACAATATCATACAAGCATGGACTCCAAATCTCGTCCTTATTTAAGTATGCGACAGCGGAAGCTCTTAATAATCACCTGAGAATAAACATGCTTAAAACGTCAACAAAAATGTTGGTGAGTTATAGGTTTAACCTATATATATCAAATCATAATAATAGACCACAAGATTTCATATTTCAATACACATCCCATACATAGAGATAAAAATCATTCATATGGTGAACACCTGGTAACCGACATTAACAAGATGCATATATAAGAATATCCCCATCATTCCGGGACACCCTTCGGATATGATATAAATTTCGAAGTACTAAAGCATCCGGTTCTTTGGATGGGGTTTGTTAGGCCCAATAGATCTATCTTTAGGATTCGCGTCAATTAGGGTGTCTGTTCCCTAATTCTTAGATTACCAGACTTAATAAAAAGGGGCATATTCGATTTCGATAATTCAACCATAGAATGTAGTTTCACGTACTTGTGTCTACTTTGTAAATCATTTATAAAACCTGCATGTATTCTCATCCCAAAAATATTAGATTTTAAAAGTGGGACTATAACTCACTTTCACAGATTTTTACTTCGTCGGGAAGTAAGACTTGACCACCGGTTGATTCACGAACCGATAACAATATATACATATATATCAAAGTATGTTTAAAATATATTTACAACACTTTTAATATATTTTGATGTTTTAAGTTTATTAAGTCAGCTGTCCTCGTTAGTAACCTACAACTAGTTGTCCACAGTTAGATGTACAGAAATAAATCGATAAATATTATCTTGAATCAATCCACGACCCAGTGTATACGTATCTCAGTATTGATCACAACTCAAACTATATATATTTTGGAATCAACCTCAACCCTGTATAGCTAACTCCAACATTCACATATAGAGTGTCTATGGTTGTTCCGAAATATATATAGATGTGTCGACATGATAGGTCGAAACATTGTATACGTGTCTATGGTATCTCAAGATTACATAATATACAATACAAGTTGATTAAGTTATGGTTGGAATAGATTTGTTACCAATTTTCACGTAGCTAAAATGAGAAAAATTATCCAATCTTGTTTTACCCATAACTTCTTCATTTTAAATCCGTTTTGAGTGAATCAAATTGCTATGGTTTCATATTGAACTCTATTTTATGAATCTAAACAGAAAAGTATAGGTTTATAGTCAGAGAAATAAGTTACAAGTCGTTTTTGTAAAGGTAGTCATTTCAGTCGAAAGAACGACGTCTAGATGACCATTTTAGAAAACATACTTCCACTTTGAGTTTAACCATAATTTTTGGATATAGTTTCATGTTCATAATAAAAATCATTTTCTCAGAATAACAACTTTTAAATCAAAGTTTATCATAGTTTTTAATTAACTAACCCAAAACAGCCCGCGGTGTTACTACGACGGCGTAAATCCGGTTTTACGGTGTTTTTCGTGTTTTCAGGTTTTAAATCATTAAGTTAGCATATCATATAGATATAGAACATGTGTTTAGTTGATTTTAAAAGTCAAGTTAGAAGGATTAACTTTTGTTTGCGAACAAGTTTAGAATTAACTAAACTATGTTCTAGTGATTACAAGTTTAAACCTTCGAATAAGATAGCTTTATATGTATGAATCGAATGATGTTATGAACATCATTACTACCTTAAGTTCCTTGGATAAACCTACTGGAAAAGAGAAAAATGGATCTAGCTTCAACGGATCCTTGGATGGCTCGAAGTTCTTGAAGCAGAATCATGACACGAAAACAAGTTCAAGTAAGATCATCACTTGAAATAAGATTGTTATAGTTATAGAAATTGAACCAAAGTTTGAATATGATTATTACCTTGTATTAGAATGATAACCTACTCTAAGAAACAAAGATTTCTTGAGGTTGGATGATCACCTTACAAGATTGGAAGTGAGCTAGCAAACTTGAAAGTATTCTTGATTTTATGAAACTAGAACTTTTGGAATTTATGAAGAACACTTAGAACTTGAAGATAGAACTTGAGAGAGATCAATTAGATGAAGAAAATTGAAGAATGAAAGTGTTTGTAGGTGTTTTTGGTCGTTGGTGTATGGATTAGATATAAAGGATATGTAATTTTGTTTTCATGTAAATAAGTCATGAATGATTACTCATATTTTTGTAATTTTATGAGATATTTCATGCTAGTTGCCAAATGATGGTTCCCACATGTGTTAGGTGAATCACATGGGCTGCTAAGAGCTGATCATTGGAGTGTATATACCAATAGTACATACATCTAAAAGCTGTGTATTGTACGAGTACGAATACGGGTGCATACGAGTAGAATTGTTGATGAAACTGAACGAGGATGTAATTGTAAGCATTTTTGTTAAGTAGAAGTATTTTGATAAGTGTCTTGAAGTCTTTCAAAAGTGTATGAATACATATTAAAATACTACATGTATATACATTTTAACTGAGTCGTTAAGTCATCGTTAGTCGTTACATGTAAATGTTGTTTTGAAACCTTTAGGTTAACGATCTTGTTAAATGTTGTTAACCCAATGTTTATAATATCAAAAGAGATTTTAAAATTTATTATATTATCATGATATTATGATGTACAAATATCTCTTAATATGATATATATATACATTAAATGTCGTTACAACGATAATCGTTACATATATGTCTCGTTTCAAAATCATTAAGTTAGTAGTCTTGTTTTTACATATGTAGTTCATTGTTAATATACTTAATGATATGTTTACTTATCATAATATCATGTTAACTATATATATAACCATATATATGTCATCATATAGTTTTTACAAGTTTTAACGTTCGTGAATCACCGGTCAACTTGGGTAGTCAATTGTCTATATGAAACCTATTTCAATTAATCAAGTCTTAACAAGTTTGATTGCTTAATATGTTGGAAACATTTAATCATGTAAATATCAATCTCAATTAATATATATAAACATGGAAAAGTTCGGGTCACTACATCTTACTTCCCGACGAAGTAAAAATCTGTGAAAGTGAGTTATAGTCCCACTTTTAAAATCTAATATTTTTAGGATGAGAATACATGCAGGTTTTATAAATGATTTACAAAATAGACACAAGTACGTGAAACTACATTCTATGGTTGAATTATCGAAATCGAATATGCCCCTTTTTATTAAGTCTGGTAATCTAAGAATTAGGGAACAGACACCCTAATTGACGCGAATCCTAAAGATAGATCTATTGGGCCTAACAAACCCCATCCAAAGTACCGGATGCTTTAGTACTTCGAAATTTATATCATATCCGAAGGGTGTCCCGGAATGATGGGGATATTCTTATATATGCATCTTGTTAATGTCGGTTACCAGGTGTTTACCATATGAATGATTTTTATCTCTATGTATGGAATGTGTATTGAAATATGAAATCTTGTAGTCTATTGTTACGATTTGATATATATAGGTTAAACCTATAACTCACCAACATTTTTGTTGACGTTTAAAGCATGTTTATTCTCAGGTGAATACTAAGAGCTTCCGCTGTTGCATACTAAAATAAGGACAAGATTTGGAGTCCATGTTTGTATGATATTGTGTAAAAACTGCATTCAAGAAACTGATTTCGAAGTAACATATTTGTATTGTAAACCATTATGTAATGGTCGTGTGTAAACATGATATTTTAGATTATCATTATTTGATAATCTACGTAAAGCTTTTTAAACCTTTATTTATGAAATAAAGGTTATGGTTTGTTTTAAAAATGAATGCAGTCTTTGAAAAACGTCTCATATAGAGGTCAAAACCTCGCAACGAAATCAATTAATATGGAACGTTTTTAATCAATAAGAACGGGACATTTCATATACCTTCTCCAAGCTATGTAGTTGATGATGAAAATGATGATGAATTATTACCTTGTATTAGAAAGATAACCTACTGTAAGTAACAAAGGTTTCTTGATCTAGGATGATTACTTGGAATGGATTTAGAAAACTTGGAAGTAAACTTGCAATCTTGGAAGTATTCTTGATTTTATGAAACTAGAACTTTTGGAATTTATGAAGAACACTTAGAACTTAAAGATAGAACTTGAGAGAGATCAATTAGATGAAGGAAATTGAAGAATGAAAGTGTTTGTAGGTGTTATCAGAGCGTTGGTCTTAGAGAACGAGAAAATTTGCATTAGTGTGTCTTATCCAGCTTGTTAGTATGCATTAGTGAGTCTGGACTTCGACCGTGTTTTCTTTAAAAATGATTGCTTAACATTTTTGTTGGAAACTATATATTATTAACATGTATATATTATGTGATATATTAATCTCTTAACATGTTTGATATTATGTGATAGATGTCTACCTCTAGCACAAATCCCATTGACTCACCTAATAATAACGAAGAGTCGAATATATATTGGACTGATTCACAAGTTCCCGAAGAAGAACTGGAAGAAGAATCAAAATCGGAAGAAGAATCAGAACCGGAAGAGGAGGAACCGGAGGAGGAAATAGAACCGGTGGGGGAAATAATAAAACGGTTAAGTAAAAGAAAATCCTCAACCAACCGACCAAGGTTAATTATGGTCAACGGTGTTTCCGCCAAGGAAACAAAATATTGGGAGGATTACCAATTCTCCGATGAATCGGATTCCGACGAGAATTCCGATGATGTTATAGAAATTACCCCAACTGAATTTAAAAAGGCAAAAGAAAATAATAAGGGAAAGTGCATAAAAATAGAGAAATCTAATTCCAACCCAGAGAAATCTAATTCCAACCCCGATGAACTTTATATGTATCGTCAACCCCCGAAGCCCTTAAGTTGTAACAATGACCCGGGAACCTCTAAACCACCAGGTTTTTCTAAACCGTTGTGGAAAACGACAGCTCGTATTAGGGGAACATCATATATCCCTAGAAACTTGGCAAAACGAACCAAAACCGAAGAAGAATAAATGAGCGAGTCGGAATAAGATAGTTGTATTCGTGTGGTGTAATATATGTAATATAGTGTTCTTATGCTTTATGATATATGTAAAAATTGCTTGTATTAATAAGTATTTTTTATGAATCTAACTCTTGTCTATTTTACAGTTTAAAAACACAAAATGGATAGACAACCCAATATTTTAAGAGACCTACCCGGAGACATGATTGATGAAATCTTGTCTAGAGTCGGTCAGAATTCTTCGGCACAACTATTTACGGCGAAATCAGTTTGTAAGACATTCGAAGAACGTTCCAAGAATGTCTTGGTTTATAAGAGACTTTCGTTTGAAAGATGGAGGATATCACATTGGGAAACCCATAAGTTACGATGTGTTTACTTTGACGCATATATTGCGGGGAACCCAAATGCTATTTTACGCAACGGGTTAAGAAATTATTTTGACTCAATGTATCCGAATATAGGACTTCATGATTTAGAAAAAGCGGCTAACATGCAACATAAAGAAGCATGCTATGCTTACGGGTTAGTAATGTTCGCTTCTCACCAGAGTAAGAAAAAGAACATCGGGCTACAACTATTAAACAAAACGTTCCCACAAGTGACGGAGTCGGTAATTGGGGTAAGAAATGAGGTTTTTAGGTTATTACGAGACTGTTGGTTATTACGTAACCCTCGTCCCTTTGACGACGTTACAACACGCTGTCTTATCAACGGCCATAACGGTTATGTTCCACAAGACCAAGGATGGGAAGTAGTCCGAGTAAAAGCAGAATGCATGACTTGTTTCTGGACGTATGAATTACGTGTCTTTATTGCCTTTGCTGAATGACTTGTGTACTAGCTAGAATTATCTTCACAACTATCTTGTATCAAAGTTATTGTGTGCTATATTTCATGCTTTATGTAAAATAAGCGGTATTGTAAGTTTGTAAAATATTGTATAAAAGTTTGAACGCGAAATATTATTATAATCAGTTTTTCATATAGAATTGTAGTAGTTGAATTGTATATTAGCTACTAAGTATGAACTTAACGGGTAGGTACTACCCGAATTTAAACTTATAAAACGCTAATATGAAGAAAAAGCTTTTATAAATGAGTTCATATTATGCTACGAAATACTATTAACTACTCTTAATATTCTGTATGATTAACTTGTTCCATTTGACTATTTTGAAGGAAATGGCACCGACTACTCGACACACCGTGAATATGAATGAAGAGGAATTCTGTAACGACCCGGAAATTTTCGACCAAATTTAAACCCTAAACTCTATATGTTTCCGACACGGTAAGCAAAAACCCTAATGTTGAGTCTAGAAAGCCTCAAATCTATATCTGGACGATTAGTTATTCTTTTGACCGAGCCTGACGATTCACGAACGTTTATGTGTTTATGTGTTATATATTTATTTATAGTTAACTATAACAAAGTAATAGATATAATAGGTTTCGATATAAGAATATTATATTTAACAGTGAGAATAAAAGATAATAAGATTTTACAAATATCTAAATCTGTCTTTGTCAAAATATTAACGAGTCGTTTTAATAAAATAAAGGTTTTAATGTTATTCTAAAAATCGTAATTTTTCTTGAAATCTTTTGTTAAACGATAAATGTAACGGTCCGTGATTTTATAAAAACAAATACTTAATAAAACGTGTTCATTAAATATATATATGTGTATTTTACAAAATAATATTAAACGTTTTCAATTTAAAAATATATTTTGAAAAAAAATAATTAAACTTTGTTTTATACGAGTAAATGACCACAATATTTAAAAGATTAAGTTACATTTTTTTTTTGTGAGATTGTTTTATAATTTAAAACTCATTATTTTGATAAAGGTACGAGTCTTAGAATGTAAAATGTTATTTTTCTCAACGTAAGAAACGAGTTCTGAAAAACTGGAACCGGGACCTTTGTCAAATGACAAGGTAAAGGTAATTTTTGTAAAAATATATTTTTACCCTAAATATATATAATATATAATTAATTATTTAAATTAATTAATAAATATAAAATATAATTAATAAATATGTCGGCAGCCATTTTAAAGGTGGAATACAGCTGACAGCAAATAGGCGCGAGTCGCGGCCATTTCTATGAGATACTGGCGCGAGTCGCGGCCCTGTGGGGCCCTGGTCAGGTTTATAAAAACGTGTGCTTTGCAGTGCAAGTAAACTTTATTTTTTTTTCCTTTTTCGATTCTGTCTTCCTTTTTGATATCAAGTACTCCGTAAAACTTATTTAATTATTATAATTAATATTATGATTATTATTATTATGATTAATAATCTTAATATTATTATTAGACTGGGATTAAGATTAATATTATCATTAATCTTAGGAATTAGGGGTGTCGTCGGTATCAAAAATACCTAAAATTCTATGACGGGGTTCTGCCCAAGTGTTCCAAAACTTATTTCATGAGTGGGATAAGATTAAGAAAATTATGGGTCAAATCTATGAAAGCTATGGGTATGGATCGGGGGTTTTGCTCGTGAGACAAACTAGTGTTTATCATCTCCGTTGTGTTTATATATCTTCCTGCAATATTGATCTCAATATTGATACGTGAGCACTCTAAACTTAACTTTTATTTATTTTTAGTGTATCCCTGACTAGTGCTCGAGAATTGAGGATTGTGCATGTTCGAGTATTTATTTTTGTCAAAATATAATTTAGGATAGAATCTGAATTAATTACTCTTGTGGCTAAATAAAGGTATATGATATATATGTTTTTGGAAAGGTGGCGACAAACTATAAACTTTTCATTTAGATGACGAATGGGTTCGACGGACGGATTTGAAGTTATAACCAATTGAACTTTTGTACAAACCATTAAAAATGAATATTTTTATTTTTACGTCGTCAAAATCGTTATTGTTGTTTGATTATTATTATTATTATCAAAATATTATTATGATTGTTATTATCTAAAAACATTTAAGATTTTAATCAAAAACTATTAAATTACCATTTTCGATCATTATTATTGTTAAAACTTTCAACTTATGAATTCTTATTATTATTAACATAAAAATTATTATTTTAATAAAAGTATATTTTTTTAATGAAAATATTAATATTATTATGATTATCATTATTAAAATAAATAATATATTTTATCAAATTATTATATTTGATCAATAAAACTGTTAAATTATTATTATTAATATATTTATTAAAAATATTATTTTAATGAAATTATTTTAGTAACTTATCATTTTGGTATATTTTTAAATAAAGTTTATTTAACAATAAATATGTTATATTATTTACTTAATGAATTTTGAGAAAATATTTAGAAATATAACATAACGATATTTAACTATATTTAATTAGGTATAAACTTTTGAAAAGCATTTTGAGTTAAAAACATTTTGAATTAAAAACATTTTTGATGCATATTAGTCTTGAGCATTAGGATTGAGGAACACTACGACTTAACTTTATTTGTTAAATAGATATTAACCAATTTATAAATATATAATTAATTAGGTTCGTGAATCGAAGGCCAACCTTATAAGTTACCAATGGTGTTATATGTATTTTTACTACAAAATACATTAGGTGAGTATATAGTCCCACTTTTAAACTCTAAATATTTCGGGATGAGAATACATGTATTTTATGTTTTACGTTATGGACACAAGTAACTGAAAAATATATTCTACGTTGAGTTGTACCACTGGCATACTTCCCTGTAGCTTGGTAACTGTTATTTACAGCGGTATTGTAAACGCGAATCCTGTTGATAGATCTATCGGGCCTGACAACCCCAACCGGACTGGACGACCAGTATTCAACGGTTGCACAGTACTTCGTTTCCTGACTACACTTGGTACAGTGTAGTAAGATTTCATATTAAAGGGAATATGCGACGTGATTAAATGTTAAGTATGGTTACCAAGTGCTCAACCACTTAGAATATTTTTTTATTTAAACGCTTATGAATATGAAATCTTGTGGTCCATTGTTATAACGCTGCTAGCATCAAACCTATATATCTCACCAACTTTATGTTGACGTTTTAAAGCATGTTATTCTCAGGTACGAATTAAGTCTTCCGCTGTGCATTAGCTCATGTTAAGGATACTACTTGGGACCATTTAAACCATGATACAAGAACGTTGCATTTGAGTCATTGAAGATCATTAAAGACATTTATTAAGTAAATAACAGAATAGGTCATTCGAATATCGAGAAATGTTAGACGAGTTTATTAATGTTTGATGTAAAGATAGATTGCCTTTTAAGAATAAATGCAACGTTTGTAAAATGTATCATATAGAGGTCAAGTACCTCGCGATGTTATCAACTATTGTAATTCGTTTGTAATCAATATGGACATCGTCCGGATGATTAGTTTCGGATCCTTTCAGTTGGTATCAGAGCGTTGGTCTTAGCGAACCAGGTCACCCATTAGTGTGTCTAACTGGTAGTTGTTAGGATACATTAGTGAGACTGGACTTTGACCGTGTCTGCCTGTCAAAAAGTTTTGCTTATCATTTCTAGTCGAAAACCATCTGCTTATCTTCCTTAGGAAATTGCCTGCTTATCATTCTTTAGTCTAGACACGTCTTACTGCCTTTAGTGCATCGATAGTGTATAGACAAAAATTCATATCTTAGCGCATCCTAGATTTGCCGGACATATGCCGTAAATTCCTTTGAAGTCTATGAAATCTTTGGTAATATATATAGATATCCTATATAATTAGAATATCATACGACATCCGAAAATCATTTCACATCGAGGAACCTTTCCATCCACTAAATTATCCTTTTGGCGATAAACCTGAAACACTTACCGACGAACATGTTCGAGAAACCATTTCTTTTTCCCTTTTTACGGATATCTCATCATAATTACAAACCATCTCATATTCCGAATTCTATACATCCGCTCGCTTCAATCGCCAATCATTCCGGTGTACAAGCATAAGTTAACAAACTTCGCGCTCGTGTGACGGCTTTGAAAACTATGGTGCGACGGTTACAAACACCAGCAGCAGCCACAACCACGTCGTAAACTTCAACGTCATAAACTATACCTTGAGTATAGTCACCGTTCCACGTATCGTTCTATCTACTAAATTTTCGTTTGACATATCGTTTTATATCGATTACCTTCGCTTTACGTTTTACCTCATATATCTTCGTTCGACATGGCAATCATGTAATCTCTAATGTTTTAGAGAACATGTAATCCGGTACTAACGATAAATCAAATGAGTTTAATATCTTATTGACTCATTAAATCCATGATTTCATCCGATGAAAATATATATGCAAGTATATTTTCATAAAGAATGTAATTAAAAATTCTTTTGTACAAACTGTTAATGATAAAAATATTTTAACGGGTGGGTAGTACCCAAGGAATATTTAAAATTCACATTAACAAGTTACACTGTACATTCCTTTAATCTGATTCAACGGTCATTTACTATCCTACTTACAATCACCGATATACGTATACGTTCCTCACAGAATAACCATTTCCATTCAAATTTCTTATTTGGATTTTTACCTATCCGAATCCAACAAGTGGCATAACGAAGAAAACATTGGACAAAAATAAAAAGTGTTCGAAACAAACGAATTAATTAATTGGAATTGTGATAGGATTTCACGCTAACTGTTCCGGCTAACTGATCCCAGCTAACTGATTAACATTTAATTTATCGCAATTTACATTCTCGCAATTTTATTTATTGTCATTTAATTTCTGTTATTTACTTTTACGCACTTTAAATAACGGGACACGTATACAAGGTTTCGACTTATCATATCGACCCATCTATATATATATTTCGGAACAACCATTGACACTCTATATGTGAAGGTGGGAGTTGGCTATACAGGGTTGGAATTGATTCCAAAATATATATACTTTGAGTTGTGATCGACACCGAGACCGGTGCACGGGTCACGATACGTATTATTTAATTCGAATATTATATATTAAATTATATATGAATCATTAAACCATCGGACTATTGGACTGCTAACTTTGGACAATTAAAACGAATTAAATTAAAATATTGATTATAACATATGAAACTAAATAATTCTTCAAGCTTGCCACTTGATTTCATCTTAAACCTCATATATATCTCGACAATTACAATGCGTGTTCAAATCTTTCATGATTCTTGAAAACCCCTCAATCGAGAGGATGAACCAACCGCGTTTCATCTACGGAAGAAAAGACTTATGCTCCTGTAAGACTCTCGGAGACTGAGTCAACGTTTAACACGCAGCAGTGTTAATTTCTTTAGTGTTATTATTACCCAAAATAACTTTGCAATCCCTTTTCAAATTAGTCAATTTTGTCACAGCTCCAACAAGTTAACCTCGACTTCTCAGAAAGGTTAGTTTCGATATATATACACGTTATTCTTTCGCTGTCGTTACCGGAGAATCTTTTATATTCCATCATCAGCGTTTAACCATCTAAAAACACAATTCTCTTGAAACCACCTCAGTTTGATAACCGATGACCCAGATCCGTTAACTTTGAGAATGCTGACGAAGCAGCATGTTGTAGATGGTCTTAATAGCCAAAAGTTGATGATAAAGAACGGAGTATTGGCAACACTCAATAGAAAATTTAGTATCAAAAAGCGGATTATGCGAAACTATGAAGTAAGCCGTGGACAAATCACAAAGAATAAGTTTGACTTCAAAGAATTTAAAAGATTCAGTGCCTGCAAAAATCCTTAGTACATACCCTACTCCTTACTCTATAACCTTTGTTGACACTATTCTTCATCATCATCCTTCGGCATTAGAAGTACCAAGATATTATCATATCTTTCATTATAAATATCCTCAATGTTTCTGAAGATATTTTTATAACTATTCTTATCGGAAATCATCTATCTTCTCGCGCTATCTGTATCACATCATAAAAGAAACTGTGTTAGTTTCTAAATTCTGAAACCTTCGAATTTAAAATATGAATGTTTTAAAGTAGTGTTGGGAACTGATGCATGAATTAGTATAATATAATGAAACTTGATCAACTTCATTATATTACATAAATCATGTTAAGTTTCTAATGGAATGTGATGATTCACAGTACCATCATCATGTGCCATGATACACGGCTCTTACATTCTACCCAATTCCGAAACATATTAAGAACATATCATCTTGAAAAGTTCTAATTTTCTGGATATTCTGGTAATTTGACAAATCAAAATCGTGCCACTTCCATTTCTTTCTAAGAGCATCAGCTATGTTCATTTTGAAATTTCATACCTATAAATTCCGGACCATTGCTCGCTTAACTCGAGGACGGGAAGAAGAAACAAAAGGGACAAGGCTCCGAAATAGAAATTAGGACAAAAATTGCAGCAAATAGGAGGAGATATTAACTATGGATGACAATGATTATAGAAAACAGAAGTAGGGACATTGAAATATAAGTGAAGATATAAAACCCAATAGCAACCCTGAAACTACAAACCGTGCATATCAATACGTATTGCCACGTAAAGGCACGGGAGAATTAATAACACTATAATCCCAAGAAAATAGTAGAAGTAAATAGATTCTTCTGGTGGTAAATGAAAAAGAAGAATGACAGATGTGAAAATTAAGAGAATATCAAGAATCAGAATGGGATGGAGCATTTCAAAGAATACTCTAAAGGTATGAATTGGGGATAGAAGATATGGGAAGTAAGGAAGGAAAGGAGGTGGATTTATAGTAAAATATCCGACAGAGAAATCAAAACAGATTGCAGCATTAAATCAAAGAAGATCCTGTTTTCCTAAATCGCCAAAGAACCAAATCTTATCACAAAAGATTTTCTTTAAATCTCGTAAATTCCGGAAATCAAACATACTCACGTCATTAATTAAAACGATACCATATTACTCATTTCACTCTCTTTTGTGATAGCTTCGCTCGTACGCTTCACATGATCGAAATGTTTCATCTATATCTATCAATAATGATAAAACTTCATTATCACCTCATAATTATCATAAAAACATTCCTATTGTTATTTATGACAACCTCTACCAAATTTCGGGGACGAAATTTCTTTAACGGGTGGGTACTGTAACGACCCGGAAATTTTCGACCAAATTTAAACCCTAAACTCTATATGTTTCCGACACGGTAAGCAAAAACCCTAATGTTGAGTCTAGAAAGCCTCAAATCTATATCTGGACGATTAGTTATTCTTTTGACCGAGCCTGACGATTCACGAACGTTTATGTGTTTATGTGTTATATATTTATTTATAGTTAACTATAACAAAGTAATAGATATAATAGGTTTCGATATAAGAATATTATATTTAACAGTGAGAATAAAAGATAATAAGATTTTACAAATATCTAAATCTGTCTTTGTCAAAATATTAACGAGTCGTTTTAATAAAATAAAGGTTTTAATGTTATTCTAAAAATCGTAATTTTTCTTGAAATCTTTTGTTAAACGATAAATGTAACGGTCCGTGATTTTATAAAAACAAATACTTAATAAAACGTGTTCATTAAATATATATATGTGTATTTTACAAAATAATATTAAACGTTTTCAATTTAAAAATATATTTTGAAAAAAAATAATTAAACTTTGTTTTATACGAGTTAATGACCACAATATTTAAAAGATTAAGTTACATTTTTTTTTTTGTGAGATTGTTTTATAATTTAAAACTCATTATTTTGATAAAGGTACGAGTCTTAGAATGTAAAATGTTATTTTTCTCAGCGTACGAAACGTGTTCTGAAAAACTGGAACCGGGACCTTTGTCAAATGACAAGGTAAAGGTAATTTTTGTAAAAATATATTTTTACCCTAAATATATATAATATATAATTAATTATTTAAATTAATTAATAAATATAAAATATAATTAATAAATATGTCGGCAGCCATTTTAAAGGTGGAATACAGCTGGCAGCAAATAGGCGCGAGTCGCGGCCATTTCTATGAGATACTGGCGCGAGTCGCGGCCCTGTGGGGCCCTGGTCAGGTTTATAAAAACGTGTGCTTTGCAGTGCAAGTAAACTTTATTTTTTTTTTCCTTTTTCGATTCTGTCTTCCTTTTTGATATCAAGTACTCCGTAAAACTTATTTAATTATTATAATTAATATTATGATTATTATTATTATGATTAATAATCTTAATATTATTATTAGACTGGGATTAAGATTAATATTATCATTAATCTTAGGAATTAGGGGTGTCGTCGGTATCAAAAATACCTAAAATTCTATGACGGGGTTCTGCCCAAGTGTTCCAAAACTTATTTCATGAGTGGGATAAGATTAAGAAAATTATGGGTCAAATCTATGAAAGCTATGGGTATGGATCGAGGGTTTTGCTCGTGAGACAAACTAGTGTTTATCATCTCCGTTGTGTTTATATATCTTCCTGCAATATTGATCTCAATATTGATACGTGAGCACTCTAAACTTAACTTTTATTTATTTTTAGTGTATCCCTGACTAGTGCTCGAGAATTGAGGATTGTGCATGTTCGAGTATTTATTTTTGTCAAAATATAATTTAGGATAGAATCTGAATTAATTACTCTTGTGGCTAAATAAAGGTATATGATATATATGTTTTTGGAAAGGTGGCGACAAACTATAAACTTTTCATTTAGATGACGAATGGGTTCGACGGACGGATTTGAAGTTATAACCAATTGAACTTTTGTACAAACCATTAAAAATGAATATTTTTATTTTTACGTCGTCAAAATCGTTATTGTTGTTTGATTATTATTATTATTATCAAAATATTATTATGATTGTTATTATCTAAAAACATTTAAGATTTTAATCAAAAACTATTAAATTACCATTTTCGATCATTATTATTGTTAAAACTTTCAACTTATGAATTCTTATTATTATTAACATAAAAATTATTATTTTAATAAAAGTATATTTTTTTAATGAAAATATTAATATTATTATGATTATCATTATTAAAATAAATAATATATTTTATCAAATTATTATATTTGATCAATAAAACTGTTAAATTATTATTATTAATATATTTATTAAAAATATTATTTTAATGAAATTATTTTAGTAACTTATCATTTTGGTATATTTTTAAATAAAGTTTATTTAACAATAAATATGTTATATTATTTACTTAATGAATTTTGAGAAAATATTTAGAAATATAACATAACGATATTTAACTATATTTAATTAGGTATAAACTTTTGAAAAGCATTTTAAGTTAAAAACATTTTGAATTAAAAACATTTTTGATGCATATTAGTCTTGAGCATTAGGATTGAGGAACACTACGACTTAACTTTATTTGTTAAATAGATATTAACCAATTTATAAATATATAATTAATTAGGTTCGTGAATCGAAGGCCAACCTTATAAGTTACCAATGGTGTTATATGTGTTTTTACTACAAAATACATTAGGTGAGTATATAGTCCCACTTTTAAACTCTAAATATTTCGGGATGAGAATACATGTATTTTATGTTTTACGTTATGGACACAAGTAACTGAAAAATATATTCTACGTTGAGTTGTACCACTGGCATACTTCCCTGTAGCTTGGTAACTGTTATTTACAGCGGTATTGTAAACGCGAATCCTGTTGATAGATCTATCGGGCCTGACAACCCCAACCGGACTGGACGACCAGTATTCAACGGTTGCACAGTACTTCGTTTCATGACTACACTTGGTACAGTGTAGTAAGATTTCATATTAAAGGGAATATGCGACGTGATTAAATGTTAAGTATGGTTACCAAGTGCTCAACCACTTAGAATATTTTTTTATTTAAACGCTTATGAATATGAAATCTTGTGGTCCATTGTTATAACGCTGCTAGCATCAAACCTATATATCTCACCAACTTTATGTTGACGTTTTAAAGCATGTTATTCTCAGGTACGAATTAAGTCTTCCGCTGTGCATTAGCTCATGTTAAGGATACTACTTGGGACCATTTAAACCATGATACAAGAACGTTGCATTTGAGTCATTGAAGATCATTAAAGACATTTATTAAGTAAATAACAGAATAGGTCATTCGAATATCGAGAAATGTTAGACGAGTTTATTAATGTTTGATGTAAAGATAGATTGCCTTTTAAGAATAAATGCAACGTTTGTAAAATGTATCATATAGAGGTCAAGTACCTCGCGATGTTATCAACTGTTGTAATTCGTTTGTAATCAATATGGACATCGTCCGGATGATTAGTTTCGGATCCTTTCAAATTCCGTACTTTTCTAGCTTCAAACATAGCCGCAGTACAGGCTGCGCTACATACCAACAATAACCTTGGATCTAGCAGTACAGGAAATCGTGTAGGATGCACCTACAAAGAATTCACTGCCTGCAAACCTTTGGAATTTGATGGAACCGAAGGACCGATCGGATTGAAACGGTGGACCGAGAAGGTCGAATAGGTGTTTGCCATAAGTAAGTGTACTGAAGAGGACAAATTGAAGTACGCTACGCATACCTTCACAGGTTCTGCGTTAACATGGTGGAATACCTATCTAGAGCAAGTGGGACAAGATGATGCGTACGCACTACCGTGGTCAGCATTCAAGCACTTGATGAACGAGAAGTACCGTCCCATAACCGAGGTCAATAAGCTCAAGATAGAACTTAGAGGGTTACGAACCCAAGGATTTGATATTACCACGTACGAAAGACGATTCACAAAATTGTGCCTATTGTGTCCGGGAGCGTTCGAAGATGAGGAAGAAAAGATCGACGCGTTTGTGAAAGGATTACCGGAAAGAATCCAAGAAGATATAAGTTCACATGAGCCCGCCTCCATACAACAGGCATGTAGAATGGCTCACAAACTAGTGAACCAGATTGAGGAAAGAATTAAAGAACAGACGGCTGAAGAGGCCAATGTGAAGCAAGTCAAAAGAAAGTGGGAGGAAAATGGTGATAAGAATCACCAATACAACAACAACAGCAATTACAATAATAATCGCAACAATTATCCCAACAATCGCAACATCAATCGCAACTACAACAAACGGCCCAACAACAACAACAACAACAACAACAACAACAACAACAACAACAACAACAACAACAACAGCAACAACAGCAACTACAACAATCATCCCAACAACAATAACAACCGCAACAACAACAACAATCAGAAGCAGCTATGCCAAAGGTGTGAAAAGTATCACTCGGGGTTCTGCACCAAATTTTGCAACAAGTGTAAAAGAAATGGTCATAGCGCGGTGAAGTGTGAGGTCTACGAACCAGGGTTAACAGAATGAAAGGAACAAATGGTGTCGGAACGAGTAATGGCGGAGCAAGTAGTGTCGGAGCAAGTTATGCCAATGTAGTTTGTTATAAATGTGGAAAACCGGGCCACATTATTAGAA
This sequence comes from Rutidosis leptorrhynchoides, assembly GCF_046630445.1. Taxonomy (NCBI): domain Eukaryota; kingdom Viridiplantae; phylum Streptophyta; class Magnoliopsida; order Asterales; family Asteraceae; genus Rutidosis; species Rutidosis leptorrhynchoides. The sequence continues at coordinate 178,630,825 of NC_092342.1, read as the reverse complement.
ATTACCCGAACCAGGAGAACACGAATGGACAAGGCCGCGGAAGAGTTTTCAATATTAATGCGGCAGAGGTACAGGAAGACCCGGAGCTTGTTACGGGTACGTTTCTTATTGATAATAAATCTGCTTACGTTTTATTTGATTCGGGTGCGGATAGAAGTTATATGAGTGGAGATTTTTGTGCTAAATTAAGTTGTCCATTGACGCCGTTGGATAGTAAATTTTTACTCGAATTAGCAAACGGTAAATTAATTTCAGCAGATAATATATGCCGGAATCGAGAAATTAAACTGGGTAGCGAAATATTTAAGATTGATTTGATACCAGTAGAGTTAGGGAGTTTTGATGTAATAGTTGGCATGGACTGGCTGAAGAAGGTGAAAGCAGAGATCGTATGTTATAAAAATACAATTCGCATTGTACGAGAAGAAGGAGAACCCTTAATGGTGTACGGAGAAAAGGGCAACATGAAGCTACATCTTATTAGTAATTTGAAGGCACAAAAACTAATAAGAAAAGGTTGCTATGCTGTTCTAGCACACGTCGAGAAAGTACAAACTGAAGAAAAGAGCATCAATGATGTTCCCGTTGCAAAAGAATTTCCCGATGTATTTCTGAAAGAATTACCGGGACTACCTCCACATCGATCTGTTGAATTTCAAATAGATCTTGTACCAGGAGCTTCACCAATAGCTCGTGCTCCTTATAGACTCGCACCCAGCGAGATGAAAGAACTGCAAAGCCAACTGCGAGAACTATTAGAACGTGGTTTCATTCGACCAAGCACATCACCATGGGGAGCTCCTGTTTTGTTTGTCAAGAAGAAGGATGGTACATTTAGGTTGTGTATTGACTACAGAGAGTTGAACAAACTTACCATCAAAAACTGTTATCCACTGCCAAGAATTGACGACTTATTTGATCAACTACAAGGCTCGTTGATTTATTCGAAGATCGATTTACGTTCTGGATATCATCAAATGCGAGTAAAGGAGGATGATATTCCAAAAACTGCTTTTAGGACGCGTTATGGTCATTACGAGTTTATGGTTATGCCGTTTGGATTGACTAACGCACCAGCTGTGTTCATGGACCTTATGAACCGAGTGTGTGGGCCATATCTTGAGAAGTTTGTCATTGTTTTCATCGATGACATACTTATTTACTCAAAGAATGATCAAGAGCACGAAGAACATTTGAGAAAAGTGCTAGAAGTATTGAGGAAAGAAAAACTGTACGCTAAGTTTTCAAAGTGTGCATTTTGGTTGGAAGAAGTTCAATTCCTCGGTCACATAGTGAACAAAGAAGGTATCCAGGTGGACCCGGCAAAGATCGAAACCGTTGAAAAGTGGGAAACCCCAAAAACTCCGAAGCATATACATTAATTTTTAGGATTGGCTGGTTACTACAGAAGATTCATCCAAGATTTCTCCAAAATAGCAAAACCCTTGACTGCATTAACGCATAAAGGGAAGAAATTTAAATGGAAGGATGAACAAGAGAAGGCGTTTCAATTATTGAAGAAAAAGCTAACTACGGCACCTATATTGTCATTGCCTGAAGGGAATGATGATTTTGTGATTTATTGTGACGCATCAAAGCAAGGTCTCGGTTGTGTATTAATGCAACGGACGAAGGTGATTGCTTATGCGTCTAGACAATTGAAGATTCATGAGCAAAATTATATGACGCATGATTTGGAATTAGGCGTGGTTGTTTTTGCATTAAAGACTTGGAGGCACTACTTATATGGGGTCAAAAGTATTATATATACCGACCACAAAAGTCTTCAACACATATTTAATCAGAAACAACTGAATATGAGGCAGCGTAGGTTGATTGAATTGTTGAATGATTATGACTTTGAGATTCGTTACCACCCGGGGAAGTCAAATGTGGTAGCCGACGCCTTGAGCAGAAAGGACAGAGAACCCATTCGAGTAAAATCTATGAATATAATGATTCACACTAACCTTACTACTCAAATAAAGGAGGCGCAACAAGGAGTTTTAAAAGAGGGAAATTTAAAGGATGAAATACCCAAAGGATCGGAGAAGCATCTTAATATTCAGGAAGACGGAACCCGGTATAGGGCTGAAAGAATTTGGGTACCAAAATTTGGAGATATGAGAGAAATGGTACTTAGAGAAGCTCATAAAACCAGATACTCAATACATCCTGGAACGGGGAAGATGTACAAGGATCTTAAGAAATATTTTTGGTGGCCAGGTATGAAAGCCGATATTGCTAAATATGTAGGAGAATGTTTGACGTGTTCTAAGGTCAAAGCTGAACATCAGAAACCATCAGGTCTACTACAACAACCTGAAATCCCGGAATGGAAATGGGAAAACATTACCATGGATTTCATTACTAAATTGCCAAGGACTGCAAGTGGTTATGATACTATTTGGGTAATAGTTGATCGTCTCACCAAGTCAGCACACTTCCTGCCAATAAGAGAAGATGACAAGATGGAGAAGTTAGCACGACTGTATTTGAAGGAAGTCGTCTCCAGACATGGAATACCAATCTCTATTATCTCTGATAGGGATGGCAGATTTATTTCAAGATTCTGGCAGACATTACAGCAAGCATTGGGAACTCGTCTAGACATGAGTACTGCCTATCATCCACAAACTGATGGGCAGAGCGAAAGGACGATACAAATGCTTGAAGACATGCTACGAGCTTGTGTTATTGATTTCGGAAACAGTTGGGATCGACATCTACCGTTAGCAGAATTTTCCTACAACAACAGCTACCATTCAAGCATTGAGATGGCGCCGTTTGAAGCACTTTATGGTAGAAAGTGCAGGTCTCCGATTTGTTGGAGTGAAGTGGGGGATAGACAGATTACGGGTCCGGAGATAATACAAGAAACTACCGAGAAAATCATCCAAATTCAACAAAGATTGAAAACCGCCCAGAGTCAACAAAAGAGCTACGCTGACAGTAAAAGAAAACATATAGAGTTTGAAATTGGAGAAATGGTCATGCTTAAGGTTTCACCTTGGAAAGGTGTTGTTCGATTTGGTAAACGTGAAATGTCCCGTTCTTATTGATTAAAAACGTTCCATATTAATTGATTTCGTTGCGAGGTTTTGACCTCTATATGAGACGTTTTTCAAAGACTGCATTCATTTTAAAACAAACCATAACCTTTATTTCATGAATAAAGGTTTAAAAAGCTTTACGTAGATTATCAAATAATGATAATCTAAAATATCCTGTTTACACACGACCATTACATAATGGTTTACAATACAAATATGTTACAACAAAATAAGTTTCTTGAATGCAGTTTTTACACAATATCATACAAGTATGGACTCCAAATCTCGTCCTTATTTAAGTATGCGACAGCGGAAGCTCTTAATAATCACCTGAGAATAAACATGCTTAAAACATCAACAAAAATGTTGGTGAATTATAGGTTTAACCTATATATATCAAATCATAATAATAGACCACAAGATTTCATATTTCAATACACATCCCATACATAGAGATAAAAATCATTCATATTGTGAACACCTGGTAACCGACATTAACAAGATGCATATATAAGAATATCCGCATCATTCCGGGACACCCTTCGGATATGATATAAATTTCGAAGTACTAAAGCATCCGGTACTTTGGATGGGGTTTGTTAGGCCCAATAGATCTATCTTTAGGATTCGCGTCAATTAGTGTTCCCTAATTCTAAGATTACCAGACTTAATAAAAAGGGGCATATTCGATTTCGATAATTCAACCATAGAATGTAGTTTCACGTACTTGTGTCTATTTTGTAAATCATTTATAAAACCTGCATGTATTCTCATCCCAAAAATATTAGATTTTAAAAGTGGGACTAAAACTCACTTTCACAGATTTTTACTTCGTCGGGAAGTAAGACTTGGCCACTGGTTGATTCACGAACCTATAACAATATATACATATATATCAAAGTATGTTCAAAATATATTTACAACACTTTTAATATATTTTGATGTTTTAAGTTTATTAAGTCAGCTGTCCTCGTTAGTAACCTACAACTAGTTGTCCACAGTTAGATGTACAGAAATAAATCGATAAATATTATCTTGAATCAATCCACGACCCAGTGTATACGTATCTCAGTATTGATCACAACTCAAACTATATATATTTTGGAATCAACCTCAACCCTGTATAGCTAACTCCAACATTCACCTATAGAGTGTCTATGGTTGTTCCGAAATATATATAGATGTGTCGACATGATAGGTCGAAACATTGTATACGTGTCTATGGTATCTCAAGATTACATAATATACAATACAAGTTGATTAAGTTATGGTTGGAATAGATTTGTTACCAATTTTCACGTAGCTAAAATGAGAAAAATTATCCAATCTTGTTTTACCCATAACTTCTTCATTTTAAATCCGTTTTGAGTGAATCAAATTGTTATGGTTTCATATTGAACTCTATTTTATGAATCTAAACAGAAAAAGTATAGGTTTATAGTCGGAAAAATAAGTTACAAGTCGTTTTTGTAAAGGTAGTCATTTCAGTCGAAAGAACGACGTCTAGATGACCATTTTAGAAAACATACTTCCACTTTGAGTTTAACCATAATTTTTGGATATAGTTTCATGTTCATAATAAAAATCATTTTCTCAGAATAACAACTTTTAAATCAAAGTTTATCATAGTTTTTAATTAACTAACCCAAAACAGCCCGCGGTGTTACTACGACGGCGTAAATCCGGTTTTACGGTGTTTTTCGTGTTTTCAGGTTTTAAATCATTAAGTTAGCATATCATATAGATATAGAACATGTGTTTAGTTGATTTTAAAAGTCAAGTTAGAAGGATTAACTTTTGTTTGTGAACAAGTTTAGAATTAACTAAACTATGTTCTATTGATTACAAGTTTAAACCTTTGAATAAGATAGCTTTATATGTATGAACCGAATGATGTTATGAACATCATTACTACCTTAAGTTCCTTGGATAAACCTACTGGAAAAGTGAAAAATGGATCTAGCTTCAACGGATCCTTGGATGGCTCGAAGTTCTTGAAGCAGAATCATGACACGAAAACAAGTTCAAGTAAGATTATCACTTGAAATAAGATTGTTATAGTTATAGAAATTGAACCAAAGTTTGAATATGATTATTACCTTGTATTAGAATGATAACCTACTGAAATCTTATTCGAAGGATCCTTTGAAGCTATAACAATTTCTATATTCAAACTTTAATTCAATTTCTATAACTATAACAATCTTATTTCGAGTGGAAATCTTACTTGAAATTGTTTTCGTGTCATGATTCTGCTTCAAGAACTTTCATGCCATCCAAGGATCCTTTGAAGCTAGATCTATTTTTCTCATTTCCAGTAGGTTTATCCAAGGAACTTGAGGTAGTAATGATGATCATAACATCATTCGATTCATACATATAAAGCTATCTTATTCGAAGGTTTAAACTTGTAATCACTAGAACATAGTTTAGTTAATTCTAAACTTGTTCGCAAATAAAAGTTAATCCTTCTAACTTGACTTTTAAAATCAACTAAGCACATGTTCTATATCTATATGATATGCTAACTTAATGATTTAAAACCTGTAAACACGAAAAACACTGTAAAACCGGATTTACGCCGTCGTAGTAACACCGTGGGCTGTTTTGGGTTAGTTAATTAAAAACTATGATAAACTTTGATTTAAAAGTTGTTATTCTGGGAAAATGATTTTTATTATGAACATGAAACTATATCCAAAAATTATGGTTAAACTCAAAGTGGAAGTATATTTTCTAAAATGGTCATCTAGACGTCGTTCTTTCGACTGAAATGACTACCTTTACAAAAACGACTTGTAACTATTTTTTTCCGACTATAAACCTATAATTTTTCTGTTTAGATTCATAAAATAGAGTTCAATATGAAACCATAGAAATTTGATTCACTCAAAACGGATTTAAAATGAAGAAGTTATGGGTAAAACAAGATTGGATATTTTTTTTCTCATTTTAGCTACGTGAAAATTGGTAACAAATCTATTCCAACCATAACTTAATCAACTTGTATTGTATATTATGTAATCTTGAGATACCATAGACACGTATATAATGTTTCGACCTATCATGTCGACACATCTATATATATTTCGGAACAACCATACACACTCTATATGTGAATGTTAGAGTTAGCTATACAGGGTTGAGGTTGATTCTAAAATATATATAGTTTGAGTTGTGATCAATACTGAGATACGTATACACTGGGTCGTGGATTGATTCAAGATAATATTTATCGATTTATTTCTGTACATCTAACTGTGGACAACTAGTTGTAGGTTACTAACGAGGACAGCTGACTTAATAAACTTAAAACATCAAAATATATTAAAAGTGTTGTAAATATATTTTAAACATACTTTGATATATATGTATATATTGTTATAGGTTCGTGAATCAACCAGTGGCTAAGTGTTACTTCCCGACGAAGTAAAAATCTGTGAAAGTGAGTTATAGTCCCACTTTTAAAATCTAATATTTTTTGGATGAGAATACATGCAGGTTTTATAAATGATTTACAAAATAGACACAAGTACGTGAAACTACATTCTATGGTTGAATTATCGAAATCGAATATGCCCCTTTTTATTAAGTCTGGTAATCTTAGAATTAGGGAACACTAATTGACGCGAATCCTAAAGATAGATATATTGGGCCTAACAAACCCCATCCAAAGTACCGGATGCTTTAGTACTTCGAAATTTATATTATATCCGAAGGGTGTCCCGGAATGATGGGGATATTCTTATATATGCATCTTGTTAATGTCGGTTACCAGGTGTTCACCATATGAATGATTTTTATCTCTATGTATGGGATGTGTATTGAAATATGAAATCTTGTGGTCTATTATTACGATTTGATATATATAGGTTAAACCTATAACTCACCAACATTTTTGTTGACGTTTAAAGCATGTTTATTCTCAGGTGAATACTAAGAGCTTCCGCTGTTGCATACTAAAATAAGGACAAGATTTGGAGTCCATGTTTGTATGATATTGTGTAAAAACTGCATTCAAGAAACTGATTTCGATGTAACATATTTGTATTGTAAACCATTATGTAATGGTCGTGTGTAAACAGGATATTTTAGATTATCATTATTTGATAATCTACGTAAAGCTTTTTAAACCTTTATTTATGAAATAAAGGTTATGGTTTGTTTTAAAAATGAATGCAGTCTTTGAAAAACGTCTCATATATAGGTCAAAACCTCGCAACGAAATCAATTAATATGGAACGTTTTTAATCAATAAGAACGGGACATTTCATATACCTTCTCCAAGCTATGTAGTTGATGATGAAAATGATGATGAAGAATAGAGCTTCAAATGGATGAAACTTCAAGTAGTTATACCCCAAACTTATGCACCAACACCTAGCCTTTGGTTAGGATTTAATTACACTTGAATATAGACTTGCAAAATTGAATTTAGAACCTCCTATTGGCACCAAAAGGCCACGGCCTACAGCTCAAATATGAGCAGAATTCTGCAGTTTTTGATGTCTTTTTTTTTCTTCATGTGTCACTTGAGAGAATAAGTGCAATACTTGGTAGAAGTGTTAGGCATGCTTATGAGGAGTTGTGTAGTATTAAAAGTAACAAAACAAGCATGTGAACCCTTCCTTGGAGTCCAAAATTCTGCCACATATTTGTCTAATAATAATACTTGTAAGTTTATAAAAGTTTATAAACTTATTATAAACTTATGTATTATTTTGTTACTTATATATTTTATAAAACCTTTTTATAAAATATAACACAATATAATCATTTAAACCCATAAACAATTATATATAAATTATCCAAATAATTTATCTCAAGTGATAATACTTTAGAAACCCGATTTTCTAAAATCCAAGTGTCGCGTATTTGTTTAATGATCCAATCGTTAGGATCAAATACGTATAAGGTGTCGGTAAGTTTATTATTGGGTATGACCCGACTTGGATCATAACATATTAGGCACATTAATTTAATATGTCTCTCGGGCATACGAAATACCTTCAATCTCCCACTTGCACGAGAAACATAAGAAATTAATGCAAGTGACGGATACCACCTAACGACCGTCCATCACCCCCAATATGTTATGACTTTGTGCCATTCAATAACATCATCCCTTTCGAGTTCTCATCTCGAATATGAATAGGTGAATCTTTTCATTATATCCTTTCGTCCTAGATGTCATGTTAAATCCAAGAGACACAGAGTGATCACTCTCTTCTAGATTTAACTTTATCAAGCCTTAGACATCTGACTCTTGACGAATAAGAGGGACAAATTCCATCTTGACTACATACGTCCTAAATATATACCTTGCATTATACCTGAGCTCTTCGTTATGAACTACCATATTTCAGAATAGTGAAGGAAAGAATCAAGGAACAATACTTGGTAAATATCCGAATCCAATATGTATCTCAGGTCAGAGGATACAATGATATTCACCTTTACTCAAGATTACAAGTGATCAACCACAAAGGCTCTATTTAGTAAGTCTTGAGAGCGGGTCTTCCAATATTTGTATCCCACAAATATCTATGAACCTTGGTTGCAACCTTGCCCCACATTCATCCTGTGAATGTATACCAATCCAAGTTCATAATAGTCTAAACCTCACACTTGTTCCCACAAATATAATCGACTACGGAATTTAGAATAATTACTTATTCATGGATAAAATATGTAAAATAGGAACATGACTCAAAATAAATTAATACCATAATTATATTTATGAGTTTGAATAATTTCGTTCCGTTACAATACTTAAAACAGATCATGACCAATCACTAGAATATCGAAGCCCTAATGCACTAACATGCCCTTGATGTTTTGCACCATGTAAGAGCTTCGTGAGTGGATCCGCTATATTAAGATCTGTATGAACTTTGCGAATACATATCATTCCCTTTTCAACTTCACCCCTTATGTAGTTGAATCTCCGCTCAATGTGACGGGTCTTTTGGTGAGCACGAGGTTCCTTGATTTGAGCAATCGCACCCTCGTTGTCACAAAAGATCTCAAGAGGGTCCTGAATGGAAGGGACTACTCCTAAGTCGTCGATGAATTTCTTCATCCATGCAGCTTCCTGAGCTGCCAATGAGGCAGTAATGTACTCTGACTCTGTAGTGGATAATGCAACAACATCCTGTTTTGAACTCTTCCAAGAGACCGCACCTCCATTTAACGTGAAGACATAACCGGACTGTGATCGAGAATCATCTCGATCAGTTTGGAAACTCGCGTCCACGTAACCCTTTACAGCAAGTTCCTCCTCACCAGATCCATATATTAGAAACATATCCTTAGTCCTCCTAAGGTATTTCAATATACTTTTAACCGCAATCCAATGACTGTTTCCTGGGTTATTCTGGTATCTACTTGTCAAGCTTAGGGTGCATGACACATCCGGTCTAGTGCATATCATTGCATACATGATTGACCCAATAGCAGATGCATAAGGGACTCTCTTCATTCTCTCTTGTTCATCTTTCGTGGTGGGGCACTGAGATGAACTGAGAAGTGTTCCCTTTTGAATAGGTACCAAACCTTTCTTAGAGTTCTCTATCTTGAACCTTTTCAAGATCTTTTCAATGTATGCACTTTGATTCAAACCTATCAGTTTCTTGGATCTATCCCTGTATATCCCAATCCCCAAAACGTATTGTGCTTCTCCAAGATCCTTAATGGAGAAGCATTTACTTAGCCAAGTTTTAACACCTTGCATTGCCGGAATATCATTTCCAAATAACAATATATCATCCACATATAGTACAAGGAACATGATTGTGCTCCCACTAGCTTTCTTGTATACACAAGCTTCATCACCATTTTTAATGATGCCAAATTTCTTGGCCTCCTCATTAAAACGATGATTCCACATTCTAGATGCTTGTTTCAATCCGTAGATTGACTTCTTTAACTTACATACCTTTTTAGGATATTTCAGATCAACAAAACCCTCAGGCTGAACCATATAGACATCTTCCTCAAGATGTCCGTTTAGGAAAGCAGTCTTGACATCCATCTGCCATATTTCATAATCATAATGAGCAGCAATGGCAAGTAATATCCTAATAGACTTTAGTATTGCCACAGGCAAAAAAGTTTCATCATAGTCAACCCCTTGAGTTTGAGTGAAACCTTTTGCTACAAGTCTAGCTTTACATGTATCCAAGTTTCCATGTATGTCGATTTTCATTTTGAAAAGCCATTTACAATCAACTAGCCTTGAGCCAGTAGGTTGTTCAACAAGTTCTCAAACTTGGTTGTCATACATGGATTGCATCTCAGCGTTCATGGCTTCCTGCCATTTATCTTTATCAATCCTTGATAAAGCATCTTGGTAGTTTATTGGTTCATCCAAATCAACCACGTAGCAACCATCCATGAGAAACCCATATCTCTCAGGTGGATTACTAATCCTACCAGATCTGGAAACGTCTTGTGTATTTTGATCATCCATTTGATCACTCTCAACATTTTCATGTTGAGTGCTAGTGTCAACCAATTGTGTATCATCTACTTGATCTTGAATCTCTTCAAGATTTATTTTCCTTTCACTTTTGCCTTCCATTAAGAACTTAGTTTCAAGGAATTCTGCCTTCCGAGCAACAAATACATTTTGCTCGGTCGGATCATAGAAATAGTATCCCATATCATCCTTAGGATATCCTATGAAGATACACTTCGTGGATCGAGCATGCAACTTATTAGCATCATAGCGCTTAGGATAAGCTTCACATCCCCACACTTTCAAGTATGATAGAGAAGGTGGTTTTCCAAACCACATCTCGTGAGGAGTTCGTTCCACTTTCTTGGTTGGGGCCATATTTAAAATACGAGCCGCGGAGCTTAGACAATAACCCCAAAATGATAGAGGTAACCAGCTTCTTGCCATCATAGATCGAACCATATCCATTAGGGTTCGGTTCCTCCTTTCGGAAACCCCATTAAGTTGGGGTGTTCCTGGTGGAGTAAGTTGTGAGATAATCCCACAACTCCTAAGATGATCTTGGAAAGCATCGCTTAGGTATTCACCTCCTCTATCGGTACGAAGTACCTTGATTGTCTTGTTGAGTTGATTTTGTACTTCGTTTTGATATTCTTTGAATGCTTCAAAAGTTTCATTATTATGTCTTAATAAGTAGACATATCCGAAACGACTAAAGTCATCAATGAAAGTAACAAAGTATCTTTCACCATTCCTAGTCATGGGTTTAAAGGGTCCACATACATCCGAATGTATTAATCCCAATAAATCTTTAGCCCTTTCATAGGTCCCTTTGAAAGGTGCTTTGGTCATTTTGCCTTGTAAACAAGATTCACATACATCAAACGAGTCTAGTTCATTTGATTTCAAAAGGCCATTCTTTTGAAGTGTATGCATTCGATTCTTGTTTATGTGACCAAGGAGACAATGCCATAAGTAGGAATCACTCAAATCCCTTTTGAGTTTCTTGGTGTTTGCATGGTATATTGAGCTATTGTATGATGTGTCATCATGAACCAATTCATAAATACCATTCGAAGGCGAAGCCTTAAAATAGAACACATTATCTAACGAAACATGGATATCATCATTAATGAAATTAAGATTAAAACCATATTGTTTCAAACGGAATACATAAATAATGTTTCGAGACAAATCCGTTGCATACAAAACATTTTTCAAAATAAGTTCCAAACCACTTGGAAGCTTTAATACAAAGTCTCCTTGAGCCTTCACTTGCACCCTTGCTCCATTTCCCATGAATAGACTTGTTGTTCCCGCATCTTGATCACTTCTTTTGAACCCCTGCAAAGAATTGCAAATATGAGTTCCACATCCTGTGTCTAATACCCATGTATTAGAAGAAGTAATACTAAGCTCAATGTATATCATATATACATTACCTGAGGTTTGCCCTGCATCCCTCTTTTCCTTCAACTCCTTAAGGTAGACCGGGCAGTTGCATTTCCAGTGACCCATTTCACCGCAACCAAAGCACGGATCTTCCTTGGGGTTAGCTTTTCCGGCAACCTTTTGCTTCTTGTTAATGTTGGTTGGGGTAACCATCTTCCCCTTTCCCTTGCCCTTGCCTTGGTAGGCGGGTCCTTTCCTCTTAGCCGCCTTCGGCTTAGAAGTGTTATTGTTTTTAGACCCGCCTTCATTGATCGTAAACACGGGTGAAGCCCTTTTACCCATGCTTGCCTCTGCCGTCTTAATCATGGCATGTAATTCACCAATGCTTTTATCCCATCCATTCATGTTGTAATTCATTACAAATGTGTCAAACCTCTTTGACAAGGAATTAAGGATAAGGTCCGTGGCTAATTCATTAGACACGTTGCAGTTTAGACGGTTCGCTCGATCAATTAGGCTTTTCATCTTAAGGACATAAGATGAAACGGATTGGGAGTCGTCCATCCGACATGCATGAAGCGCTCGGACCGTTTCAAAGCGCTCGACACGAGCTTGTTGAAGGAACATCTCCTTCAATTGTGTGATCATGTCATATGCACTATGATGTTCAAAATCCTTTTGGAGTTCTGGTATCATAGTCCCAAGCATGAGGCAAGAAACTTGCACTGAATCGGTGCAATATTTCTCCCAATAAGCCATGCCTTCCGTATCATCCTCGTCCGGTTGATCGGGAATGGGGTCTTCCAACACATACGCCCTATCCTCAAGTTTGAGGACAATTCTTAGATTGCAGAACCAATCCATGAAGTTCGTATGGTTGAGTTTTTCCTTTTCGAGGATTGACCTCAACGATAGGTTGTTCAAGTTGATAGGTGCGTTTGGAATGTTGTTGTTGTTATTGGCTGCCATCTACAAAATTTAACAAATTTGTTTAAGTATTAATTTTAATTTAACAATCAATACCCTTTAAATCCAATTGATATTTATTAAATTTTAGAATCCAACGGTAAACCAAATTTCGGTTAGGTGACCTTTATCCTGTCATTTGATTTAGCTAGGTAGTCATTATATGACAATTGCAACCTTTTGCAACTTCTAAGTTATGGGATCATGCAATCCTTTTGCATGGCATATTATCCCATCAACGCCTATTTGTTCTTCATGCTTCGGTGACCCTAAGTTCATGATTTCCAAATCAAGTCGTCCTACTTGTGTAAATGTGTAAATTTAACATACAAGTGGTTAGGTGACCTTTATCCCACAAGTGTGCGAAATTCACCTTAATCATATTAGTTTGCTCATAACGGTTAGGTGACCTTTATCCCATTATGAGTTTCCTAATATTTTTAAGTGTTGCACAAAAGGATGGCGTTTAACTTTTTTACCTTGTTAATTAAGGGATTTTGAGTTTTCATTAATTCTAGTTTGAGAAAACTTTTATGTCATACACTAACATGCATTTAGTGTATGGTTTATATGAAATCCATTTTCAAGTCTTGTAATTAAGCCAATTACTTGATATAAACCATTTTTATATATATGATCCTTTTAGTGTTCTTAATAACCATTTATTAATGTCCTTTTGTCATTTCAATTTAACCATTTAAATTGCCGTTTTGCATGTTGTTAATAACGTCTAATTTAACCAATTAAATTTTAGTTTTGTTTATTGTTAACTTGTGTGATTAATTTGTAGAAACCAAATATACAATACATAATCAAACAAACAACCATGCATGCAAAGTAATATGTTCACAATCAAGCCATTTTGGTAGACATTTGTTTAGCCGAAAACAAATGCCACCGGTAAAGGGTTATAACACAAAGTAGTAGATTTTAAATCTCCCACTTAATCTTGCATCCAAATGCTTCTTCTTGTGTTCTTCATCTTGCATCTTCATCTTTTACAAAATATATCCTAATACATTTTTCTCTAAAAAATGAAAATACAACCTAATCTATTTTACATGCCAAATATAAAATAAATTACATAACCAAAATAATAATACTACAAACCAAATGAATGAATTAATATTACATACCAAATGAATGAATTAAATCAACCAAACATGCATACATTCAAACATAAGGTCAAGGCTTGATTGTGAACTTCAACATACAACAAAATATGACCAAATGGCAAGTTCCAAACCCATTTGGAAGCTCTCAAAATTCGGCCAAACCATGAAACCCACCCAAACAATTTAATTTTGCATTTTACAATCATGCATGTACATAAAATACAAAATATATAGTGAGTTTAATAATCATCTCGAAGCATATTTCAACAACTTCGGCTCTGATACCATTGTTGGGATTTAACAAGTTTCAAAATGCTTAAAACATAATAAGAATCAAACTTAGCGGAAGCATGTAATTACCAATTTTAGACTTGTTAAACTTTAACCAATTAAAGTTAAATCCCAATTAGGATCAAGTTGTGAGACATACTTACAAACTACAAGATAGATGAGAGATTATACCTTCTCCAAGCTATGTAGTTGATGATGAAAATGATGATGAAGAATAGAGCTTCAAATGGATGAAACCTCAAGTAGTTATACCCCAAACTTATGCACCAACACCTAGCCTTTGGTTAGGATTTAATTACACTTGAATATAGACTTGCAAAATTGAATTTAGAACCTCCTATTGGCACCAAAAGGCCACGGCCTACAGCTCAAATATGAGCAGAATTCTGCAGTTTTTGATGTCTTTTTTTTTGCATGTGTCACTTGAGAGTATAAGTGCAATACTTGGTAGAAGTGTTAGGCATGCTTATGAGGAGTTGTGTAGTATTAAAAGTAACAAAACAAGCATGTGAACCCTTCATTGGAGTCCAAAATTCTGCCACATATTTGTTTAATAATAATACTTGTAAGTTTATAAAAGTTTATAAACTTATTATAAACTTATGTATTATTTTGTTACTTATATATTTTATAAAACCTATTATAAAATATAACACAATATAATCATTTAAACCCATAAACAATTATATATAAATTATCCAAATAATTTATCTCAAGTGATAATATTTTAGAAACCCGATTTTCTAAAAACCAAGTGTCGCGTATTTGTTTAATGATCCAATCGTTAGGATCAAATACGTATAAGGTGTCGGTAAGTTTGTTATTGGGTATGACCCGACTTGGATCGTAACATATTAGCCACATTAATTTAATATGTCTCTCGGGCATACGAAATACCTTCAGATTTCATCCTAAACTTCATTTGTATCTTGATGATTACGATCTGCGTTCAAATCTTTCATAATTCTTGAAAACACCTCAATTGAGATGATGATCCAACTACATGTTATCCACAGTCATGCACTGGGAGAATTTCTGGAACCCAAGTAGAAGTTTAACACGTATCTGTGATAGCTCCTTTGGCATTGTTATTACCGAAAATAACATTGCAATTTTTTTTCAAATTAGCCAATTTTGTCACAGCTCCAGCAAATCAACTTCAATTTTTCATTCGAATAAGCCTTATTATAACAATTACCCTTTCCATCATCATTACCGGGGAACCTTTTATATTCCATCATATTACCAGCAGACGTACCAGCAACCTCGTTACTCCTTGGCTTAAATCTCTTCGACAAATCACTATATTTATCTATTGAAGTCTTATCATGAACTCATCGGCATCTTGTAACGAGAATTGCCATACCAACTATCGAGAATCATCAACTATCAGTCTCGAATCTCGCAGTGTTTACACTTCAACAGTTATAGATATATATAACGTGTAACTTCTATAAATTTTGATCATCAATTCTGAATTTTTGAAAAGTACCCAGTCTACAAATCAATACTTCAAATTCTGAAAAAGCTGAATACAACAGCAAAAACTGTACACGACCTTAACAGTCAAAGGTATAAAGATAAAGAATAAGTGTGTTGGCAAACTCAGAAAAGTTGGAAACTGGAAAAATGGATTAAGCAAACGATGAAGGAGGCTGTGGACAAATCACAAAGACTAAACCTGCCCTCAAAGAATCCAAATGATTCAGTACCTGCTAAAGTCATTAACGAATACCTTACTTATGACTCTAAACTCTTGTGGAAAAATTTTCTTCATCATCCATCTATATTAGAAATTCTAAGATATCATCGTATCTTTCATTATAAATATCCTCGATATTTCTGAAGATAATTTCATAACTATTCTTATCTGAAATCATTTATCTTCTCGCGTTATCAGTGTTACATCAGAAAGGAATTGTTTCAGTTCCTAAATTCTAAAAAATTCGAATTTAAAGTATGAATGTTTTTGAAGTAGTGTTGGAAATTGATGCATGAGTTAGTATAATATAATGACACTTGATCAACGTAATTATATTACAGTAAGTCATGCTAAGTTTCTAATGAAACGTGATGATTCACAGACCATAACGTCATCATGTGCCATATTACACGACTCTTACATTCTATCTAATCTATAAACATATCAAGAACATATTTTCTTGATAGTCCTATCTTTTCCCTTGAATCCTGGTAATTTGACAAGTCAGTTTGACCTATTACCATTTCTTTCTTAGAACATTAACTCTGTTCATTCCAAAATTCGTATTTACAAATTCTGGATCATTATTTGCTTGACTTAAAGTCGGGAAGAGAAAACAAAAGGATGGAACTTTAAAATATAAAGGAAATGAAGAGAGTAGATTTATAGTGAAATATCCGACCGAGCAATCAAAATAGATTATCGTATTTAACCAAAGAAGATCCTATTTCCTTAATTACCGGAGAATCAAATCTTATTACGAAAATTTTTTCTAAATCCCTTGAATTCCGGAAATCAACCGTAACTACGTCACCGGTTAAGACGAACATGCAAATATTCATTTCACTCTTTAGTGATAGCTTCACTCGTACTCTTCGAATAATTGAATTGTTTTATCCATATTACTCAATGATGATAAAACTCTACTTATCAACTCATATTCGTCATGAAAACATTTTTATTGTTAGCCATGACCACCTCACTCAAATTTTGGGACAAAATTTCTTTAACGGGTAGGTAATGTGACGACCCGAAAATTTCTGACCAAATTTAAACTTAATCTTTACATGGTTTCGACACGATAAGCAAAGTCTATAATATTGAAATCTCAAAAACTTTGAACTATGTTCATGTATACATTTGACCTTTGACTAATCCCGACGATTTACGAATAATTGTTGTTAATAAATATGTATATAAATAAAAATAAACAAAAGTATATATAATAATTTGGAATAATAAAATACAATTTACTCATTAGAGTTATAGATGTAAAAATGATATACAAAATGATTAAGTTATTCCTTATATGAATCCATGTATAGATATATATGATTTATATTAATAATTATTTGTAATATATATAAATTATATACATATTAAATAAATGTTATCATATGTTATAATATTATATAATTGTAATATTAATGCATTAAATGTAATTACAAGATTTATTATAGTCGTTATATTGTTATATTCATTAATATTAAAATAAATATCAATATTAATAAAATTATGATACAAATATGAAAATTTTTATGTACAAACTATTATTGTATTATTACTAACACTATTCTAAATATATATAATCTGTAGATATTAATTTTATATATAAATTATTATAGTATTGTTATTACTAACATGATTATTATCGTTAGTATTATTATAATTAGTATTATTATTATATCAGTATAATTAAAATTATCAATTGAATTTTTATTTGAAAAACGTAATTTATTATATTTAGAATTATAAGTAATCATGTTATTAATATTATTACTATTATTATTATTATTATTATTATTATTATTATTATTATTATTATTATTATTATTATTATTATTATTATTATTATTATTAATATTAGTATTCTTATAAATGTTAATAATATAATAATCACTAATACCTTGATAATTAGTAATATTAATTAGATTTAAATTATTTATAACTATATATATAAATATATATCAATACATATACATTTATATAAAATGCAGATTGTAAAGACCCGTCCTAATCCACCTGGACGAAGTCTTCAACATCTAGTCCCATTGCGAGGTACTGACCTAAATATGCCATGAATGACTCCAAGTAATATCTTTAAAATGAGCAAATGCACAGCAGAAGATTTCTTTCATACCTGAGAACAAACATGCTTAAAAGTGTCAACCAAAAGGTTGGTGAGTTCATAGGTTTATCATAACAATCATTTCAATATGTTAATAGACCATAAGATTTCTGTTTATAAATATATGTACACTCGCAAGTGTATAAAAGTATTCTATAAGTTGTAGGCACCCGGTAACAAGCCTTAACGTTCATGTTTTACCCTCTAAAGTACACCAGATCAGGTGTGTTTAAAATAACCTCGAAGTACTAAAGCATCCCATAGTCAGGATGAGGTTTGTCAGGCCCAATAGATCTATCTTTAGGATTCGCGCCTACCGTACATAGACAAGTAGTTTAATGTTACCAGGCTAAGGGTATATTTCTGGTTTAAACCCACATAGAATTAGTTTTAGTACTTGTGCCTATTTCATAAAACATTTATAAAACAGCGCATGTATTCTCAGCCCAAAAATATATATAAAAAGGGAGTAATGAAACTCACTTATTGTATTTTGTAGTAAAAATACACACGACGATACTGAACTATGCAGGGTTGGCCTCGGATTCACGAACCTAAATCATTTGTATTTTCATCAATACATATAATTGTAATTGAACCAATAATTATATTATTATTAGTGATAATTTTTATATTAATAACTTATATATTTTATTATATAATCATTTTATGTATTTAAGTAAAGTGTTTATATATTTAAGTTATGGTTATTATACATATTTTTATCTACTTAATCTTTTGTTTACAAAATATTAGCTATAGTAATACTAGAGTAATATTACTAATAATAAAAATGATAATGATAATAATAAGCTACCTCAAGGATAGAGCATTTTCTAAAAAAAAGACTGGAGCTGAGCTCGAACCCGCGACCTCCCGTATACTCGCAAGCACTCTTAACCATTTAGGCTATTGCCCATTTCTCGATTATAAACCCCACACAATTTCATTTATTTCTTTTTTCTGTGTTCTTCCTTTCTTCTCTATCTTCTTCTTAATCAAACTCACACGATCAAATTAATAATCAAACAGAACACGATTCAGTTAAATTATTCCAAGACTTGCAATAAACATAAAATCAAGTAAGGGTGTTCTTGAAAAAAAAATGAAAAAAAAACAGAACCACAACAGTGGCTGCTCGTCGCTATTTAAAAAAAAATTGATTTTGTTTTTGATCGTGTTTTAGATTATTGTTATAACACAAACTTGGTTTCAATTGCTTCGTAAAAGCTTTATAAAACCTTAATTGGAACAGAAACATTACAAATATCCCAATTTTGATTTGAAAAACAAAGTTTGACTTTTTATTTTGTAAACATTGACTTCGAAATTCAACTTCAATTTGAGGGATTACGAGTTGATATTTTACAGCTAGTTTTCTCAAAGGATCCCTAACAATATCGCGTTTATGGATTTTGAAATATAACACGAAATCAGGGTTTTGATTAAAAGTGTTCTAACAGAGGTGTCGAAGAATAAAAGGAAAAAAATATATATATAAAATTTCTGTTTATAATTCCTATGATACGCTGGTACAATCGGTATATAACAAAGTGGGGATATTAATTCAACCATTTGAGCAGTAGTGTAGTTGTTGGATTGTGCTGGAACTCGACATATACACACATGTTAACAGAAAGAAAAAAAAACAAGAAAGCAGTTGGGAATCGATTACAGCTATATGTACATATTGTCTTTATTTTATAAATAATTAATAATAATAATTAATAAATATATTAATAATAATAATACTATTAATATTATTAATAATAATACTAATATTAATAACAATAATAGAAATATTAATAATAATAATAAGTGATCATAATAATAATAATGAAAATGATAAAAAAAAATAACATTAATAATAATAATAATAATAATAATGCTAACTAATAAGGATAATAATAACAAGTAATAATAATATATCAATTTATATCAGATTTCTTATTTATATGTTATGTCTTTAAAATAATATTATTTAATAATATATATGTTGATATTAATATTGAAAGTAAATATTAATATTACTATAGCCATTTTACTTTAACTTGTAATAAAATTTCATATTTTAACTTTTCATGTTATAATTTATTTAATACTTATGTTTTATAATAACATAATTGAATATGTAATATTTATATAATTTTTATATATAATGCAATTTACATATATTATTAATTATATAGAAGTCATTCATATACATATATATATTCATTCTAATAGTAACTTAGCTATTATATATATTATTTACATTTTTAACTTAAATGGTTACATTATATTTTATTGTTTCTAACTATTATTATATATATACTTACATTTATATTTACATATTTATTTATACACAGTTGTTCGTGAATCGTCGGGAATAGTCAAAGGGTCATTTGAATATATGAACATAGTTCAAATTTTTTTTTTTGACTCAAGATAACAGACTTTGCTCATCGTGTTGAAACCATATATAAGAATTAAGTTAAAATTTGGTCGGAAATTTCCGGGTCGTCACAGTACCTACCCGTTAAAGAAATTTCGTCCCGAAATTTGATCGAGGTGGTCATGGCCAACAAAAAAAATGTTTTCCTGACGAATAGGAGTTGATAAATCGAGGTTTATTATTATTGATTAATACAGATATAACGATTCGATTATGTGAAGCGTATGAGTAAAGCTATCACAAAAGAGTGAAAAGTTTCGTCTGATCTTTTGATGTAGTCATGGCGGATTTCCGGAATTCAAGGAATTTAAAAGAAAATCTTTGAAATCTATAAGATCTGATTTCTTCGAGATTTAAGGAAATTAGGATCTCTTTAATTAAATGCGATGATCTACCTCGATTACTCTATCTGATATTTCCATTATAAATTAAACTCTTCCATTCCATTATTCTCACCATTCCTATTCTTTCTTTCTTAGTTCATACATCAAAAAGATTTCGAAAATACTTAATCCCGTTCTAATCCTTGATATTTTTCTAATTATCAATTCTGTCGTTCTTCTCTTCCACCAAAAAAATCTATTTACTTCTACTATTACCTTGGGTGATACTATTCTTAATTATACCGTGTCTTTATATCGCTATTCGTATTAATATTCACGGTTTGTAACCTCCGTGTTGTTATTGGACTTTATATTTTCTCTTATATTTTGGAGCTCTTTGTCTTTTTATTCTCCTCTCGACTCCTAGTAAAGCGAGTAGTGATCCAGAATTGGTAAGTATGGAGTTTCGAATGATTATAATGTTCTAAGCAGGAAGGAATGTATTAGCACGATTTGAATTGTCAAATTACCAGAATCACTGAGAATAGAACTATCAAGAATATGTTTTCTTGATATGTTCGGGGGTTAATTAGAATGAAAGAGTTATGTAACATGGCACATGATGATGGTATGATCTACTGTGAACCATCATCACGTTTCATTAGAAACTCAGCATGACTTACTGTAATATAATTACGTTGGCCAAGCGTCATTATATTATACTAACTCATGCTTCAATTCCCAACACTTCTCCACAATTCATTCATGATTTATACTTAGATTTTACAGAACTTTCCAATATAATGGACTACAGAAAACACGAATAGGTAGATAAGTTCTAAGTTAGATAGGTAGATAAGTTCTAAGTTATGATGGACCTCAGAAATATCGAAGATATTTATGATGATATTTTGGAATTTCTAAGTTCGAAGGTTGATGAAGAAAAATTTTCCGCAAGATTTTAACATGACTTCGAAGCAAGATATTCTCTAAAGATTTCATCGGAAACAGAATCATTCGGATTCTTTATGTACAAGTTTAGTCCTTGTGATTTGTCCACAGTCTCCTTCATAATTTCGCATAATCCGCTTCTAGTACCAAATTTTCTATCGAGCGTTCCCAACATTCCATTCTTTATTATTAAACTTTTGGCCGTTTAGACCATCTACGATTTTGCTGTTTCCTTCGCATTTTAATGTTATCATTTCTGAATGGTCGATTATCAATCCGAGGTGTTTTTAGGAGAATTGTGTTTTTAGATGATTAAACGCTGATGGTAGTATGATGGAATATAAAAAAAAAAATTCTCTGGTAACAATAAATGAGCATGCATATATATCAAGGTTATAATAAGGTTGTTTCGAACGAAAAGTCGAAGTTGACTTGCTGGAGCTGTGACAAAATTGGCTAACTTGAAAAGAGATTGTAAAGTTATTTTGGGTAATAATAACACTAAAGGAATTAGCACAGCTACGTGTTAAAAGTTTACTCAGTTTTCGAGAGTTTTTCAGGTGCATAACTATACGCATCACTCTTTTCTCCCGTAGATGAAATGCGGTTGGTTCATCCTATCGATAGAGGTATTTTCAAGAATCATGAAAGGTTTGAACACGGATTAGAATCGTCAAGATTCAAATGAGGTTTAAGATGATATCAAGTGGCAAACTTGAAGAATTGTTTAATTTCATATGTTATAATCAATATTTTAATTCATTTTAATTGTCCACTGTTGATAGTCCATAGTTCAAAGTCCACAGTTAGCAATTCAATAATTCATATATAGTTTAATATATAACATTCAAATTAATTAATACGTTTCGTGACCCATGTACATGTCTCAGACTCGATCACAACTCAAAGGATATATATTATTGTAGAATCAACCTCAACCCTGAAGCGACCCGTCCTAATCCATCCGGACGAAGTCCATATCGATTACAAACGATTCACAATAGTTGGTTACATCGCGAGGTACTTGACCTCTATATGATACAATTTTACAAATATTGCATTCGTTTTTAAAAGACAAACTTTCATTACATCAAAAATTGATGGCATGCATACCAATTCATAATATATCCAACTATAATTGACTTAATAATAATCTTAATGAACTCGACAACTCGAATGCAACATCTTTTGAAATATTTCATGAATGACTCCAAGTAGTATCTTTAAAATGAGCAAATGCACAGCGGAAGATTTCTTTCGTACCTGAGAATAAACATGCTTTAAAGTGTCAACCAAAAGGTTGGTGAGTTCATTAATTTATCATAAATAATCAATTCATAATTTTAATAGACCACAAGATTTCATATTTCTATTTCTCATAAACATACGTCCCATGCATAGAGACAAAAATATCATTCATATGAATTGAACACCTGGTAACCGACATTCACAATATGCATATAAGAATATCCCCATCATTCCGGGATCCTCCTTCGGACATGATATAAATTTCGAAGTACTAAAGCATCCGGTACTTTGGATGGGGCTTGTTGGGCCCGATAGATCTATCTTCAGAGTTCGCGTCAATTAGGGTGTCTGTTCCCAAAATCTTAGATTACCAGACTATATAAAAATGGGCATATTCGGTTTAATAATTCAACCATAGAATGTAGTTTCGATTACTTGTGTCTATTTTGTAAAATAATTATAAAAGCAGCGCATGTATTCTCAGTCCCAAAAATATATATATTGCAAAAGCATTTAAAAAGGGAGTAATGAAACTCACCTAATGTATTTTGTAGTAAAAATACATATAACGATATTGAATAATGCAGGGTTGGCCTCGGATTCACGAACCTATATTATTTTTATATATATTAACATACATGATTATATTCAAACAAATATACATATTATTAGTGATATAATTGTTATTTTAATAAATTATATGTTTCATTAATAATTTAATTAAATATTTTTATTTTATATACTTTAAATAAATAATTAGTATTTATTATACAAATATAGTTTTGTTAAATATATTTTTTTATATAACTGATTTTTATTGCAATAATAATAATAATAATATTAATAGTAATATTGATAATAATAGTAATAATATAGTTATTATAATAATAATAATGATAATGATACTAGTAATAATAAAAATGATAATAATAATAATAATGTTACAAATAATAATATTAATGTTAAAATAATATTAATATAATAATGATAATTATAAATACAATAAGTGATAATAATAATAATAATAATAATAATAATATTTGTAAGAATAAAGACTACCTTTAAAAAGCCATTTTAAAATGAATTGCACCAAGCCGGATTCGAACTCGAGACCCCTCGCTCACCGTTAACACTCTTAACCATTTGACCAAGCTCGTTTTTCTGAATATCATTCACTTGAAATACATATAACTCGTCTGTCCAGTTCCCCCTTCTTCTCCTTAACATTCGGCCCAACAAAAGATTTCAATGGATCTCGGCCCAAAACAATTATCAAGTATACGTCCCAACACAACTGAAATTATTGGCCCAATATACAAACCCAAAACAGATCGTCCATTAATGGCCAGATAAAATAAAAATCTCGGTATTCTGGTAAACTTGAAGCAGACAGAAGTCGACAACAACAAAAAAAATTAATAGGGTTTCTGTTTTTTTTTTTTTTTTTCATCGTGCTTCATCGTCTTCACCTTCGTTGGGACAGAAACAGAAAATAGAAAATAGCAACGAGTAGTAGGCTTCTTTTTATGATGGAATCCGACAGATAATATTCATCTTCTTCTTCATTCATTAATACCATTAATCGTCATCTTCCTTTTTGTTTCATCACCGTTCGAATCAGAAAAACAAAACAGTAGGCAGTCGCAGTAAACCATAGTTTCGAGTGATTGTTTGAATAGAAAAATATTGCACAAGCTTCGGTTTAATAGAGAAATATCGAGTAGCAACAACAACAGCTCATCATCGTTCTTCATTGTTTGCAGGTGATTGGTGATGAAAACGGGTAAACAGAAAAGAATAGCGACAACAGTAACCTTCGAATAGTTCATTGTTCATTGTCATCTTAAATGGGTTTCAATGTTTTTGAGTCTTTGCAGCCAGAATCTATTGCAGGTGGTTTGAGTAGATATAGAAACGTGATTATGGTAGTAAAAGAAGTAGAACGTAAGTAGTAGCAGTTGTTTAAAATTGCAGGAATACATGAGTAGTTTAATGGCGTTTGATGATGTAATTGTTTGAGCTAAAATAAGAACAACAAATTCTTGGGTTTAAATTGGGTAACAACAGTAGGAATTTCAGGTTGGTGCTTGTGTTTACATCGAACAGTAGAAGCAACAATATAGTAGCATTAGGGGTTACACTTGATGGGGGTTTTGATGTGATAAATAAAAACAACAGATCCGGTAGCAGTAGTGCAAAGGTCACGGTTTTTGTGAGGTATCGAGGATGCTTGCAAACAGATGATCAATTGCAGTAGTAGGGTTTTTACGTAGGTGTTGATGGATTTATATTCATGATAGAAAAAGGAGAAAAAGAAGAGAGAGTGGAAGTGAGAGAGAATGAAGTGGTGGTGGATTTCAAGGGTGATTGGTGTTGGTTCATGATGGAGGTTGAATATGGTCTCGGTGGGTTTACAACATGCGCAATCGGCCTGTTTTGGTTACACAGAAAACACAAGGAAAGAAAGAATGGTGGTGAGGTGGTTCATGGTGGTTTGAAAGGTTGAAGAGATGATCGAACGTAATTGGGATATATGGTGATATATAATATCACATGTATGTATATGCATGAGTCAGTGTGATGATGAAGGAAAGAAATAAAATAATAAAAAGACAAACACAGTATATGCAATGAATTCAATTTTAAAGAGTTAGTTGTCATATTTTAGAATCTAGTCCGACAAGAATAATTAATTAAATAATATAATAATTATAAAATATTTTAAAAAAATAAAACGTGTGAATTATTAGCCGTCGTCTACTATTCCTTTCACGGACTACTAAATTGTGTCCCGTTATTCACTCAGTGGCGAATAAAAAGTCTTCAGAAAAATTCCATATTTTTATAACAATTATCTTTATTTATTTCAGTCACTAAGGTATAAAATTCAATCATTAATTATTAAATAAAAAATACATCAACTGTCCCTCTCAATTTTGGGTAAAATATAAAAAGTGTTAAAATTTAATAACTAGATCCTAAATACATTTTTAATAAGCCTAAAATTTATAGAACTCATTTTCGGATCACCGTTTATTTTAAAATAATATAAGTTTGAATTTAGCTTGCTTAATATCAATCGGAACATCAAACGAGTATTACAATCATTTAATATTTATTTTTAATATACTTTATTTATATATAGAGATATATTTTAAATAATAATTATCATAATATCCTATTTTTATTTTATTAATTTTTAATAACAACAATATATAATACTTCAAATTATATTTCGAATTATTATTTATATATACATACACACATATCTATTTACAATTAATTGTTCTTGAATCGTCGAGAGCAGTCGAAGGTCAATTGAATATATGAACATCATTCCAAAATTTTCTAGACTCTACATTACATACTTTGGTTATCATGTCGAGATAATATTAAGATTAAAGTTTAAATTTGGTCGGAAATTCCCGGGTCATCACAAACCCTGTATAGCTAACTCCCGCATTACCGCATATAGAGTATCTATGGTTATTCCAAATAATATATATACATGCGTCGATATGATATGTCAAAACTTTGTATACGTGTCCCGATATTTAAAGTGCGTAAAATAAATAACAGAAATTAAATGACGATAATAAAATTGCGGGAATATAAATTGCGATAATTAAATTGCGGTAAATAAAATGTAACCAGTTAGCTAGGAACAGTTAGCTAGGAACAGTTAGCGTGGATTCTTAACAAGATTTTTCTCATAGTCAATTCGTTTGTTTCTAACAAATTTTATTTTGTTAAATGTTTTTCTTCATTATGCCACTTGTTGGATTCTGATAAGTCAAAATCCAAATATGAAATTGAATGAAAATGGTTATTCTGTGGTGAACGGATTCGTATATCTGTAGATGTAAGTAGGATAGTAAATGAACGTTGAATCAGATTTGAAGAATGTACAGTGTAACTGATTAATGTGAAATCTAAATATTCCTCTGGTATTACCTACCCATTAAAATATTTTCACCATTAACAGTTTGTACCAAAAAATTTTTAAATTACAATCTTTATGAAAACATATATACATATATATTTTCTTCAGATGTAATCACGGATTTAATGAGTTATTATGATATTAATCGTATTTGCTTTTCGGTTTGAGCTAAAATATGTAATCTCTAAAACTATTAGCAACCACATATTCTTCACAGAATATCAATGAAGTTATGGATCAATACTTCATCTTTCATTGTTGTTGGTACTTCTTGGTATATATGGTGCGTATGATGTTGATGTTTGTGGTAAAGATTTTGATATTGAGGTGTGGGATGCGGATGTTGATGTTGGTGATGGTGATGGTACTGTTGATGTTGTTGATGGTGGTACTGGTTATGCTGCTGCTGGAGTTTGTAACCTTCGCGCCATATTCTTTAAAGCCACTACCCAAGCGCGAAGCTCGTTGACTTCTTCTATTATACCGGGGTGACTGTCGGTTCGGACGAGTGGATAAATAAGATCTAGAATTTGGTATAGTATATGATCGTGACGAGATACTCGGGAAATGAGAGAGAATATGGTGTTTCGGACAGGTTCGTCGGTAAGTACTTCAGGTTCTTCACCCAGAGGTGAATTCGGTTGGTGGAAGGGATCACCTTCTTCATGCCTCCAATGATTAAGTAGGTTACGAACCCATCCCCAATTCATCCAGAATTGGTGATGACTAACTGGTTGATCCATTCCAGTTACACTGTCTTTGGAGCTTGAGTTGAAATCCATATCGAAATAGCTGTGGGAATCTAAGGAATTTTAACTAGTTGCGAGTTCCGTCTTGTACGGTTAGATAAAGGATTTTCGATATGAGATGATTTTTGGATATCAGATGATATTCTAATTGTATAAAATACCTAAATATAGTATAGAAGATCCCGTATATTACGGAGAGAATTAAGGAAACGTGTCAGATATAGTCTAAAATAACAAATACGCTAAGATATGGATTAGCAGATATGCTAAGATATGACTTTGTCTATACACTATCAATGTAGTAATTGCAATAAGACATGACTGAATATGATAAATAGATATTTTTTGACAAATGGTGGTAAGCAAACACTTTTGACATGCAGACCAGGTTCAAGTCTAAACTCATTAATATAACTTAACAACTACTAGGCCGAAGTCCAGACTCATTAATGCATCCTAACAACTACTAGTTAGACACACTAATGTAAGACCTGGTTCGCTACGACCACTGCTCTGATACCAACTGTAAAGACCCGTCCTAATCCACCTGGACGAAGTCTTCAACATCTGGTCCCATTGCGAGGTACTGACCTAAATATGCCATGAATGACTCCAAGTAATATCTTTAAAATGAGCAAATGCACAGCGGAAGATTTCTTTAATACCTGAGAACAAACATGCTTAAAAGTGTCAACCAAAAGGTTGGTGAGTTCATAGGTTTATTGTAGTGACCCGGGAATTTCCGATCAAATTTAAACTTAATCTTATTTGATTTCGACACGATAAGCAAAGTCTGTAATGTTGAATCTCAAAATTTTTGAATTGTTTTCTTACATTCATTAAACTTCGACTGCTCACGACGATTCACGAACCACTATTTGTAATTAAATACATATATAATAATAATTTGAAATATAATTAGAAATATATATATATTGTTGTTATTAAAGTTAATTATACAAAAAAAAAATCAAAATAAAATAATCATTATTTAAAACATATTTATATATATATAAAGAAAGAATATTAAATATATATTTTGTGATTTCGAAGTTATTTAGTAAACAACGGTAACGCTCAAATGTCATTCCATCAATAACAAACGAGTTAAAAAGGAACTTATGTGATTTTAAAATAAACGGTGATCCAAAAATAAGTTTTATAAATTATAGGCTTATTAATAATATATTTATAAGTTATTTGATAAATTTTAACAATAACTATATTTTACTTAGGGTTGGGAGTGAATAATTAATGTAATTTTTATTTAATAATTAATGACTGAATTTTATTCCATAATGACCAAAATAAATAATATAGTTAATTTAAAATTTTGGGATTTTTCTGAAAGACTTTTATCCGCCACTAATTCTCAACGGGATACGAAATAGTAGTCCGTGAAAACTGTCGGCATATATTAACAATTGAGTTTATGTTTTATCAACCTAGTGAACACGTTTATTATTTATATTATTATTATAATTATTATTATATTATTATTACTTTATGAATTGTGAATGCATCCGTGATAATTTGATATATTGATTGAGATATACTGTGCTAAATGGATCCCTTTTTGACTCTTTAACACATTCCTTGTTCTAACGATTATTATTATATTATTATTAGTTATTAGTAATATGTAAATTATATATATATATATATATATATATATATATATATATATATATATATATATATATATATATATATATATATATATATATATATAATATTACATATACATGCATGATAGGGAACACACCCACTTGATTCTTTTGTCATAAACTCACCATCACAATCACACTTCTATATAATATTGCCTCGTATTATCTCCAATCCTTACCACTTTTCTTGTTTTTGCTACTTGAGCCAAGAACCCCACATATAATAAACTCTTTATATCTGTATGAATGAGAAAAAGAGTTTAAACATATCGGATAGTTTCAAGTATTTTTGAGATCATTTGCATATTGGATAGGGAGTCTACACGACTCAAAAGTGTAAAGCCTTTTACGTTTTCTATTTCTTTGTTGTCGAGTTCAACGCAAACCAAACCACCATCCCCAAATACTTGCTCGATGTAAACCCACTTCATCGATCACCTTGAACACCCTCGTAAGCCACCAACTCAACTGTAGTGACCCGAACTTTTCCATGTTTATATATATTAATTGAGATTGATATTTACATGATTAAATGTTTCCAACATGTTAAGTAATCAAACTTGTTAAGACTTAATTAATTGAAATATGTTTCATATAGACAATTGACCACCCAAGTTGACCGGTGATTCACGAACGTTAAAACTTGTAAAAAACTATATGATGACATATATATGGATATATATATATAGTTAACATGATACTATGATAAGTAAACATATCATTAAGTATATTAACAATGAACTACATATGTAAAAACAAGACTACTAACTTAATGATTTTTAAACGAGACATATATGTAACGATTATCGTTGTAAATACATTTAATGTATATATATCATATTAAGAGATATTCATACATGATAATATCATGATAATATAATAATTTAAAATCTCATTTGATATTATAAACATTGGGTTAACAACATTTAACAAGATCGTTAACCTAAAGGTTTCAAAACAACACTTACATGTAACGACTAACGATGACTTAACGACTCAGTTAAAATGTATATACATGTAGTGTTTTAATATGTAATTATACACTTTTGAAAGACTTCAATACACTTATCAAAATACTTCTACTTAACAAAAATGATTACAATTACATCCTCGTTCAGTTTCATCAACAATTCTACTCGTATGCACCCGTATTCGTACTCGTACAATACACAGCTTTTAGATGTATGTACTATTGGTATATACACTCCAATGATCAGCTCTTAGCAGCCCATGTGAGTCACCTAACACATGTGGGAACCATCATTTGGCAACTAGCATGAAATATCTCATAAAATTACAAAAATATGAGTAATCATTCATGACTTATTTACATGAAAACAAAATTACATATACTTTATATCTAATCCATACACCAACGACCAAAAACACCTACAAACACTTTCATTCTTCAATTTTCTTCATCTAATTGATCTCTCTCAAGTTCTATCTTCAAGTTCTAAGTGTTCTTCATAAATTCTACAAGTTCTAGTTACATAAAATCAAGAATACTTTCAAGTTTGCTAGCTCACTTCCAATCTTGTAAGGTGATCATCCAGCCTCAAGAAATCTTTGTTTCTTACAGTAGGTTATCATTCTAATACAAGGTAATAATCATATTCAAACTTTGGTTCAATTTCTATAACTATAACAATCTTATTTCAAGTGATGATCTTACTTGAACTTGTTTTCGTGTCATGATTCTGCTTCAAGAACTTCGAGCCATCCAAGGATCCGTTGAAGCTAGATCAATTTTTCTCTTTTCCAGTAGGTTTATCCAAGGAACTTAAGGTAGTAATGATGTTCATAACATCATTCGATTCATACATATAAAGCTATCTTATTCGAAGGTTTAAACTTGTAATCACTAGAACATAGTTTAGTTAATTCTAAACTTGTTCGCAAACAAAAGTTAATCCTTCTAACTTGACTTTTAAAATCAACTAAACACATGTTCTATATCTATATGATATGTTAACTTAATGATTTAAAACCTGGAAACACGAAAAACACCGTAAAACCGGATTTACGCCGTCGTAGTAACACCGCGGGCTGTTTTGGGTTAGTTAATTAAAAACTATGATAAACTTTGATTTAAAAGCTGTTATTCTGAGAAAATGATTTTTATTATGAACATGAAACTATATCCAAAAATTATGGTTAAACTCAAAGTGGAAGTATGTTTTCTAAAATGGTCATCTAGACGTCGTTCTTTCGACTGAAATGACTACCTTTACAAAAATGACTTGTAACTTATTTTTCCGACAATAAACCTATACTTTTTCTGTTTAGATTCATAAAATAGAGTTCAATATGAAACCATAGCAATTTGATTCACTCAAAACGGATTTAAAATGAAGAAGTTATGGGTAAAACAAGATTGGATAATTTTTCTCATTTTAGCTACGTGAAAATTGGTAACAAATCTATTCCAACCATAACTTAATCAACTTGTATTGTATACTATGTAATCTTGAGATACCATAGACACGTATACAATGTTTCGACCTATCATGTCGACACATCTATATATATTTCGGAACAACCATAGACACTCTATATGTGAATGTTGGAGTTAGCTATACAGGGTTGAGGTTGATTCCAAAATATATATAGTTTGAGTTGTGATCAATACTGAGATACGTATACACTGGGTCGTGGATTGATTCAAGATAATATTTATAAATTTATTTCTGTACATTTAACTATGGACAACTAGTGTAGGTTACTAACGAGGACAGCTGACTTAATAAACCTAAAACATCAAAATATATTAAAAGTGTTGTAAATATATTTTGAACTTACTTTGATATATATGTATATATTGTTATAGGTTCGTGAATCAACCAGTGGCCAATTCTTACTTCCCGACGAAGTAAAAATCTGTGAAGGTGAGTTATAGTCCCACTTTTAAAATCTAATATTTTTGGGATGAGAATACATGCAGGTTTTATAAATGATTTACAAAATAGACACAAGTACGTGAAACTGCATTCTATGGTTGAATTATCGAAATCGAATATGCCCCTTTTTATTAAGTCTGGTAATCTAAGAATTAGGGAACAGACACCCTAATTGACGCGAATCCTAAAGATAGATCTATTGGGCCTAACAAACCCCATCCAAAGTATCGGATGCTTTAGTACTTCGAAATTGATATCATATCCGAAGGGTGTCCCGGAATGATGGGGATATTCTTATATATGCATCTTGTCATTGTCGGTTACCAGGTGTTCACCATATGAATGATTTTTATCTCTATGTATGGGATGTGTATTGAAATATGAAATCTTGTGGTCTATTATTATGATTTGATATATATAGGTTAAACCTATAACTTACCAACATTTTTGTTGACGTTTTAAGCATGTTTATTCTCAGGTGATTATTAAGAGCTTCCGCTGTCGCATACTTAAATAAGGACGAGAATTGGAGTCCATGCTTGTATGATATTGTGTAAAAACTGCATTCAAGAAACTTATTTTGTTGTAACATATTTGTATTGTAAACCATTATGTAATGGTCGTGTGTAAATAGGATATTTTAGATTATCATTATTTGATAATCTACGTAAAGCTTTTTAAACCTTTATTGATGAAATAAAGGTTATGGTTTGTTTTAAAATGAATGCAGTCTTTGAAAAACGTCTCATATAGAGGTCAAAACCTCGCAACGAAATCAATTAATATGGAACGTTTTTAATCAATAAGAACGGGACATTTCAGTTGGTATCAGAGCGTTGGTCTTAGAGAACCAGAAAATTTGCATTAGTGTGTCTTATCGAGTTTGTTAGGATGCATTAGTGAGTCTGGACTTCGACCGTGTTTTCTTTAAAAATGATTGCTTAACATTTTTGTTGGAAACTATATATTTTTAACATATGAATATTATGTGATATATTAATCTCTTATCGTGTTTGATATTATGTGATAGATGTCTACCTCTAGAACAAGTCCCATTGACTCACCTAATAATAATGAAGAGTCAAATGTAAATTGGAATGATTCGTGGACTGATTCACAAGTTCCCGAAGAGGAACCGGAAGAAGAGTTGGAACCGGAAGAAGAATCGGAACCGGAAGAAGAAATAGAATCGGTGGGGGAAATAATAAAACGGTTAAGTAAAAGAGAATCCTCAACCAACCGACCAAGGTTAATCATGGTCAATGGTGTTTCCGCCAAGGAAGCAAAATATTGGGAGGATTACCAATTCTCCGATGAATCGGATTCCGACGAGAATTTCGATGATGTTATAGAAATTACCCCAACTGAATTTAAAAAGGCAAAAGAAAATAATAAGGGAAAGGGCATAAAAATAGAGAAATCTAATTCCAACCCCGATGAACTTTATATGTATCGTCAACCCCCGAAGTCCTTAAGTTGTAACAGTGACCCGGGAACCTCTAAACCACCAGGTTTTTCTAAACCAATGTGGATAACGACGGCTCGTATTAGGGGAACATCATATATCCCTAGAAACTTGGCAAAACGAACCAAAACCGAACAAGAAGAAACGAGCGAGTCGGAATAAGATAGTTATATTCGTGTGGTGTAATATATGTAATATAGTGTGCTTATGCTTTATGATATATGTAAAAATTGCTTGTATTAATAAGTATTTTTTTTATGAATCTAACTCTTGTCTATTTTACAGTATAAAAACACAAAATGGATAGACAACCCAATATTTTAAGAGACCTACCCGGAGACATGATTGATGAAATCTTGTCTAGAGTCGGTCAGAATTCCTCGGCACAACTATTTAAGGCAAGATCAGTTTGTAAGACATTCGAAGAACGTTCCAAGAATGCCTTGGTTTATAAAAGGCTTTCGTTCGGAAGATGGGGAATATCACATTGGGAAATCCATAAGTTACGATGTGTTTACTTTGACGCATATATTGCGGGGAACCCAAATGCTATTTTACGCAACGGGTTAAGAAATTATTTTGACTCAGTATATCCGAATATAGGACTTCGTGATTTAGAAAAAGCGGCTAACATGCAACATAAAGAAGCATGTTATGCTTACGGGTTAGTAATGTTCGCTTCTCACCAAAGTGAGAACAAGAACATCGGGCTACAACTATTAAACAAAACGTTCCCACAAGTGACGGAGTCGGTAATTGGGGTAAGAAATGAGGTTTTTAGATTGTTACGGGACTGTTGGACATTACGTAACCCTCGTCCCTTTGACGACGTTACAACACGCTGTCTTATCAACGACCATAACGATTATGTTCCACAAGACCAAGGATGGGAAGTAGTCCTAGTAAAACCAGAATGCATGACTTGTTTCTGGACGTATGAATTACGTGTCTTTATTGCCTTTGCTGAACGACTTGTGTACTAGCTAGAATTATCTTCACAACCATCTTGTATCAAATTTATTGTGTGCTATATTTCATGCTATATGTAAAATAAGCGGTATTGTAAGTTTGTAAAATATTGTGTAAAAGTTTGAACGCGAAATATTATTATAATCAGTTTTTCATATAGAATTGTAGTAGTTGAATTGTATTAGCTACTAAGTATGAACTTAACGGGTAGGTACTACCCGAATTTAAACTTATAAAACGCTAATATGAAGAAAAAGCTTTTATAAATGAGTTCATATTATGCTACGAAATACTATTAACTACTCTTAATATTCTGTATGATTAACTTGTTCCATTTGACTATTTTGAAGGAAATGGCACCGACTACTCGACACACCGTGAATATGAATGAAGAGGAATTCCGTACTTTTCTAGCTTCAAACATAGCCGCAGTACAGGCTGCGCTACATACCAACAATAACCTTGGATCTAGCAGTACAGGAAATCGTGTAGGATGCACCTACAAAGAATTCACTGCCTGCAAACCTTTGGAATTTGATGGAACCGAAGGACCGATCGGATTGAAACGGTGGACCGAGAAGGTCGAATCGGTGTTTTCCATAAGTAAGTGTACTGAAGAGGACAAAGTGAAGTACGCTACGCATACCTTCACAGGTTCTGCGTTAACATGGTGGAATACCTATCTAGAGCAAGTGGGACAAGACGATGCGTACGCACTACCGTGGTCAGCATTCAAGCACTTGATGAACGAGAAGTACCGTCCCAGAACCGAGGTCAATAAGCTCAAGACAGAACTTAGAGGGTTACGAACCCAAGGATTTGATATTACCACGTACGAAAGACGATTCACAGAATTGTGCCTATTATGTCCGGGAGCATTCGAAGATGAGGAAGAGAAGATCGACGCGTTTGTGAAAGGATTACCGGAAAGAATCCAAGAAGATATAAGTTCACACGAGCCCGCCTCCATACAACAGGCATGTAGAATGGCTCACAAACTAGTGAACCATATTGAAGAAAGAATTAAAGAACAGCCTGCTGAAGAGACCAATGTGAAGCAAGTCAAAAGAAAGTGGGATGAAAACGGTGATAAGAATCACCAATACAACAACAACAGCAATTACAACAATAATCGCAACAATTATCCCAACAATCGCAACATCAATCGCAACTACAACAAACGAACCAACAACAACAACAACAACAACAACAACAATAGCAACTACAACAATCATCCCAACAACAATAATAACCGCAACAACAACAACTATCAGAAGCAGCTATGCCAAAGGTGTGAAAAGTATCACTCGGGGTTCTGCACCAAATTTTGCAACAAGTGTAAAAGAAATGGTCATAGCGCGGCGAAGTGTGAGGTCTACGGACCAGGGGTTAATAGAACGAAAGGAACAAATGGTGTCGGAACGAGTAATGGCGGAGCAAGTAGTGTTGGAGCAAGTTATGCCAATGTAGTTTGTTATAAATGTGGAAAACCGGGCCACATTATTAGAAATTGCCCGAACCAGGGGAACACGAATGGACAAGGCCGCGGAAGAGTTTTCAATATTAATGCGGCAGAGGCACAGGAAGACCCGGAGCTTGTTACGGGTACGTTTCTTATTGACAATAAATCTGCTTACGTTTTATTTGATTCGGGTGCGGATAGAAGCTATATGAGTAGAGATTTTTGTGCTAAATTAAGTTGTCCATTGACGCCTTTGGATAGTAAATTTTTACTCGAATTAGCAAATGGTAAATTAATTTCAGCAGATAATATATGTCGGAATCGAGAAATTAAACTGGTTAGCGAAACATTTAAGATTGATTTGATACCAGTAGAGTTAGGGAGTTTTGATGTGATAATCGGTATGGACTGGTTGAAAGAAGTGAAAGCAGAGATCGTTTGTTACAAAAATGCAATTCGCATTATACGAGAAAAAGGAAAACCCTTAATGGTGTACGGAGAAAAGGGCAACACGAAGCTACATCTTATTAGTAATTTGAAGACACAAAAACTAATAAGAAAATGTTGCTATGCTGTTCTAGCACACGTCGAGAAAGTACAAACTGAAGAAAAGAGCATCAATGATGTTCCCATTGCAAAAGAATTTCCCGATGTATTTTCGAAAGAATTACCGGGATTACTCCCACATCGATCCGTTGAATTTCAAATAGATCTTGTACCAGGAGCTGCACCAATAGCTCGTGCTCCTTACAGACTCGCACCCAGCGAGATGAAAGAACTGCAAAGCCAATTACAAGAACTTTTAGAGCGTGGTTTCATTCGACCAAGCACATCACCGTGGGGAGCTCCTGTTTTGTTTGTCAAGAAGAAAGATGGTACATTCAGGTTGTGTATCGACTACCGAGAGTTGAACAAACTTACCATCAAGAACCGCTACCCACTACCGAGAATCTACGACTTATTTGATCAACTACAAGGCTGGTCTGTTTATTCAAAGATTGACTTATGTTCCGGGTATCATCAAATGCGGGTGAAAGAAGATGATATTCCAAAGACTGCTTTCAGAACACGTTACGGTCATTACGAGTTTATGGTCATGCCGTTTGGTTTAACTAATGCACCAGCTGTGTTCATGGACCTTATGAACCGAGTGTGTGGACCATACCTTGATAAGTTTGTCATTGTTTTCATTGATGACATACTTATTTACTCAAAGAATGACCAAGAACACGGTGAACATTTGAGAAAGGTGTTAGAAGTATTGAGGAAGGAAGAATTGTACGCTAAATTTTCAAAGTGTGCATTTTGGTTGGAAGAAGTTCAATTCCTCGGTCACATAGTGAACAAAGAAGGTATTAAGGTGGATCCAGCAAAGATAGAAACTGTTGAAAAGTGGGAAACCCCGAAAACTCCGAAACACATACGCCAGTTTTTAGGACTAGCTGGTTACTACAGAAGGTTCATCCAAGACTTTTCCAGAATAGCAAAACCCTTGACTGCATTAACGCATAAAGGGAAGAAATTTGAATGGAATGATGAACAAGAGAAAGCGTTTCAGTTATTGAAGAAAAAGCTAACTACGGCACCTATATTGTCATTGCCTGAAGGAATGATGATTTTGTGATTTATTGTGAAGCATCAAAGCAAGGTCTCGGTTGTGTATTAATGCAACGAACGAAGGTGATTGCTTATGCGTCTAGACAATTGAAGATTCATGAACAAAATTATACGACGCATGATTTGGAATTAGGCGCGGTTGTTTTTGCATTAAAGACTTGGAGGCACTACTTATATGGGGTCAAAAGTATTATATATACTGACCACAAAAGTCTTCAACACATATTTAATCAGAAACAACTGAATATGAGGCAGCGTAGGTGGATTGAATTGTTGAATGATTACGACTTTGAGATTCGTTACCACCCGGGGAAGGCAAATGTGGTAGCCGATGCCTTGAGCAGGAAGGACAGAGAACCCATTCGAGTAAAATCTATGAATATAATGATTCATAATAACCTTACTACTCAAATAAAGGAGGCGCAACAAAGAGTTTTAAAAGAGGGAAATTTAAAGGATGAAATACCCAAAGGATCGGAGAAGCATCTTAATATTCGGGAAGACGGAACCCGGTATAGGGCTGAAAGGATTTGGGTACCAAAATTTGGAGATATGAGAGAAATGGTACTTAGAGAAGCTCATAAAACCAGATACTCAATACATCCTGGAACGGGGAAGATGTACAAGGATCTCAAGAAACATTTTTGGTGGCCGGGTATGAAAGCCGATGTTGCTAAATACGTAGGAGAATGTTTGACGTGTTCTAAGGTCAAAGCTGAGCATCAGAAACCATCAGGTCTACTTCAACAACCCGAAATCCCGGAATGGAAGTGGGAAAACATTACCATGGATTTCATCACAAAATTGCCAAGGACTGCAAGTGGTTTTGATACTATTTGGGTAATAGTTGATCGTCTAACCAAATCAGCACACTTCCTGCCAATAAGAGAAGATGACAAGATGGAGAAGTTAGCACGACTGTATTTGAAGGAAATTGTCTCCAGACATGGAATACCAATCTCTATTATCTCTGATAGGGATGGCAGATTTATTTCAAGATTCTGGCAGACATTACAGCAAGCATTAGGAACTCGTCTAGACATGAGTACTGCCTATCATCCACAAACTGATGGGCAGAGCGAAAGGACGATACAAACGCTTGAAGACATGCTACGAGCATGTGTTATTGATTTCGGAAACAGTTGGGATCGACATCTACCATTAGCAAAATTTTCCTACAACAACAGCTACCATTCAAGCATTGAGATGGCGCCGTTTGAAGCACTTTATGGTAGAAAGTGCAGGTCTCCGATTTGTTGGAGTGAAATGGGGGATAGACAGATTACGGGTCCGGAGATTATACAAGAAACTACAGAGAAGATCATCCAAATTCAACAACGGTTGAAAACCGCCCAAAGTCGACAAAAGAGCTACGCTGACATTAAAAGAAAAGATATAGAATTTGAAATTGGAGAGATGGTCATGCTTAAAGTTGCACCTTGGAAAGGCGTTGTTCGATTTGGTAAACGAGGGAAATTAAATCCAAGGTATATTGGACCATTCAAGATTATTGATCGTGTCGGACCAGTAGCTTACCGACTTGAGTTACCTCAACAACTCGCGGCTGTACATAACACTTTCCACGACTCGAATTTGAAGAAATGTTTTGCTAAAGAAGATCTCACTATTCCGTTAGATGAAATCCAAATCAACGAAAAACTTCAATTCATCGAAGAACCCGTCGAAATAATGGATCGTGAGGTTAAAAGACTTAAGCAAAACAAGATACCAATTGTTAAAATCAACTAAACACATGTTCTATATCTATATGATATGTTAACTTAATGATTTAAAACCTGGAAACACGAAAAACACCGTAAAACCGGATTTACGCCGTCGTAGTAACACCGCGGGCTGTTTTGGGTTAGTTAATTAAAAACTATGATAAACTTTGATTTAAAAGTTGTTATTCTGAGAAAATGATTTTTATTATGAACATGAAACTATATCCAAAAATTATGGTTAAACTCAAAGTGGAAGTATGTTTTCTAAAATGGTCATCTAGACGTCGTTCTTTCGACTGAAATGACTACCTTTACAAAAATGACTTGTAACTTATTTTTCCGACTATAAACCTATACTTTTTCTGTTTAGATTCATAAAATAGAGTTCAATATGAAACCATAGCAATTTGATTCACTCAAAACGGATTTAAAATGAAGAAGTTATGGGTAAAACAAGATTGGATAATTTTTCTCATTTTAGCTACGTAAAAATTGGTAACAAATCTATTCCAACCATAACTTAATCAACTTGTATTGTATACTATGTAATCTTGAGATACCATAGACACGTATACAATGTTTCGACCTATCATGTCGACACATCTATATATATTTCGGAACAACCATAGACACTCTATATGTGAATGTTGGAGTTAGCTATACAGGGTTGAGGTTGATTCCAAAATATATATAGTTTGAGTTGTGATCAATACTGAGATACGTATACACTGGGTCGTGGATTGATTCAAGATAATATTTATAAATTTATTTCTGTACATTTAACTGTGGACAACTAGTGTAGGTTACTAACGAGGACAGCTGACTTAATAAACCTAAAACATCAAAATATATTAAAAGTTTTGTAAATATATTTTGAACATACTTTGATATATATGTATATATTGTTATAGGTTCGTGAATCAACCAGTGGCCAATTCTTACTTCCCGACGAAGTAAAAATCTGTGAAGGTGAGTTATAGTCCCACTTTTAAAATCTAATATTTTTGGGATGAGAAAACATGCAGGTTTTATAAATGATTTACAAAATAGACACAAGTACGTGAAACTACATTCTATGGTTGAATTATCGAAATCGAATATGCCCCTTTTTATTAAGTCTGGTAATCTAAGAATTAGGGAACAGACACCCTAATTGACGCGAATCCTAAAGATAGATCTATTGGGCCTAACAAACCCCATCCAAAGTATCGGATGCTTTAGTACTTCGAAATTGATATCATATCCGAAGGGTGTCCCGGAATGATGGGGATATTCTTATATATGCATCTTGTCATTGTCGGTTACCAGGTGTTCACCATATGAATGATTTTTATCTCTATGTATGGGATGTGTATTGAAATATGAAATCTTGTGGTCTATTATTATGATTTGATATATATAGGTTAAACCTATAACTTACCAACATTTTTGTTGATGTTTTAAGCATGTTTATTCTCAGGTGATTATTAAGAGCTTCCGCTGTCGCATACTTAAATAAGGACGAGAATTGGAGTCCATGCTTGTATGATATTGTGTAAAAACTGCATTCAAGAAACTTATTTTGTTGTAACATATTTGTATTGTAAACCATTATGTAATGGTCGTGTGTAAATAGGATATTTTAGATTATCATTATTTGATAATCTACGTAAAGCTTTTTAAACCTTTATTGATGAAATAAAGGTTATGGTTTGTTTTAAAATGAATGCAGTCTTTGAAAAACGTCTCATATAGAGGTCAAAACCTCGCAACGAAATCAATTAATATGGAACGTTTTTAATCAATAAGAACGGGACATTTCATCAAATCTCTCTTTCTTGCTTCAATTGTCGACAACTATCACCCTCATAATGTCCCACCTCATTAAGAAACCACCACCATTACAACCATGATCAAGTACTTTCGCTACTAAGCTGTTTATGAAGAAACCCACTCAAGAAAACCATCAAACACCCATCTTGTTCGAGCTGCTACACTTGTGCATGCTATTTATTTTGTACAATACCAACAACAAACCACCACTTAAATCTTCTTTCTCTTCTCTTTTGAATACGGCAGCATGAACCATCACCACCTTAACAACCTTCTAATTCCACCACTTAGCCACCACCACTTAACCGAGAACCACCTTCTCCTACTCCTCTTCTTTCTTCTTCGATGATCAACACCACTGTGAACCCATCGAAACTGCTACAAAACATTTAGTTAATTTCTGTTTCTTTTTCAGTCGTAACCCACAAAAAGACATCATCAAAAACCCGGAACAACCACCATAAAACCTACAGCAACCACCACGACTTCACCACCCTTCCATCTCTTCTCTCTCTCTCATTTCTATTATTTTTCTGTTTCCAAATCGCTGATCAAACAGCCAACAACTACTACTATTGCTGTTGCGTTTCTTTTGTTTCCAAACCGTTAAACGAAAATGGTGGAAGTTATTCATGATGAAGATGAATGGTTGTTAGTGTGGTGAGATTATAAAAGTCGATACCTACAATTTATTTATTATTATGAAAGTAATATTAAATCAAGCTGAGATGTGGATGTTTAATTAAGCTAGTGGAATTTGACATGTGATGATGTGGATGATAAGCATAAAATCCGATAGGTAATCTGTTATTTTGAAGTTGGGCCAAATGTTCCATTTTTATTCTATGCGGGCCGTTACTACTTGTGTTGCTGGGCCTTCCATTTGATTTTTATATTGAGGTATTATTAGTATTTGATCTCGATTGTAGCGGAATAGTTGAGGATGACGTTTAGACAATGATAATTATAACTAGAATTAAGAGATAGTGGATATGGTGATAGTGATACTAATTAATATGATGATGATACAGATGAGGATGAAAATGTTAGGACTAATGATGGTGATAATTGATAAAGATAAAGGATGAATGAAAATGATGATGAAGATGAGTATGATTCTAATGTGAGAAAAGTTAGAAAGAAGCAGTGATTTTATGGTTGGAGGAAAAATACTAAATTCGAATTTAAGGGTTTAAAGTTCTAATAATGTTTTAAATCAGAAAAACATTGACAGAGATGGTTTTGGTGTGTTGTGTTTAACCGAGAGGTCTCGGGTTCGAGTCCGGGCTGAGGCAGTTTATTTCTTTTTGGAGCTTTTCTTGTGAGGTAGTATTATTTATTACTATTATTACTATCATTATTTTTATCACTATTATTGTTGTGATTACAAATAAATATTATCTTACAAAATACATTACAAATATATTAATATTACATATTACTAAGTTTTATTATTAAAATGATATTAAGTAAGTTATATATAAAATATATTAATAAAATAAATATATATATTCTTATCATATATGAATCTTGAAATAAACTTCTATATTTAATATATTATGATTATGATAAATGATAAATATTATATTTTTAAACCACTTAAACAAGTATTTACTACATTAATATTAATAACTATATTATAGAAATAAATAATTACTACTTAAAGTACATAGGATAAATATAATTTATTTAGTAATATGATATGTAAATTATTAATATATAAACGTGTTAGTTGTTATTATATGTGTTAATATACATAATTGATATAGGTTCGTGAATCCAAGGCCAACCCTGCTTTGTTCAGTTGTTCAATATAGGCATATGTATTTTTACTACAAAATACATTAGGTGAGTTTCATTTACCTTTTTACCCTTTATATTTTTGGGCTGAGAATACATGCGCAACTTTTATAACTGTTTTACGAAATAGACACAAGTAATCGAAATTACGTTCTATGGTTGAATGATCGAAACTGAATATGCCCCTTTTTATTAAGTCTGGTAATCTAAGAATTTGGGAACAGACACCCTAATTGACGCGAACTCTAAAGATAGATCTATCGGGCCCAACAAGCCCCATCCAAAGTACCGGATGCTTTAGTACTTCGAAATTTATATCATGTCCGAAGGAGGATCCCGGAATGATGGGGATATTCTTATATGCATATTG
The DNA here is from genome assembly GCF_046630445.1 of Rutidosis leptorrhynchoides. Lineage (NCBI taxonomy): Eukaryota > Viridiplantae > Streptophyta > Magnoliopsida > Asterales > Asteraceae > Rutidosis > Rutidosis leptorrhynchoides. The sequence goes on along the minus strand of NC_092342.1, from coordinate 178,587,285 downwards.
TGAATGTCGGTTACCAGGTGTTCAATCCATATGAATGATATTTTTGTCTCTATGCATGGGACGTATGATTATGAGAAATGGAAGTATGAAATCTTGTGGTCTATTAAAATTATGAAATGATTATTTATGATAAACTAATGAACTCACCAACCTTTTGGTTGACACTTGAAAGCATGTTTATTCTCAGGTACGAAAGAAATCTTCCACTGTGCATTTGCTCATTTTAGAGATATTACTTGAAGTCATTCATGACATATTTCAAAAGACGTTGCATTCGAGTCATTGAGTTCACCAAGATTATTATTAAGTCAATTATAGTTAGATATATTATGAAATGGTATGCATGCCGTCAACTTTCGATGTAATGAAATATTGTCTTTTCAAAAACGAATGCAATGTTTGTAAATTGTATCATATAGAGGTCAAGTACCTCGCGATGTAATCAACTATTATGAATCGTTTATAATCGATACGGACTTCGTCCTGATGGATTAGGACGGGTCCTTTCAGTTGGTATCAGAGCGATGGTCTTAGCGAACCAGGTCTGCATTAGTGTGTCTAACTGATAAGTCGTTAGGATGCATTAGTGAGTCTGGACTTCGACCGTGTCTGCATGTCAAAAGTTTTGCTTACCATTTCTAATCGGAAATCATCTGCTTATCATTCTTAGTCTAGACACATCTTATTGCATTGATTGCATGATTAGTGTATAGACAAAATTCATATCTTATCATATCTGCTAATTCATGTCGTAACGTATCTGTTACTGTAACTTTGCCTGACATTTTCGTAGATTCCTCAGTAACTTATGGAATTTTAGTATTATATATGCATATGTAAATTATGTATTGCAGAGTACTAATCTACATCCTATAATATATTCTTATCGAAAATCCTTATCTGGTCGTACGAGATGAATCCCTCAACCAATTCGAGTCCCTCAGATTTCAATAGCTATTCCGATAGTTATTCTGACAGTCATTCCGACATGGATATTCACCTAAGCTCCGAAAGCGGTGTCACCAGAATGAATCAATTAATCAGCCATCCCCAATTCATCTGATGGGTTCGTAGTCGACTTAATCAATGGAGACGCGAAGAAGGCGATCCCTTCTACTAATCGAATTCACCTCTTGATGAAGAACCTGAAGCACTTACTGGCGAACCTATCCGAAACACCATTTTCAGCCTCATTTCTAGGGTAGCTCATCACGATTATATTCTATCTAAGATTCTAAACCTTATTCATCCGTTAGTTTCGACTGACAATCATCCTGGTGTAATAGAAGAAGTCAACGAGCTTCGCGCTTGAGTAATCAATCTAGAAAATATGGCGCAAAACGTACCAGCTTCAGCAACATCACCGGCACCAACAGTAACACCAACATCAATACTAGTATCACCAACAACCCAAGTTTCAACATCACACGCCTCAACATCTCATTATGTACTTTGAGTATGATCTTCGTTCTACGTACCGTTCTATCTCATTTATCTTCGTTCGAAATGGCGAATATGTAATCTCTAAAGTTTTAGAGATTATTTATTCTAGTTCCAACCGAAAAGCAAATGAGTTTAATATCATATTAACTCATTAAATTCATGAATACATCAGAAGAAAATATATATGTATATATGTTTTCATAAAGATTGTAATTAAAAATTCTCTGGTACAAACTGTTAATGGTGAAAATATTTTAACGGGTAGGTAATACCCGAGGAATATTTAAATTTCACATTAATAAGTTACATTGTACGTTCTTCGAATCTGTTTCAACAGTCATATACTATCTTACTTACATCCACCGATATACAAATCCGTTCACCACAGAATAACCATATTCATCCAATTTCATATTGGGATTTTGATTTATCAGAATCCAACAAGTGGCATAATGAAGAAAACATTTGACAAAATAAAATTTGTTAGAAACAAACAAATTAACTATGAGAAATTTTGTTAAGAATCCACGCTAACAAAATCCTAGCTAACTGTTCCTAGCTAACTGTGGACTAATCAACTGAGGACTACCAACAGTGGACAATTAAAATGAATTAAAATATTAATTATAATATATGAAAATAAACAATTCTTCAAGTTGCCACTTGATTTTCATCTTAAACCTCATTTGTATCTTGACGATTAAAATCTGCGTTTAAAACCTTTCATGATTCTTGAAAACACCTCAATCGAAAGGATGAACCGACTGCACTTTACCTACGGAAGAAAAGATTGATACACATAGTTATGCACCGGAAAAACTCTCGGAAACTGAGTAAACGTTTAAAACGTAGCTATGCTAAATTTCTTAGTGATATTATTACCCAAAATAACTTTGCAATCCCTTTCCAAATTAGTCAATTTTGTCACAGCTCCAGCAAGTCAACTTTTACTTTTCGTTCAAACAACTTTATTATAACCTTGATTTATATGTGTGCTCTTTTATTGTTACCGGGAAACCTTTCATATTCTACCATATTACCAGCAGACGTACCAGCAACCTCGTTGCTTTTTGGCTTAAATCTCTCTGATAAATTATTATATTTATTCATTGAAACCCTATCATATACTCATCCGCATCTTATAACGAGAATTGCCATACCAATTACCGGGAATCAGCAATCAGTACTTTGAAAACTCACAGCATATCTACATCAACAGTTATATGTATAACATATATCTCTTAGAATTATGATCTTTCGTTCTGAAATTCTAAAAAGCACTCAGTCTACAAATCAATACTCTAAATGTTGAAAAAGCCGAATGAATCAGCAGAAACCATAGACAACCGTAAACGACCTTAACCATCAAAAGTTTGATGATAAAGAATGGAGTATTGGAAACATTCAAGAGAAAATTTAGTACCGAAAAGCAGATTATGCGAAACTATGAAGAAAGTCGTGGACAAATCACAAAGAATAAGTTTGACTTCAAAGAATTCAAATGATTCAATGCCTGCTGAAGTATTTAGCGAATATCTTGCTCCTTACTCTAAACCCTTGCGGACAATAGTCTCCATCATCCTCTGATTTTAGATATTCAAAGATATTATCGTATCTTTCATTATAAATATTCTCCATATTTCTGAAGATATTTTTATAAATATTCTTATCTGAAATCATTAATCTATTAGTGTTATCAGTATTACATCATATAGAAACTGTTAGTTTCTATATTCTGTAAACTTTCGAACTTAAAATATAAGTGTTATTGAAGTAATATTGGGAACTGATGCATGAGTTAGTATAATATAATGACACTTGATCAACGTGATTATATTATAGTAAGTCATGCTGAGTTTCTAATGGGACGTGATGATTCACAGATCATAACATCATCATGTGCCATGTTACATAACTCTGTCATTTTGCTTAACTTCTGAACATATCAAGAAAGTATATTCTTGATAGTTCTATTCTCAATGATTCTGATAATTCGAAAAATCAAATCGTGCTATTACGTTCTTTCTTGTTTAGAACATTAAGTTCATTTGAAACTCCAACCTTACGAATTCTGGACCGTTACTCGCTTTACCAAAGGTTGAGAGGAGAATAAAAAGGCAAAGAGCTCCAAAATATAAAAGAAGATATAAAACCCAACAATAACGTAGAAATTACAAACCGTGTATATCAATGTTTATCGCAACATAAAGACACGGGAGAATTAAAAACACTATAACCCCAAGTGCGAAGTAGAAGAAAGCAGATTCCTCCGGTAGAAGTTGGAAAAGGAGAATGATTGTTGTAAAAGTAAGGATAAGGACAACGATCAGAACTGGATTAAGCAATCTCACAATCTTTTGGATGTATGAACTAAGAAAGAAAGTATAGGAATGGTGAGAATAATGGAACGAAAGAAGTTGAATTTATAATGGAAATATCAGACAGAGTAATCGAAGCAGATCATCGTATTTAATTAGAGAGATCTTAATTTCCTTATTCGCTGAAGAATCAGATCTTATAGATTTCCAAGATTTTCGTTAATCCCTTAAATTTCGAAAATCAACTATGACTACGTCACCGGTTAAGTCAAATCTTTATTTACTCATTTTCACTCTTTTGGGATAGCTTCATTCGTACTCTTCGAATAATCGAATTATTTCATCCTTATTACCCAACGGTACTGAAACTCTAATTATCAGCTTATATGAGTCATGAAAACATACTTATTATTATTCATGACCATCCCACACAAATTTCGGGACGAAATTTCTTTAACGGGTAGGTACTGTAGTGACCCGGGAATTTCCGATCAAATTTAAACTTAATCTTATTTGATTTCGACACGATAAGCTAAGTCTGTAATGTTGAATCTCAAAATTTTTGAATTGTTTTCTTACATTCATTAAACTCCGACTGCTCACGACGATTCACGAACCACTATTTGTAATTAAATACATATATAATAATAATTTGAAATATAATTAGAAATATATATATATTGTTGTTATTAAAGTTAATTATACAAAATAAAAATCAAAATAAAATAATCATTATTTAAAACATATTTATATATATAAAGAAAGAATATTAAATATATATTTTGTGATTTCGAAGTTATTTAGTAAACGACGGTAACGCTCAAATGTCATTCGATCAATAACAAACGAGTTAAAAAGGAACTTATGTGATTTTAAAATAAACGGTGATCCAAAAATAAGTTTTATAAATTATAGGCTTATTAATAATATATTTAGAAGTTATTTGATAAATTTTAACAATAACTATATTTTACTTAGGGTTGGGAGTGAATAATTAATGTAATTTTTATTTAATAATTAATGACTAAATTTTATTCCATAATGACCAAAATAAATAATATAGTTAATTTAAAATTTTGGGATTTTTCTGAAAGACTTTTATCCGCCACTAATTCTCAACGGGATACGAAATAGTAGTCCGTGAAAACTGTCGGCATATATTAACAATTGAGTTTATGTTTTATCAACCTAGTGAACACGTTTATTATTTATATTATTATTATAATTATTATTATATTATTATTACTTTATGAATTGTGAATGCATCCGTGATAATTTGATATATTGATTGAGATATACTGTGCTAAATGGATCCCTTTTTGACTCTTTAACACATTCCTTGTTCTAACGATTATTATTATATTATTATTAGTTATTAGTAATATGTAAATTATATATATATATATATATATATATATATATATATATATATATATATATATATATATATATATATATATATATATATATATATATATATATATATATATATATATATATAATATTACATATACATGCATGATAGGGAACACACCCACTTGATTCTTTTGTCATAAACTCACCATCACAATCACACTTCTATATAATATTGCCTCGTATTATCTCCAATCCTTACCACTTTTCTTGTTTTTGCTACTTGAGCCAAGAACCCCACATATAATAAACTCTTTATATCTGTATGAATGAGAAAAAGAGTTTAAACATATCGGATAGTTTCAAGTATTTTTGAGATCATTTGCATATTGGATAGGGAGTCTACACGACTCAAAAGTGTAAAGCCTTTTACGTTTTCTATTTCTTTGTTGTCGAGTTCAACGCAAACCAAACCACCATCCCCAAATACTTGCTCGATGTAAACCCACTTCATCGATCACCTTGAACACCCTCGTAAGCCACCAACTCAAATCTCTCTTTCTTGCTTCAATTGTCGACAACTATCACCCTCATAATGTCCCACCTCATTAAGAAACCACCACCATTACAACCATGATCAAGTACTTTCGCTACTAAGCTGTTTATGAAGAAACCCACTCAAGAAAACCATCAAACACCCATCTTGTTCGAGCTGCTACACTTGTGCATGCTATTTATTTTGTACAATACCAACAACAAACCACCACTTAAATCTTCTTTCTCTTCTCTTTTGAATACGGCAGCATGAACCATCACCACCTTAACAACCTTCTAATTCCACCACTCAGCCACCACCACTTAACCGAGAACCACCTTCTCCTACTCCTCTTCTTTCTTCTTCGATGATCAACACCACTGTGAACCCATCGAAACTGCTACAAAACATTTAGTTAATTCCTGTTTCTTTTTCAGTCGTAACCCACAAAAAGACATCATCAAAAACCCGGAACAACCACCATAAAACCTACAGCAACCACCACGACTTCACCACCCTTCCATCTCTTCTCTCTCTCTCATTTCTATTATTTTTCTGTTTCCAAATCGCTGATCAAACAGCCAACAACTATTAATATTGCTGTTGCGTTTCTTTTGTTTCCAAACCGTTAAACGAAAATGGTGGAAGTTATTCATGATGAATATGAATGGTTGTTAGTGTGGTGAGATTATAAAAGTCGATACCTACAATTTATTTATTATTATGAAAGTAATATTAAATCAAGCTGAGATGTGGATGTTTAATTAAGCTAGTGGAATATGACATGTGATGATGTGGATGATAAGCATAAAATCCGATAGGTAATCTGTTATTTTGAAGTTGGGCCAAATGTTCCATTTTTATTCTATGCGGGCCGTTACTACTTGTGTTGCTGGGCCTTCCATTTGATTTTTATATTGAGGTATTATTAGTATTTGATCTCGATTGTAGCGGAATAGTTGAGGATGACTTTTAGACAATGATAATTATAACTAGAATTAAGAGATAGTGGATATGGTGATAGTGATACTAATTAATATGATGATGATACAGATGAGGATGAAAATGTTAGGACTAATGATGGTGATAATTGATAAAGATAAAGGATGAATGAAAATGATGATGAAGATGAGTATGATTCTAATGTGAGAAAAGTTAGAAAGAAGCAGTGATTTTATGGTTGGAGGAAAAATACTAAATTCGAATTTAAGGGTTTAAAGTTCTAATAATGTTTTAAATCAGAAAAACATTGACAGAGATGGTTTTGGTGTGTTGTGTTTAACCGAGAGGTCTCGGGTTCGAGTCCGGGCTGAGGCAGTTTATTTCTTTTTGGAGCTTTTCTTGTGAGGTAGTATTATTTATTACTATTATTACTATCATTATTTTTATCACTATTATTGTTGTGATTACAAATAAATATTATCTTACAAAATACATTACAAATATATTAATATTACATATTACTAAGTTTTATTATTAAAATGATATTAAGTAAGTTATATATAAAATATATTAATAAAATAAATATATATATTCTTATCATATATGAATCTTGAAATAAACTTCTATATTTAATATATTATGATTATGATAAATGATAAATATTATATTTTTAAACCACTTTAACAAGTATGTACTACATTAATATTAATAACTATATTATAGAAATAAATAATTACTACTTAAAGTACATAGGATAAATATAATTTATTTAGTAATATGATATGTAAATTATTAATATATAAACGTGTTAGTTGTTATTATATGTGTTAATATACATAATTGATATAGGTTCGTGAATCCAAGGCCAACCCTACTTTGTTCAGTTGTTCAATATAGGCATATGTATTTTTACTACAAAATACATTAGGTGAGTTTCATTTACCTTTTTACCCTTTATATTTTTGGGCTGAGAATACATGCGCAACTTTTATAACTGTTTTACGAAATAGACACAAGTAATCGAAATTACGTTCTATGGTTGAATGATCGAAACTGAATATGCCCCTTTTTATTAAGTCTGGTAATCTAAGAATTTGGGAACAGACACCCTAATTGACGCGAACTCTAAAGATAGATCTATCGGGCCCAACAAGCCCCATCCAAAGTACCGGATGCTTTAGTACTTCGAAATTTATATCATGTCCGAAGGAGGATCCCGGAATGATGGGGATATTCTTATATGCATATTGTGAATGTCGGTTACCAGGTGTTCAATCCATATGAATGATATTTTTGTCTCTATGCATGGGACGTATGATTATGAGAAATGGAAGTATGAAATCTTGTGGTCTATTAAAATTATGAAATGATTATTTATGATAAACTAATGAACTCACCAACCTTTTGGTTGACACTTGAAAGCATGTTTATTCTCAGGTACGAAAGAAATCTTCCGCTGTGCATTTGCTCATTTTAGAGATATTACTTGAAGTCATTCATGACATATTTCAAAAGACGTTGCATTCGAGTCATTGAGTTCACCAAGATTATTATTAAGTCAATTATAGTTAGATATATTATGAAATGGTATGCATGCCGTCAACTTTCGATGTAATGAAATATTGTCTTTTCAAAAACGAATGCAATGTTTGTAAATTGTATCATATAGAGGTCAAGTACCTCGCGATGTAATCAACTATTATGAATCGTTTATAATCGATACGGACTTCGTCCGAATGGATTAGGACGGGTCCTTTCATTTATCATAACAATCATTTCAATATGTTAATAGACCACAAGATTTCTGTTTATAAATATATGTACACTTGCAAGTATATAAAAGTATTCTATAAGTTGTAGGCACCCGGTAACAAGCCTTAACGTTCATGTTTTACCCTCTGAAGTACACCAGATCTGGTGTGTTTAAAATAACCTCGAAGTACTAAAACATCCCATAGTCAGGATGAGGTTTGTCAGGCCCAATAGATCTATCTTTAGGATTCGCACCTACCGTACATAGACAAGTAGTTTAATGTTACCAAGCTAAGGGTATATTTCTGGTTTAAACCCACATAGAATTAGTTTAAGTACTTGTGCCTATTTCGTAAAACATTTATAAAACAGCGCATGTATTCTCAGCCCAAAAATATATATAAAAAGGGAGTAATGAAACTCACTTATTTTATTTTGTAGTAAAAATACACACGACGATACTGAACTATGCAGGGCTGGCCTCGGATTCACGAACCTAAATCATTTGTATTTTCATCAATACATATAATTGTAATTGAACCAATAATTATATTATTATTAGTGATAATTTTTATATTAATAACTTATATATTTTATTATATAATGTGACGACCCGAAAATTTCTGACTAAATTTAAACTTTATCTTTATATTATTCTGACACGATAAGCAATGTTTGTTAAGTTAAATCTCCAGGATTTTAAACTATGTTTATACATTCATTTAAACCTCGACCAAATTCCAATGATTCACGAACCATTAAATGAACATATATGAATATGTATGTATATGTGTATATGTTATAAATTGAAAATGTCAACAAAGTATTTAAACGTATAATGCTTTATATGAATGTATTTGTTTCAATATGATTATCGACGAAATTAAAAAAAATATATTAAATGATTGAATTATCAGAAACATTGAATTATGATTACAAGTCTCTGTTGAGAGGTCCACTATGATTTGAGAAAATCTATTCCTCTTAACGATATTCGGAATAATTTGTAAAGCTATTTATAAATAAAAATAAAAAGTGTCATTTACGAAAGTTAGACAAAAGTTAGTGGAGAATTGGTTTCCATAATATTCTATTAATCTATTTTCAAACGTAAAAAGACGTTTTCAGTTTAAAAAGAACTTTATTATTAAAACGTATATAACTTTTATAAATATCTAGAATCACTTTTGACAACTCATTACTTAACCAGTATAATAAATATAACGATATTTATATTTTATTTCATTAAATATATATAACGATTTAAATTAATATTATATATATTTATACGCGTATTATACATACATAATTTTTATACTTTTACTATACTTTAACTTTACCTTTACTTTACTTTACTTTTACTTTACTTTAACTTTAATAATTCACTTTAATAATTTATACTTTAATAATTCACTTTAATAATTCATACTTTAATAATTCACTTTAATAATTCATACTTTAATAATTCATTTTAATAATCCATACTTTAATAATTCACTTTAATAATTCATACTTTAATAATTCATACTTTAATAATTCACTTTAATAATTCATACTTTAATAATTCACTTTAATAATTCAAAAATCTATTATAAATAGAATTCAGTAGGTTTCATTATTTCATAGAAACTTGAAATTATATTTCTCTAAACTCTCTCAATCGATTTATATATATAAATATATATATTTGCTCTGTATTATTTCAAGATATTATTAGTATACATAAAATATTACGACGGAGTGCAGTCCGAGTGATTTCAAAATAGTTTTTTTGAATGAGTCGAAGCTAAGAAAATTATGGGTTATAGCTATGGAGGTGATGGGTATGGTTCATGGGTATGCTCGTGAGGTCAATCTAGTGTTTATCATCTCCGTTTCGTCTACGTACTTTCTTGCAATATTGAATCTCAATATTGATACGTGAGCACTCATAACTTAACTTTTATATATCAATAGTGTATCCCTGACTAGTGCTCGAGTATATAGGATTATGCATGCTTGTACATTCGATATTGTCATTAGATAGGTTTGTTGAATCCTGAATTAGATACATATGCTACTGAGATAGGGTATATGATATGCATGTCATTGGAAAGCTAGCGAAAAATTAAGAACTTTTCATTTAGATATCGAATGGTTTCGATGAACGGATTAGAAGTTATAGTCAACTGAATTTTAGTATTATTGTTAAAATGATTATAATTACTATCGTCGTTATTATTTTAATAGAAATATCATTGTTATTATAAAATATCATTATTACTATTATGTTAGTATTATCATTTTATCATAATACCATTTTTAGTAAATATAAATATTGTTATTTTTTTATAGAATAATAATAATTGTTATTACAAAATAATACAACTTTTACTTATCATTATTATGATCAATATTATTTTATCAAATAAATAGGGGATACAAAGATATTTTTCATCACGCGTAATATAATTACATTAATAATACTTACCACTATAGTTTTACGATATTAAGTGAACTTTATAAATTTTACTACTTAAGATATATTTTATCATATATAAACGTTAATATAAATTTTTATTAATAAATGAATTTTATTATTATAAAATCTAATAAATATATTTAAATATATAAAGCGACTATAGTTAAGTTATATAATAAACACGTATAAATTTTAGAAGTCATTTTGGGTCAAGTTGACTTTTGTTGACTTTTGCATATTAGTCTCGAGCATTAGGATTGTGGTACACTATGACTTGACCAAAAATTGTTAGGCAAATATTGACCAACATATAAATATATATAATTAATATAGGTTCGTGAATCCGAGGCCAACCTTGCACTTGTTAAATGACGTTATATGTATTTTTACTACGAAATACAGTATGGTGAGTTTCATTTGCTCCCTTCTATATATATTTTTGGGACTGAGAATACATGCGCTGTTTTTATAAATGTTTTACGAAATAGGCACAAGTACTAAAACTAATTCTACGTGGGTTTAAACCAGAAATATACCCTTAGCTTGGTAACATTAAACTACTTGTCTATGTACGGTAGGCGCGAATCTTAAAGATAGATCTATTGGGTCTGACAAACCCCATCCTGACTATGGGATGCTTTAGTACTTCGAGGTTATTTTAAACACACCTGATCTGGTGTACTTCAGAGGGTAAAACATGAACGTTAAGGCTTGTTACCGGGTGCCTACAACTTATAGAATACTTTTATACACTTGCGAGTGTACATATATTTATAAACGGAAATCTTGTGGTCTATTAATATATTGAAATGATTGTTATGATAAACCTATGAACTCACCAACCTTTTGGTTGACACTTTAAAGCATGTTTATTCTCAGGTATTAAAGAAATCTTCCGCTGTGCATTAGCTCATTTTAAGGATATTACTTGGAGTCATTCATGGCATATTTTGAAAGACGTTGCATTCGAGTCATTGAGTTCATCAAGATTATTATTAAGCCAAATTATAGTTGGATGTATTATGAAATGGTGTGCATGCCGTCAACTTTCGTTGTAAAGAAAGTTTGTCTTTTAAAAACGAATGCAATGTTTGTAAAATGTATCATATAGAGGTCAAATACCTCGCAATGTAATCAACTATTGTGAATCGTTTATAATGTATATGAACGGGTCCTTTCAGTTGGTATCAGAGCGGTGGTCTTAGCGAACCAGGTCTGCATTAGTGTGTCTAACTGATAGTCGTTAGGATGCATTAGTGAGCCTGGACTTCGACCGTGTCTGCATGTCAAAAGTTTTGCTTATCATTTTTGTCAGAAATTGCCTGCTTATCATTCTTAGTCTAGACACGTCTTACTGCATTGATTGCATGAATAGTGTATAGACAAAATTCATATCTTAGCGTATCTGCTAATCCATATCTTAGCGTATCTGTTACTGTAAACTTTGCCTGACATATCCCGTAAATTCCCCCGTAATCTACGAAATCTTTTGCGCTATATATATAGATATTCTATGTAATTAGAATACCACCCGATAGCCGAAAAATCATTTCATATCGAAAAATCCTTTATTCAATCGAACGAAATGGAATTCGTCATTAGTTCAAGTCCCTCGAATTCCGATATGGAATCTCACTCAAGCTCCGAAAGTAGTGTGACCGGAATGGATCAACCAATTAGCCGTCATCTATTCTGGATGAATTGGGGATAGGTTCGTACCCTCCTCAATAATTGGAGACAAGAAGACGGTGATCCCTTCCATCCACCACATTGCTGTCTTGGCGATAAACCTGAAGCACTTACCGGCGAACCGGTCCGAAACACCATTTTCTCTCTCATTTCCAGAGTATCTCGTCACGATTATATACTACATCAAATTCTAGATTTTATTTATCCGCTCGTTCGAACCGACAATCACCCCGGTGTAATAGAAGAAGTCAACGCGTTTCGCGCTCGAGTAGTGGCTTTAGAGAATATGGTGCAAGGGTTACAAACACCAACAAATAACGAAGTATTAATTCATAATTTCAATTTTATTCAATAAATACTCCGTAAAAGTTATGTAATTTCTAAAGTCTTTAGGGATTATTCAATTCTAGTTTCAACTGTAAATCAAATGAGTTTAATTTAATATTAACTCATTAAATCTATGTTACATCTGAAGAAAAAATATGCACATATATATTTTCATAAAGACTGTAATAAAATTCTGTTGTACAAAATATTAATTGTGAAATTTTTTTTTAACAGGTAGGTAATACCCGAGAGAGATATAAATTCACAATTAATATTTTATATTTTTTGAATCTGATTAAGCAAATCATCAACTATACTCCCAAAATCTCACAACAATATACATTCTTGTATAGTAATCAAAACAACCATTCTCATCCAAATTTGATTACGCATTCTGATTTTGACAAATCAAATGCAAGTCATGATTTAATAGAAGACATCACTCTTAGATTCTTACATCTTTCAAAGCTATACTTTGACTTCAAAACTGTGTTAGAACATCATATGTATATTAACGATTACAAACTGTGTTCAAACTCTCCGAAGTTTTCGAAGACACTTCAAACAATGAACAATCGAGATGATGATCCAACCACATATTACCCACATTTATGTACCTAAAAAGCTCTCAAAGCCAAAGTCATAGTTCGACGCGTATCCGTGTCAGACCCTTTGGCATTTATTAGCTAAAATGACTTTTCAATTCCTTTTCAAAGTAGAAAGTTTTGTCACAGCTCCAGCAAGTCAACTTCGACTTTTCAGTCAGACTAGTCTTATTATAACCTCGATAGATACGTTGCCCTTTCGTCATCGTTACTGGGGACCTTTCATATCTCGCCACCTTAGCAATAAATTTACCAACAACTTCAATTATCTTTGACTTTTCGAAAAATCATTATATTTATTGAAATCACATCATTTACTCATTCGCATCTTGTAACGAGAATTGTCATACGAATCATCGGAAAACAGTAACCAGTATTTTGAAATCTCGCAGCATGTCTACGCTAACAGTTATATGTGTACGTAAAACGTCTATCTCCTGGACTTACATACTTTGAATGTGAAGTTCTGAAAAATATTTTGAACTGCAAACTAGTTCTTGAAATGCTGACGAAGCATCAAAAACTGTAAACGATCTTAACAGTAAAAAGTTTGATGACAAAGAATAGTAAGGTGGTAAAGCTGAGAAAAAGAGAAGGTTTGGAACTGAAAAACGGATTGAACAGACTATGAAGGAGGCTGTGGACAAATCATAAAGACTAAATCTGCCTTCAAAGAATCCAAATGATTTAGTGCCTGCTAAAGTCATTAACGAATACCTTACTCTTTATTCTAAACCTTTACAGACAAATCTTCATCATCATCCATCAATATTAGAAATTCTAAGATATTATCATATCTTTCATTATAAATATCCGCGATATTTCTGAAGATATTTTCACAACTAATCTTATCTGAAGTCATTTATCTCTTTGCGCTATCAGTGTTATATCATATAAGAAACTATTAGTTTCTATATTCTATAAACTTTCGAGTTTAAATTATGAATGTTTTGAAGTAGTGTTGGGAACTGAAGCATGAGTTAGTATAATATAATGACACTTGATCAACGTGATTATATTACAGTAAGTCATGCTGAGTTTCTAATGGGACATGACGATTCACAGACCATGCCGTCATCATGTTCCATGTTACACGACTCTTGTATTCTATTTAATCTCTAAAAATATCAAGAATATATTTTCTTGATGATTCGGTCTTTTCAGGGTATTCTGGTAAATTAACAAATCAAGATCGTGCCATTACTATTTCCTTCTTAGAACATTAACTATGTTCATTCTGAAATTCATATCTGCGAATACTAGACCATTACAAACGTTACTTAATCACAAGAAGAAGAAACGAAAGGACAAAACTCCAAAATAGAAATTGGAGTATAAATCGCAGCAAATAGAAGGGAGCATTAACTATGGATGTCAATGATTATAGAAGACAAAAGCAGGGGCTTTGAAATATAAGGGAAGATATAAAACCCAACAACCACCCAAAAATTATAAACCGTATATATCGATGTATATAGCAATATAAAGACACGGAAGAACTAAAAACACTATAAAACCGAGAGTATAGTAGAAGTAAATAGATTCTTCCGGAGGCAGATGAAAAAGAAGAATGACAGATATGAAAGTGAGGAGTATATCGAGAATCAGTACTGGATGAAGCATATTGACAAATACTTTAAAATATGAGTGGAGGGAGAAAGAATAGAAGGTGTGAGTTGTAAGGAAACGAAGGAGGTGGATTTATAGTGAAATACCTGACAGAGAAATCAAGATGGATTATCGTATTAATTCGAAGAGAATCATAATCTCCTTAATCACCGAAGCATCAAATCCAACATAGATTACAAAGATTTTCTTTAAATTCGGAGATCAATTGTGATGACGTCAAAAGATATGACGAATCACTATAATCTTATTTCCTTCATTTACGATAACTTCCCTCATACGCTTCGAGTAATCGAATTATTTTATCCATACTTCTTAGACATGATAAAACTTCATAATCGTTACGTCATAATAACATTCTCATTGTTAGCCATAACGACCTCTATCAAATTTCGGGGACGAAATTTCTTTAACGGGTATGTACTGTGACGACCCGAAAATTTCTGACTAAATTTAAACTTTATCTTTATATTATTCTGACACGATAAGCAATGTTTGTTAAGTTAAATCTCCAGGATTTTAAACTATGTTTATACATTCATTTAAACCTCGACCAAATTCCAATGATTCACGAACCATTAAATGAACATATATGAATATGTATGTATATGTGTATATGTTATAAATTGAAAATGTCAACAAAGTATTTAAACGTATAATGCTTTATATGAATGTATTTGTTTCAATATGATTATCGACGAAATTAAAAAAAATATATTAAATGATTGAATTATCAGAAACATTGAATTATGATTACAAGTCTCTGTTGAGAGGTCCACTATGATTTGAGAAAATCTATTCCTCTTAACGATATTCGGAATAATTTGTAAAGCTATTTATAAATAAAAATAAAAAGTGTCATTTACGAAAGTTAGACAAAAGTTAGTGGAGAATTGGTTTCCATAATATTCTATTAATCTATTTTCAAACGTACAAAGACGTTTTCAGTTTAAAAAGAACTTTATTATTAAAACGTATATAACTTTTATAAATATCTAGAATCACTTTTGACAACTCATTACTTAACCAGTATAATAAATATAACGATATTTATATTTTATTTCATTAAATATATATAACGATTTAAATTAATATTATATATATTTATACGCGTATTACACATACATAATTTTTATACTTTTACTATACTTTAACTTTACCTTTACTTTACTTTACTTTTACTTTACTTTAACTTTAATAATTCACTTTAATAATTCATACTTTAATAATTCACTTTAGTAATTCATACTTTAATAATTCACTTTAATAATTCATACTTTAATAATTCATTTTAATAATCCATACTTTAATAATTCACTTTAATAATTCATACTTTAATAATTCACTTTAATAATTCATACTTTAATAATTCACTTTAATAATTCATACTTTAATAATTCACTTTAATAATTCAAAAATCTATTATAAATAGAATTCAGTAGGTTTCATTATTTCATAGAAACTTGAAATTATATTTCTCTAAACTCTCTCAATCGATTTATATATATAAATATATATATTTGCTCTGTATTATTTCAAGATATTATTAGTATACATAAAATATTACGACGGAGTGCAGTCCGAGTGATTTCAAAATAGTTTTTTTGAATGAGTCGAAGCTAAGAAAATTATGGGTTATAGCTATGGAGGTGATGGGTATGGTTCATGGGTATGATCGTGAGGTCAATCTAGTGTTTATCATCTCCGTTGCATCTACGTACTTTCTTGCAATATTGAATCTCAATATTGATACGTGAGCACTCATAACTTAACTTTTATATATCAATAGTGTATCCCTGACTAGTGCTCGAGTATATAGGATTATGCATGCTTGTACATTCGATATTGTCATTAGATAGGTTTGTTGAATCCTGAATTAGATACATATGCTACTGAGATAGGGTATATGATATGCATGTCATTGGAAAGCTAGCGAAAAATTAAGAACTTTTCATTTAGATATCGAATGGTTTCGATGAACGGATTAGAAGTTATAGTCAACTGAATTTTAGTATTATTGTTAAAATGATTATAATTACTATCGTCGTTATTATTTTAATAGAAATATCATTGTTATTATAAAATATCATTATTACTATTATGTTAGTATTATCATTTTATCATAATACCATTTTTAGTAAATATAAATATTGTTATTTTTTTATAGAATAATAATAATTGTTATTACAAAATAATACAACTTTTACTTATCATTATTATGATCAATATTATTTTATCAAATAAATAGGGGATACAAAAGATATTTTTCATCACGCGTAATATAATTACATTAATAATACTTACCACTATAGTTTTACGATATTAAGTGAACTTTATAAATTTTACTACTTAAGATATATAAAAGTATATTTTATCATATATAAACGTTAATATAAATTTTTATTAATAAATGACTTTTATTATTATAAAATCTAATAAATATATTTAAATATATAAAACGACTATAGTTAAGTTATATAATAAACACGTATAAATTTTAGAAGTCATTTTGGGTCAAGTTGACTTTTGTTGACTTTTGCATATTAGTCTCGAGCATTAGGATTGTGGTACACTATGACTTGACCAAAAATTGTTAGGCAAATATTGACCAACATATAAATATATATAATTAATATAGGTTCGTGAATCCGAGGCCAACCTTGCACTTGTTAAATGACGTTATATGTATTTTTACTACGAAATACAGTATGGTGAGTTTCATTTGCTCCCTTCTATATATATTTTTGGGACTGAGAATACATGCGCTGTTTTTATAAATGTTTTACGAAATAGGCACAAGTACTAAAACTAATTCTACGTGGGGTTAAACCAGAAATATACCCTTAGCTTGGTAACATTAAACTACTTGTCTATGTACGGTAGGCGCGAATCATAAAGATAGATCTATTGGGCCTGACAAACCCCATCCTGACTATGGGATGCTTTAGTACTTCGAGGTTATTTTAAACACACCTGATCTGGTGTACTTCAGAGGGTAAAACATGAACGTTAAGGCTTGTTACCGGGTGCCTACAACTTATAGAATACTTTTATACACTTGCGAGTGTACATATATTTATAAACGGAAATCTTGTGGTCTATTAATATATTGAAATGATTGTTATGATAAACCTATGAACTCACCAACCTTTTGGTTGACACTTTAAAGCATGTTTATTCTCAGGTATTAAAGAAATCTTCCGCTGTGCATCTACTCATTTTAAGGATATTACTTGGAGTCATTCATGGCATATTTTGAAAGACGTTGCATTCGAGTCATTGAGTTCATCAAGATTATTATTAAGCCAAATTATAGTTGGATGTATTATGAAATGGTGTGCAATGTTTGTAAAATGTATCATATAGAGGTCAAATTAAGAACTTTTCATTTAGATATCGAATGGTTTCGATGAACGGATTAGAAGTTATAGTCAACTGAATTTTAGTATTATTGTTAAAATGATTATAATTACTATCGTCGTTATTATTTTAATAGAAATATCATTGTTATTATAAAATATCATTATTACTATTATGTTAGTATTATCATTTTATCATAATACCATTTTTAGTAAATATAAATATTGTTATTTTTTTATAGAATAATAATAATTGTTATTACAAAATAATACAACTTTTACTTATCATTATTATGATCAATATTATTTTATCAAATAAATAGGGGATACAAAAGATATTTTTCATCACGCGTAATATAATTACATTAATAATACTTACCACTATAGTTTTACGATATTAAGTGAACTTTATAAATTTTACTACTTAAGATATATAAAAGTATATTTTATCATATATAAACGTTAATATAAATTTTTATTAATAAATGACTTTTATTATTATAAAATCTAATAAATATATTTAAATATATAAAACGACTATAGTTAAGTTATATAATAAACACGTATAAATTTTAGAAGTCATTTTGGGTCAAGTTGACTTTTGTTGACTTTTGCATATTAGTCTCGAGCATTAGGATTGTGGTACACTATGACTTGACCAAAAATTGTTAGGCAAATATTGACCAACATATAAATATATATAATTAATATAGGTTCGTGAATCCGAGGCCAACCTTGCACTTGTTAAATGACGTTATATGTATTTTTACTACGAAATACAGTATGGTGAGTTTCATTTGCTCCCTTCTATATATATTTTTGGGACTGAGAATACATGCGCTGTTTTTATAAATGTTTTACGAAATAGGCACAAGTACTAAAACTAATTCTACGTGGGGTTAAACCAGAAATATACCCTTAGCTTGGTAACATTAAACTACTTGTCTATGTACGGTAGGCGCGAATCATAAAGATAGATCTATTGGGCCTGACAAACCCCATCCTGACTATGGGATGCTTTAGTACTTCGAGGTTATTTTAAACACACCTGATCTGGTGTACTTCAGAGGGTAAAACATGAACGTTAAGGCTTGTTACCGGGTGCCTACAACTTATAGAATACTTTTATACACTTGCGAGTGTACATATATTTATAAACGGAAATCTTGTGGTCTATTAATATATTGAAATGATTGTTATGATAAACCTATGAACTCACCAACCTTTTGGTTGACACTTTAAAGCATGTTTATTCTCAGGTATTAAAGAAATCTTCCGCTGTGCATCTACTCATTTTAAGGATATTACTTGGAGTCATTCATGGCATATTTTGAAAGACGTTGCATTCGAGTCATTGAGTTCATCAAGATTATTATTAAGCCAAATTATAGTTGGATGTATTATGAAATGGTGTGCATGCCGTCAACTTTCGTTGTAAAGAAAGTTTGTCTTTTAAAAACGAATGCAATGTTTGTAAAATGTATCATATAGAGGTCAAATACCTCGCAATGTAATCAACTATTGTGAATCGTTTATAATGTATATGAACGGGTCCTTTCATATAATCATTTTATGTATTTAAGTAAAGTGTTTATATATTTAAGTTATGGTTATTATACATATTTTTATCTACTTAATCTTTTGTTTACAAAATATTAGCTATAGTAATACTAGAGTAATATTACTAATAATAAAAATGATAATGATAATAATAAGCTACCTCAAGGATAGAGCATTTTCTAAAAAAAAGACTGGAGCCGGGCTCGAACCCGCGACCTCCCGTATACTCGCAAGCACTCTTAACCATTTAGGTTGTTGCCCATTTCTCGATTATAAACCCCACACAATTTCATTTATTTCCTTTTTCTGTGTTCTTCCTTTCTTCTCTATCTTCTTCTTAATCAAACTCACACGATCAAATTAATAATCAAACAGAACACGATTCAGTTAAATTATTCCAAGACTTGTAATAAACATAAAATCAAGTAAGGGTGTTCTTGAAAAAAAAATGAAAAAAAAAATGAAAAAAAAAAACAGAACCACAACAGTGGCTGCTCGTCGCTATTTAAAAAAAAATTGATTTTGTTTTTGATCCCGTTTTAGATTATTGTTATAACACAAACTTGGTTTCAATTGCTTCGTAAAAGCTTTATAAAACCTTAATTGGAACAGAAACATCACAAATATCCCGAATTTGATTTGAAAAACAAAGTTTGACTTTTTATTTTGTAAACATTGACTTCGAAATTCGACTTCAATTTGAGGGATTACGAGTTGATATTTTACAGCTAGTTTGCTCAAAGGATCCCTAACAATATCGCGTTTATGGATTTTGAAATATAACACGAAATCAGGGTTTTGATTAAAAGTGTTCTAACAGAGGTGTCGAAGAATAAAAGGAAAAAAAAATATAAAATTTCTGTTTATAATTCCTATGATACGCTGGTACAATCGGTATATAACAAAGTGAGGATACTAATTCAACCATTTGAGCAGTAGTGTAGTTGTTGGATTGTGCTGGAACTCGACATATACACACATGTTAACAGAAAGAAAAAAAACAAGAAAGCAGTGGGGAATCGATTACAGCTATATGTACATATTGTCTTTATTTTATAAATAATTAATAATAATAATTAATATATATATTAATAATAATAATACTATTAATATTATTAATAATAATACTAATATTAATAACAATAATAGAAATATTAATAATAATAATAAGTGATCATAATAATAATAATGAAAACGATAAAAGAATAACATTATTACTAATAATAATAATAATAATGCTAACTAATAAGGATAATAATAACAAGTAATAATAATATATCAATTTATATCAGATTTCTTATTTATATGTTATGTCTTTAAAATAATATTATTTAATAATATATATGTTGATATTATTATTGAAAGTAAATATTAATATTACTATAGCCATTTTACTTTAACTTGTAATAAAATTTCATATTTTAACTTTTCATGTTATAATTTATTTAATACTTATGTTTTATAATAACATAATTGAATATGTAATATTTATATAATTTTTATATATAATGCAATTTACATATATTATTAATTATATAGAAGTCATTGATATACATATATATATATTCATTCTAATAGTAACTTAGCTATTATATATATTATTTACATTTTTAACTTGAATGGTTACATTATATTTTATTGTTTCTAACTATTATTATATATATACTTACATTTATATTTACATATTTATTTACAGACAGTTGTTCGTGAATCGTCGAGAATAGTCAAAGGGTCATTTGAATATATGAACATAGTTCAAAAAAAATTTTTTTTGACTCAAGATAACAGACTTTGCTCATCGTGTTGAAACCATATATAAGAATTAAGTTTAAATTTGGTCGGAAATTTTTGGGTCGTCACACAGATTTATATTTAATCACATATATAGACTTAGATACATATACATATATACAGTTATACACATAAATGAGTATAAATAGATACGTATTCTGTTGCACATCTCGATCAAACTGTAGTTGATTATTGTTTCTGTCTCTAATCTAGATTGCAAATCAAATTGAATCACAGTAGCACAACAAATTCTATTAGCAGTCTTCATCGACCTTTTTATTTTCTATTCTTTTCTTCTGTCCTTATGATTCTTGCTGTCGACCACGATTGGCAATAAATCACATGAATTATACAATGTATTTGATCAAGCCCTTCCTTTTACTCATCACCTTCAAACGGGAGACACCTTAAACCATCGTCATAGCTCCATGACACCACTCTACTACACCTCACCATTCCTAACCATATATCATTACAACCGCCACCTTCAACTTCTGGTTTCTTTCTGTTTCTCTAGTCACATCGTACACCATGCCACCTATTCTCTCTCTACTCTCTCTCTACAATTCGAATTGTAACCATGGACACACCACCACTTTATACCACCAAACTGCTGCAGCTCCACGTTTGTTTAATGTGACAACCCGGAAATTTCCAATCAAATTTAAACTTTATCTTTATATTATTCCGACACGATAAGCAAAGTTTGTTAAGTTAAATCTCAAGAATTTTAAATTGTGTTCATACATTCATTATAACCTCGACCAGATTCAAACGATTCACGAACCGTTATATATAAATAAATATGTATATATATGTGTATATATATATATTATGACTTGAGAATATTAATAAAGTATTAAACGTATAATACTTTACATGATCGTATTTGTTTCAATATGTTTATCGATGGAATTAGAAGATAATATCAAATTGTTGATTTATCAGATACATTATGATATGATTACGGATCTATGTTATGAGGTCCACTGTGATTTAAGAAATCTATTCTTTTTGACAACATTCGGAAAATGGTAAAGTGATTTATAAGTAAGAACGTGAAGTGTAAATAACTTAGATGTTGGATATCGACAAGTTAAGTAAATCGACATTTTTCATTAAGATGATTTCATACGTTTATTTAACCTTTGAACTTTATCCCATGCTTCACCAACAAACTGTAATTTAAAAACTTGAAACCTATTATGAATATATATGATTCTATTTTTTTAAAACATTTTATGATATAACGATTTCCATTATTTTAACCTTTAAACAAAATGATTCTTAAAAATATATTTGGTTTTGGAAAACAAAATTATTATATTTATTTGATTTAGTTTCAAACGTAAAAAAACGTTTTCAGTTTAAAAAGAACTTTATTATTAAAACGTATATAACTTTTATAAATATCTAGAACCACTTTTGACAATTCATTACTTAACCAGTATGATAAAGATAACGATATTTATATTTTATTTTATTAAATATATATAACGATTTAAATTAATATTATATATATTTATACGCGTATTATACGTACATAGTTTTATACTTTTACTATACTTAAACTTTACCTTTACTTTATTTTTACTTTACTTTAACTTTAATAATTCACTTTAATAATTCATACTTTAATAATTCACTTTAATAATTCATACTTTAATAATTCACTTTAATAATTCATACTTTAATAATTTACTTTAATAATTCATACTTTAATAATTTACTTTAATAATTCATACTTTAATAATTCACTTTAATAATTCAAAAATCTATTATAAATAGAATTCAAGAGGTTTCATTATTTCATAGAAACTTGAAAATATTTTTCTCTAAACTCTCTCAATCGATTTACATATATATATATTTACTCCGTATTATTTCAAGATATTATTAGTATACATAAAATATTACGTCAGAGTGCTGTCCGAGTGATTTTGAAATTGTTTTTCGAGTGGGATTGGATTAAGGAAATTATGGGTTATAGCTATGGAGGTGATTGGTATGGTTCATGGGTATGCTCGTGAGGTCAATATAGTGTTTATCATCTCCGTTGCGTCTACGTACCTTTCCTGCAATATTGAATCTCAATATTGATACGTGAGTACTCATAATTTAACTTTTACATACTAATAGTGTATCCCTGACTAGTGCTCGAGTATATAGGATTATGCATGTTTGTACTTTTGATATTGCCTTTAGTTAGGTTATGTTTAATCCTGAATTAGTTATATATGCGACTGAGATAAGGTATAAGATATGCATGTCGTTGGAAAGCTAGCGAAAAATTAAGAACTTTTCATTTAGATATCGAATGATTTCGATGAACGGATTTGAAGTTATAGTCCATCGAATTTTTGTATTATTATTAAAAATGATTATTATTATCGTCGTTATTATCGTCGTTCTAGTTTTTTTCTTATTATTATTATTATTATCTTTATTAATAAAAGGATTTATCATTAAAAATTGTTATTTTTTTTATTATTACTATCGTTATTATCGTTAAAGTTATAATTAGTATTATTATTATTATCCAATTATTATTATTATTATTATTATTATTATTATTATTATTATTATTATTATTATTATTATTATTATTATTATTATTATTATTATTATTATTGTTGGTATCATTATTAATATATATCATTATTTAAAAATGGTTATTGTTATTGTTATTATTATTATTACTATATTATCATTAAGATAATTATTAGTATTATCGTTAATAATGTTATAGTAACTATCATTATTAATATTAGTGTAATTAAAACAAATATTTGTAACACCTAATTATTTTGATTACTATTATTATCATTATTACGAACACGATATAAAAGATGATTAAAAGCTATTAAACGAAACGATTAGGAAATAATGGGTAAGAGTATCATGATGAAATTAAAATATTATAAGATATTAATTTAGATAAAATTATCGTTCTTATTATTTTTATCATTACTATTATTATTAAAATTATCGTTAGTATTAAAACTATCATTTTAACAAAAATTATCATTTTAATAGAAATGTCATTGTTACTATAAAATATCATTATTATTATTATTTTAAATAGAATTATTATTTTAAAGATAATATTAAAAATTATCGTAAATATTAAAGTTATCATAATTAGAATTATCGTTTTATCATAATGTCATCTTAGTAATTATAAATATTGATATTTTTATAATAATTATTATTATTACAAAATAATACAACTTTTACTTACTATCATTATAGATATTATTTTATCAAATAAATATTTGATACAAACATATTTTACTACGTGTAATAACTTACTTTAATAATACGTATCATATTATCTTTATAATATTAAATGAACCCTATAAATTTTATTACTTAATATATATAAAAGTATATTTTATTATATAGATATAATATAAAATTTTATTTATTAATATATAAATTATATTATTTACTCTAATAAATCTTTTAAAAATATTTAAAAATATAAAACGACGATATTTAAACTATATATTAATCATGTATAAATTTTTGGAAATTATTTTGAGTCAAATTTACTTTTGTTGACTTTTGCATATTAGTCTCGAGCATTAGGATTGTGGTACACTATGACTTGACCTAATTTGTTAGACAAATATTGACCAACAGATAAATATATATAATTAATTTAGGTTCGTGAATCCGAGGCCAACCTTGCACTTGTTCAATGACGTTATATGTATTTTTACTACGAAATACAGTATGGTGAGTTTCATTTGCCTTTTTACCCTTTATATTTTTGGGCTGAGAATACATGCGCAATTTTTATAAATGTTTTTCGAAATAGACACAAGTAATCGAAACTACATTATATGGTTGAATTATCGAAATCGAATATGCCCCTTTTTATTAAGTCTGGTAATCTAAGAATTAGGGAACAGACACCCTAATTGACGCGAATCCTAAAGATAGATCTATTGGGCCTAACAAACCCCATCCAAAGTACCGGATGCTTTAGTACTTCGAAATTATATCATGTCCGAAGGAGGATCCCGGAATGATAGGGGATATTCTTATATGTATCTAGTTAATGTCGGTTACCAGGTGTTCACCATATGAATGATTATTTTTTTGTCTCTATGCATGAGACGTATAATTATGAGAACTGGAAATGAAATTCTTGTGGTATATTAAAATTATGGATATAAATGATTATGATAAACTAATGAACTCACCAACCTTTTGGTTGACACTTTAAAGCATGTTTATTCTCAGGTGTTAAAGAAATCTTCCGCTGTGCATTTGCTCATTTTAAAGATATTACTTGGAGTCTTTCATAGCATATTTCGAAGAACGTTGCATTCGAGTCATTGAGTTCATCAAAGATTATTATTAAATCAATTTATAGTTGGATAGTGGATATTATGAAATGGTATGCATGCCTGTCAATTTTTGATGTAAAGAAAGATTGTCTTTTAAAAACGAATGCAATGTTTGTAAAATATATCATATATAGGTCAAATACCTCACAATGTAATCAACTATTGTGAATCGTTTATAATGTATATGAACGGGTCCTTTCAGTTGGTATCAGAGCGGTGGTCTTAGTGAACCAGGTCTGCATTAGTGTGTCTAACTGATAAGTCGTTAGGATGCATTAGTGAGTCTGGACTTCGACCGTGTCTGCATGTCAAAAGTTTTGCTTATCATTTCTAGTCGAAAATCATCTGCTTATCATTTCTAGTCGGAAATCATCTGCTTATCATCCATAGGAAATTACCTGCTTATCATTATTAGTCTAGACACGTCTTGCTACATTAATTGCATGAGTAGTGTATAGACAAACTTCATATCTTAGCGTATCTGCTAAATCATATCTTATCGTATCTGTTACTTTAAACTTTACCTGACATACCCCTTAAATTCCTCCGTAATCTATGAAATCTTTTGATCTCTATATATAGATATCATCTCTATATATAGATATCCTATGTAAATAGAATACCACCCGATAGCCGAAAAATCATTTTTATATCGAAAATCCTTTATCCAATCGTACGAAATGGAATTTGTCATCAGTTCAAGTCACTCGGATTCTGAAATGGAATCTCACTCAAGCTCCGAAAGCAGTGTGACCGGAATGGATCAACCAATCAGTCATCACCTATTCTGGATGAATTGGGGATGGGTTCGTAGCCTCCTCAATCATTGGAAACAAGAAGAAGGCGATCCTTTCCATCCACCACATTGCCCTCTTGGCGAAGAACCTGAAGCACTTACCGGCGAACCTGTTCGAGACACCATTTTCTCTCACATTTCCAGGGTATCTCATCACGATTATATACTACATCAAATTCTAGATTTTATTTATCCGCTCGTTCCGACCGACAATCATCCTGGAATAATAGAAGAAGTCAACGAACTTCGTGCTCGAGTAGTGGCTTTGGAGAATATGGTGCAGAGATTACAAACACCAGCAGCAGCACCAGCAGCATAACCAGTACCACCATCATCAACGCCAACAGTACCATTACCACCTCCAACCACAACCGCGTTGTAAACCTCAACTTCACAATCTGTCCCACGAGCATCAACGTCATACGCACCATAGATACCAAGGAGTACCAACAACAATAACTGACGAAGTATTAATTCATAACTTCATTGGAGAAACATTCCGCGGCGATTATATAATCTCTAAAGTCATAGAGATTATCTAATCTAGCCCTAACCATAAATCAGTTAAGTGAACCAAAATGATAGAAAGAAGAGTAGAAACCCTGACAAAAATGGTGTGTGATTAACAAGTTAAACTTGTTTTACCAACAGCATCAACAGTACCGTCAACGTCACCAACATCGTCAGTACAGTCAACATCAGAATCAACAACACCTATAACATCACAAACTCCGTCAGTTCAAGAATCACTGTGGACATCATTACGAATCAATAACGTGTATATTGTATCAACAAGTTATGAAGAATTAACTCATTCCCTCTGAAGAAATTATATATATATATTATATATATATATTTTTTGAAATAAAAAAACAAATCTTTCCGTGCTAAGCTATTGTGTGTAAATCTTAACTACTCAGTTAATTCATATTACAAATATGCAATAATGTACGTCCCTCACCCGCGACTTAACCATCGTTAACTACAATCTCTGTCTCAATTCAACAAATTCCAATTCCTAATAAATCAAGTATATATTTGATTTTACACTTCATCATTGATGTAACCGAAACTTTTCAGATAACATCATTCGTACTTTGCGAAGTTCACAAGAATTTAACGAAAACTAACATCACTTCTCAACAAATAACGAAGTATTGATTCATAATTTCAATATTATTGAAGAAATACTTATGTAACCTCTAAACCTTCAAGGAATTATTCAATTCTAGTTCCAACCGTAAATTGAATGAGTTTAATTTAGTATTAACTCATTAAAATCTATGTTACATCTGAGGAGAATATATACATATATATTTTCATAAAGACTGTAATAAAATTCTTATGTACAAAATATTAATTGTGAAAATTTTTTAACGGGTAGGTAATACCCGAGAGATATATATAAATTCACAATTAATATGTTACATTCTTCGAATCAGATTAAGCAAATTATCAATTATACTTCCTACTTTCACAATAATATACATTCTTTCATAGAAATCAAAACAACCATACTCATTCAAACCCAATTACGTATTCTGATTTTAAAATCTCAGAATTCAATTCGAGATATAACCGGTACCATTACTTTTAGATTCCTACATCTTTCAAAGCTATACTTTGACTTCAAAAGTGTGTTAGAACATCAAATGTATACAAACGATTACAATCTATGTTCAAACCCTTCGAAAATCTCTGAAGACACTTCAAATAATGATCAATCAAGATGATGATCCAACCACATATTACCCACAGTTATGTACTTAAAAAGCTCTCGAAACCAAAGTCATAATTCAACACATATCTGTGTCAGATCTTTTGGCATTTATTAGCAAAAATAACCTTGCAATTCCTTTGCAAAGTAGCAAATTATATCACAGCTCCAGCAAGACAACTTCGATTTTTTCATTCGGAGTAGCCTTATCATAATTTTGATATATGTGATTACCCTTTTGTTACCGGAGAACCTTTCATATTCCACCACATTAGCTTACTTACCAACAACTTCACTGATCTTGGGCATTCCGAAGAATCTTTATATTTATCGAAACCTCATCATTTACTCATCTGTCTCTTGTAACGAGAATTGTCATACGAATCATTGGGAGTTAGCAATCAGTATTTTGAAATATCACAGCATGTTGACGCCAACAGTTATACATAACGTCTATTTCCAAGGCTTACATACTTCGAATGTGAAGTTTCTGAAAAACACTCTGAACCGCGAACTAGTTCTCGAAATGCTGATGAAGCAACAAAAACTGTAAACGACCTTAGCAGTAAAAAGTTTGATGATAAAGATTAGTGTATTAACAAAGCTCAGAAATAGAGAAGTTTTGGAACTGGAAAACGGATTGAGCAAAGTATGAAGGAGGCTGTGGACAAATCACAAAGACTGAACCTGCCTTCAAAGAATCCAAATGATTCAGTGTCTGCTGAAGTCATTAACGAATACCTTGCTCCTGACACTAAACCCTTACAGACAATATTCTTCATCATCCTCTGATATTAGAAATTCTAAGATATCATCGTATCTTTCATTATAAATATCCTCCATATTTCTGAAGATATTTCCATAACTATCCTTATCTGGAATCATTTATCTCTTTGCGCTATCTGTATTACATCAAAAAGGAAACTGTTTAGTTCCTATACTCTGTAAACCTTTGAGTTTAAAATATGAATGTTTTTGAAGTAGTGTTGGAAACTGAAGCATGAGTTAGTATAATATAAGGACACTTGATCAACGTGATTATATTACAGTAATTCATGCTGAGTTTCTAAATGGAACGTGCTGATTCACAGATCATAACATTATCATGTGCCATGTTATACGACTCTTGTATTCTATTTAACCTCTAAAATATCAAGAAAATATTTCTTGATGATTCGGCCTTTTCCAAGGTATTCTAGTAATTTGACAAGTCAAGATCGTGCCATCACAATTTCCTTCCTAGAACATTAACAATGTTCATTCCGAAAATCATATTTGTGAATTCTGGACCATTACAAGCGGTGCTTAATCGCAAGAAGAAGAAACGAAAGGACAAAACTCCGAAATAGAAATTGGGGTATAAATTGCAGCAAATAAAAGAGAGCATTAACTGTGGATGACAATGATTATAGAAGATAGAAACAGAGACTTTGAAATATAAGGGAAGATATAAAGCCCAACGACAAACCAAAAATTATAAACCATATATATCGATGCATATAGCAATATAAAGACACGGGAGAACTAGAAACACTATAAACCCAAGAGTATAGTAGAAGTAAATAGATTCTTCCGGCGGTAGATGAAAAAGAAGAATGACCGATATGAAAGTTATAAGTATATCGAGAATCAGAACTGGATGGAGCATATTGATGAATACTTTAAAATATGAGTTGAGGGGGAAAGAATAGAAGGTGATGAAACATGACTAGGAACTTAGAAATCAACATATTTAACTCACACAATGACGGAATAAGTGAATCAAACCCTCTAGTGAATAGGTTAAGCTTTTTGTGATTAATTTAGTCATACCAAAACTAAATCAAGTGTGATTAGATCAACACCTAGAGCTATTATTCACCACCTGGGTGATTTAGGTTGAGAGAGAATCGGAGGAGCTCACCAGATCTGAGTGTGTGTAACAAATGAGAGGCTTAACCTAAAAATGAAGAACATAAGACTTTATATACCCCTGCTGTTGACTCACCCATACGATTCATCCATCACACATACGAGTTGGCTTCATCAGCCGTACGGGTGATCACTCACTCGTGTCTTCTCATTTAGATTATAATTGTGACTTAGCTCAGCATCAACCGTGCGTATGAGCCTGTCAGCCGTACGAGTGAGGCTTCACTCGGACGTCTGACTAAGTCTAACATAGTCAAATATCCACATCTCGTTCCTGCAGTTGCTGTAACCACATACAAACACAAATAGGATAATAACAAACGATCATGGTGGCCTGTAAACTGTTGTACCTGCAATGGACGTGGGTAGACGTCTAGGGACTTGCATAAAATGCATCAACAGAAGGTGTGAGTTGTAAGAAAAGGAAGGAGGTGAATTTATAAGAAAATCTCTGACAGAACAATTAAAATGGACGATCGCATTTAAAGCGGATCCTAATTCCTTTTGTTACCGGAGAATCAAATCTTATTACAAAGATTTTCTTCAAATCCCTTGAAATCTGGAAATCAATCATATCTACGTCAAATGATAAGATGAATCTATACTTACTCATTTCACTCTTCTATGTTAGCTTCATTCGTACTCTTCATATAAATGGATTGTTTATCCAAATTATTCGCTGATGATAAAACTCTAATTTTCAGCCTGTATGCATCATGAAAACATACTTATTATTATTCACGACCTTTCCACTCAAATTTCGGGACGAAATTTCTTTAACGGGTAGGTACTGTGACAACCCGGAAATTTCCAATCAAATTTAAACTTTATCTTTATATTATTCCGACACGATAAGCAAAGTTTGTTAAGTTAAATCTCAAGAATTTTAAATTGTGTTCATACATTCATTATAACCTCGACCAGATTCAAATGATTCACGAACCGTTATATATAAATAAATATGTATATATATGTGTATATATATATATATATATTATGACTTGAGAATATTAATAAAGTATTAAACGTATAATACTTTACATGATCGTATTTGTTTCAATATGTTTATCGATGGAATTAGAAGATAATATCAAATTGTTGATTTATCAGATACATTATGATATGATTACGGATCTATGTTATGAGGTCCACTGTGATTTAAGAAATCTATTCTTTTTGACAACATTCGGAAAATGGTAAAGTGATTTATAAGTAAGAACGTGAAGTGTAAATAACTTAGATGTTGGATATCGACAAGTTAAGTAAATCGACATTTTTCATTAAGATGATTTCATACGTTTATTTAACCTTTGAACTTTATCCCATGCTTCACCAACAAACTGTAATTTAAAAACTTGAAACCTATTATGAATATATATGATTCTATTTTTTTAAAACATTTTATGATATAACGATTTCCATTATTTTAACCTTTAAACAAAATGATTCTTAAAAATATATTTGGTTTTGGAAAACAAAATTATTATATTTATTTGATTTAGTTTCAAACGTACAAAAACGTTTTCAGTTTAAAAAGAACTTTATTATTAAAACGTATATAACTTTTATAAATATCTAGAACCAATTTTGACAACTCATTACTTAACCAGTATGATAAAGATAACGATATTTATATTTTATTTTATTAAATATATATAACGATTTAAATTAATATTATATATATTTATACGCGTATTATACGTACATAGTTTTATACTTTTACTATACTTAAACTTTACCTTTACTTTATTTTTACTTTACTTTAACTTTAATAATTCACTTTAATAATTCATACTTTAATAATTCACTTTAATAATTCATACTTTAATAATTCACTTTAATAATTCATACTTTAATAATTCACTTTAATAATTCATACTTTAATAATTCACTTTAATAATTCATACTTTAATAATTCACTTTAATAATTCAAAAATCTATTATAAATAGAGTTCAAGAGGTTTTATTATTTCATAGAAACTTGAAAATATTTTTCTCTAAACTCTCTCAATCGATTTACATATATATATTTTCTCCGTATTATTTCAAGATATTATTAGTATACATAAAATATTACGTCAGAGTGCTGTCCGAGTGATTTCGAAATTGTTTTTCGAGTGGGATTGGATTAAGGAAATTATGGGTTATAGCTATGGAGGTGATTGGTATGGTTCATGGGTATGCTCGTGAGGTCAATATAGTGTTTATCATCTCCGTTGCGTCTACGTACCTTTCCTGCAATATTGAATCTCAATATTGATACGTGAGTACTCATAATTTAACTTTTACATACTAATAGTGTATCCCTGACTAGTGCTCGAGTATATAGGATTATGCATGTTTGTACTTTTGATATTGCCTTTAGTTAGGTTATGTTGAATCCTGAATTAGTTATATATGCGACTGAGATAAGGTATAAGATATGCATGTCGTTGGAAAGCTAGCGAAATATTAAAAACTTTTCATTTAGATATCGAATGATTTCGATGAACGGATTTGAAGTTATAGTCCATCGAATTTTTGTATTATTATTAAAAATGATTATTATTATCGTCGTTATTATCGTCGTTCTAGTTTTTTTCTTATTATTATTATTATTATTATCTTTATTAATAAAAGGATTTATCATTAAAAATTGTTATTTTTTTTATTATTACTATCGTTATTATCGTTAAAGTTATAATTAGTATTATTATTATTATCCAATTATTATTATTATTATTATTATTATTATTATTATTATTATTATTATTATTATTATTATTATTGGTATTATTATTATTATTATCATTATTAATATATATCATTATTTAAAAATGGTTATTGTTATTGTTATTATTATTATTACTATATTATCATTAAGATAATTATTAGTATTATCGTTAATAATGTTATAGTAACTATC
Source organism: Rutidosis leptorrhynchoides (assembly GCF_046630445.1). NCBI lineage: Eukaryota > Viridiplantae > Streptophyta > Magnoliopsida > Asterales > Asteraceae > Rutidosis > Rutidosis leptorrhynchoides. The sequence goes on along the minus strand of NC_092342.1, from coordinate 178,553,837 downwards.
ATTATTAATATTAGTGTAATTAAAACAAATATTTGTAACACCTAATTATTTTGATTACTATTATTATCATTATTACGAACACGATATAAAAGACGATTAAAAGCTATTAAACGAAACGATTAGGAAATAATGGGTAAGAGTATCATGATGAAATTAAAATATTATAAGATATTAATTTAGATAAAATTATCGTTCTTATTATTTTTATCATTACTATTATTATTAAAATTATCGTTAGTATTAAAACTATCATTTTAACAAAAATTATCATTTTAATAGAAATGTCATTGTTACTATAAAATATCATTATTATTATTATTTTAAATAGAATTATTATTTTAAAGATAATATTAAAAATTATCGTAAATATTAAAGTTATCATAATTAGAATTATCGTTTTATCATAATGTCATCTTAGTAATTATAAATATTGATATTTTTATAATAATTATTATTATTATAAAATAATACAACTTTTACTTACTATCATTATAGATATTATTTTATCAAATAAATATTTGATACAAACATATTTTACTACGTGTAATAACTTACTTTAATAATACGTATCATATTATCTTTATAATATTAAATGAACCCTATAAATTTTATTACTTAATATATATAAAAGTATATTTTATTATATAGATATAATATAAAATTTTATTTATTAATAAATAAATTATATTATTTACTCTAATAAATCTTTTAAAAATATTTAAAAATATAAAACGACGATATTTAAACTATATATTAATCATGTATAAATTTTTGGAAATTATTTTGAGTCAAATTTACTTTTGTTGACTTTTGCATATTAGTCTCGAGCATTAGGATTGTGGTACACTATGACTTGACCTAATTTGTTAGACAAATATTGACCAACAGATAAATATATATAATTAATTTAGGTTCGTGAATCCGAGGCCAACCTTGCACTTGTTCAATGACGTTATATGTATTTTTACTACGAAATACAGTATGGTGAGTTTCATTTGCCTTTTTACCCTTTATATTTTTGGGCTGAGAATACATGCGCAATTTTTATAAATGTTTTTCGAAATAGACACAAGTAATCGAAACTACATTATATGGTTGAATTATCGAAATCGAATATGCCCCTTTTTATTAAGTCTGGTAATCTAAGAATTAGGGAACAGACACCCTAATTGACGCGAATCCTAAAGATAGATCTATTGGGCCTAACAAACCCCATCCAAAGTACCGGATGCTTTAGTACTTCGAAATTATATCATGTCCGAAGGAGGATCCCGGAATGATAGGGGATATTCTTATATGTATCTAGTTAATGTCGGTTACCAGGTGTTCACCATATGAATGATTATTTTTTTGTCTCTATGCATGGGACGTATAATTATGAGAACTGGAAATGAAATTCTTGTGGTCTATTAAAATTATGGAAATAAATGATTATGATAAACTAATGAACTCACCAACCTTTTGGTTGACACTTTAAAGCATGTTTATTCTCAGGTGTTAAAGAAATCTTCCGCTGTGCATTTGCTCATTTTAAAGATATTACTTGGAGTCTTTCATAGCATATTTCGAAGAACGTTGCATTCGAGTCATTGAGTTCATCAAAGATTATTATTAAATCAATTTATAGTTGGATAGTGGATATTATGAAATGGTATGCATGCCTGTCAATTTTTGATGTAAAGAAAGATTGTCTTTTAAAAACGAATGCAATGTTTGTAAAATATATCATATATAGGTCAAATACCTCGCAATGTAATCAACTATTGTGAATCGTTTATAATGTATATGAACGGGTCCTTTCATTTAAATCATCATTCGAACACCTCACACCTGCTTTGATTGAATACCGCTGCTATTGTGTTTACATTCCATTGCAAACCGAAATATATTGATAGGTACGTAATGTTGGTGATAATGGGTCGGTAGGTTAGAATTTTGTCAAATTAGGAGGTACTGGATATTATAATCCCTCACCTTATTTAAACTTTCATGATAAATCGATGCAAGTGGGACTAGTGAACACTTTATGGCCGACATTCATCAATTCAATAACCCCTCATAAAGTTTAAACAATTCAGCCTTTTGACATTCATGAGTTGTATTGAATCAAACCAATTTTAGACAGCTACGTGTTTTTTTTTTTAGAGCAAGTGGATGGTAGGGTTGTGGAAATTACATTTAGTTGTTGGACTTTTTTGATGAGATCCAATGTACACTTTGCTACTATTCTATTTCCATTTTAAAAATCAAACGCAATTAGACACCTCATAACCCACTAGGATTTCTCGCCTACTGTTCTGTTTACAAACTAAAAAATCATTTATGGGCCGTGACGAAACCCAACCCAGTTGATCAACCATCGGGCAGTCGTTTCACCTTTCTGTCTGTTTAAACGAATACATGATAACAAGATGATGTTGTTATGATAATGATACTTAGATGTTGATGGGTGATGATAATCAACGATGATAATTATGATTTTATGATATAGAGATGATGATGAGAAAACGTTTATGATATTAGATGATTAAGATTAAGATGATGATAAGATAAAATAGGTAATGATGGTACTTCCATATGGTTTCTGTTTCGATTCAGCTAAAAAAAAAAGGATTGGAACCCATTTTGCTGCGTAACCTTTTTCTTAGACTACCATGACGATATTCAAAACCAAAACATCGAAATTTCGTTGATGTAATGCCGCTGAATGTTCCTATTTCTATTTCTGTGATGGTTAGCGATTGTATGATGAGGAAGTTGTGGAAGATGATACATTTATGATGAACTTTAGATGATATTGTGTTAGTTGAGTGGTTATAAAATAAATCGAAAACCCCATTGTTTACCTCCTGGTCATCTAATCAACTAACGAAGCTGGGTCGATTTAACGAATGAAGAAGAAGAAGGAGACCAGTGTAAACAGGTTATAAACTTTTAGTCTGGGTTTTAAAACAGAAATGTAAGGACGGATGGATGGTTAAGGCATGTGTCGGGTATTCGAGAGGTCTTATGTTCAATCCCTGCTGGTGGCATCCATTTTTTTTAAAAGCCTACTTATATGAGGTAGTTTTTCTTTATTATTATTATTATTATTATTATTATTATTATTATTATTATTATTATTATTATTATTATTATTATTATTATTATTATTATTATTATTGTTAGTATTGTTAGATTATTTATTATTATTAACAAAATTATACCATAATTATTAGTATTATCATTAAACGTTATTAGTATTATCATTACAAAGAATTTTTATTATCATTAATATTAAAATTATTATTATTATTATTTTTAGAATTATCATAATTTTTTTATCATAATTAGTATTATTTTTATCATTATTATTATTAGTACTATTAATATATCAAATGAAGATTTTCTATATAAAAATATATTTATGAAATAAAACCTAACCATATTAATACTTTTATAATAAATGTTAATTATCTAAATAAAGATAAATATATCTAATTAAGTTATTAATAAAACACATGATATAAAATAACAAATAAAATCACTAATAATATATATATTTGTTCGAATACCATTACATGTGTTAATATACATGATTGAATAATAGGTTCGTGAATCCGAGGTCAACCCTGTATTGTTCAATATCGTCATATGTATTTTTACTACAAAATACAGTATAGTGAGTTTCATTTGCTCCCTTTTTAAATGCTTTTGCAATATATATTTTTGAGACTGAGAATACATGCGCTGCTTTTATAACTGTTTTACGAAATAGACACAAGTAATCGAAACTACATTATATGGTTGAATGATCGAAGCCGAATATGCCCCTTTTTGCTTGGTAGCCTAAGAATTAGGGAACATCACTAATTTTGAGAATTAGTGCACGCCTAATTGACGCGAATCCTAAAGATAGATCTATTGGGCCTAATGTACCCCATCCAAAGTACCGGATGCTTTAGTACTTCGAATTCGTTTTTATCATGTCCGAAGGATTTCCCGGAATGATAGGGGATATTCTTATATGCATCTTCTTAATGTCGGTTACCAGGTGTTCAATCCATATGAATGATTTTTGTCTCTATGCATGGGACGTATATTTATGAGAAATGGAAATAGAAATCTTGTGGTCTATTAAAATAATGGAAATGATTGTTATGATAAACTAATGAACTCACCAACCTTTTGGTTGACACTTGAAAGCATGTTTATTCTCAGGTACGAAAGAAATCTTCCGCTGTACATTTACTCATCTTATAGATATTATTTGGAGTCATTCATGACATATTTCAAAAGATGTTGCATTCGAGTCATTGAGTTCATTAAGAATATTATCAAGTCATTTATAGTTTAGATATATTATGAAATGGTATGCATGCCAGTCAACTTTCGATAAAATGAAAGTTTGTCTTTTAAAAATGAATGCAATGTTTGTAAAATGTTTCATATAGAGGTCAAGTACCTCGCGATGTAATCAACTATTGTGAATCATTTATAATCGATATGAACGGGTCCTTTCATTAGGACCCTGAAATAATGGTCCTAATATGTAGTTTTTTTAGGACCTTTGCGTTTTTGACCAAATAAATATTGGTCCTATAAGCCCGTTTTTCTTGTAGTGAAATTTCGGGACGAAATTTCTTTTAACGGGTAGGTACTGTCATGACCCGGAAATTTCGGTCAAATTTAAACTCTGATAACTCCGACAAGATAAGCAAATTGATGTGTTGCATTAAAATATTTTTTCATACATTTAATTAACCATTGGACTTTGCCCTACGATTCACGAACAACCTATAATTTAAAACTCGAACCCGTCATGATTTATATATGATTTTACTTTCTTAAATGAAAATGTTTTATGATATAATAATTTCTATTATTATAACCTCTTAATAAAATGATTTTGAATATAATTAGTTCTAGAAAACTAAATTTTATAATATTTATATATGAAATGATAAAAATTTACTATTAAACGATGCTATTTCAAATTAAAAATTTTACGTATTAAGTCGTTTTATTTTTATGATATAATTTTTTTTAAGAAACGAAGTTAAATTAAAAATGTATAATTTGTAAAGCACAACGTACAACAACGTGTAGCTTAAATAGTTGAATTTAAATTAATTAATTTACTATTCATTGAATAGTAAATGAAACGAAATTAATTCATTTACTATTCACATGAAAACGACATTATTGAAATTATTAATTATAAGTTACATAAAATACCCCTGAAGTATTTTAAAAATACGACTTTTTAAAAATTTACGATTCATATTAGATTCTAAATATATTATTATATTATTATATTTTATTTCAATATTATTATATTTATTATATTATTATATTATTATATTTAAATTAATATTATATTATATATCTTTGTCCAGTTAAAAACTAGGAAAACACATATTACGCTTATAAACTTTATAAACGAACCTTTTTACAACTAAATTTATAAAGCTTAAGACCAAAATAGATATATATTTATATTAAAATATAAAAAGTGGAATTTTTATTCATATTTTTACCCGTCAATTATTAGCAACAGAGTACGAAATGCCGGTCCGTGAAAACTGTCGGCAGATATTATTGAATTCTAATTCACACGTTTTTATTTTCATATTATTATATTATTATTATATTATTACTTTATTATAATATTATATTATTATATTCTATTTTAATATTATTCTATTATTATATTTACTTATATATACTACGTTCATGTTCTAGTTGAAATCACACATATCACATATAGATCATATGTTACTCCGTAATTAACTATATTATTGTTATTATTATTATAATTATTATTCTTAATATTATTATTCTTAATCTTATTATTAATTAGTAGTATTAGTATTATGGTTACAAAATATACATAAAATACTACGACGAGGTTATGTTCAAGTGTTTTCAAAATAGGTTTTTCAAATGGTTTAAAGCTAAGGAATTCATGGGTATTAAATAAGGAGGTTATGGGTATTGATCGGGGGTATTGTTCGTGAATCAAAGGTCAACCTTGCATTTATCATTTCCGTTGCGTCTGCATACTTTTCCTGCAATATTGAACCACAATATTGATACGTGAGTTTTCATAGCTCCCTTTTTATATATATTTTTGGGCTGAGAATACATGCGTATTTTATAACTGTTTTAAGAAATGGACACAAGTACTAAAAACATATTCTACGTTGACTTGTACCACTTTGCATATTTTTCCCTAATAGCTTGGTAACTAATATTTACATGTTGTAAGAGCATGTAAGCGCGAATCCTATTGATAGATCTATCGGGTTTGACAACCCCAACCGGGCTAGTCGCTCTAGTATCGTAAACGGTTGCATAGTACTTCGTTTTTACTACACTTGGTACAGTGTAGGGAGATTTCATAATAAAGGGAATATGCCACATTAATTGTTAAGTATGGTTACCGAAGCGCTCAACAACTTATAGAATACTTTTATACATTTGCGAGTGTACGGATATTTATGGAAACTAAAATCTTGTGGTCTATTACTATTACAGAAATGATTGATTATGATAAACTATGAACTCACCAACCTTTTTGGTTGACACTTTTAAGCATGTTTATTCTCAGGTATAAAGAAGCTTCCGCTGTTTAACTGCTATGTGCATGGAGTCTTACATGGCATATTTTTTAAGGAAACTTTGCATTCATACATTAATATGTATTATATTTTGACTGTTTAGTCAACTGATATATTATTATGAACCATCATTTATTGGGATTGTCTGTATGTAGAAATCACCATAGGTCGAAAACATTTATGTACATGCTTTAAAAATGTATACTGATATAAAAACTTTCTTATATAGAAAGCGCGTCTTTTGAAATGAATGCAACATTTGTACAAATGTATCATATAGAGAGCAAACCTCGTAATGGGACCGATGAATGATGTGCTGCGTCAATAGGGATTTTGGCGGGTCGTCATACATTTCATATCGAAAAATCTTTTATTCAATCGTACGAAATGGAACTCTCCACTAGTTCAAGTCCCTCGAATTCTGATATGGAGTTTCACTCAAGCTCCGAAAGCAGTGTGATCGGAATGGAACCAACTAATCAGCCATCATCTATTCTGGATGAATTGGGGATGGGTTCGTAGTCTACTTAATCATTGAAGACAAGAAGAAGGCGATCCCTTCCATCCACCACATTGCCCTCTTGGCGATGAACCTGAAGCAGTTACCGACGAACCTGTCCGAGACACCATTTTTTCTCTCATTTCCAGAGTGTCTCATCACGACTATATATTATCTCAAATTCTAGATCTTATTCATCCGTTCGTCCGAACCGCCAATCATCCCGGTGTAATAGAAGAAGTCAACGAGCTTCACGCTCGGGTAATGACTTTGGAGGATATGGTGCGAAGGTTGCAAGCACCAGCAGCAGCACCGGCAGCAACAGTACCACCATCACCAGCACCAACAGTACCATCAACAACCACATCTGCACCGCAAACCTCAACGTCACAATCTATCTCACGAGCATCAACGTTGTACGTACCATAGATACCAAGGAGTATTAATAAGAATCAACGATGAAGTATTGATTCATAACTTCATTAAAGAAAGATTTTGCGGCGATTATGTAATCTCCAAAATCTTAGAGATTAATGGTGTATCCTATCGTATACACGCATAAAAGGCGTAATGGTTGCATAAAAGTAGCATCAGGAAGGCTGGAAACAACAGTTCTGTGGAGTTATCCGTCCAGCGTTCTCCGCTATACAGGCTGCTCCGTCATGCGTAAGCCCTGGCCGGAGAACGCCACCTTCAGCGTAAATTTCGGATCACGAATAACCGAACGTATCATCATTTGACATGTGTCCCCGAGCAATCTGGTGGAAATGACACTATAAATAGACCCCTTGGGTCGTCATTTAACACAGTTCAGATATTCTGAAAACTTTGAGAGCTGAGACTTCACTTCTCTTTCTCTCTCTACTTTCTCTCACTAGAAGTCATCCGGCTAGCACTTTTACGCTCTACGGACGACAGATTGATTAAGCCACCCCACAAGTTTCTACACTTGTGAACCGGGTCTGCACGGATTATTTCCCAAGGGTAAAAATCAACCGGCAACACTCCACCCTCCTAAAGCTAGATAACTTCTAGTATCTTGTTAACACACTAAGCCTTACCTCATAAGGAAATAGGTGTAAACAATGGCGCCATCCATTATTAAGACGAATCATCTCACCAACACTGATAAAGATGGCGAGGATAACGAATTCATACCCATAGAAGTTGGCATGACACATCCATGGAAAGCTGGACAACGGAGGAAGGCAGAAGTGTTAGAAGATTGGGAAGAGCAATTAATGTCATTTCCTTCTATGTGCAACACAAATCCATCCGATGGTCAAGTAGTTATAAAAGCACGAGTTGCTAATTGTTTAATACGCAACATTTACACTGACACAGGAGCTGGAGCAGACATTATGTATGAACATTGCTTCATACAACTTCCTAAAGATGTACAAGAAAAAATGAAGGAAACATATGTGCCGTTAGAAAGTTTTACAAGTGAGCCGTCCTGGTCTGAAGGAAGTATTCTGCTTGAAGTAACCTTGGGCAAGCCACCCCTAAGATGCATGTTAACACCTATTTCCTTATGAGGTAAGGCTTAGTGTGCCAACAAGATACTATAGGTAATCTAGCGTTAGGAGGGCGGAGTGTTGCCGATTGATTTTTACCCTCGGGAAATAATCCCTGCAGACCCGGTTCACAAGTGTAGAAACTTGTGGGGTGGCTTAATCAATCTGTCATCCGTAGAGCATAAAAGTGCTAGCCGGATGACTTCTAGTGAGAGAAAGTAGAGAGAGAAAGAGAAGTAAAGTCTCAGCTCTTAAAGTTATCAGAATATCTGAACTGTGTAAAATGACGACCCAAGGGGTCTATTTATAGTGTCAGATCCACCAGATTGCTTGGGGACACGTGTCAGATAATGATACGTTCTGTTACTTGTGATCCGAAATTTACGCTGAAAGTGGCGTTCTCCGGCCAGGGCTTACGCGCTAGGCGGTCTTCAGGGCTTACGCATGACGGAGCAGCCTGTACAACGGAGTACGCTGGACGGTTAACTTCACAAAACTGTGTTTCCAGCCTTCCTGATGCTACTTTTATGCAACCATTATACCTTTTATGTGTGTATATGATAGGATACACCATTAAGTCCCCCCAGTTTAAAGACTTAAGCATTTGAAGAATGATTATGTCGTTAAACTTTTGAAAACGCATGCCAAACCAGCCTGTTCATTGCTCACTTGCATCGGGGAAAACATTTTAGGCATTAAATGCAGACGAATTTTACTGACGCTGTTATGATTAATTTTTTACGGCTGAGATCATCCACGCGCTTCCAGCTGTAAGAAGTGTTATTTCCTACCCTTCGTTTAAACTCACCCATACACGTGTCTCAATCATGGCCATAAAAATTGCACCGATGAACCCCTATAAAAACCATCATAACCCTGTTACCATTACTTTTTTACTTTTGTCAAGATCTAAAAAGCATATTTCTCCCCCAAATCTTCATCGCCTTCTTCAATCTTCAACATTTTAAGGTTTACCGTCTTCCAAGGTCAGTACACTTCAACTTACTGCTATTTTCTTCTTATTGATATCTTTTACTGTATTATCATGGCTTCTACACGGAGTACTGGCCAAGAGCACGCTAAGCCTTCTTCGTCAAATACCGCTGACATTCCAGAAGTTAGCACGATGGCTTCATCATTGACAAGTGAATATTTAGATGGCTTAAAGATTGCCTTCCGCCATCTCAATCAATACAACCCTGTTCTTCCCACCAATAGACAAACTGCTGACAACCCTCCTGAGGGGAAAATTACTTTATACGCCTTACAAATTTCCCACGGCAACCTCCGTGTTCCCCTTACTAACTTTCTTCTTCGCCTTCTTAGATATTATAAGGCCTGTCTTAGTCAGATGCATCCCCATGGCCTTCAAAAAATCATCCTTTTTGAGATGTACTACAATGCTATTAATATAAAGCCTCGCATTAAAGTTTTTATCTCTTTGTTTAGAATTCGCACAATTTGTGACTGCTGGCTTACTATTGATAGTAAGAAAAATACTCATTTCGTTGGTCCGAATAGAGTTTCAAATTTGAAGGACTGGAAAAGTCCATTTTTCTTTGTTGATGAGACCGTTATTCCGGAAGAGTACTCCGTTGTCCGGGAATGGGGTGCTATTGATGCTGGTATAGGAAAGGGCGTTAAGATTTCTCCCTCAGAGCAGCGGATAGTAAATAGCTTGAAAGAGCTCCGTCTTCCGCCCAGATCATACGAAAGGTATGAGGGAATTCTTGTGCTGTGCAAAGTGAGTCAAGAATGGCCAAGCAATTCTGTGCCAGTACTTCGTGAGAAAAATCAGGGTAGGATGTGATATGATCATCCTATTATATATATATATAGATTTGTGTCTATTGTTTGTCATGTTTACTTATATTGCTGTTTATGTGTAATTTTTGCAGCCAACTCTGTGATGCAGGTTCACTTGGCTCTTTTATCCGCTGATCTTGATGATGATGTAGAGGTCACTGCTCGTGACAAAACTGCTGAAGAGCTAGAGGCGGAGAGAGTTGCAGCTGAAACTAAAGCTGCTGCTGATGCTGCTGCTGCTACTGAAAAGGGGAAAGAAATTACTGTGAGCAGCTCAAACAGTGAATCCGGGTCTGAACATACAGACACTGAGCGGACAACGGATGATACCACCACCGCCGATCAACAAACATCGGGGTCAGTTGACATCACGGGTGAAACTAACCCCACTCCTCCTCCAACCCAAAAGACAAGAAAGAAGAGCATAGGCTCTAAAAGGGCGAAGAGTACAGAGGAGGGTAAAAAGCAGAAACGCAGGAGAAGTATGTCCATTCTGTGCTTTCTTGAAAATGCACATGTTTTTGCTTACAACCGTTATGTTTGTTCATAATGCTAATTTGTTCTTGTTAGTGATTTTAGCAGAGTCGGATGATAGCCAAGGGAAGGCCGCGGAGGGCGGTGAACAGAGGACGGAGGATAATCTTGAAAGTGAAGGAAATAAGGGCCTGAAAACGCCTGACCCAAACTTTACTCCATTCGATGAATCTGAATTTCATGAAGATAGGCTGGAAGGCAACTCTGCGTATCATTCTCCTCCTCCTAATATCACTAACCCCGCTATCACATCCTCCAATGTTCAAGAGCCAACTCTTCCTGCTCATGTGAGGGCATTGCAGGCCATCATTGCAAACCCTGCTACCAAGGATAAATAATTTGCAACTCTTCTTCAGGTATGAATGATATGACCTTCTGCATGTATATGATTGTAATTTATTGATGTGAGTTGCCAGAAATTACTCATAAATTTTTTTCTTGTACATGGTTATGTTATCCTTGAGCTGAAACCCCAATTCACCGCTCTCCGTTCTGATCAACTCAGGGAATCAACTATGGCAGCTCATGTACTGCTAACCAATCATCTGGACTCTGTGCTGCAACTACAGAAGCATCAAGAGTCTATTCTTGCTATAGCCCGTAAAGACATAACTGAAGGTGCAAATGCTCGTAAAAGAGCTGCTGATGCTGTGCGTGCCTTAAGTGATGCGCAAAAAATAATAAAGGCTAAAGAAGTTGAGCTAAAAAGTCTCAAGATGTCGCTGTTGTTCTGCAAGGGTAAAGGGATGCTGAGAAGAAAAGACTTGAAGAGGAGCAGGTGAAAGTGGGTGAGCTGGAGAAGCAGCAGAATGCAGAGAGGGAAAAGTTTGCTGAGCTTCTCCGGAGGGCGGAGAAAGGCGAAGGTAATTTTTCTGAGCTTAAGAAGGGTATACCAGGTCTGATAGCTAAGGTGCTTGGATCTAGTCTTGTAAGGAATTCCTACAATGATTATGTTGATGCTGCCTGCACCCATGCTATTGCTGATGTGACCGGCAAGCTGTTTAAACGCCTTGCTCCCAACCAGACCCCTTCTGCTGCTATTACCAAACTTATGCCTCCAGGTACTCAGGAAAAGGTTGATGAGACTAAAGATAAATTGATAAATTTGAAGATAAACGTTTATGATGAAGTATGCAGCAAAGAAGATTCATCTGCTCAAGATGTGCTTAGCGTGCAGTTTGATTGATTTTTGTAAAAATGTCAAACAATGTTTTGTAATAAACTTCCTTCTGACCTTGACATTATATACATACTGACTTTATTGTGATGACTACGTGTGTTTACATGCTTGTTGCAAATATTTTGATGCTTAATGCTTTAAAACCAATCGATTATGCACCTGAGCATAAAATTTCTATACACAATTGTGCAGTGTATAATTGAGAAAATTATTTTGAAAAGTGTATAAGGTAATTCATATGTAGACGCCTTGTAGTATTAAGTTTTGCTAAATGAATATGATGTCTGAATTCTGTTACACGCTTTCCGTCATAAAATTAATGAGGAAGAATTATGAAGTGTTTTAGAAGAATGATTACAAATCAATAGACTCTCCGTCTTACGCCTTCCGTCATAAAGTATATGAGGAAGAATTGCTAATTATTTTGCCTTCATACATAAAATTTAGAACTTCGTTCTGTGAAGTAAGTTTTTATAATGTTTGTCATGACAAGTATCTGAGTTTTGTATCATGCCTCGGTGCGTTCTAGTAAAACTTAAACGTTTTCTAGCCGATCCCTTGTGCCTTTACTGGCTGGCACAAAAGCTTCTGCCATCGGAGGTATTTTAAAAATACACTCCTTCTGTGGGCAGGTTATAAATGTAATGTTTTACATTTGTCACGGGCAGCACTTTGTTTAAGAAAAATATAAAGTTTGTTGTTCGGTACTGTGCAGTACATAAACGATTGATGACGAATTTAGGTGGATCAAGCCTAATTAGCACACCATGAATGTTTAATGTATGTAATTGCTAATATATGCACTGTAAAATAACCACAATGGTTCACAGTAAATTGATAAACGTTTCTCTTCATATAATGCGAAAATATGTTCTTCAAATGCCAAACATGTGTATTTTGGCATGAATACAATGATTGTAAAAGACAATGCTAAAAAACTGCTCTGATAATAAACTTTTGTTCTTGATAACATGCTGAGATTTGCTTCTTCATACGCCGAGCGTTCAGCGCTATCCGGCCTGCACACTTGATTATGGAATGAAAAACTCCTGAACCTCATCATCACTAAACAACCGATCATGCTTTCTCCAGTTTACGTTGCCTTCTGGTAAGTTCACAAATGTGGATCTCTCCCTAGCCGGTGCCACATACTGTGAATGTATGGCGGCTACTCCATTAGGAGTTGGGAACCTGATCTCTGCATGAGCTGTCGTTGTTATCGCTCCGAATTTAGCCAACGCTGCCCTTCCAAAAAGGACATTAAATCGAGAATTGCCATCTATGATTGTGAAATCGATTGTTTCTGTTCTCAACAATGGGAATGTGCCCATAACAACTTCCAAACAAATCTGCCCCATGGCATTTACCGGTGCTCCCGTTAATCCAGAAACTTTCAACCTCGTTTGCCTAGCTCTGCCCTGCACATGCCTTGGAAAAGTCTTCAAGCAATGCCAGTAAATGATGTCAGCTTCACTTCCCGTATCTGTGAAGATACAGTTGACAAACTTATTTGCTATTTCTGCTGAAATGATCACCGGTTGGACGGACAACGCCCAATTCTGAATTGGCTGAAAAATAATTGGAGCATATCTGCAGCTGTCCAAATTGCTGTTTGATGATTCACCTTCTTCATAATGACTATCGTTGATCCAAACCATCCTGATTACAACTTCTGGAGTTTTCTCGCGCTCTGTGATCCTGTCTCCGTACTGCGGTTGGTTCCGATTATCTCTTCCACCATGCTGCTCTCTTCTGTTCTCTCCACGGCGTCCTCTGTTACCATCATTCCTTTGCCACACAAATTTCCTGCGAGGATCATTCCTCCTGTACTGTTTGCCAGGCAACAAATGATTCAGTTCTCCTGCCTTGATTTTTGCTATGATTTCTCTCATCAAAGATTTACAATTGTCCGTATCATGGCCCCAAGCCTCATGGAAATCGCACCACAAATCACTCTTTGGACCCTCCCTTTCTTCCATTGGTGCTGGAGCATTGAAAGTGGTCCGAATTGGTTCAGTGAAGAGGATCTCTTTTGGAGTTTTGGTAAGTGCCATTATTAACGGGTGCCTTTCTATTGGCCTTCTATTGTGGTGAAAATTATTAGGGTGATTGTTTCCTCTCCATCCTCCATTTGAATTGTCATTCCTTCTCTGATTTCTGTCAAAATACCGTCCTCCGTTGTGCGGCTTGCTACTACTGCCAGTATCAAACTTGTTCAACCCACTCTCACCAGCTCGAACATGCCTCTGTGCAACCTCCAACGCCTGATGCAATGTTTTTGGCAAGTCATACCGTAATGCATGAAAAAGTGCACTAAATCGTTGCTGGTCCAAACAGAAAATGAAACCAGATACAAGCTGTGATTCTGGACAATCAGGGATCTTCTGTGCTTCAAGTGTATAACGCTTCATAAAATTGCTCAAAGATTCGTTATGATGCATTGTGATCTCGTGTGCATCAAGATGTGTCAGAGTACAGCTCCGTAGATTTTGGTATTGCATCACAAATTTTGCTCTCAAATCAAGAAAACTGGTAATACTCCTTGGTGGCAAACTAGCAAACCATTCGCGTGCCATTTTCTGCAGTAACATAGGAAACATATGGCATGCAGTTTCATCCTCCCAATGCTGCAACCTCATAACACCTTCAAACATAGTCAGAAAATCTTCCGGATCCGTTGTGCCATCATAAACTCCAATTGTTGGTATAGCAATATTTCTGTGCAATGGATAATTAGCAATTCGATCAATGAAACACTGTGTAGATTCTGCCATGGCTGGTGGCTTAGTGGCTTGCTCTCCAGTAATGAGGGCAAAGAAATTGTCCACGGCCACAGCACGGACGGCGGGCTGCGCTAAGCGTTGCTTATATTTTGCCGGAGCTGTCTGCTTAAGAATGTCATTTAATAGCAACACTGCCTGCTTCTCTGACATGTACTCATCTTTGTAAATTTCATCATCAGAGTCATTATTATCATAGCTCAGGTCGTTATCATCCCCAGAATCATCAATAAGACTGCCCAGCTTGTCGAGTAGCCTGAATAACTTGTATTTTGATATAGATTGCCTTTTCATTATTTGCTTGTCTTTGCCATCTGGCATCCGCCGAAAAGATATAAATGATGGACATCGCCGTGGTTGCATCAATGGTCGTCGCTCTGGATTAGCAACAAAATTTGGAAGTCTTTCTGCACTTTTGCCTGTGGTTTCTTCGATTACTGGCCTTTTCTCCGAATTAGTTGAAATGTCCCGTTCTTATTGATTAAAAACGTTCCATATTAATTGATTTCGTTGCGAGGTTTTGACCTCTATATGAGACATTTTTCAAAGACTGCATTCATTTTAAAACAAACCATAACCTTTATTTCATCAATAAAGGTTTAAAAAGCTTTACGTAGATTATCAAATAATGATAATCTAAAATATCCCGTTTACACACGACCATTACATAATGGTTTACAATACAAATATGTTACAACAAAATAAGTTTCTTGAATGCAGTTTTTACACAATATCATACAAGCATGGACTCCAAATCTCGTCCTTATTTAAGTATACGATAGCGGAAGCTCTTAATAATCACCTGAGAATAAACATGCTTAAAACGTCAACAAAAATGTTGGTGAGTTATAGGTTTAACCTATATATATGAAATCATAATAATAGACCACAAGATTTCATATTTCAATACACATCCCATACATAGAGATAAAAATCATTCATATGATGAACACCTGGTAACCGACATTAACAAGATGCATATATAAGAATATCCCCATCATTCCGGGACACCCTTCGGATATGATATAAATTTTGAAGTACTAAAACATCCGGTACTTTGGATGGGGTTTGTTAAGCCCAATAGATCTATCTTTAGGATTCGCGTCAATTAGGGTGTCTGTTCCCTAATTCTTAGATTACCAGACTTAATAAAAAGGGGCATATTCGATTTCGATAATTCAACCATAGAATGTAGTTTCACGTACTTGTGTCTATTTTGCAAATCATTTATAAAACCTGCATGTATTCTCATCCCAAAAATATTAGATTTTAAAAGTGGGACTATAACTCACTTTCACAGATTTTTACTTCGTCGGGAAGTAAGACTTGGCCACTGGTTGATTCACGAACCTATAACAATATATACATATATATCAAAGTATGTTCAAAATATATTTACAACACTTTTAATATATTTTGATGTTTTAAGTTTATTAAGTCAGCTGTCCTCGTTAGTAACCTACAACTAGTTGTCCACAGTTAGATGTACAGAAATAAATCGATAAATATTATCTTGAATCAATCCACGACCCAGTGTATACGTATCTCAGTATTGATCACAACTCAAACTATATATATTTTGGAATCAACCTCAACCCTGTATAGCTAACTCCAACATTCACATATAGAGTGTCTATGGTTGTTCCGAAATATATATAGATGTGTCGACATGATAGGTCGAAACATTGTATACGTGTCTATGGTATCTCAAGATTACATAATATACAATACAAGTTGATTAAGTTATTGTTGGAATAGATTTGTTACCAATTTTCACGTAGCTAAAATGAGAAAAATTATCCAATCTTGTTTTACCCATAACTTCTTCATTTTAAATCCGTTTTGAGTGAATCAAATTGCTATGGTTTCATATTGAACTCTATTTTATGAATCTAAACAGAAAAACTATAGGTTTATAGTCGGAAAAATAAGTTACAAGTCGTTTTTGTAAAGGTAGTCATTTCAGTCGAAAGAACGACGTCTAGATGACCATTTTAGAAAACATACTTCCACTTTGAGTTTAACCATAATTTTTGGATATAGTTTCATGTTCATAATAAAAATCATTTTCTCAGAATTGAAATGTCCCGTTCTTATTGATTAAAAACATTCCATATTAATTGATTTCGTTGCGAGGTTTTGACCTCTATATGAGACGTTTTTCAAAGACTGCATTCATTTTTAAAACAAACCATAACCTTTATTTCATAAATAAAGGTTTAAAAAGCTTTACGTAGATTATCAAATAATGATAATCTAAAATATCCTGTTTACACACGACCATTACATAATGGTTTACAATACAAATATGTTACATCGAAATCAGTTTCTTGAATGCAGTTTTTACACAATATCATACAAACATGGACTCCAAATCTTGTCCTTATTTTAGTATGCAACAGCGGAAGCTCTTAATATTCACCTGAGAATAAACATGCTTTAAACGTCAACAAAAATGTTGGTGAGTTATAGGTTTAACCTATATATATCAAATCGTAACAATAGACCACAAGATTTCATATTTCAATACACATCCCATACATAGAGATAAAAATCATTCATATGGTGAACACCTGGTAACCGACAATAACAAGATGCATATATAAGAATATCCCCATCATTCCGGGACACCCTTCGGATATGATATAAATTTCGAAGTACTAAAGCATCCGGTACTTTGGATGGGGTTTGTTAGGCCCAATAGATCTATCTTTAGGATTCGCGTCAATTAGGGTGTCTGTTCCCTAATTCTTAGATTACCAGACTTAATAAAAAGGGGCATATTCGATTTCGATAATTCAACCATAGAATGTAGTTTCACGTACTTGTGTCTATTTTGTAAATCATTTATAAAACCTGCATGTATTCTCATCCTAAAAATATTAGATTTTAAAAGTGGGACTATAACTCACTTTCACAGATTTTTACTTCGTCGGGAAGTAAGACTTGGCCACCGGTTGATTCACGAACCTATAACAATATATACATATATATCAAAGTATGTTTAAAATATATTTACAACACTTTTACTATATTTTGATGTTTTAAGTTTATTAAGTCAGCAGTCCTCGTTAGTAACCTACAACTAGTTGTTCACAGTTAGATGTACAGAAATAAATCGATAAATATTATCTTGAATCAATCCACGACCCAGTGTATACGTATCTCAGTATTGATCACAACTCAAACTATATATATTTTGGAATCAACCTCAACCCTGTATAGCTAACTCCAACATTCACATATAGAGTGTCTATGGTTGTTCCGAAATATATATAGATGTGTCGACATGATAGGTCGAAACATTGTATACGTGTCTATGGTATCTCAAGATTACATAATATACAATACAAGTTGATTAAGTTATGGTTGGAATAGATTTGTTACCAATTTTCACGTAGCTAAAATGAGAAAAATTATCCATTCTTGTTTTACCCATAACTTCTTCATTTTAAATCCGTTTTGAGTGAATCAAATTGCTATGGTTTCATGTTGAACTCTATTTTATGAATCTAAACAGAAAAAGTATAGGTTTATAGTCGGAAAAATAAGTTACAAGTCGTTTTTGTAAAGGTAGTCATTTCAGTCGAAAGAACGACGTCTAGATGACCATTTTAGAAAACATACTTCCACTTTGAGTTTAACCATAATTTTTGGATATAGTTTCATGTTCATAATAAAAATCATTTTCCCAGAATAACAACTTTTAAATCAAAGTTTATCATAGTTTTTAATTAACTAACCCAAAACAGCCCGCGGTGTTACTACGACGGCGTAAATCCGGTTTTACGGTGTTTTTCGTGTTTCCAGGTTTTAAATCATTAAGTTAGCATATCATATAGATATAGAACATGTGTTTAGTTGATTTTAAAAGTCAAGTTAGAAGGATTAACTTTTATTTGCGAACAAGTTTAGAATTAACTAAACTATGTTCTAGTGATTACAAGTTTAAACCTTCGAATAAGATAGCTTTATATGTATGAATCGAATGATGTTATGAACATCATTACTACCTTAAGTTCCTTGGATAAACCTACTGGAAAAGAGAAAAGTGGATCTAGCTTCAATGGATCCTTGGATGGCTCGAAGTTCTTGAAGCAGAATCATGACACGAAAACAAGTTCAAGTAAGATCATCACTTGAAATAAGATTGTTATAGTTATAGAAATTGAACCAAAGTTTGAATATGATTATTACCTTGTATTAGAATGATAACCTACTGTAAGAAACAAAGATTTCTTGAGGTTGGATGATCACCTTACAAGATTGGAAGTGAGCTAGCAAACTTGAAAGTATTCTTGATTTTATGAAACTAGAACTTTTGGAATTTATGAAGAACACTTAGAACTTGAAGATAGAACTTGAGAGAGATTAATTAGATGAAGAAAATTGAAGAATGAAAGTGTTTGTAGGTGTTTTTGGTCGTTGGTGTATGGATTATATATAAAGGATATGTAATTTTGTTTTCATGTAAATAAGTCATGAATGATTACTCATATTTTTGTAATTTTATGAGATATTTCATGCTAGTTGCCAAATGATGGTTCCCACATGTGTTAGGTGACTCACATGGGCTGCTAAGAGCTGATCATTGGAGTGTATATACCAATAGTACATACATCTAAAAGCTGTGTATTGTACGAGTACGAATACGGGTGCATACGAGTAGAATTGTTAATGAAACTGAACGAGGATGTAATTGTAAGCATTTTTGTTAAGTAGAAGTATTTTGATAAGTGTATTTGAAGTCTTTCAAAAGTGTATAAATACATATTAAAACACTACATGTATATACATTTTAACTGAGTCGTTAAGTCATCGTTAGTCGTTACATGTAAGTGTTGTTTTTAAACCTTTAGGTTAACGATCTTGTTAAATGTTGTTAACCCAATGTTTATAATATCAAATGAGATTTTAAATTATTATATTATCATGATATTATCATGTATGAATATCTCTTAATATGATATATATACATTAAATGTCTTTACAACGATAATCGTTACATATATGTCTCGTTTAAAAAATCATTAAGTTAGTAGTCTTGTTTTTACATATGTAGTTCATTGTTAATATACTTAATGATATGTTTACTTATCATAGTATCATGTTAACTATATATATATCCATATATATGTCATCATATAGTTTTTACAAGTTTTAACGTTCGTGAATCACCGGTCAACTTGGGTGGTCAATTGTCTATATGAAACATATTTCAATTAATCAAGTCTTAACAAGTTTGATTGCTTAACATGTTGGAAACATTTAATCATGTAAATATCAATCTCAATTAATATATATAAACATGGAAAAGTTCGGGTCACTACAGTACCTACCCGTTAAATAAATTTCGTCCCGAAATTTTAAGCTGTTGAAGGTGTTGACGAATCTTCTGGAAATAGATGCGGGTATTTCTTCTTCATCTGATCTTCACGATCCCAGGTGAACTCGGGTCCTCTACGAGCATTCCATCGAACCTTAACAATTGGTATCTTGTTTTGCTTAAGTCTTTTAACCTCACGATCCATTATTTCGACGGGTTCTTCGATGAATTGAAGTTTTTCGTTGATTTGGATTTCATCTAATGGAATAGTGAGATCTTCTTTAGCAAAACATTTCTTCAAATTCGAGACGTGGAAAGTGTTATGTACAGCCGCGAGTTGTTGAGGTAACTCAAGTCGGTAAGCTACTGGTCCGACACGATCAATAATCTTGAATGGTCCAATAAACCTTAGATTTAATTTCCCTCGTTTACCAAATCGAACAACGCCTTTCCAAGGTGCAACTTTAAGCATGACCATCTCTCCAATTTCAAATTCTATATCTTTTCTTTTAATGTCAGCGTAGCTCTTTTGTCGACTTTGGGCGGTTTTCAACCGTTGTTGAATTTGGATGATCTTCTCGGTAGTTTCTTGTATAATCTCCGGACCCGTAATCTGTCTATCCCCCACTTCACTCCAACAAATCGGAGACCTGCACTTTCTACCATAAAGTGCTTCAAACGGCGCCATCTCAATGCTTGAATGGTAGCTGTTGTTGTAGGAAAATTCTGCTAACGGTAGATGTCGATCCCAACTGTTTCCGAAATCAATAACACATGCTCGTAGCATGTCTTCAAGCGTTTGTATCGTCCTTTCGCTCTGCCCATCAGTTTGTGGATGATAGGCAGTACTCATGTCTAGACGAGTTCCTAATGCTTGCTGTAATGTTTGCCAGAATCTTGAAATAAATCTGCCATCCCTATCAGAGATAATAGAGATTGGTATTCCATGTCTGGAGACGACTTCCTTCAAATACAGTCGTGTTAACTTCTCCATCTTGTCATCTTCTCTTATTGGCAGGAAGTGTGCTGATTTGGTGAGACGATCAACTATTACCCAAATAGTATCAAAACCACTTGCAGTCCTTGGCAATTTAGTGATGAAATCCATGGTAATGTTTTCCCATTTCCATTTCGAGATTTCGGGTTGTTGAAGTAGACCTGATGGTTTCTGATGCTCAGCTTTGACCTTAGAACACGTCAAACATTCTCCTACGTATTTAGCAATATCGGCTTTCATACCCGGCCACCAAAAATGTTTCTTGAGATCCTTGTACATCTTCCCCGTTCCAGGATGTATTGAGTATCTGGTTTTATGAGCTTCTCTAAGTACCATTTCTCTCATATCTCCAAATTTTGGTACCCAAATCCTTTCAGCCCTATACCGGGTTCCGTCTTCCCGAATATTAAGATGCTTCTCCGATCCTTTGGGTATTTCATCCTTTAAATTTCCCTCTTTTAAAACTCCTTGTTGCGCCTCCTTTATTTGAGTAGTAATGTTATTATGAATCATTATATTCATAGATTTTACTCGAATGGGTTCTCTGTCCTTCCTGCTCAAGGCATCGGCTACCACATTTGCCTTCCCCGGGTGGTAACGAATCTCAAAGTCGTAATCATTCAATAATTCAATCCACCTACGCTGCCTCATATTCAGTTGTTTCTGATTAAATATGTGTTGAAGACTTTTGTGGTCGGTATATATAATACTTTTGACCCCATATAAGTAGTGCCTCCAAGTCTTTAATGCAAAAACAACCGCGCCTAATTCCAAATCATGCGTCGTATAATTTTGTTCGTGAATCTTCAATTGTCTAGACGCATAAGCAATCACCTTCGTTCGTTGCATTAATACACAACCGAGACCTTGCTTTGATGCATCACAATAAATCACAAAATCATCATTCCCTTCAGGCAATGACAATATAGGTGCCGTAGTTAGCTTTTTCTTCAATAACTGAAACGCTTTCTCTTGTTCATCATTCCATTCAAATTTCTTCCCTTTATGCGTTAATGCAGTCAAGGGTTTTGCTATTCTGGAAAAGTCTTGGATGAACCTTCTGTAGTAACCAGCTAGTCCTAAAAACTGGCGTATGTGTTTCGGAGTTTTCGGGGTTTCCCACTTTTCAACAGTTTCTATCTTTGCCGGATCCACCTTAATACCTTCATTGTTCACTATGTGACCGAGGAATTGAACTTCTTCCAACCAAAATGCACACTTTGAAAACTTAGCGTACAATTCTTCCTTCCTCAATACTTCTAACACCTTTCTCAAATGTTCACCGTGTTCTTGGTCATTCTTTGAGTAAATAAGTATGTCATCAATGAAAACAATGACAAACTTGTCAAGGTATGGTCCACACACTCGGTTCATAAGGTCCATGAACACAGCTGGTGCATTAGTTAAACCAAACGGCATGACCATAAACTCGTAATGACCGTAACGTGTTCTGAAAGCAGTCTTTGGAATATCATCTTCTTTCACCCGCATTTGATGATACCCGGAACGTAAGTCAATCTTTGAATAAACAGACGAGCCTTGTAGTTGATCAAATAAGTCGTCAATTCTCGGTAGTGGGTAGCGGTTCTTGATGGTAAGTTTGTTCAACTCTCGGTAGTCGATACACAACCTGAATGTACCATCTTTCTTCTTGACAAACAAAACAGGAGCTCCTCACGGTGATGTGCTTGGTCGAATGAAACCACGCTCTAAAAGTTCTTGTAATTGGCTTTGCAGTTCTTTCATCTCGCTGGGTGCGAGTCTGTAAGGAGCACGAGCTATTGGTGCAGCTCCTGGTACAAGATCTATTTGAAATTCAACGGATCGATGTGGGGGTAATCCCGGTAATTCTTTCGGAAATACATCGGGAAATTCTTTTGCAATGGGAACATCATTGATGCTCTTTTCTTCAGTTTGTACTTTCTCGACGTGTGCTAGAACAGCATAGCAACCTTTTCTTATTAGTTTTTGTGCCTTCAAATTACTAATAAGGTGTAGCTTCGTGTTGCCCTTTTCTCCGTACACCATTAAGGGTTTTCCTTTTTCTCGTATAATGCGAATTGCATTTTTGTAACAAACGATCTCCGCTTTCACTTCTTTCAACCAGTCCATACCGATTATCACATCAAAACTCCCTAACTCTACTGGTATCAAATCAATCTTAAATGTTTCGCTAACCAGTTTAATTTCTCGATTCCGACATATATTATCTGCTGAAATTAATTTACCATTTGCTAATTCGAGTAAAAATTTACTATCCAAAGGCGTCAATGGACAACTTAATTTAGCACAAAAATCTCTACTCATATAGCTTCTATCCGCACCCGAATCAAATAAAACGTAAGCAGATTTATTGTCAATAAGAAACGTACCCGTAACAAGCTCCGGGTCTTCCTGTGCCTCTACCGCATTAATATTGAAAACTCTTCCACGGCCTTGTCCATTCGTGTTCTCCTGGTTCGGGCAATTTCTAATAATGTGGCCTGGTTTTCCACATTTATAACAAACTACATTGGCATAACTTGCTCCGACACTACTTGCTCCGCCATTACTCGTTCCGACACCATTTGTTCCTTTCGTTCTATTAACCCCTGGTCCGTAGACCTCACACTTCGCCGCGCTATGACCATTTCTTTTACACTTGTTGCAAAATTTGGTGCAGAACCCCGAGTGATTCTTTTCACACCTTTGGCATAGCTGCTTCTGATTGTTGTTGTTGTTGTTGCGGTTTTTATTGTTGTTGGGATGATTGTTGTAGTTGCTGTTTTTGTTGTTGTTGTTGTTGTTGTTGGGCCGTTTGTTGTAGTTGCGATTGATGTTGCGATTGTTGGGATAATTGTTGCGATTATTGTTGTAATTGCTGTTGTTGTTGTATTGGTGATTCTTATCACCGTTTTCCTCCCACTTTCTTTTGACTTGCTTCACATTGGCCTCTTCAGCAGTCTGTTCTTTAATTCTTTCTTCAATCTGGTTCACTAGTTTGTGAGCCATTCTACATGCCTGTTGTATGGAGGCGGGCTCGTGTGAACTTATATCTTCTTGGATTCTTTCCGGTAATCCTTTCACAAACGCGTCGATCTTCTCTTCCTCATCTTCGAATGCTCCCGGACACAATAGGCACAATTCTGTGAATCGTCTTTCGTACGTGGTAATATCAAATCCTTGGGTTCGTAACCCTCTAAGTTCTGTCTTGAGCTTATTGACCTCGGTTCTGGGACGGTACTTCTCGTTCATCAAGTGCTTGAATGCTGACCACGGTAGTGCGTACGCATCATCTTGTCCCACTTGCTCTAGATAGGTATTCCACCATGTTAACGCAGAACCTGTGAAGGTATGCGTAGCGTACTTCACTTTGTCCTCTTCAGTACACTTACTTATGGCAAACACCGATTCAACCTTCTCGGTCCACCGTTTCAATCCGATCGGTCCTTCGGTTCCATCAAATTCCAAAGGTTTGCAGGCAGTGAATTCTTTGTAGGTGCATCCTACACGATTTCCTGTACTGCTAGATCCAAGGTTATTGTTGGTATGTAGCGCAGCCTGTACTGCGGCTATGTTTGAAGCTAGAAAAGTACGGAATTCCTCTTCATTCATATTCACGGTGTGTCGAGTAGTTGGTGCCATTTCCTTCAAAATAGTTAAATGGAACAAGTTAATCATACAGAATATTAAGAGTAGTTAATAGTATTTCGTAGCATAATATGAACTCATTTATAAAAGCTTTTTCTTCATATTAGCGTTTTATAAGTTTAAATTCGGGTAGTACCTACCCGTTAAGTTCATACTTAGTAGCTAATATACAATTCAACTACTACAATTCTATATGAAAAACTGATTGTAATAATATTTCGCGTTCAAACTTTTATACAATATTTTACAAACTTACAATACCGCTTATTTTACATAAAGCATGAAATATAGCACACAATAACTTTGATACAAGATAGTTGTGAAGACAATTCTAGCTAGTACACAAGTCGTTCGGCAAAGGCAATAAAGACACGTAATTCATACGTCCAGAAACAAGTCATGCATTCTGGTTTTACTAGGACTACTTCCCATCCTTGGTCTTGTGCAACATAACCGTTATGGCCGTTGATAAGACAGCGTGTTGTAACGTCATCAAAGGGACGAGGGTTACGTAATGTCCAACAGTCCCGTAATAATCTAAAAACCTCATTTCTTACCCCAATTACCGACTCCGTCACTTGTGGAAACGTTTTGTTTAATAGTTGTAGCCCGATGTTCTTGTTCTCACTTTGGTGAGAAGCGAACATTACTAATCCGTAAGCATAACATGCTTCTTTATGTTGCATGTTAGCCGCTTTTTCTAAATCACGAAGTCCAATATTCGGATATATTGAGTCAAAATAATTTCTTAACCCGTTGCGTAAAATAGCATTTGGGTTTTCCGCAATATATGCGTCAAAGTAAACACATCGTAACTTATGGGTTTCCCAATGTGATATCCCCCATCTTTCAAACGAAAGTCTCTTATAAACCAAGACATTCTTGGAACGTTCTTCGAATGTCTTACAAACTGATCTCGCCTTAAATAGTTGTGCCGAAGAATTCTGGCCGACTCTAGACAAGATTTCATCAATCATGTCTCCGGGTAGGTCTCTTAAAATATTGGGTTGTCTATCCATTTTGTGTTTTTAAACTGTAAAATAGACAAGAGTTAGTTTCATAAAAAAATACTTATTAATACAAGCAATTTTTACATATATCATAAAGCATAAGAACACTATATTACATATATTACACCACACGAATACAACTATCTTATTCCGACTCGCTCGTTTCTTCTTCTTCGGTTTTGGTTCGTTTTGCCAAGTTTCTAGGGATATATGATGTTCCCCTAATACGAGCCGTCGTTGTCCACATTGGTTTAGAAAAACCTGGTGGTTTAGAGGTTCCCGGGTCATTGTTACAACTTAAGGACTTCGGGGGTTGACGATACATATAAAGTTCATCGGGGTTGGAATTAGATTTCTCTATTTTTATACCCTTTCCCTTATTATTTTCTTTTGCCTTTTTAAATTCAGTTGGGGTAATTTCTATAACATCATCGGAATTCTCGTCGGAATCCGATTCATCGGAGAATTGGTAATCCTCCCAATATTTTGCTTCCTTGGCGGAAACACCATTGACCATAATTAACTTTGGTCGGTTGGTTGAGGATTTTCTTTTACTTAACCGTTTTATTATTTCCCCCACCGGTTCTATTTCTTCATCCGGTTCCGATTCTTCTTCCGGTTCCGATTCTTCTTCCGGTTCCGACTCTTCTTCCGGTTCCTCTTCGGGAACTTGTGAATCAGTCCACAAATCATTCCAATTTACATTTGACTCTTCATTATTATTAGGTGAGTCAATGGGACTTGTTCTAGAGGTAGACATCTATCACATAATATCAAAAACGTTAAGAGATTAATATATCACATAATATTCATATGTTAAAAATATATAGTTTCCAACAAAAATGTTAAGCAATCATTTTTAAAGAAAACACGGTCGAAGTCCAGACTCACTAATGCATCCTAACAAACTCGATAAGACACACTAATGCAAATTTTCTGGTTCTCTAAGACCAACGCTCGGATACCAACTGAAATGTCCCGTTCTTATTGATTAAAAACGTTCCATATTAATTGATTTCGTTGCGAGGTTTTGACCTCTATATGAGACGTTTTTCAAAGGCTGCATTCATTTTTAAAACAAACCATAACCTTTATTTCATAAATAAAGGTTTAAAAAGCTTTACGTAGATTATCAAATAATGATAATCTAAAATATCCTGTTTACACACGACCATTACATAATGGTTTACAATACAAATATGTTACATCGAAATCAGTTTC
Organism: Rutidosis leptorrhynchoides; assembly: GCF_046630445.1. NCBI lineage: Eukaryota > Viridiplantae > Streptophyta > Magnoliopsida > Asterales > Asteraceae > Rutidosis > Rutidosis leptorrhynchoides. The sequence continues at coordinate 178,526,735 of NC_092342.1, read as the reverse complement.
TTGAATGCAGTTTTTACACAATATCATACAAACATGGACTCCAAATCTTGTCCTTATTTTAGTATGCAACAGCGGAAGCTCTTAATATTCACCTGAGAATAAACATGCTTTAAACGTCAACAAAAATGTTGGTGAGTTATAGGTTTAACCTATATATATCAAATCGTAACAATAGACCACAAGATTTCATATTTCAATACACATCCCATACATAGAGATAAAAATCATTCATATGGTGAACACCTGGTAACCGACAATAACAAGATGCATATATAAGAATATCCCCATCATTCCGGGACACCCTTCGGATATGATATAAATTTCGAAGTACTAAAGCATCCGGTACTTTGGATGGGGTTTGTTAGGCCCAATAGATCTATCTTTAGGATTCGCGTCAATTAGGGTGTCTGTTCCCTAATTCTTAGATTACCAGACTTAATAAAAAGGGGCATATTCGATTTCGATAATTCAACCATAGAATGTAGTTTCACGTACTTGTGTCTATTTTGTAAATCATTTATAAAACCTGCATGTATTCTCATCCCAAAAATATTAGATTTTAAAAGTGGGACTATAACTCACTTTCACAGATTTTTACTTCGTCGGGAAGTAAGACTTGGCCACCGGTTGATTCACGAACCTATAACAATATATACATATATATCAAAGTATGTTTAAAATATATTTACAACACTTTTAATATATTTTGATGTTTTAAGTTTATTAAGTCAGCAGTCCTCGTTAGTAACCTACAACTAGTTGTTCACAGTTAGATGTACAGAAATAAATCGATAAATATTATCTTGAATCAATCCACGACCCAGTGTATACGTATCTCAGTATTGATCACAACTCAAACTATATATATTTTGGAATCAACCTCAACCCTGTATAGCTAACTCCAACATTCACATATAGAGTGTCTATGGTTGTTCCGAAATATATATAGATGTGTCGACATGATAGGTCGAAACATTGTATACGTGTCTATGGTATCTCAAGATTACATAATATACAATACAAGTTGATTAAGTTATGGTTGGAATAGATTTGTTACCAATTTTCACGTAGCTAAAATGAGAAAAATTATCCATTCTTGTTTTACCCATAACTTCTTCATTTTAAATCCGTTTTGAGTGAATCAAATTGCTATGGTTTCATATTGAACTCTATTTTATGAATCTAAACAGAAAAAGTATAGGTTTATAGTCGGAAAAATAAGTTACAAGTCATTTTTGTAAAGGTAGTCATTTCAGTCGAAAGAACGACGTCTAGATGACCATTTTAGAAAACATACTTCCACTTTGAGTTTAACCATAATTTTTGGATATAGTTTCATGTTCATAATAAAAATCATTTTCCCAGAATAACAACTTTTAAATCAAAGTTTATCATAGTTTTTAATTAACTAACCCAAAACAGCCCGCGGTGTTACTACGACGGCGTAAATCCGGTTTTACGGTGTTTTTCGTGTTTCCAGGTTTTAAATCATTAAGTTAGCATATCATATAGATATAGAACATGTGTTTAGTTGATTTTAAAAGTCAAGTTAGAAGGATTAACTTTTGTTTGCGAACAAGTTTAGAATTAACTAAACTATGTTCTAGTGATTACAAGTTTAAACCTTCGAATAAGATAGCTTTATATGTATGAATCGAATGATGTTATGAACATCATTACTACCTTAAGTTCCTTGGATAAACCTACTGGAAAAGAGAAAAATGGATCTAGCTTCAACGGATCCTTGGATGGCTCGAAGTTCTTGAAGCAGAATCATGACACGAAAACAAGTTCAAGTAAGATCATCACTTAAAATAAGATTGTTATAGTTATAGAAATTGAACCAAAGTTTGAATATGATTATTACCTTGTATTAGAATGATAACCTACTGTAAGAAACAAAGATTTCTTGAGGTTGGATGATCACCTTACAAGATTGGAAGTGAGCTAGCAAACTTGAAAGTATTCCTGATTTTATGTAACTAGAACTTGTAGAATTTATGAAGAACACTTAGAACTTGAAGATAGAACTTGAGAGAGATTAATTAGATGAAGAAAATTGAAGAATGAAAGTGTTTGTAGGTGTTTTTGGTCGTTGGTGTATGGATTAGATATAAAGGATATGTAATTTTGTTTTCATGTAAATAAGTCATGAATGATTACTCATATTTTTGTAATTTTATGAGATATTTCATGCTAGTTGCCAAATGATGGTTCCCACATGTGTTAGGTGACTCACATGGGCTGCTAAGAGCTGATCATTGGAGTGTATATACCAATAGTACATACATCTAAAAGCTGTGTATTGTACGAGTACGAATACGGGTGCATACGAGTAGAATTGTTGATGAAACTGAACGAGGATGTAATTGTAAGCATTTTTGTTAAGTAGAAGTATTTTGATAAGTGTATTTGAAGTCTTTCAAAAGTGTATAAATACATATTAAAACACTACATGTATATACATTTTAACTGAGTCGTTAAGTCATCGTTAGTCGTTACATGTAAGTGTTGTTTTTAAACCTTTAGGTTAACGATCTTGTTAAATGTTGTTAACCCAATGTTTATAATATCAAATGAGATTTTAAATTATTATATTATCATGATATTATCATGTATGAATATCTCTTAATATGATATATATACATTAAATGTCTTTACAACGATAATCGTTACATATATGTCTCGTTTAAAAAATCATTAAGTTAGTAGTCTTGTTTTTACATATGTAGTTCATTGTTAATATACTTAATGATATGTTTACTTATCATAGTATCATGTTAACTATATATATATCCATATATATGTCATCATATAGTTTTTACAAGTTTTAACGTTCGTGAATCACCGGTCAACTTGGGTGGTCAATTGTCTATATGAAACATATTTCAATTAATCAAGTCTTAACAAGTTTGATTGCTTAACATGTTGGAAACATTTAATCATGTAAATATCAATCTCAATTAATATATATAAACATGGAAAAGTTCGGGTCACTACAAGAATAACAACTTTTAAATCAAAGTTTATCATAGTTTTTAATTAACTAACCCAAAACAGCCCGCGGTGTTACTACGACGGCGTAAATCCGGTTTTACGGTGTTTTTCGTGTTTCCAGGTTTTAAATCATTAAGTTAGCATATCATATAGATATAGAACATATGTTTAGTTGATTTTAAAAGTCAAGTTAGAAGGATTAACTTTTGTTTGCGAACAAGTTTAGAATTAACTAAACTATGTTCTAGTGATTACAAGTTTAAACCTTCGAATAAGATAGCTTTATATGTATGAATCGAATGATGTTATGAACATCATTACTACCTTAAGTTCCTTGGATAAACCTACTGGAAAAGAGAAAAATGGATCTAGCTTCAACGGATCCTTGGATGGCTCGAAGTTCTTGAAGCAGAATCATGACACGAAAACAAGTTCAAGTAAGATCATCACTTGAAATAAGATTGTTATAGTTATAGAAATTGAACCAAAGTTTGAATATGATTATTACCTTGTATTAGAATGATAACCTACTGTAAGAAACAAAGATTTCTTGAGGTTGGATGATCACCTTACAAGATTGGAAGTGAGCTAGCAAACTTGAAGGTATTCTTGATTTTATGAAACTAGAACTTTTGGAATTTATGAAGAACACTTAGAACTTGAAGATAGAACTTGAGAGAGATCAATTAGATGAAGAAAATTGAAGAATGAAAGTGTTTGTAGGTGTTTTTGGTCGTTGGTGTATGGATTAGATATAAAGGATATGTAATTTTGTTTTCATGTAAATAAGTCATGAATGATTACTCATATTTTTGTAATTTTATGAGATATTTCATGCTAGTTGCCAAATGATGGTTCCCACATGTGTTAGGTGACTCACATGGGCTGCTAAGAGCTGATCATTGGAGTGTATATACCAATAGTACATACATCTAAAAGCTGTGTATTGTACGAGTACGAATACGGGTGCATACGAGTAGAATTGTTGATGAAAATGAACGAGGATGTAATTGTAAGCATTTTTGTTAAGTAGAAGTATTTTGATAAGTGTATTGAAGTCTTTCAAAAGTGTATAAATACATATTAAAACACTACATGTATATACATTTTAACTGAGTCGTTAAGTCATCGTTAGTCGTTACATGTAAGTGTTGTTTTGAAACCTTTAGGTTAACGATCTTGTTAAATGTTGTTAACCCAATGTTTATAATATCAAATGAGATTTTAAATTATTATATTATCATGATATTATCATGTATGAATATCTCTTAATATGATATATATACATTAAATGTCTTTACAACGATAATCGTTACATATATGTCTCGTTTAAAAATCATTAAGTTAGTAGTCTTGTTTTTTTACATATGTAGTTCATTGTTAATATACTTTATGATATGTTTTCTTATCATAGTATCATGTTAACTATATATATATCCATATATATGTCATCATATAGTTTTTACAAGTTTTAACGTTCGTGAATCACCGATCAACTTGGGTGGTCAATTGTCTATATGAAACATATTTCAATTAATCAAGTCTTAACAAGTTTGATTGCTTAACATGTTGGAAACATTTAATCATGTAAATATCAATCTCAATTAATATATATAAACATGGAAAAGTTCGGGTCACTACATTAGTTGCCAAATGTTTAAGCCTTTCTGCAGTTTCAGCAACTGTTTCTTCAATCGTACCATCTAGTGGCTGAACGGGTACATCTTCAATAGTTATCATGTCATCAGTTGATGGATTGTTGACTGCTTCAAGTACAAATGGAGCTTCAGTTGTTTTTGTTCCTTTTCCGTTTCGTGTGTTCTTTGCATTAGTGGATGGCGCCATTGTTAACACCTATTTCCTTATGAGGTAAGGCTTAGTGTGCCAACAAGATACTAGAAGTAATCTAGCTTTAGGAGGGCGGAGTGTTGCCGATTGATTTTTACCCTCGGGAAATAATCCCTGCAGACCCGGTTCACAAGTGTAGAAACTTGTGGGGTGGCTTAATCAATCTGTCGTCCGTAGAGCGTAAAAGTGCTAGCCGGATGACTTCTAGTGAGAGAAAGTAGAGAGAGAAAGAGAAGTAAAGTCTCAGCTCTCAAAGTTATCAGAATATCTGAACTGTGTAAAATGACGACCCAAGGGGTCTATTTATAGTGTCAGATCCACCAGATTGCTTGGGGACACGTGTCAGATGATGATACGTTCTGTTACTTGTGATCCGAAATTTACGCTGAAGGTGGCGTTCTCCGGCCAGGGCTTACGCGCTAGGCGGCCTTCAGGGCTTACGCATGACGGAGCAGCCTGTACAACGAAGTACGCTGGACGGTTAACTTCACAAAACTGTTGTTTCCAGCCTTCCTGATGCTACTTTTATGCAACCAGTATACCTTTTATGTGTGTATACGATAGGATACACCATTAACGCACATCCAACATTGAGGTTTTGGTGGTTAAAGCAAATTCACAGTACAACATAATTTTGGGAAGAACTGATTTAATGACGTTTGGAGCTGTAACATCAACTGTACATGGTATGATGAAGTTTCCAACGCCAGGCGGAGTAGCAACGTTATATGCAGAACGGCAGAAGTCTTGAGTGTTCTCAAGTAACAAAGACAATAATTAAGCCAATCATACATGATGATGGGTCAATTTCACCGAATCTTAAATTTCCAGATCAAAAAATCATAATTGGGCACACGTTGTCCGTCGAATGCAAAGAAAAATTAGACAACATTTTGACAACAAATTTAGACGTTTTTGCATGGCAACCGTCTGATATGACCGGTGTTCCAAGGGAAATTGCAGAGCATAGGCTAAACGTGAATCCCAACATACATCCTGTTTGTCAGAAAAAGCGTGGTATGTCGCCAGAAAGAAGCAAATTCCTCCGTGATGAGGTACGAAGTTTGGTGGATGCTGGTATCTTGTGAGAGGTTAAATATCAGATATGGGTAGCCAATCCAGTCATGGTTAGGAAGCCGGACAACTCATGGCGGATGTGTGTTGATTTCATGGATATCAATAAAGCATGTCCAAAGGATAATTATCCTTTAGCTGAAATTGATTGGAAGGTTGAATCATTGGTAGGATATCGATTCAAATGTTTCCTAGATGCAGCTAAGGGATATCATCAAATCCCAATGGCTTTAAAAGATGAAGACAAAATGGCTTTTCACACGACGGAAGACATATTCTGTTACATGAAAATGCCTTTTGGTTTGAAGAATGCAGGAGCAACATATCAACGACTTATTGATATGGCGTTTAAGGATCAAATTGGGCGAAACTTAGAAGCTTATGTTGATGACATTGTCATCAAAAGTCATACTGAAGAAAAGATGTTACGAGATATACAGGAAATTTAGCATCTCTGCGAAAAATTAACATGAAATTAAATCCCAAGAAGTGCACGTTTGGTGTAGAAGAGGGAAAATTATTGTCACAGAACGTGGTATTGAAGCTAATCCTAAGAAAATTCAAGCAATTGAAGATATGAAGTCACCAACTAGCAAGAAAGATGTTCAACGGTTACATGGATGTCTAGCAGCATTAACAAGATTCTTGTCCAGAGCAGTTGAAAAGTCGCTTCCATTCATGAAGGTGTTAAAGGGCTGTTTAAATAAAAAATATTTTGTGTGGACGGCAGAAGCCGAAAATGCATTCCAAGAGGTCAAGCAGTTACTAAAAACATTACCTACATTAACAGCACCAAAAGAGGGGGAAACCCTAATTTTATACTTAGCTGTCTCAAAGGAAGCAATAAGTTCTGTCCTAATCGCAGAACGGAACGGCATGCAAATGCCTATATATTTTGTTAGCAAAGTGTTACAGCTTAGTGAAACAAATTATCCACCACTTCACCGCATGGTTTATGCCCTTGTGCATACTGCACGACGTTTACGAAGATATTTTCAAGGTCATCCCATTTTAGTGTTAACTGATCAACCATTGAAACAAATACTCCGGCGTCCAGAATCATCTGGCTGTTTAGCAAAATGGGCCATCGAGTTGGGGGAGTTTGAAATCAATTTTGCTCCCCGGAATGCAGTTAAAGGACAAATTTTGACAGATTTTCTCTTGGAGACAAATGAAAAAGTAGAGTATGACAACAAAATGGCACCATCACAGCATGAGTGGGAGTTACACACTGATGGAGCATCCAGTGAAGAGGGAACAGGTGCAGGACTAGTTTTAACAAGTCCAGAAGGTGAAGAGTATACTTATGCATTGAAATTTTATTTTTATGCTTCAAACAATGAAGCAGAGTATGAGGCATTACTCTCCGGCCTCCACATAGCGGTAGAAATGGGTATAACAAATTTGCGAGCATATGTTGATTCTCAAATTGTCGCCCAGCAGGTTAATGGAACGTTCAATGCAAGGGATACATCCATGAGGCAATATGTAAAGTTGGTGGAGGCAATTTCAAAAAAATTTGAAAACCTTGAATGTGACGACCCGGGAATTTCCGACTAAATTTAAACTTAATCTTGATATGATTTCGATACGATAAGCAAAGTATGTGAAATGTCCCGTTCTTATTGATTAAAAACGTTCCATATTAATTGATTTCGTTGCGAGGTTTTGACCTCTATATGAGACATTTTTCAAAGACTGCATTCATTTTAAAACAAACCATAACCTTTATTTCATCAATAAAGGTTTAAAAAGCTTTACGTAGATTATCAAATAATGATAATCTAAAATATCCTGTTTACACACGACCATTACATAATGGTTTACAATACAAATATGTTACAACAAAATAAGTTTCTTGAATGCAGTTTTTACACAATATCATACAAACATGGACTCCAAATCTCGTCCTTATTTAAGTATGCGACAGCGGAAGCTCTTAATAATCACCTGAGAATAAACATGCTTAAAACGTCAACAAAAATGTTGGTGAGTTATAGGTTTAACCTATATATATCAAATCATAATAATAGACCACAAGATTTCATATTTCAATACACATCCCATACATAGAGATAAAAATCATTCATATGGTGAACACCTGGTAACCGACATTAACAAGATGCATATATAAGAATATCCCCATCATTCCGGGACACCCTTCAGATATGATATAAATTTCGAAGTACTAAAGCATCCGGTACTTTGGATGGGGTTTGTTAGGCCCAATAGATCTATCTTTAGGATTCGCGTCAATTAGGGTGTCTGTTCCCTAATTCTTAGATTACCAGACTTAATAAAAAGGGGCATATTCGATTTCGATAATTCAACCATAGAATGTAGTTTCACGTACTTGTGTCTATTTTGTAAATCATTTATAAAACCTGCATGTATTCTCATCCCAAAAATATTAGATTTTAAAAGTGGGACTATAACTCACTTTCACAGATTTTTTACTTCATCGGGAAGTAAGACTTGGCCACTGGTTGATTCACGAACCTATAACAATATATACATATATATCAAAGTATGTTCAAAATATATTTACAACACTTTTAATATATTTTGATGTTTTAAGTTTATTAAGTCAGCTGTCCTCGTTAGTAACCAACAACTAGTTGTCCACAATTAGATGTACAGAAATAAATCGATAAATATTATCTTGAATCAATCCACGACCCAGTGTATACGTATCTCAGTATTGATCACAACTCAAACTATATATATTTTGGAATCAACCTCAACCCTGTATAGCTAACTCCAACATTCACATATAGAGTGTCTATGGTTGTTCCGAAATATATATAGATGTGTCGAAATGATAGGTCGAAACATTGTATACGTGTCTATGGTATCTCAAGATTACATAATATACAATACAAGTTGATTAAGTTATGGTTGGAATAGATTTGTTACCAATTTTCACGTAGCTAAAATGAGAAAAATTATCCAATCTTGTTTTACCCATAACTTCTTCATTTTAAATCCGTTTTGAGTGAATCAAATTGCTATGGTTTCATATTGAACTCTATTTTATGAATCTAAACAGAAAAAGTATAGGTTTATCGTCGGAAAAATAAGTTACAAGTCGTTTTTGTAAAGGTAGTCATTTCAGTCGAAAGAACGACGTCTAGATGACCATTTTAGAAAACATACTTCCACTTTGAGTTTAACCATAATTTTTGGATATAGTTTCATGTTCATAATAAAAATCTTTTTCTCAGAATAACAACTTTTAAATCAAATTTTATCATAGTTTTTAATTAACTAACCCAAAACAGCCCGCGGTGTTACAACGACGGTGTAAATCCGGTTTTACGGTGTTTTTCGTGTTTCCAGGTTTTAAATCATCAAGTTAGCATATCATATAGATATAGAACATGTGTTTAGTTGATTTCAAAAGTCAAGTTAGAAGGATTAACTTTTGTTTGCGAACAAGTTTAGAATTAACTAAACTATGTTCTAGTGATTACAAGTTTAAACCTTCGAATAAGATAGCTTTATATGTATGAATCGAATGATGTTATGAACATCATTACTACCTTAAGTTCCTTGGATAAACCTACTGGAAAAGAGAAAAATGGATCTAGCTTCAACGGATCCTTGGATGGCTCGAAGTTCTTGAAGCAGAATCATGACACGAAAACAAGTTCAAGTAAGATCATCACTTGAAATAAGATTGTTATAGTTATAGAAATTGAACCAAAGTTTGAATATGATTATTACCTTGTATTAGAATGATAACCTACTGTAAGAAACAAAGATTTCTTGAGGTTGGATGATCACCTTACAAGATTGGAAGTGAGCTAGCAAACTTGAAAGTATTCTTGATTTTATGTAACTAGAACTTGTAGAATTTATGAAGAACACTTAGAACTTGAAGATAGAACTTGAGAGAGATTAATTAGATGAAGAAAATTGAAGAATGAAAGTGTTTGTAGGTGTTTTTGGTCGTTGGGGTATGGATTAGATATAAAGGATATGTAATTTTGTTTTCATGTAAATAAGTCATGAATGATTACTCATATTTTTGTAATTTTATGAGATATTTCATGCTAGTTTCCAAATGATGGTTCCCACATGTGTTAGGTGACTCACATGGGCTGCTAAAAGCTGATCATTGGAGTGTATATACCAATAGTACATACATCTAAAAGCTGTGTATTGTACGAGTACGAATACGGGTGCATACGAGTAGAATTGTTGATGAAATTGAACGAGGATGTAATTGTAAGCATTTTTGTTAAGTAGAAGTATTTTGATAAGTGTATTAAAGTCTTTCAAAAGTGTATAAATACATATTAAAACACTACATGTATATACATTTTAACTGAGTCGTTAAGTCATCGTTAGTCGTTACATGTAAGTGTTGTTTTGAAACCTTTAGGTTAACGATCTTGTTAAATGTTGTTAACCCAATGTTTATAATATCAAATGAGATTTTAAATTATTATATTATCATGATATTATCATGTATGAATATCTCTTAATATGATATATATACATTAAATGTCTTTACAACGATAATCGTTACATATATGTCTCGTTTAAAAATCATTAAGTTAGTAGTCTTGTTTTTACATATGTAGTTCATTGTTAATATACTTAATGATATGTTTACTTATCATAGTATCATGTTAACTATATATATATATATCCATATATATGTCATCATATAGTTTTTACAAGTTTTAACGTTCGTGAATCACCGGTCAACTTGGGTGGTCAATTGTCTATATGAAACATATTTCAATTAATCAAGTCTTAACAAGTTTGATTGCTTAACATGTTGGAAACATTTAATCATGTAAATATCAATCTCAATTAATATATATAAACATGGAAAAGTTCGGGTCACTACAGTACCTACCCGTTAAATAAATTTCGTCCCGAAATTTTAAACTGTTGAAGGTGTTGACGAATCTTCTGGAAATAGATGTGGGTATTTCTTCTTCATCTGATCTTTACGCTCCCAGGTGAACTCGGGTCCTCTACGAGCATTCCATCGAACCTTAACAATTGGTATCTTGTTTTGCTTAAGTCTTTTAACCTTACGATCCATTATTTCGACGGGTTCTTCGATGAATTGAAGTTTTTCGTTGATTTGGATTTCATCTAACGGAATAGTGAGATCTTCTTTAGCAAAACATTTCTTCAAATTCGAGATGTGGAAAGTGTTATGTACAGCCGCGAGTTGTTGAGGTAACTCAAGTCGGTAAGCTACTAGTCCGACACGATCAATAATCTTGAATGGTCCAATATACCTTGGATTTAATTTCCCTCGTTTACCAAATCGAACAACGCCTTTCCAAGGTGCAACTTTAATTTCCATCTTTTCTTTTAATGTCAGCGTAACTCTTTTGTCGACTTTGGGCGGTTTTCAACCGTTGTTGAATTTAGATGATCTTCTCGGTAGTTTCTTGTATAATCTCCGGACCCGTAATCTGTCTATCCCCCACTTCACTCCAACAAATCGGAGACCTGCACTTTCTACCATAAAGTGCTTCAAACGGCGCCATCTCAATGCTTGAATGGTAGCTGTTGTTGTAGGAAAATTCTGCTAACGGTAGATGTCGATCCCAACTGTTTCCGAAATCAATAACACATGCTCGTAGCATGTCTTCAAGCGTTTGTATCGTCCTTTCGCTCTACCCATCAGTTTGTGGATGATAGGCAGTACTCATGTCTAGACGAGTTCCTAATGCTTGCTGTAATGTCTGCCAGAATCTTGAAATAAATCTGCCATCCCTATCAGAGATAATAGAGATTGGTATTCCATGTCTGGAGACGACTTCCTTCAAATACAGTCGTGCTAACTTCTCCATCTTGTCATCTTCTCTTATTGGCAGGAAGTGTGCTGATTTGGTGAGACGATCAACTATTACCCAAATAGTATCAAAACCACTTGCAGTCCTTGGCAATTTAGTGATGAAATCCATGGTAATGTTTTCCCATTTCCATTCCGGGATTTCGGGTTGTTGAAGTAGACCTGATGGTTTATGATGCTCAGCTTTGACCTTAGAACACGTCAAACATTCTCCTATGTATTTAGCAACATCGGCTTTCATACCTGGCCACCAAAAATGTTTCTTGAGATCCTTGTACATCTTCCCCGTTCCAGGATGTATTGAGTATCTGGTTTTATGAGCTTCTCTAAGTACCATTTCTCTCATATCTCCAAATTTTGGTACCCAAATCCTTTCAGCCCTATACCGGGTTCCGTCTTCCTGAATATTAAGATGCTTCTCCGATCCTTTGGGTATTTCATCCTTTAAATTTCCCTCTTTTAAAACTCCTTGTTGCGCCTCCTTTATTTGAGTAGTAAGGTTATTATGAATCATTATATTCATAGATTTTACTCGAATGGGTTCTCTGTCCTTCCTGCTCAAGGCATCGGCTACCACATTTGCCTTCCTCGGGTGGTAACGAATCTCAAAGTCGTAATCATTCAACAATTCAATCCACCTACGCTGCCTCATATTCAGTTGTTTCTGATTAAATATGTGTTGAAGACTTTTGTGGTCGGTATATATAATACTTTTGACCCCATATAAGTAGTGCCTCCAAGTCTTTAATGCAAAAACAACCGCTCCTAATTCCAAATCATGCGTCGTATAATTTTGTTCGTGAATCTTCAATTGTCTAGACGCATAAGCAATCACCTTCGTTCGTTGCATTAATACACAACCGAGACCTTGCTTTGATGCGTCACAATAAATCACAAAATCATCATTCCCTTCAGGCAATGACAATATAGGTGCCGTAGTTAGCTTTTTCTTCAATAACTGAAACGCTTTCTCTTGTTCATCATTCCATTCAAATTTCTTCCCTTTATGCGTTAATGCAGTCAAGGGTTTTGCTATTCTGGAAAAATCTTGGATGAACCTTCTGTAGTAACCAGCTAGTCCTAAAAACTGGCGTATGTGTTTCGGAGTTTTCGGGGTTTCCCACTTTTCAACAGTTTCTATCTTTGTCGGATCCACCTTAATACCTTCTTTGTTCACTATGTGACCGAGGAATTCAACTTCTTCCAACCAAAATGCACACTTTGAAAACTTAGCGTACAATTCTTCCTTCCTCAATACTTCTAACACCTTTCTCAAATGTTCACCGTGTTCTTGGTCATTCTTTGAGTAAATAAGTATGTCATCAATGAAAACAATGACAAACTTGTCAAGGTATGGTCCACACACTCGGTTCATAAGGTCCATGAACACAGCTGGTGCATTGGTTAAACCAAACGGCATGACCATAAACTCGTAATGACCGTAACGTGTTCTGAAAGCAGTCTTTGGAATATCATCTTCTTTCACCCGCATTTGATGATACCCGGAACGTAAGTCAATCTTTGAATAAACAGATGAGCCTTGTAGTTGATCAAATAAGTCGTCGATTCTCGGTAGTGGGTAGCGGTTCTTGATGGTAAGTTTGTTCAACTCTCGGTAGTCGATACACAACCTGAATGTACCATCTTTCTTCTTGACAAACAAAACAGGAGCTCCCCACGGTGATGTGCTTGGTCGAATGAAACCACGCTCTAAAAGTTCTTGTAATTAGCTTTGCAGTTCTTTCATCTCGCTGGGTGCGAGTCTGTAAGGAGCACGAGCTATTGGTGCAGCTCCTGGTACAAGATCTATTTGAAATTCAACAGATCGATGTGGGGGTAATCCCGGAAATTCTTTCGGAAATACATCGGGAAATTCTTTTGCAATGGGAACATCATTGATGCTCTTTTCTTCAGTTTGTACTTTCTCGACGTGTGCTAGAACAGCATAGCAACCTTTTCTTATTAGTTTTTGTGCCTTCAAATTACTAATAAGATGTAGCTTCGTGTTGCCCTTTTCTCCGTACACCATTAAGGGTTTTCCTTTTTCTCGTATAATGCGAATTGCATTTTTGTAACAGACGATCTCTGCTTTCACTTCTTTCAACCAGTCCATACCGATTATCACATCAAAACTCCCTAACTCTACTGGTATCAAATCAATCTTAAATGTTTCGCTAACCAGTTTAATTTCTCGATTCCGACATATATTATCTGCTGAAATTAATTTACCATTTGCTAATTCGAGTAAAAATTTACTATCCAAAGGCGTCAATGGACAACTTAATTTAGCACAAAAATCTCTACTCATATAGCTTCTATCTGCACCCGAATCAAATAAAACGTAAGCAGATTTATTGTCAATAAGAAACGTACCCGTAACAAGCTCCGGGTCTTCCTGTGCCTCTGCCGCATTAATATTGAAAACTCTTCCGCGGCCTTGTCCATTCGTGTTCTCCTGGTTCGGGCAATTTCTAATAATGTGGCCCGGTTTTCCACATTTATAACAAACTACATTGGCATAACTTGCTCCGACACTACTTGCTCCGCCATTACTCGTTCCGACACCATTTGTTCCTTTCGTTCTATTAACCCCTGGTCCGCAGACCTCACACTTTGCCGCGCTATGACCATTTCTTTTACACTTGTTGCAAAATTTGGTGCAGAACCCCGAGTGATACTTTTCACACCTTTGGCATAGCTGCTTCTGATTGTTGTTGTTGTTGCGGTTATTATTGTTGTTGGGATGATTGTTGTAGTTGCTGTTGTTGTTGTTGTTGTTGTTGTTGTTGTTGTTGTTGTTGTTGTTGTTGTTGTTGTTGTTGGGCCATTTGTTGTAGTTGCGATTGATGTTGCGATTGTTGGGATAATTGTTGCGATTATTGTTGTAATTGCTGTTGTTGTTGTATTGGTGATCCTTATCACCGTTTTCCTCCCACTTTCTTTTGACTTGCTTCACATTGGCCTCTTCAGCAGTCTGTTCTTTAATTCTTTCTTCAATCTGGTTCACTAGTTTGTGAGCCATTCTACATGCCTGTTGTATAGAGGCGGGCTCGTGTGAACTTATAACTTCTTGGATTCTTTCCGGTAATCCTTTCACAAACGCATCGATCTTCTCTTCCTCATCTTCGAATGCTCCCGGACACAATAGGCACAATTCTGTGAATCGTCTTTCGTACGTGGTAATATCAAATCCTTGGGTTCGTAACCCTCTAAGTTCTGTCTTGAGCTTATTGACCTCGGTTCTGGGACGGTACTTATCGTTCATCAAGTGCTTGAATGCTGACCACGGTAGTGCGTACACATCGTCTTGTCCCACTTGCTCTAGATAGGTATTCCACCATGTTAACGCAGAACCTGTGAAGGTATGCGTAGCATACTTCACTTTGTCCTCTTTAGTACACTTACTTATGGCAAACACCGATTCGACCTTCTCGGTCCACCGTTTCAATCCGATCGGTCCTTCGGTTCCATCAAATTCCAAAGGTTTGCAGGCAGTGAATTCTTTGTATGTGCATCCTACACGATTTCCTGTACTGCTAGATCCAAGGTTATTGTTGATATGTAGCGCAGCCTGTACTGCGGCTATATTTGAAGCTAGAAAAGTACGGAATTCCTCTTCATTCATATTCACGGTGTGTCGAGTAGTCGGTGCCATTTCCTTCAAAATAGTCAAATGGAACAAGTTAATCATACAGAATATTAAGAGTAGTTAATAGTATTTCGTAACATAATATGAACTCATTTATAAAAGCTTTTTCTTCATATTAGCATTTTATAAGTTTAAATTCGGGTAGTACCTACCCGTTAAGTTCATACTTAGTAGCTAATATACAATTCAACTACTACAATTCTATATGAAAAACTGATTATAATAATATTTCGCGTTCAAACTTTTACACAATATTTTACAAACTTACAATACCGCTTATTTTACATATAGCATGAAATATAGCACACAATAAATTTGATACAAGATGGTTGTGAAGATAATTCTAGCTAGTACACAAGTCGTTCAGCAAAGGCAATAAAGACACGTAATTCATACGTCCAGAAACAAGTCATGCATTCTGGTTTTACTAGGATTACTTCCCATCCTTGGTCTTGTGGAACATAACCGTTATGGCCGTTGATAAGACAGCGTGTTGTAACGTTGTAAAAGGGACGAGGGTTACGTAATGTCCAACAGTCCCGTAACAATCTAAAAACCTCATTTCTTACCCCAATTACCGACTCCGTCACTTGTGGAAACGTTTTGTTTAATAGTTGTAGCCCGATGTTCTTGTTCTCACTTTGGTGAGAAGCGAACATTACTAATCCGTAAGCATAACATGCTTCTTTATGTTGCATGTTAGCCGCTTTTTCTAAATCACGAAGTCCAATATTCGGATATATTGAGTCAAAATAATTTCTTAACCCGTTGCGTAAAATAGCATTTGGGTTCCCCGCAATATATGCGTCAAAGTAAACACATCGTAACTTATGGGTTTCCCAATGTGATATCCCCCATCTTTCAAACGAAAGTCTCTTATAAATCAAGACATTCTTGGAACGTTCTTCGAATGTCTTACAAACTGATCTCGCCTTAAATAGTTGTGCCGAGGAATTCTGACCGACTCTAGACAAGATTTCATCAATCATGTCTCCGGGTAGGTCTCTTAAAATATTGGATTGTCTATCCATTTTGTGTTTTTAAACTATAAAATAGACAAGAGTTAGATTCATAAAAAAATACTTATTAATACAAGCAATTTTTACATATATCATAAAGCATAAGCACACTATATTACATATATTACACCACACGAATACAACTATCTTATTCCGACTCGCTTGTTTCTTCTTCTTCAGTTTTGGTTAATTTTGCCAAGTTTCTAGGGATATATGATGTTCCTCTAATACGAGCCGTCGTTTTCCACATTGGTTTAGAAAAACCTGGTGGTTTAGAGGTTCCCGGGTCATTGTTACAACTTAAGGACTTCGGGGGTTGACGATACATATAAAGTTCATCGGGGTTGGAATTAGATTTCTCTATTTTTATGCCCTTTCCCTTATTATTTTCTTTTGCCTTTTTAAATTCAGTTGGGGTAATTTCTATAACATCGTCGGAATTCTCGTCGGAATCCGATTCATCGGAGAATTGGTAATCCTCCCAAAATTTTGCTTCCTTGGCGGAAACACCATTGACCATAATTAACCTTGGTCGGTTGGTTGAGGATTTTCTTTTACTTAACCATTTTATTATTTCCCCCACCGGTTCTATTTCTTCATCCGGTTCCGATTCTTCTTCCGGTTCCGATTCTTCTTCCGGTTCCGACTCTTCTTCTGGTTCCTCTTCGGGAACTTGTGAATCAGTCCATGAATTATTCCAATTTACATTTGACTCTTCATTATTATTAGGTGAGTCAATGGGACTTGTTCTAGAGGTAGACATCTATCACATAATATCAAACGCGTTAAGAGATTAATATATCACATAATATTCACATGTTAAAAATATATAGTTTCCAACAAAATTTGTTAAGCAATCATTTTTCAAGTAAACACGGTCGAAGTCCAGACTCACTAATGCATCCTAACAAACTCGATAAGACACACTAATGCAAAATTCTGGTTCTCTAAGACCAACGCTCGGATACCAACTGAAATGTCCCGTTCTTATTGATTAAAAACGTTCCATATTAATTGATTTCGTTGCGAGGTTTTGACCTCTATATGAGACGTTTTTCAAAGACTGCATTCATTTTAAAACAAACCATAACCTTTATTTCATCAATAAAGGTTTAAAAAGCTTTACGTAGATTATCAAATAATGATAATCTAAAATATCCTGTTTACACACGACCATTACATAATGGTTTACAATACAAATATGTTACAACAAAATAAGTTTCTTGAATGCAGTTTTTACACAATATCATACAAACATGGACTCCAAATCTCGTCCTTATTTAAGTATGCGACAGCGGAAGCTCTTAATAATCACCTGAGAATAAACATGCTTAAAACGTCAACAAAAATGTTGGTGAGTTATAGGTTTAACCTATATATATCAAATCATAATAATAGACCACAAGATTTCATATTTCAATACACATCCCATACATAGAGATAAAAATCATTCATATGGTGAACACCTGGTAACCGACATTAACAAGATGCATATATAAGAATATCCCCATCATTCCGGGACACCCTTCGGATATGATATAAATTTCGAAGTACTAAAGCATCCGGTACTTTGGATGGGGTTTGTTAGGCCCAATAGATCTATCTTTAGGATTCGCGTCAATTAGGGTGTCTATTCCCTAATTCTTAGATTACCAGACTTAATAAAAAGGGGCATATTCGATTTCGATAATTCAACCATAGAATGTAGTTTCACGTACTTGTGTCTATTTTGTAAATCATTTATAAAACCTGCATGTATTCTCATCCCAAAAATATTAGATTTTAAAAGTGGGACTATAACTCACTTTCACAGATTTTTACTTCGTCGGGAAGTAAGACTTGGCCACTGGTTGATTCACGAACCTATAACAATATATACATATATATTAAAGTATGTTCAAAATATATTTACAACACTTTTAATATATTTTGATGTTTTAAGTTTATTAAGTCAGCTGTCCTCGTTAGTAACCTACAACTAGTTGTCCACAATTAGATGTACAGAAATAAATCGATAAATATTATCTTGAATCAATCCACGACCCAGTGTATACGTATCTCAGTATTGATCACAACTCAAACTATATATATTTTGGAATCAACCTCAACCCTGTATAGCTAACTCCAACATTCACATATAGAGTGTCTATGGTTGTTCTGAAATATATATAGATGTGTCGAAATGATAGGTAAAAACATTGTATACGTGTCTATGGTGAAATGTCCCGTTCTTATTGATTAAAAACGTTCCATATTAATTGATTTCGTTGCGAGGTTTTGACCTCTATATGAGACGTTTTTCAAAGACTGCATTCATTTTTAAAACAAACCATAACCTTTATTTCATAGATAAAGGTTTTAAAAAGCTTTACGTAGATTATCAGATAATGATAATCTAAAATATCCTGTTTACACACGACCATTACATAATGGTTTACAATACAAATATGTTACAACAAAATAAGTTTCTTGAATGCAGTTTTTACACAATATCATACAAACATGGACTCCAAATCTTGTCCTTATTTTAGTATGCAACAGCGGAAGCTCTTAGTATTCACCTGAGAATAAACATGCTTTAAACGTCAACAAAAATGTTGGTGAGTTATAGGTTTAACCTATATATATCAAATCGTAACAATAGACTACAAGATTTCATATTTCAATACACATCCCATACATAGAGATAAAAATCATTCATATGGTGAACACCTGGTAACCGACAATAACAAGATGCATATATAAGAATATCCCCATCATTCCGGGACACCCTTCGGATATGATATAAATTTCGAAGTACTAAAGCATCCGGTACTTTGGATGGGGTTTGTTAGGCCCAATAGATCTATCTTTAGGATTCGCGTCAATTAGGGTGTCTGTTCCCTAATTCTTAGATTACCAGACTTAATAAAAAGGGGCATATTCGATTTCGATAATTCAACCATAGAATGTAGTTTCACGTACTTGTGTCTATTTTTTAAATCATTTATAAAACCTGAATGTATTCTCATCCCAAAAATATTAGATTTTAAAAGTGGGACTATAACTCACTTTCACAGATTTTTACTTCGTCGGGAAGTAAGACTTGGCCACTTGTTGATTCACGAACCTATAACAATATATACATATATATCAAAGTATGTTCAAAATATATTTACAACACTTTTAATATATTTTGATGTTTTAAGTTTATTAAGTCAGATGTCCTCGTTAGTAACCTACAACTAGTTGTCCACAGTTAGATGTACAGAAATAAATCAATAAATATTATCTTGAATCAATCCACGACCCAGTGTATACGTATCTCAGTATTGATCACAACTCAAACTATATATATTTTGGAATCAACCTCAACCCTGTATAGCTAACTCCAACATTCACATATAGAGTGTCTATGGTTGTTCCGAAATATATATAGATGTGTCGATATGATAGGTCGAAACATTGTATACGTGTCTATGGTATCTCAAGATTACATAATATACAATACAAGTTGATTAAGTTATGGTTGGAATAGATTTGTTACCAATTTTCACGTAGCTAAAATGAGAAAAATTATCCAATCTTGTTTTACCCATAACTTCTTCATTTTAAATCCGTTTTGAGTGAATCAAATTGCTATGGTTTCATATTGAACTCTATTTTATGAATCTAAACAGAAAAAGTATAGGTTTATAGTCGGAAAAATAAGTTACAAGTCGTTTTTGTAAAGGTAGTCATTTCAGTCGAAAGAACGACGTCTAGATGACCATTTTAGAAAACATACTTCCACTTTGAGTTTAACCATAATTTTTGGATATAGTTTCATGTTCATAATAAAAATCATTTTCTCAGCATAACAACTTTTAAATCAAAGTTTATCATAGTTTTTAATTAACTAACCCAAAACAGCCCGCGGTGTTACTACGACGGCGTAAATCCGGTTTTACGGTGTTTTTCGTGTTTCCAGGTTTTAAATCATTAAGTTAGCATATCATATAGATATAGAACATGTGTTTAGTTGATTCTAAAAGTCAAGTTAGAAGGATTAACTTTTGTTTGCGAACAAGTTTAGAATTAACTAAACTATGTTCTAGTGATTACAAGTTTAAACCTTCGAATAAGATAGCTTTATATGTATGAATCGAATGATGTTATGAACATCATTACTACCTTAATTTCCTTGGATAAACCTACTGGAAAAGAGAAAAATGGATCTAGCTTCAATGGATCCTTGGATGGCTCGAAGTTCTTGAAGCAGAATCATGACACGAAAACAAGTTCAAGTAAGATCATCACTTGAAATAAGATTGTTATAGTTATAGAAATTGAACCAAAGTTTGAATATGATTATTACCTTGTATTAGAATGATAACCTACTGTAAGAAACAAAGATTTCTTGAGGTTGGATGATCACCTTACAAGATTGGAAGTGAGCTAGCAAACTTGAAAGTATTCTTGATTTTATGAAACTAGAACTTTTGGAATTTATGAAGAACACTTAGAACTTGAAGATAGAACTTGAGAGAGATCAATTAGATGAAGAAAATTGAAGAATGAAAGTGGTTGTAGGTGTTTTTGGTCGTTGGTGTATGGATTAGATATAAAGGATATGTTATTTTGTTTTCATGTAAATAAGTCATGAATGATTACTCATATTTTTGTAATTTTATGAGATATTTCATGCTAGTTGCCAAATGATGGTTCCCACATGTGTTAGGTGACTCACATGGGCTGCTAAGAGCTGATCATTGGAGTGTATATACCAATAGTACATACATCTAAAAGCTGTGTATTGTACGAGTACGAATACGGGTGCATACGAGTAGAATTGTTGATGAAACTGAACGAGGATGTAATTGTAAGCATTTTTGTTAAGTAGAAGTATTTTGATAAGTGTCTTGAAGTCTTTCAAAAGTGTATGAATACATATTAAAACACTACATGTATATACATTTTAACTGAGTCGTTAAGTCATCGTTAGTCGTTACATGTAAATGTTGTTTTGAAATCTTTAGGTTAACGATCTTGTTAAATGTTGTTAACCCAATGTTTATAATATCAAATGAGATTTTAAATTATTATATTATCATGATATTATCATGTATGAATATCTCTTAATATGATATATATACATTAAATGTCTTTACAACGGTAATCGTTACATATATGTCTCGTTTAAAAATCATTATGTTAGTAGTCTTGTTTTTACATATGTAGTTCATTGTTAATATACTTAATGATATGTTTACTTATCATAGTATCATGTTAACTATATATATATCCATATATATGTCATCATATAGTTTTTACAAGTTTTAACGTTCGTGAATCACCGGTCAAGTTGGGTGGTCAATTGTCTATATGAAACATATTTCAATTAATCAAGTCTTAACAAGTTTGATTGCTTAACATGTTGGAAACATTTAATCATGTAAATATCAATCTCAATTAATATATATAAACATGGAAAAGTTCGGGTCACTACAGTACCTACCCGTTAAATAAATTTCGTCCCGAAATTTTAAGCTGTTGAAGGTGTTGACGAATCTTCTGGAAATAGATGCGGGTATTTCTTCTTCATCTGATCTTCACGCTCCCAGGTGAACTCGGGTCCTCTACGAGCATTCCATCGAACCTTAACAATTGGTATCTTGTTTTGCTTAAGTCTTTTAACCTCACGATCCATTATTTCGACGGGTTCTTCGATGAATTGGAGTTTTTCGTTGATTTGGATTTCATCTAACGGAATAGTGAGATCTTCTTTAGCAAAACATTTCTTCAAATTCGAGACGTGGAAAGTGTTATGTACAGCCGCGAGTTGTTGAGGTAACTCAAGTCGGTAAGCTACTGGTGCGACACGATCAATAATCTTGAATGGTCCACTATACCTTGGATTTAATTTCCCTCGTTTACCAAATCGAACAACGCCTTTCCATGGTGCAACTTTAAGCATGACCATCTCTCCAATTTCAAATTCTATATCTTTTCTTTTAATGTCAGCATAGCTCTTTTGTCGACTTTGGGCAGTTTTCAACCGTTGTTGAATTTGGA
This sequence comes from Rutidosis leptorrhynchoides, assembly GCF_046630445.1. NCBI lineage: Eukaryota > Viridiplantae > Streptophyta > Magnoliopsida > Asterales > Asteraceae > Rutidosis > Rutidosis leptorrhynchoides. The sequence continues at coordinate 178,504,288 of NC_092342.1, read as the reverse complement.
TGATCTTCTCGGTAGTTTCTTGTATAATCTCCGGACCCGTAATCTGTCTATCCCCCACTTCACTCCAACAAATCGGAGACCTGCACTTTCTACCATAAAGTGCTTCAAACGGCGCCATCTCAATGCTTGAATGGTAGCTGTTGTTGTAGGAAAATTCTACTAACGGTAGATGTCGATCCCAACTGTTTCCGAAATCAATAACACATACTCGTAGCATGTCTTCAAGCGTTTGTATCGTCCTTTCGCTCTGCCCATCAGTTTGTGGATGATAGGCAGTACTCATGTCTAGACGAGTTCCTAATGCTTGCTGTAATGTCTGCCAGAATCTTGAAATAAATCTGCCATCCCTATCAGAGATAATAGAGATTGGTATTCCATGTCTGGAGATGACTTCCTTCAAATACAGTCGTGCTAACTTCTCCATCTTGTCATCTTCTCTTATTGGCAGGAAGTGTGCTGATTTGGTGAGACGATCAACTATTACCCAAATAGTATCAAAACCACTTGCAGTCCTTGGTAATTTAGTGATGAAATCCATGGTAATGTTTTCCCATTTCCATTCCGGGATTTTGGGTTGTTGAAGTAGACCTGATGGTTTCTGATGCTCAGCTTTGACCTTAGAACACGTCAAACATTCTCCTACGTATTTAGAAACATCGGCTTTCATACCCGGCCACCAAAAATGTTTCTTGAGATCCTTGTACATCTTCCCCGTTCCAGGATGTATTGAGTATCTGGTTTTATGAGCTTCTCTAAGTACCATTTCTCTCATATCTCCAAATTTTGGTACCCAAATCCTTTCAGCCCTATACCGGGTTCCGTCTTCCCGAATATTAAGATGCTTCTCCGATCCTTTGGGTATTTCATCCTTTAAATTTCCCTCTTTTAAAACTCCTTGTTGCGCCTCCTTTATTTGAGTAGTAAGGTTATTATGAATCATTATATTCATAGATTTTACTCGAATGGGTTCTCTGTCCTTCCTGCTCAAGGCATCGGCTACCACATTTGCCTTCCCCGGGTGGTAACGAATCTCAAAGTCGTAATCATTCAATAATTCAATCCACCTACGCTGCCTCATATTCAGTTGTTTCTGATTAAATATGTGTTGAAGACTTTTGTGGTCGGTATATATAATACTTTTGACCCCATATAAGTAGTGCCTCCAAGTCTTTAATGCAAAAACAACCGCTCCTAATTCCAAATCATGCATCGTATAATTTTGTTCGTGAATCTTCAATTGTCTAGACGCATAAGCAATCACCTTCGTTCGTTGCATTAATACACAACCGAGACCTTGCTTTGATGCGTCACAATAAATCACAAAATCATCATTCCCTTCAGGCAATGACAATATAGGTGTCGTAGTTAGCTTTTTCTTCAATAACTGAAACGCTTTCTCTTGTTCATCATTCCATTCAAATTTCTTCCCTTTATGCGTTAATGCAGTCAAGGGTTTTGCTATTCTGGAAAAGTCTTGGATGAATCTTCTGTAGTAACCAGCTAGTCCTAAAAACTGGCGTATGTGTTTCAGAGTTTTCGGGGTTTCCCACTTTTCAACAGTTTCTATCTTTGTCGGATCCACCTTAATACCTTCTTTGTTCACTATGTGACCGAGGAATTGAACTTCTTCCAACCAAAATGCACACTTTGAAAACTTAGCGTACAATTCTTCCTTCCTCAATACTTCTAACACCTTTCTCAAATGTTCACCGTGTTCTTGGTCATTCTTTGAGTAAATAAGTATGTCATCAATGAAAACAATGACAAACTTGTCAAGGTATGGTCCACACACTCGGTTCATAAGGTCCATGAACACAGCTGGTGCATTAGTTAAACCAAACGGTGTGATGACCCGGGAATTTCCGACCAAATTTAAACATAATCTTATATGATTCGACTCGATAAGCAAAGTCTATTAAACCGAGTCTCATTATGTTTGAACTATTTCATGATAACATTTGACCTTTAACTATTTCCGACGATTCACGAACCTTTAATTGTAACTAAGAATGTAAATATAAATAATTATATATAAAACTAATTATATTAGTATTAATGAACTATTAAGTAATTTTGTTATTATAAAAGATAACATTTAATAACTAAAGATTTTCATTTTGAATATATATAGTATATTGTATATAAATGATTCAAACATATTTTACCAACGTTATCAAAATATTAAATGTACAATGTTATACTTTGTAGTTAATTGTAAAAATATACATAATTAATCATCTACTCAACATTTAAAACATGATTTTATATATATGGTAGTATACATATATACATAAATATAACTATATATATATGATTTTATACATAATTATTATATTATGTATATGTAGAAATTTATAATATATCTATGATGAAATAATGTACTATTTTAATAAATATATATAATACTTACATATATAAAACATTTATATTTTTCATAATTACATACATAAGTATAATATAATTAGTATGTAAATAAATATTATAATATATTTATATTAAAATGCATAAATATATAATATTCAGTATATGTTACAATACATATTACATAATTATTAAATATTACATAATAATAGATGATATTAATAAATTAAATTTAAATACAAATATAGTTATTGTAGTAATGTTATTTGTATCGTCAAATATCAATATTTGTATTCATAATATCACTTTATATCATATAAAGATGAAATTGGATGTATATATTAGATTATTATTACTAATATTATTATTATCGATAAAATATTAATATTATCATAATTAGTATGGTATTATTATTATTATTATTATTATCATTTTTACAATTATTATTATCATTAATATTATATTTATCATTATTATTAATTTTATTAATATTATTAGATATTAATAGTATTGTTATTATATATTATTATTATTAATTAAAAAAAAAACAGTAGGGATCTATATTATACGCGTGACCTCTGTATCCTTTATCTCTATTATTATTATTTTTTTGTTTCTTTCCTGCTCCCAACTCGTGAACCTGTGTTGACATTTTCTCCATTTTTTATCAACCGATCTCTATTATTACAACATGATTATGTATAATTGCAAATCAAATAAAAAGGAAATCCAATGGGATTAAAGAGCACAGCGATATTTTTTTTTCTTCTTCTCTGCACGCTCCAATTTTTTTTCTCTTAATTCAATTTCGAATAAAGTTTCAAAATCTAAAAATGCAGAAAGGTTAGAAATCTTTCTTTGAATCTATCTGCAAAATCTCAACTCTCAAATCTTTATATCGATCTTGAATTTTGAAGTCAAAGTTTAGTTTAAAAAAAGTCAACAATTGTTCTTGAGACAAATTCGCGTTCGTGTATATGTTTCTGATCAAATTGACGATTCCAGTAGTTTTTATACATGTTTAGAAAACTATTTCGTGTTATAAACATTATCTATAATGTTATCTATTACGAAATCAATTTTTTTTTTGTTCCAAGAACCGACGCTGCAGTAGTCCTTTAGTATTTTTTTTTTATTTTAGAACCCAAATTATTTTTTTTCTGTAATGTTTTGAAGCTTTAAAGGGAACCCCGATTTTGTTTTTTTTTTTTTGGTTATTGATGTTTTGTTGAATCCATGAGACTTGTGGAGAAGAAGAGGAATAGAAGAAAAACAGTTTATATATAAAATTTAAATTCGATATTAGTACAGAGAATCAGAATTGGTGGGATGGTCGAGAGTGTTTGCGTGTGAGCATGTGGTCACGAGATCGATTCCAGAGGACGGTAGTTTCTTTTTTTTTTTGAAACTCTTTTCATGTGAGGTAGTTTTCTTTTCTAATTTTATTATTGTTATTATATATTAATTATTATTAGTATTATTATTATTATTGTGATTGTTTTGATTGTTATTGTTATTGTTATTATTAGTATCATACTTGTTATCATATTTGAAAGTATTATAGACATTACTATTATTATTATGATAGGTATTAATAATATTATTATTAGTAATAAACTTATCATTTTAGTATTTTATCATCATTAGGATTATGATTATGATTATCATTATTATTATTATGAAGGAAATAAAAATATATTATTATCATCAATATTAGAATTTGTACCGGTTTATAAATAATTGTATCATCAGTACATTTACAATTAATAATATCATATTTATCAGTATCATCATTAATATTTACTAGTATTATTATGATTATCATTTATCATTTTATAAATATTAGAACCCTTATTATTAACATAAGTATGGTATTAGTATTAATATTATTTTAGAGTTATTATTATTAGTATCATTAACAGTTATCATTTTCATTTTTTTTGCTATTAGTATTATCATTATTAATAAAATTATTATTATTATTAGTAAATCATTATTATCTAAATTATTATTTTAACAAATAAATCTTTTGTACACTATATATATACTTATGGTATATACTAGGATTGTATTAATAATTCACATAACAAACTAATAAAATTTCATAAATACAATACTAACCACAAATATATGTATATAAATATATTAATGTCACTATTTATATAAACGTAAATCATTATAGATATATATACATAAAATCGATATATATATAAAATATAATATAAGTATACGTTTTAAAATAAAGGTTAGAATAAATTCTACAAAACTATAATATATAAATAATACATATTAATAAATGAAATTTTGTAACTTACATTATACGTATTAATATATACACAATTGATATAGGTTCGTAAATCCGAGGCCAACCCTGCATTGTTCAATGACGTCATATGTATTTTTACTACAAAATACAGTATCGTGAGTTTCATTTGCCTTTTTACCCTTTATATTTTTGGGCTGAGAATACATGCGCAACTTTTATAACTGTTTTACGAAATTGACACAAGTACGTGAAACTACATTCTATGGTTGGATTATCGAAGTCGAATATGCCCCTTTTTATTAAGTCTGGTAATCTAAGAATTAGGGAACAGACACCCTAATTGACGCGAATCCTAAAGATAGATCTATCGGGCCCAACAAGCCCCATCCAAAGTACCGGATGTTTTAGTACTTCGAAATTTATATCATGTCCGAAGGAGGATCCCGGAATGATGGAGATATTCTTATATATGCATATTGTTAATGTCGGTTACCAGGTGTTCAATCCATATGAATGATATTTTTGTCTCTATACATGGGACGTATGTTTATGAGAAATGGAAATCTGAAATCTTGTGGTCTATTAAAATGATGGAAACGATTGTTTAAGTTAAACTAATGAACTCACCAACCTTTTGGTTGACACTTTAAAGCATGTTTATTCTCAGGTACGAAAGAAATCTTCCGCTGTGTATTTGCTCATTTTATAGATATTACTTGGAGTCATTCATGGCATATTTCAAAAGACGTTGCATTCAAGTCGTCGAGTTCATCAAGATTATTATCAAGTCAATTATAGTTGGATATATTATGAAATGGTATGCATGCCTGTCAACTTTCGATGTAATGAAAGTTTGTCTTTTCAAAAACGAATGCAATGTTTGTAAAATGTATCATATAGAGGTCAAGTACCTCGCGATGTAATCAACTGTTGTGAATCGTTTATAATCGATATGGACTTCGTCCGGATGGATTAGGACGGGTCTTCACAGTTGGTATCAGAGCGGTGGTCTTAGCGAACCAGGTCTTGCATTAGTGAGTCTAACTGATAGTCGTTAGAATGCATTAATGAGTCTGGACTTCGACCGTGTCTGTATGTCAAAAGTTTTGCTTATCATTTAGTGTCGAAAAATTATTTGCTTATCATCCTTAAAGTCTAAGACACGTCTTACTGCCTTTATTGCATAGACAGTGTATAGTTAAATTCATATCTTAGCGTATCTGTTATTGTTACCTTTTCCTGACAGCTTCCGTAGATTCCTCCGTAGCTTATGGGATTTTAGTATTATATATGCATATGTAAATTATGTATTGCAGGGTACTAATCTACATCCTATAATCTATTTCTTATCGAAAATCCTTCATCTGATCGTACGAGATGAATCCCTCAACCAGTTCGAGTCCATCAGATTTCGATAGCTATTTCGATAGTTATTCCGACAGCTATTTCGATATGGATTTCCACTCGAGCTCCGAAAGCAGAGTAACCGGAATGAATCGATCAATTAGCCATCATCTATTCTGAATGAATTGGAGATGGGTTCGTAGTCGACTTAATCAATGGAAACGCGAAGAAGGCGATCATTTCCACTAACCAAATTCACCTCTTGACAATGAACCTAAAACGTTTACCGGCGAACCTGTTCGAGACACCATTTTCTCTCTCATTTCCAAAGTATCTCATCACGATCATATACTATCTCAGATTCTAAACCTCATTCATCCGCTCGTTCGAACCGACAATCATCCCGGTGTAATAGAAGAAGTTAACGAACTTCGCGCATAAGTTGTAGTCTTGGAAAATATGGTGCAAAACGTACCAGCTTCATCCAAATCACCGGCACCAACAGTACCACCAACAACCCAAATTTCAATATCACATGCCTCAACATCTCAATCTATACCTCGAGTATAATCATCATTCTACATGACATTCTACATCAGTTATCTTCGTTCGACATGGTGATTATGTAATCTCTAATGTTTTAGAGATTATTTATTCTAGTTCCAACTGAAAACTAAATGAGTTTAATTACATGTTAACTCATTAAATTCATGATTACATCTGAAGAAAATATATATGTATATATGTTTTCATAAAGATTGTAATTAAAAATTCTTTTGTACAAACTGTTAATAATAAAAATATTTTAACGGGTAGGTAATACCCGAGGAATATTTAAATTTCACATTAATAAGTTACACTGTATATTCTTCGAATCTGATTCAACGGTTATTCACTATCCTATTTAAAACCACCGGGATACTTATCCGTTCACCAAAGAATAACTATTTTCATTCAAATTCAATTTCATATTTGAATTTTGACCTATCAGAATCCAACAAGTGGCATAATGAAGAAATAATGGACACAATAAAAATTGATTAGAAACAGACTAATTAACAATATTAAATTTTATTAAGAAACCACGCTAACAAAATCCTAGCTAACTGTTAATTCCGTATTACATTTTATTTATCGCAATTTATTTATCGCAATTTATTTTATCGCAATTTATATTCTCGCAATTTTATTTATTGTCATTTAATTTCTGTTATTTACTTTACGCACTTTATTTATCGTCATTTAATTTCTGTTATTTATTTTACGCACTTTAAATATCGGGACACGTATACAAGGTTTTGACATATCATATCGACACATCTATATATATTATTTGGAATCACCATAGACACTCTATATGCAGTAATGATCGAGTTCTCTATACAGGGTTGAGGTTGATTCTATAATAATATATATACTTTGAGTTGTGATCGAGTCTGAGACATGTACACGGGTCACGATACGTATTAATTAATTCAAATATTATATATTAAACTATATATGAATGATTGCACTGTCAACTGTGGACTATCGACTGTGGACTAATAACATTGGACAATTAAAATGAATTAAAATATTGAATATAACATATGAAACTAAGCAATTCTTCAAGTTTGCCACTTGATTTCGTCTTAAACCTCATTTGTATCTTCACGATTACATTCTGCGTTCAAACCTTTCATGATTCTTGAAAACACCTCAATCGATAGGATGAATCAACCGCACTTCATCTACGGAAGGAAAGATTTATGCATATAGTTATGCACCTGAGAAACTCTCGGCAATTGAGTAAAAGTTCAACACGTAGCCGCGTCAGATCCTTTGGCATTTATTAACAAAAACAACTTTGCGATCCCTTTTCAAAATTAGCCAATTTTGTCACAACTCCAACAAGTCAACTTCGACTTTTCGTACGAAACAACCTTATTATAACGTTTATATATACGCGTGCTCTTTTATTGTTACCAGGTAACCTTTCATATTCCATCATATTACCATCAGCGTTTAATCATCTAAAAACACAATTCTCCTGAAACCACCTCGGATTAATAACCGATGATTCAGATATCATAGCATTAAATGCAGAGGAAACAGAAAAATGGTAGATGGTCTAAACGGACCAAAGTTTGATGATAAAGAAAGGAGTGTTAGGAACGCTCGATAGAAAATTGGGTATTGAAAAACAGATTGAGTTACCCATGAAGGAGACCAAGGACAAATACAAGGACCAAATCCTATATTCAAAGGATTCAGGTAATTCTGGATCCGTTGAAATCTTTAGAGAATATCTTGCTCCGAAGTCATGTTAAAATCTTGCGGAAAATCTTTCTCCATCAACCGTCGAACTTAGAAATTCCAAAATATCATCATCAATATCTTTGATATTTCTGAGGATATTTTCATAAATATTCTCGTCCGAAATTATATACCTCTTCATGCTTCCTGTGTATCAATATATTGGAAACATTCAATAGAAAATATAGTACCGAAAAGCAGATTATGCGAAACTATGAAGAAAGCCGTGGATAAATCACAAAGAATAAGTTTGACTTCAAAGAATCCAAATAATTCAATGTCTGCTAAAGTCTATAGTGAATAACTTGCTCCTTACTCTAAACCCTTGCAGACAATAGTTTCTATCATCCTCTGATCTTAGATATTCTGAGATATTATCGTACCTTTCATTATAAATATCCTCCATATTTCTGGAGATATTTTTATAACTATTCTTATCTGAAATCATTAATCTTTTCGTGCTATCAGTATTACATCATATAGAAACTGTTAGTTTCTATATTCTGTAAATTTTCAAGCTTAAAATATGAATGTTATTGTAGTAATGATGGGAACTGATGCATGAGTTAGTATAATATAATGACACTTGATCAACGTGATTATATTACAGTAAGTCATGCTGAGTTTCTAAATGAAACGTGATGATTCACAGATCATAACGTCATCATGTGCCATGTTACATAACTCTTTCATCCTACTTAACTCCGTAACAAATCAAGAAAATGTATTCTTGATGGTTCTATCTTCCGTGATGTTGATAAATTTGAAAATCAAATCGTGCTATCACGTTCCTTCATGCTTAGAACATTATAATCATTCGAAACTCTATATCTATAAATTCTGGACCATTATTCGCTTGACTTGAAGTCGGGAAGAGAAAACAAAAGCATAGAGCTTTGAAATATAAGGGAGAATATAAAGTCCGATAACAACACATAAATTACAAACCGTGTATATCAATGTTTATCGCAACATAAAGACACGGGAGAATTAAAAACATTATAATCCCGAGGGCGAAGTAGAAGAAAGCAGATTCCTCTGGTGGAAGTTGGAAAAGGAGAATGATTGTTGCGATAGTAAGGATGAGGACAAGGATCAGAACTGGATTAATCATTTTCAGAATCTTTTGGATGTATGAACTAAGAAAGAAAGTATAAGAATGGTGAGAATAATGGAAAGGAAGAGCTTAATTTATACTGGAAATATCAGACGTAGTAATCGGGGCAGATCACCGTATTTAATTAAAGAGATCTTAATTTCCATAAATCCCGAAGAATCAGATTTTATAGATCTTCAAGATTTTCTTTAAATCCCTTAAATTCCGGAATTCAACCAAGGCAATGTCAAAAGTTAAGACGCGCCTTTTTTTCTAAATTCAAACCTGACTACGTCAAAAGTTAAAAACAAATCTTTGTTTCTCATTTCATCCTTTTGTGAATAGCTTCATTCGCACTCTTCGAATAATTGAATTATTTTTATCCATATTACTCAATGATGATAAAACTCAAGTTATCAACTCATATTCGTCAGGAAAACATATTTATTGTTAGCTATGACGACCTCACTCAAATTTCGGGACGAAATTTCTTTAACGGGTAGGTACTGTGATGACCCGGGAATTTCTGACCAAATTTAAACATAATCTTATATGATTCGACTCGATAAGCAAAGTCTATTAAACCGAGTCTCATTATGTTTGAACTATTTCATGATAACATTTGACCTTTAACTATTTCCGACGATTCACGAACCTTTAATTGTAACTAAGAATGTAAATATAAATAATTATATATAAAACTAATTATATTAGTATTAATGAACTATTAAGTAATTTTGTTATTATAAAAGATAACATTTAATAACTAAAGATTTTCATTTTGAATATATATAGTATATTGTATATAAATGATTCAAACATATTTTACCAACGTTATCAAAATATTAAATGTACAATGTTATACTTTGTAGTTAATTGTAAAAATATACATAATTAATCATCTACTCAACATTTAAAACATGATTTTATATATATGGTAGTATACATATATACATAAATATAACTATATATATATGATTTTATACATAATTATTATATTATGTATATGTAGAAATTTATAATATATCTATGATGAAATAATGTACTATTTTAATAAATATATATAATACTTACATATATAAAACATTTATATTTTTCATAATTACATACATAAGTATAATATAATTAGTATGTAAATAAATATTATAATATATTTATATTAAAATGCATAAATATATAATATTCAGTATATGTTACAATACATATTACATAATTATTAAATATTACATAATAATAGATGATATTAATAAATTAAATTTAAATACAAATATAGTTATTGTAGTAATGTTATTTGTATCGTCAAATATCAATATTTGTATTCATAATATCACTTTATATCATATAAAGATGAAATTGGATGTATATATTAGATTATTATTACTAATATTATTATTATCGATAAAATATTAATATTATCATAATTAGTATGGTATTATTATTATTATTATTATTATCATTTTTACAATTATTATTATCATTAATATTATATTTATCATTATTATTAATTTTATTAATATTATTAGATATTAATAGTATTGTTATTATATATTATTATTATTAATTAAAAAAAAAAACAGTAGGGATCTATATTATACGCGTGACCTCTGTATCCTTTATCTCTATTATTATTATTTTTTTGTTTCTTTCCTGCTCCCAACTCGTGAACCTGTGTTGACATTTTCTCCATTTTTTATCAACCGATCTCTATTATTACAACATGATTATGTATAATTGCAAATCAAATAAAAAGGAAATCCAATGGGATTAAAGAGCACAGCGATATTTTTTTTTCTTCTTCTCTGCACGCTCCAATTTTTTTTCTCTTAATTCAATTTCGAATAAAGTTTCAAAATCTAAAAATGCAGAAAGGTTAGAAATCTTTCTTTGAATCTATCTGCAAAATCTCAACTCTCAAATCTTTATATCGATCTTGAATTTTGAAGTCAAAGTTTAGTTTAAAAAAAGTCAACAATTGTTCTTGAGACAAATTCGCGTTCGTGTATATGTTTCTGATCAAATTGACGATTCCAGTAGTTTTTATACATGTTTAGAAAACTATTTCGTGTTATAAACATTATCTATAATGTTATCTATTACGAAATCAATTTTTTTTTTGTTCCAAGAACCGACGCTGCAGTAGTCCTTTAGTATTTTTTTTTTATTTTAGAACCCAAATTATTTTTTTTCTGTAATGTTTTGAAGCTTTAAAGGGAACCCCGATTTTGTTTTTTTTTTTTTGGTTATTGATGTTTTGTTGAATCCATGAGACTTGTGGAGAAGAAGAGGAATAGAAGAAAAACAGTTTATATATAAAATTTAAATTCGATATTAGTACAGAGAATCAGAATTGGTGGGATGGTCGAGAGTGTTTGCGTGTGAGCATGTGGTCACGAGATCGATTCCAGAGGACGGTAGTTTCTTTTTTTTTTTGAAACTCTTTTCATGTGAGGTAGTTTTCTTTTCTAATTTTATTATTGTTATTATATATTAATTATTATTAGTATTATTATTATTATTGTGATTGTTTTGATTGTTATTGTTATTGTTATTATTAGTATCATACTTGTTATCATATTTGAAAGTATTATAGACATTACTATTATTATTATGATAGGTATTAATAATATTATTATTAGTAATAAACTTATCATTTTAGTATTTTATCATCATTAGGATTATGATTATGATTATCATTATTATTATTATGAAGGAAATAAAAATATATTATTATCATCAATATTAGAATTTGTACCGGTTTATAAATAATTGTATCATCAGTACATTTACAATTAATAATATCATATTTATCAGTATCATCATTAATATTTACTAGTATTATTATGATTATCATTTATCATTTTATAAATATTAGAACCCTTATTATTAACATAAGTATGGTATTAGTATTAATATTATTTTAGAGTTATTATTATTAGTATCATTAACAGTTATCATTTTCATTTTTTTTGCTATTAGTATTATCATTATTAATAAAATTATTATTATTATTAGTAAATCATTATTATCTAAATTATTATTTTAACAAATAAATCTTTTGTACACTATATATATACTTATGGTATATACTAGGATTGTATTAATAATTCACATAACAAACTAATAAAATTTCATAAATACAATACTAACCACAAATATATGTATATAAATATATTAATGTCACTATTTATATAAACGTAAATCATTATAGATATATATACATAAAATCGATATATATATAAAATATAATATAAGTATACGTTTTAAAATAAAGGTTAGAATAAATTCTACAAAACTATAATATATAAATAATACATATTAATAAATGAAATTTTGTAACTTACATTATACGTATTAATATATACACAATTGATATAGGTTCGTAAATCCGAGGCCAACCCTGCATTGTTCAATGACGTCATATGTATTTTTACTACAAAATACAGTATCGTGAGTTTCATTTGCCTTTTTACCCTTTATATTTTTGGGCTGAGAATACATGCGCAACTTTTATAACTGTTTTACGAAATTGACACAAGTACGTGAAACTACATTCTATGGTTGGATTATCGAAGTCGAATATGCCCCTTTTTATTAAGTCTGGTAATCTAAGAATTAGGGAACAGACACCCTAATTGACGCGAATCCTAAAGATAGATCTATCGGGCCCAACAAGCCCCATCCAAAGTACCGGATGTTTTAGTACTTCGAAATTTATATCATGTCCGAAGGAGGATCCCGGAATGATGGAGATATTCTTATATATGCATATTGTTAATGTCGGTTACCAGGTGTTCAATCCATATGAATGATATTTTTGTCTCTATACATGGGACGTATGTTTATGAGAAATGGAAATCTGAAATCTTGTGGTCTATTAAAATGATGGAAACGATTGTTTAAGTTAAACTAATGAACTCACCAACCTTTTGGTTGACACTTTAAAGCATGTTTATTCTCAGGTACGAAAGAAATCTTCCGCTGTGTATTTGCTCATTTTATAGATATTACTTGGAGTCATTCATGGCATATTTCAAAAGACGTTGCATTCAAGTCGTCGAGTTCATCAAGATTATTATCAAGTCAATTATAGTTGGATATATTATGAAATGGTATGCATGCCTGTCAACTTTCGATGTAATGAAAGTTTGTCTTTTCAAAAACGAATGCAATGTTTGTAAAATGTATCATATAGAGGTCAAGTACCTCGCGATGTAATCAACTGTTGTGAATCGTTTATAATCGATATGGACTTCGTCCGGATGGATTAGGACGGGTCTTCACAAACGGCATGACCATAAACTCGTAATGACCGTAACGTGTTCTGAAAGCAGTTTTTGGAATATCATCTTCTTTCACCCGCATTTGATGATACCCGGAACGTAAGTCAATCTTTGAATATACAGACGAGCCTTGTAGTTGATCAAATAAGTCGTCGATTCTCGGTAGTGGGTAGCGGTTCTTGATGGTAAGTTTGTTCAACTCTCGGTAGTCGATACACAACCTGAATGTACCATCTTTCTTCTTGACAAACAAAACAGGAGCTCCCCACGGTGATGTGCTTGGTTGAATGAAACCACGCTCTAAAAGTTCTTGTAATTGGCTTTGCAGTTCTTTCATCTCACTGGGTGCGAGTCTGTAAGGAGCACGAGCTATTGGTGTAGCTCCTGGTACAAGATCTATTTGAAATTCAACGGATCGATGTGGGGGTAATCCCGGTAATTCTTTCGGAAATACATCGGGAAATTCTTTTGCAATGGGAACATCATTGATGCTCTTTTCTTCAGTTTGTACTTTCTCGACGTGTGCTAGAACAGCATAGCAACCTTTTCTTATTAGTTTTTGTGCCTTCAAATTACTAATAAGATGTAGCTTCGTGTTGCCCTTTTCTCCGTACACCATTAAGGGTTTTCCTTTTTCTCGTATAATGCGAATTGCATTTTTGTAACAAACGATCTCTGCTTTCACTTCTTTCAACCAGTCCATACCGATTATCACATCAAAACTCCCTAACTCTACTGGTATCAAATCAATCTTAAATGTTTCGCTAACCAGTTTAATTTCTCGATTTCGACATATATTATCTGCTGAAATTAATTTACCATTTGCTAATTCGAGTAAAAATTTACTATCCAAAGGCGTCAATGGACAACTTAATTTAGCACAAAAATCTCTACTCATATAGCTTCTATCCGCACCCGAATCAAATAAAACGTAAGCAGATTTATTGTCAATAAGAAACGTACCCGTAACAAGCTCCGGGTCTTCCTGTGCCTCTGCCGCATTAATATTGAAAACTCTTCCGCGGCCTTGTCCATTCGTGTTCTCCTGGTTCGGGAAATTTCTAATAATGTGGCCCGGTTTTCCACATTTATAACAAACTACATTGGCATAACTTGCTCCGACACTACTTGCTCCGCCATTACTCGTTCCGACACCATTTGTTCCTTTCGTTCTATTAACCCCTGGTCCGTAGACCTCACACTTCGCCGCGCTATGACCATTTCTTTTACACTTATTGCAAAATTTGGTGCAGAACCCCGAGTGATACTTTTCACACCTTTGCCATAGCTGCTTCTGATTGTTGTTGTTGTTGCGGTTATTATTGTTGTTGGGATGATTGTTGTAGTTGCTGTTGTTGTTGTTGTTGTTGTTGTTGTTGTTGTTGGACCGTTTGTTGTAGTTGCGATTGATGTTGCGATTGTTGGGATAATTGTTACGATTGCTGTTGTTGTTGTATTGGTGATTCTTATCACCGTTTTCCTCCCACTTTCTTTTGACTTGCTTCACATTGGCCTCTTCAGCAGTCTGTTCTTTAATTCTTTCTTCAATCTGGTTCACTAGTTTGTGAGCCATTCTACATGCCTGTTGTATGGAGGCGGGCTCGTGTGAACTTATATCTTCTTGGATTCTTTCCGGTAATCCTTTCACAATCGCGTCGATCTTCTCTTCCTCATCTTCGAATGCTCCCGGACACAATAAGCACAATTCTGTGAATCGTCTTTCGTACGTGGTAATATCAAATCCTTGGGTTCGTAACCCTCTAAGTTCTGTCTTGAGCTTATTGACCTCGGTTCTGGGACGGTACTTCTCGTTCATCAAGTGCTTGAATGCTGACCACGGTAGTGCGTATGCATCATCTTGTCCCACTTGCTCTAGATATGTATTCCACCATGTTAACGCAGAACCTGTGAAGGTATGCGTAGCGTACTTCACTTTGTCCTCTTCAGTACACTTACTTATGGCAAACACCGATTCGACCTTCTCGGTCCACCGTTTCAATCCGATCGGTCCTTCGGTTCCATCAAATTCCAAAGGTTTGCAGGCAGTGAATTCTTTGTAGGTGCATCCTACACGATTTCCTGTACTGCCAGATCCAAGGTTATTGTTGGTATGTAGCGCAGCCTGTACTGCGGCTATGTTTGAAGCTAGAAAAGTACGGAATTCCTCTTCATTCATATTCACGGTGTGTCGAGTAGTCGGTGCCATTTCCTTCAAAATAGTCAAATGGAACAAGTTAATCATACAGAATATTAAGAGTAGTTAATAGTATTTCGTAGCATAATATGAACTCATTTATAAAAGCTTTTTCTTCATATTAGCGTTTTATAAGTTTAAATTCGGGTAGTACCTACCCGTTAAGTTCATACTTAGTAGCTAATATACAATTCAACTACTACAATTCTATATGAAAAACTGATTATAATAATATTTCGCGTTCAAACTTTTTCACAATATTTTACAAACTTACAATACCGCTTATTTTACATAAAGCATGAAATATAGCACACAATAACTTTGATACAAGATAGTTGTGAAGATAATTCTAGCTAGTACACAAGTCGTTCAGCAAAGGCAATAAAGACACGTAATTCATACGTCCAGAAACAAGTCATGCATTCTGGTTTTACTAGGACAACTTCCCATCCTTGGTCTTGTGGAACATAACCGTTATGGCCGTTGATAAGACAGCGTGTTGTAACGTCATCAAAGGGACGAGGGTTACGTAATGTCCAACAGTCCCGTAACAATCTAAAAAACTCATTTCTTACTCCAATTACCGACTCCGTCACTTGTGGGAACGTTTTGTTTAATAGTTGTAGCCCGATGTTCTTGTTCTCACTTTGGTGAGAAGCGAACATTACTAATCCGTAAGCATAACATGCTTCTTTATGTTGCATGTTAGCCGCTTTTTCTAAATCACGAAGTCCAATATTCGGATATATTGAGTCAAAATAATTTCTTAACCCATTGCGTAAAATAGCATTTGGGTTCCCCGCAATATATGCGTCAAAGTAAACACATCGTAACTTATGGATTTCCCAATGTGATATCCCCCATCTTCCGAACGAAAGCCTTTTATAAACCAAGGCATTCTTGGAACGTTCTTCGAATGTCTTACAAACTGATCTCGCCTTAAATAGTTGTGCCGAGGAATTCTGACCGACTCTAGACAAGATTTCATCAATCATGTCTCCGGGTAGGTCTCTTAAAATATTGGGTTGTCTATCCATTTTATGTTTTTATACTGTAAAATAGACAAGAGTTAGATTCATAAAAAAATACTTATTAATACAAGCAATTTTTACATATATCATAAAGCATAAGCACACTATATTACATATATTACACCACACGAATATAACTATCTTATTCCGACTCGCTCGTTTCTTCTTGTTCGGTTTTGGTTCGTTTTGCCAAGTTTCTAGGGATATATGATGTTCCCCTAATACGAGCCGTCATTGTCCACATTGGTTTAGAAAAACCTGGTGGTTTAGAGGTTCCCGGGTCATTGTTACAACTTAAGGACTTCGGGGGTTGACGATACATATAAAGTTCATCGGGGTTGGAATTAGATTTCTCTATTTTTATGCCCTTTCCCTTATTATTTTCTTTTGCCTTTTTAAATTCAGTTGGGGTAATTTCTATAACATCATCGGAATTCTCGTCGGAATCCGATTCATCGGAGAATTGGTAATCCTCCCAATATTTTGCTTCCTTGGTGGAAACACCATTGACCATAATTAACCTTGGTCGGTTGGTTGAGGATTCTCTTTTACTTAACCGTTTTATTATTTCCCCCACCGGTTCTATTTCTTCTTCCGGTTCCGATTCTTCTTCCGGTTCTGATTCTTCTTCCGGTTCCGACTCTTCTTCCGGTTCCTCTTCGGGAACTTGTGAATCAGTCCACGAATCATTCCAATTTACATTTGACTCTTCATTATTATTAGGTGAGTCAATGGGACTTGTTCTAGAGGTAGACATCTATCACATAATATCAAACACGTTAAGAGATTAATATATCACATAATATTCATATGTTAAAAATATATAGTTTCCAACAAAAATGTTAAGCAATCATTTTTAAAGAAAACACGGTCGAAGTCCAGACTCACTAATGCATCCTAACAAACTCGATAAGACACACTAATGCAAATTTTCTGGTTCTCTAAGACCAACGCTCGGATACCAACTGCAATGTCCCGTTCTTATTGATTAAAAACGTTCAATATTAATTGATTTCGTTGCGAGGTTTTGACCTCTATATGAGACGTTTTTCAAAGACTGCATTCATTTTTAAAACAAACCATAACCTTTATTTCATAGATAAAGGTTTTAAAAAGCTTTACGTAGATTATCAGATAATGATAATCTAAAATATCCTGTTTACACACGACCATTACATAATGGTTTACAATACAAATATGTTACAACAAAATAAGTTTCTTGAATGCAGTTTTTACACAATATCATACAAACATGGACTCCAAATCTTGTCCTTATTTTAGTATGCAACAGCGGAAGCTCTTAGTATTCACCTGAGAATAAACATGCTTTAAACGTCAACAAAAATGTTGGTGAGTTATAGGTTTAACCTATATATATCAAATCGTAACAACAGACCACAAGATTTCATATTTCAATACACATCCCATACATAGAGATAAAAATCATTCATATGGTGAACACCTGGTAACCGACAATAACAAGATGCATATATAAGAATATCCCCATCATTCCGGGACACCCTTCGGATATGATATAAATTTCGAAGTACTAAAGCATCCGGTACTTTAGATGGGGTTTGTTAGGCCCAATAGATCTATCTTTAGGATTCGCGTCAATTAGGGTGTCTGTTCCCTAATTCTTAGATTACCAGACTTAATAAAAAGGGGCATATTCGATTTTGATAATTCAACCATAGAATGTAGTTTCACGTACTTGTGTCTATTTTGTAAATCATTTATAAAACCTGCATGTATTCTCATCCCAAAAATATTAGATTTTAAAAGTGGGACTATAACTCACTTTCACAGATTTTTTACTTCGTCGGGAAGTAAGACTTGGCCACTGGTTGATTCACGAACCTATAACAATATATACATATATATCAAAGTATGTTCAAAATATATTTACAACACATTTAATATATTTTGATGTTTTAAGTTTATTAAGTCAGATGTCCTCGTTAGTAACCTACAACTAGTTGTCCACAGTTA
The DNA here is from genome assembly GCF_046630445.1 of Rutidosis leptorrhynchoides. Taxonomy (NCBI): domain Eukaryota; kingdom Viridiplantae; phylum Streptophyta; class Magnoliopsida; order Asterales; family Asteraceae; genus Rutidosis; species Rutidosis leptorrhynchoides. The sequence goes on along the minus strand of NC_092342.1, from coordinate 178,485,429 downwards.
GATGTACAGAAATAAATCAATAAATATTATCTTGAATCAATCCACGACCCAGTGTATACGTATCTCAGTATTGATCACAACTCAAACTATATATATTTTGGAATCAACCTCAACCCTGTATAGCTAACTCCAACATTCACATATAGAGTGTCTATGGTTGTTCCGAAATATATATAGATGTGTCGATATGATAGGTCGAAACATTGTATACGTGTCTATGGTATCTCAAGATTACATAATATACAATACAAGTTGATTAAGTTATGGTTGGAATAGATTTGTTACCAATTTTCACGTAGCTAAAATGAGAAAAATTATCCAATCTTGTTTTACCCATAACTTCTTCATTTTAAATCCGTTTTGAGTGAATCAAATTGATATGGTTTCATATTGAACTCTATTTTATGAATCTAAACAGAAAAAGTATAGGTTTATAGTCGGAAAAATAAGTTACAAGTCGTTTTTGTAAAGGTAGTCATTTCAGTCGAAAGAACGACGTCTAGATGACCATTTTAGAAAACATACTTCCACTTTGAGTTTAACCATAATTTTTGGATATAGTTTCATGTTTATAATAAAAATCATTTTCTCAGCATAACAACTTTTAAATCAAAGTTTATCATAGTTTTTAATTAACTAACCCAAAACAGCCCGCGGTGTTACTACGACGGCGTAAATCCGGTTTTACGGTGTTTTTCGTGTTTCCAGGTTTTAAATCATTAAGTTAGCATATCATATAGATATAGAACATGTGTTTAGTTGATTTTAAAAGTCAAGTTAGAAGGATTAACTTTTGTTTGCGAACAAGTTTAGAATTAACTAAACTATGTTCTAGTGATTACAAGTTTAAACCTTCGAATAAGATAGCTTTATATGTATGAATCGAATGATGTTATGAACATAATTACTACCTTAATTTCCTTGGATAAACCTACTGGAAAAGAGAAAAATGGATCTAGCTTCAATGGATCCTTGGATGACTCGAAGTTCTTGAAGCAGAATCATGACACGAAAACAAGTTCAAGTAAGATCATCACTTGAAATAAGATTGTTATAGTTATAGAAATTGAACCAAAGTTTGAATATGATTATTACCTTGTATTAGAATGATAACCTACTGTAAGAAACAAAGATTTCTTGAGGTTGGATGATCACCTTACAAGATTGGAAGTGAGCTAGCAAACTTGAAAGTATTCTTGATTTTATGAAACTAGAACTTTTGGAATTTATGAAGAACACTTAGAACTTGAAGATAGAACTTGAGAGAGATCAATTAGATGAAGAAAATTGAAGAATGAAAGTGGTTGTAGGTGTTTTTGGTCGTTGGTGTATGGATTAGATATAAAGGATATGTTATTTTGTTTTCATGTAAATAAGTCATGAATGATTACTCATATTTTTGTAATTTTATGAGATATTTCATGCTAGTTGCCAAATGATGGTTCCCACATGTGTTAGGTGACTCACATGGGCTGCTAAGAGCTGATCATTGGAGTGTATATACCAATAGTACATACATCTAAAAGCTGTGTATTGTACGAGTACGAATACGGGTGCATACGAGTAGAATTGTTGATGAAACTGAACGAGGATGTAATTGTAAGCATTTTTGTTAAGTAGAAGTATTTTGATAAGTGTCTTGAAGTCTTTCAAAAGTGTATGAATACATATTAAAACACTACATGTATATACATTTTAACTGAGTCGTTAAGTCATCGTTAGTCGTTACATGTAAATGTTGTTTCGAAACCTTTAGGTTAACGATCTTGTTAAATGTTGTTAACCCAATGTTTATAATATCAAATGAGATTTTAAATTATTATATTATCATGATATTATCATGTATGAATATCTCTTAATATGATATATATACATTAAATGTCTTTACAACGGTAATCGTTACATATATGTCTCGTTTAAAAATCATTATGTTAGTAGTCTTGTTTTTACATATGTAGTTCATTGTTAATATACTTAATGATATGTTTACTTATCATAGTATCATGTTAACTATATATATATATATCCATATATATGTCATCATATAGTTTTTACAAGTTTTAACGTTCGTGAATCACCGGTCAAGTTGGGTGGTCAATTGTCTATATGAAACATATTTCAATTAATCAAGTCTTAACAAGTTTGATTGCTTAACATGTTGGAAACATTTAATCATGTAAATATCAATCTCAATTAATATATATAAACATGGAAAAGTTCGGGTCACTACATATGGTATCTCAAGATTACATAATATACAATACAAGTTGATTAAGTTATGGTTGGAATAGATTTGTTACCAATTTTCACGTAGCTAAAATGAGAAAAATTATCCAATCTTGTTTTACCCATAACTTCTTCATTTTAAATCCGTTTTGAGTGAATCAAATTGCTATGGTTTCATATTGAACTCTATTTTATGAATCTAAACAGAAAAAGTATAGGTTTATAGTCGGAAAAATAAGTTACAAGTCATTTTTGTAAAGGTAGTCATTTCAGTCGAAAGAACGACGTCTAGATGACCATTTTAGAAAACATACTTCCACTTTGAGTTTAACCATAATTTTTGGATATAGTTTCATGTTCATAATAAAAATCATTTTCTCAGAATAACAACTTTTAAATCAAAGTTTATCATAGTTTTTAATTAACTAACCCAAAACAGCCCGCGGTGTTACAACGACGGCGTAAATCCGGTTTTACGGTGTTTTTCGTGTTTCCAGGTTTTAAATCATTAAGTTAGCATATCATATAGATATAGAACATGTGTTTAGTTGATTTTAAAAGTCAAGTTAGAAGGATTAACTTTTGTTTGCGAACAAGTTTAGAATTAACTAAACTATGTTCTAGTGATTACAAGTTTAAACCTTCGAATAAGATAGCTTTATATGTATGAATCGAATGATGTTATGAACATCATTACTACCTTAAGTTCCTTGGATAAACCTACTGGAAAAGAGAAAAATGGATCTAGCTTCAACGGATCCTTGGATGGCTCGAAGTTCTTGAAGCAGAATCATGACACGAAAACAAGTTCAAGTAAGATCATCACTTGAAATAAGATTGTTATAGTTATAGAAATTGAACCAAAGTTTGAATATGATTATTACCTTGTATTAGAATGATAACCTACTGTAAGAAACAAAGATTTCTTGAGGTTGGATGATCACCTTACAAGATTGGAAGTGAGCTAGCAAACTTGAAAGTATTCCTGATTTTATGTAACTAGAACTTGTAGAATTTATGAAGAACACTTAGAACTTGAAGATAGAACTTGAGAGAGATTAATTAGATGAAGAAAATTGAAGAATGAAAGTGTTTGTAGGTGTTTTTGGTCGTTGGTGTATGGATTAGATATAAAGGATATGTAATTTTGTTTTCATGTAAATAAGTCATGAATGATTACTCATATTTTTGTAATTTTATGAGATATTTCATGCTAGTTTCAAAATGATGGTTCCCACATGTGTTAGGTGACTCACATGGGCTGCTAAAAGCTGATCATTGGAGTGTATATACCAATAGTACATACATCTAAAAGCTGTGTATTGTACGAGTACGAATACGGGTGCATACGAGTAGAATTGTTGATGAAATTGAACGAGGATGTAATTGTAAGCATTTTTGTTAAGTAGAAGTATTTTGATAAGTGTATTAAAGTCTTTAAAAAGTGTATAAATACATATTAAAACACTACATGTATATACATTTTAACTGAGTCGTTAAGTCATCGTTAGTCGTTACATGTAAGTGTTGTTTTGAAACCTTTAGGTTAACGATCTTGTTAAATGTTGTTAACCCAATGTTTATAATATCAAATGAGATTTTAAATTATTATATTATCATGATATTATCATGTATGAATATCTCTTAATATGATATATATACATTAAATGTCTTTACAACGATAATCGTTACATATATGTCTCGTTTAAAAATCATTAAGTTAGTAGTCTTGTTTTTACATATGTAGTTCATTGTTAATATACTTAATGATATGTTTACTTATCATAGTATCATGTTAACTATATATATATATCCATATATATGTCATCATATAGTTTTTACAAGTTTTAACGTTCGTGAATCACCGGTCAACTTGGGTGGTCAATTGTCTATATGAAACATATTTCAATTAATCAAGTCTTAACAAGTTTGATTGCTTAACATGTTGGAAACATTTAATCATGTAAATATCAATCTCAATTAATATATATAAACATGGAAAAGTTCGGGTCACTACAGTATGTAATGTTGAGTCTAGAAAATTTTGAAACAATGTTCATATATTCAATTGACTTTCGACTGTTTCCGATGATTCACGAACCATTGCTTGTAAATATGTGGATATATATAAATATGTGTATATATAAATATATGTATAATATATATAATAACATGAACATTAATAAACTATTATATACATTTATTGTTATAAATAAATATGTACAATAAAATACATTGTAATAAAAACTATTATTTTATATGTATATATATTTTAATCATTTATATATTTATGTGAATAGTAAATTTTGTTATTTAAAACTGTTTATATATATACATAGTGTATATTAAATATATTTAATTTTGAGCTTAAATGGTAAATGTCTGTAACTTTCGGTTGACGTTTAATTATTTTAAAATATATCTAATATATATATAAGAAGTTCTAAAATAAATGTTGTTTCAAAATTTGATTAAAAAGACAATAGTTTTGATAAATATTTTTTTTACCATTTCAATCTAAGTTTTTGTACTCCGTACATATAAATTGGAACAGAAAATAAATATTTTTCGAACCTTTTTGATCAGGTTTCAAACAGGTAATGAGGGAAATAATTAAATATGTTTAATCAAAAAAAATTGGGATTTTTAGGAACACTTTTATATGTTAACTGTTTAGCAATGGACACAATATAATACTCCGTGAATTAGATATTATTATTAAAGAAACCATTATTTTTTTTATCATTAATAATATTATTATCATTTTTTATGATTTTTGTATCATTATTACTTATTATTATTATGGATATAATGATTATTATTATTATTATTATTATTATTATTATTATTATTATTATTAATATATTTATTAATTATTAATATTAATCTAAAAAAAAGTCAAGAACTAGTACCATTCCGTTACCCATTTCAATCCAACTTTTTCAAATTTTGTTTTCTGTCTGTAATCTGTTAGATGTCCATTTCACAACTCAATTAGGATCAATGCAATCACTCTATAAAAGAATTATTCTGCAATTCATTAAGTAAAACATAAAAAATCACAAAATAAGCTCGACACTCTGTACATTCATCTTTTTCACCATATTTTGATTTCGAATGAATTTCCAAAATGTAATAATGCAGTCTTGTTAGGAATCGTCTATCTAAACTATCTGTAAGTTTTCAATCTTCAATTCTTTCTATCAATTTCTAATTTGAGAGTCAAAGTTTTGGTTTTCAAAGTCAACTAAGTGTTCTTGAATCAAATTCGAGTTTGTTTTGATATCTCCAGTTAATTTGATGATCCATAAAGTTTATAGGAATGATTTGCAACACAATTCATGTTGTAATCATAACCTATAACACTCTTAATCTAAAAATCAATTTTTGAGTTCTTGAGTTCTTCACAGTAATATACACTAACGTAAATTCGAAATAAATTTCAAAAACTAAAAATGCAGAGTTGTTAGGAATCATTTACTTAAACTTCCTGCAAAATCTCAAGTTCCAATTCTTAATAACGAATTCGAATTTGCGAGTCAAAGTTAAATTGTCAAAAGTCAACTGTTTTGTTCTTGGAGAAATTAGAGCTTGTTTTGATGTTTTAAGTTCAATTGACGATTTCAATAATTTTTAGGAATGATTTGAAACATGTTTCATGTTGTAAAGATTGTCCAAAACGAACTCAAAATTGAAAACAAAAATTTTTTTTTTTTAGCTACTAGCAAGCAGTAGGATTTTTTTTTTGTTTTTTTCTCATTTTTTTTATATCATGAACACATTTTTATTTTTTGTTTCATGTTTGTTTAGAAGTCCTAAAACCATTTTGATGATTGACTATTAAGAATGAAGTTGTTTGATTGTTTAGATTTTGGTGAAGAAGATGAAGTGGGTTGAAACGTGTATTAGATAAGTATTTGGGTTTGTATTATAAATCAGAAAAACTGAAATGGAGGAATGGTTAAGGGTGTTGATGAGTGAGCGAGAGGTCTCGGGTTCGAGCCCGGCTTGGTGTAATCTTTTTAAAACTGACTCCTAAGGTAGTTTTATACTTTTAAAAATTATTATTATTATTATTATTATTATTATTATTATTATTATTATCCTTAGTCAGGTATTTCTACAATTATTAATTTTGCAAAACAAAAGATATGTATGTAAATATATTATTACATAAAATATACTAATATTATATAAAATTATGTTTCAACTAATATTATTGATATAACATTAATTAAATATCAAATAAGTATCATAATATATTATAAGAATAATTAATACATAACAAATATATAAACTTAATTGATTTATACTATAATGTGTTAATACTTGATATAGGTTCGTGAATCCGAGGCCAACCATGCATTGTTCAATGTCGTCATATGTATTTTTACTACAAAATACAATATTGTGAGTTTCATTTACCTTTTTACCCTTTATATTTTTGGGCTGAGAATACATGCGTATAACGACCCTCATTTTTCCATTCTATATTTTTCCAATATTAAAAGCCCAAACAATATAATTAAAACTTAATGATTAAACTTTAATCAACAATTGTTAAGTGTTAAGAGTTAGAAAACATATTAATTAACTTTGTACAAAAATTGACAAGTTAATAAAAGATGAAAATAATAAACTGTTAGTCGACACTCACTGCTAATTAAAATTTATGCATTTATGTAATATTATAACTAATAACCTATAAGTAATAAATAAAAAGTGACATTTATATAAATAATAAAACAATTGGGAACTAAATATATACAAGTCATGAATTAGTAAAAAGAAAATAATACTTATCATGTAGTAAATGTAAAAATAATAATAATAATAATAGTAATAATAATGAGACTAAAAAAATCTTACATCCTTATGTTGACTAAAAATAAAGTGTAAACTAGTACATCCTTATGTTGACTAATTATAAACTAGTACCACCTATTGTTGACTAAAAATTATAAAACAAAATAAAATCATTAATTAGAACATCCTTATGTTGACTAACACTCTAATACTTGCACTATATAAACACCTAGTTTCTCATTCACAAATCACACCAAAATCCTCTCTCAAAAACAATCTCTCCCTCTCCCTCTCTTGTGGTATTCGGATCTTCAAGCTTGTTCTTCGTGTTCTTCAAGAATCTTCAAGGAGTTCTTCAAGATTTTCAAGGCTTTGATCTTCCATCTTCATCGTGTTCATCTTTTCTTTGTTAATTATCTTGAATCTTCAAAGGTATAACATAAACCCTAAACTATTTACATAAACTTTAATCTTTGTTAATTCATATTCATATTATAAATTTGTTATTCATAAGTATATACATAAACACTCCTAGATTTATATATACATATATACATGTAAAAAAAATAATATTTTTATGTATATATACGAATTATATATACATATACATATTAAAACCTTAAACCCTAATACTACTTATACTAGTACTTAACATGTATACACTATTACTATTACTAGCACCTATAACCTACTACTTATATTGTAGCACAAAAACATTTTGGGATATGTATTAGAGATGTATAGATCTTCGAACTTTCTTGACGAATGGTTTCTACGAGATTCTAGGCAGAGGGTTTGGATTTCCGATTTAAAGGGTCCTATGGCTCAAGCCCCTAGATCTAAAAATAGTAACTTACTAGGAATAGAAACTTAGTAAAACAAACTATACTTAAACTTAAACATGGGCAAAACACTTAACTACTCTTAAATGTCAATAGGTTGACTTTTCTGCTCACTCGTTCAACTCGTTATTCCGAGGAATAACTCTCTCTCTACTTACTAAGGTGAATTTCATAGCCCCACTTTTTACTATTTCATTACTGTTTTGAAACTATGGGGTGAGACACATACTTGCTTTTAAATTTTTAACATGCAATATTTTAATAACTGTTTTACAATATTTATATACGTGAATTCATAGCCCCACTTTTTACTATTTCATAACTGTTTTATAACTTTTGGGGTGAGAATACATGCACAACTTTTATAACTATTTTACACGTATTAACTATTAAACTGTGATATATTGGGCTATGACCAGCAAGCCCCCAACCGATAAGTATAAACAATAACTTGTTACGGGGTAAACTTGAAAGTCTAGTCTAAATATCAGTACTTACACGTATCAACTATTAAACTGTGATATGTTGGGCTATGACCAGCAAGCCCCCAACCGACAAGTATAAACGATAACTTGACACGGGGTAAACTTGAAAGTCTAGTCTAAATATCAGTACCAATTGTTAAAACTATGCTTTACCCGGCTATGTCCGACTAAGTCCCTACAGTGATATTTTTAAGTGCTGCGGCATGCTTATTTATTGGGGGTAGGCCTATCGGGAGTAACGTCCCCGATACATTTGACTCAGTCTTTGTATCACTTGATAATGAAATTTAAACCGACAAGGACATACACAACTTGTCATGGGGCAAACTTGAACGTTTAGTCTAAATATCACGCACTGGCATAACTTTTGGATCTGCGAGATCTACTTTTTGATCCTGCGGGAGATCAACTTTACAACTAAATCTTGTGGTCTAAAAACAACGATAACTACTTTTGTTAAACCTATGAACTTCACTCAACCTTTTTGGTTGACACTTTAGCATGTTTTGTCTCAGGTGCTGTTTGATTCAAGCTTTCTTATCTACTACTTATGTGATGCTACTTGGACTTAGGATCAAGAGATATCGCATTTATTACTTCTGCATATGAACAATTACTTTATCATTATTTCCATTATTGTAACGACATTTCATTTTCCGCTGCGTACTCAATAAAGTTAAATTTTCTCATTTAGTATTGTTCTCGTATTATAATATGTTGGTTTATTTGATATTAGTAACGTTTCTTCCAGACCCTATTGGGAGGATGTTACAGATTGGTATCAGAGCATAACCAGGCTGTTATAGAGAACCAGGATTGCAATTTTATGTGTGCCTTACTTGCTAGCTAGGGTGCCTTAGCAATCTAGGAAACTATAACCTTTCCTGCCTTACACTTAAAGCACTTAGGATTGCCTTATAATCTTAACAATCATGCTTTACCAAACTTGACTTAAAGATTCTAATCAAAGTCTCTTTCCTAATGTAGGACTACAACTTTTCTTGACCATAGTGCCTTTAATTGTTGCCTTTAACTGTTAAATGCTACACTATACTTTAGAAACTTTACTTATCTTAGAATGATGAGCTAATCTAAGAACTCTACTCACTTTCCTGAGTACTCTCCAATTACACCACCGCATCTAAATGCGACACAATGATTTCAGAAATTCTTGACATTCATAAGTCATCTATCATGGTTATGTGTATTACATATGTATTACATGAAATATTATCCATGATTTTGAAACTTTTATAATTGTTACTACTCACACACAAACGTATATAACTCCCTATTATATCACGTACCTATATGCCTTATGCCTTTATGCATCGGTTTATGAATCGAAAAATGTCATTGGGTTATCACAGTATACGAATTGAAAGTCTTTAATCAAAAGATTATTAGATTACATACTTATCACTTTATGATCTCGACACGTCATACTGCCATTATTAAAGTATAGACACATCATATCTTATTATATCTTATCGTATCTATCCCAATAGATTTTGTCTAACACTTTTCCTAAATTTCCTCCGTAAATTACGGAAATCTTTTTGCTATATACACGTATTTGAGGAGACGAATATATCATCCAGTATTCAACACTAATCTCATATCAAAAACCCTAATTCCAAACACATAATATGGATTCCTCGAACTCTTCGAGCTCCAATGGCAGCGTAACCGGAATGAACCAACCAATCAGCCATCATCTATTTTGGATGAATTGGGGATGGGTTCGTAGTAAACTTAATCAATGGAGACAAGAAGAAGGTGATCCCTTCCACCAACCGAATTCACCTCTTGGTGAAGAACCTGAAGCACTTACTGGCGAACCCGTTCGGAACACTATTTTCACCCTCATTTCCAGGATATCCAGTCACGAATATATAATATCTAAAATTTTAGATCTTATTCATCCACTTGTCCGAACCGCCAATCATCCCGGAATAATAGAAGAAGTCAACGAGCTTCGCGCTCGAGTAGTGGCTCTGGAGAATATGGTGCGAAACCTACGAACAACAGCAGCAGCACCAGCAGCATAACCAGTACCACCAGTACCATCGGCATCACCACCAACATCACCACCAACATCACCAGCTTCACCAACGACAACATCGCACTCAGTACCTCAAACATCAACATCATACGCCCCATAGATACCAAGGAATATTATTAATAATGAGTTAAGATGTATTGACTCATTCTTCCTGAAGAATTACATATGTATACTTTATATATATGGATTGGAACAATAATAAATCTTTTCGTACTAAGCTATTACGTGTGAATCTTAACTAGTATGTACTACATGGTTAATTCATATCACAATATGCTATGATGTACATCTTTTGTTAATAACTTAACAATCGTTAATCATTGCTTCAATACAATAAACTCCATTTCGTAATAAACCAAGTGTATTACTCAAATATATGATTGATTGTATACTTTAATTTTCGATGTACTCGAAACTTTCTAGAAAATATCATTAGTGCCTTATGAATTTCACAAGAATTCCAAGAGCACCAACATCATATACCGAAGTATATCAATAACAATGAACGATGAAGTATTAATTCATAACTTCATTAGCGAAATATTTCACGACAATTATGAAATCTCTAAGGTTTTGGAGATTATTTATTCTCGTTTCAACAGCAAATCAAATGAGTTTAATATTATATTAGCTCATTAAAACCATGATTACATCTGAAGAATACATATATGAACGTATATCTTCTCTTTTGTACAAACTGTTAATTGTAAAAAATATTTTAACGGGTAGGTAAAACCCGAGAGATATTCATATCTCATATAAATATGTTACATTGTACATTCTTCCATTCTGATTCAGCAGTTGTTAACTATACTACTTACATTCACATGATATATGTATATGTTCACCAAAGAAAAACCATTTTCATACAAATTCAGTTACATACTCTGATTTTGACATATCGAAACTTAAGTAAAGCTTTAGCAAGTGTTATCTTCCTAAAGATCACTACATTCATGAATTATTTTCATTCGTATTCTATGATGAATTATCAAATCAAACCACCGAACTTACCATTCCTTACTTTTGAAAATCACAACATTTCTTCATCAACCGTTAGATCCATTGATGGATGCATCTTACGCTTAAACACTTCAAATTCAAAATTTTTGAAAACATCCTTTGAATCTTGACGATCGCAATCAGCGTTTAATCATCTAAAAATGAAATTTCTTGAAACCATTTCGGATTGATAACCGATGATTCAAATATGGATGCATTAAATGTAGAGGAAACAGAAAAATTGTAGATGGTCTTAAGGGCCAACAGTTTGATAATAAAGAATGGTACGTTGGAAAAGCTCAAAAGAAAATTTGGAACTGAAAAACGGATTGAGCTAACCATGGAGGAGACCAAGGACAAACACAAGGGCCAAACCCTATATTCAAAGAATCCAGGTAATTTTGGATCCGGTGAAATCTTTAGAGAATATCTTGCTCCGAAGTCATGTTAAAAGCTTGCGGAAAGTTTTTCTTCATCAACTTTCGAACTTAGAAATTCCAAAATATCATCATAAATATCCTCTATATTTCGAAAGATATCTTCATAACGATTCATGTCCGCAATTAAGTATCTCTTTGCGATATCTTTATAAAGAAAACTGTTTTAGTTTCTATATTCTGTAAAATTCGAGTTTAAATTATAAATGCTTTGAAGAAGTGTTGGGAATTGAAGCATGAGTTAGTATAATATAATGACGTCAGGCCAACGTGATTATATTACAGTAAGTCATGCTAAGTTTTTAATGGAAGATGATGATTCATAGATTTTATAATCATCATTTTCCATGTTACACGACTCTTACATTCTATTTAACCTCTAAACATATCAAGAAAATATTTTTCTTGATAATTCGGTCTTTTCCGGATATTCTGGTAATATGACAAATCAAATCGTGCTATTACCTTTCCTTTCTACTTTATATATTATGATCATTCGAAACTTCATACCTATGAATTCTGGACCATTACTCGCTTAACTTGAAGTCGGGAAGAAGAAACAAAAGCATAAAGCTCCGACATATAAGGGAAAATATAAAGCCCGATAACGACTTCGAAATTACAAACCGTGTATATCAATGCGTATAGCAATATAAAGACACGGGATAATTAAAAACACTATAACCCCAAGAGCATAGTAGAAGTAAACAGATTCCTCTGGCGGTAAAAGAAAAAGAAGAATGACTGCATAGATGGTCAATATAATAACCAGGATCAGAACTGGATTAAGCATTTTCTTAATCTTTTGGAAGTTTGAATTGAGAAAGAAAGTATAGAAGTGGTGAAGATAATGAAACGAAAGAAGATAATTTATAGCAAAATTCCAAACACATCAATCGAGGCAAATCACCGCATTTAATCAAACAAATCTCAAAATTTCGTAAATACCGGAGAATCAAATCTTATAGATTACGAAGATTTCCTTTAATTCCTTGAATTCCGGAAATCAATCGTGACTACGTCAAAAGTTAAGGCGAACATTTAATTTTCTCATTTCACTCTTTTATGATTGCTTCATTTATACTCTTCCTATAAACGAATCGTTTTATCCATATTATTCAATAGTGATAAAACTTTATTATTCAACTTATATTCATCATTAAAATATTCTTGTTGTAAACAATGAAGATCTCTATCAAATTTCATGACTGTGATTTTCACGAACTCCTCTTTGTTTGTCTGCCCTAATATTGTGGCATAAAATGCTCAAGGTTTTAAATGAGCTCAATACTATTCATAACACATTTCATGTATCCAATTTACTGAAATGATTGGTATAACATCATCATTTTGAATGATCTTCGCATTAATGATAAAATGCACTTCGTTGAATAACCTATAGAAATCATGGAAGGAGAGGTCAAACAAACGCGTAAAAGCAATATACCTATCGTTAAAGTCCGTTGGAATTCGCGTAGAGACCCCGAATATACCTGGGAACACAAAGACCATATGAAACGGAAATATCCCCATCTCTTCTCAACTGCTGATGCAAACGAGGAAACTACCTAAAAACTTCGGGACGAAGTTTTCAATAACGGGGAGGTACTATAACGACCCTCATTTTTCCATTCTATATTTTTCCAATATTAAAAGCCCAAACAATATAATTAAAACTTAATGATTAAACTTTAATCAACAATTGTTAAGTGTTAAGAGTTAGAAAACATATTAATTAACTTTGTACAAAAATTGACAAGTTAATAAAAGATGAAAATAATAAACTGTTAGTCGACACTCACTGCTAATTAAAATTTATGCATTTATGTAATATTATAACTAATAACCTATAAGTAATAAATAAAAAGTGACATTTATATAAATAATAAAACAATTGGGAACTAAATATATACAAGTCATGAATTAGTAAAAAGAAAATAATACTTATCATGTAGTAAATGTAAAAATAATAATAATAATAATAGTAATAATAATGAGACTAAAAAAATCTTACATCCTTATGTTGACTAAAAATAAAGTGTAAACTAGTACATCCTTATGTTGACTAATTATAAACTAGTACCACCTATTGTTGACTAAAAATTATAAAACAAAATAAAATCATTAATTAGAACATCCTTATGTTGACTAACACTCTAATACTTGCACTATATAAACACCTAGTTTCTCATTCACAAATCACACCAAAATCCTCTCTCAAAAACAATCTCTCCCTCTCCCTCTCTTGTGGTATTCGGATCTTCAAGCTTGTTCTTCGTGTTCTTCAAGAATCTTCAAGGAGTTCTTCAAGATTTTCAAGGCTTTGATCTTCCATCTTCATCGTGTTCATCTTTTCTTTGTTAATTATCTTGAATCTTCAAAGGTATAACATAAACCCTAAACTATTTACATAAACTTTAATCTTTGTTAATTCATATTCATATTATAAATTTGTTATTCATAAGTATATACATAAACACTCCTAGATTTATATATACATATATACATGTAAAAAAAAAAATATTTTTATGTATATATACGAATTATATATACATATACATATTAAAACCTTAAACCCTAATACTACTTATACTAGTACTTAACATGTATACACTATTACTATTACTAGCACCTATAACCTACTACTTATATTGTAGCACAAAAACATTTTGGGATATGTATTAGAGATGTATAGATCTTCGAACTTTCTTGACGAATGGTTTCTACGAGATTCTAGGCAGAGGGTTTGGATTTCCGATTTAAAGGGTCCTATGGCTCAAGCCCCTAGATCTAAAAATAGTAACTTACTAGGAATAGAAACTTAGTAAAACAAACTATACTTAAACTTAAACATGGGCAAAACACTTAACTACTCTTAAATGTCAATAGGTTGACTTTTCTGCTCACTCGTTCAACTCGTTATTCCGAGGAATAACTCTCTCTCTACTTACTAAGGTGAATTTCATAGCCCCACTTTTTACTATTTCATTACTGTTTTGAAACTATGGGGTGAGACACATACTTGCTTTTAAATTTTTAACATGCAATATTTTAATAACTGTTTTACAATATTTATATACGTGAATTCATAGCCCCACTTTTTACTATTTCATAACTGTTTTATAACTTTTAGGGTGAGAATACATGCACAACTTTTATAACTATTTTACACGTATTAACTATTAAACTGTGATATATTGGGCTATGACCAGCAAGCCCCCAACCGATAAGTATAAACAATAACTTGTTACGGGGTAAACTTGAAAGTCTAGTCTAAATATCAGTACTTACACGTATCAACTATTAAACTGTGATATGTTGGGCTATGACCAGCAAGCCCCCAACCGACAAGTATAAACGATAACTTGACACGGGGTAAACTTGAAAGTCTAGTCTAAATATCAGTACCAATTGTTAAAACTATGCTTTACCCGGCTATGTCCGACTAAGTCCCTACAGTGATATTTTTAAGTGCTGCGGCATGCTTATTTATTGGGGGTAGGCCTATCGGGAGTAACGTCCCCGATACATTTGACTCAGTCTTTGTATCACTTGATAATGAAATTTAAACCGACAAGGACATACACAACTTGTCATGGGGCAAACTTGAACGTTTAGTCTAAATATCACGCACTGGCATAACTTTTGGATCTGCGAGATCTACTTTTTGATCCTGCGGGAGATCAACTTTACAACTAAATCTTGTGGTCTAAAAACAACGATAACTACTTTTGTTAAACCTATGAACTTCACTCAACCTTTTTGGTTGACACTTTAGCATGTTTTGTCTCAGGTGCTGTTTGATTCAAGCTTTCTTATCTACTACTTATGTGATGCTACTTGGACTTAGGATCAAGAGATATCGCATTTATTACTTCTGCATATGAATAATTACTTTATCATTATTTCCATTATTGTAACGACATTTCATTTTCCGCTGCGTACTCAATAAAGTTAAATTTTCTCATTTAGTATTGTTCTCGTATTATAATATGTTGGTTTATTTGATATTAGTAACGTTTCTTCCAGACCCTATTGGGAGGATGTTACAATGCGCAACTTTTATAACTGTTTTACGAAATAGACACAAGTAATCGAAATTACTTTCTATGGTTGAATGATCGAAACTGAATATGCCCCTTTTTATTAAGTCTGGTAATCTAAGAATTAGAGAACAAACACCCTAATTGACGCGAACTCTAAAGATAGATCTATCGGGCCCAACAAGCCCCATCCAAAGTACCGGATGCTTTAGTACTTCGAAATTTATATCATGTCCGAAGGAGGATCCCGGAATGATGGGGATATTCTAATATGTATATTGTGAATGTCGGTTACCAGGTGTTCAATCCATATGAATGATATTTTTGTCTCTATGCATGGGACGTATATTTATGAGAAATGGAAATATGAAATCTTGTGGTCTATTAAAATTATGGAATGATTATTTATGTTAAACTAATGAACTCACCAACCTTTTGGTTGACACTTTAAAGCATGTTTATTCTCATGTATGAAAGAAATCTTCCGCTGTGTATTTGCTCATTTTATAGATATTACTTGGAGTTATTCATGGCATATTTCAAAAGATGTTGCATTCGAGTCGTCGAGTTCATCAAGATTATTATCAAGTCAATTATAGTTGGATATATTATGAAATGGTATGCAAGCCTGTCAACTTTCGATGAAATGAAAGTTTGTCATTTCAAAAACGAATGCAATGTTTGTAAAATGTATCATATAGAGGTCAAGTACCTCTCGATGTAATCAACTGTTGTGAATCATTTATAATCGATATGGACTTCGTCCGGATGGATTAAGATGGGGCGTTAAAGTTGGTATCAGAGCGGTGGTCTTAGCGAACCAGGTCTGCATTAGTGTGTCTAACTGATAAGTCGTTAGGATGCATTAGTGAGTCTGGACTTCGACCGTGTCTGCATGTCAAAAGTTTTGCTTATCATTTAGTGTCAAAAATTATTTGCTTATCATCCTTAAAGTCTAGACATGTCTTACTGCCTCTATTGCATAGACAGTGTATAGATAAGTTCATATCTTAGAGTATATGTTATTGTTACCTTTGCCTGACAGCTTCCGTAGATTCCTCCATAATTTATGGGATTTTAGTATTATATATGCATATGTAAATTATGTATTGCAGGGTACTAATCTACATCCTATAATCTATTTCTTATCGAAAATCCTTCATCTGATCGTACGAGATGAATTCCTCAAGCAGTTCGAATTCCTCGGATTCCGATGGCTATTCCGATATGGAGTTTCACCTATCAGCGTCACCGGAATGAATCAATCAATCAGTCATCTCCAATTCATATGATGGGTTCGTAGTCGACTTGATCAATGGAGACGCGAAGAAGGCGATCCCTTCCATCAAACGAATTCACCTATTGACAATGAACCTGAAGCGTTTATCGGCGAACCTGTTCGAGACACCATTTTCACTCTCACTTCCAGAGTGTCTCGTCACGATCATATACTATCTCAGATTCTAAATCTCATTCATCCGCTCGTTCTAACCGACAATCATCTTAGTATAATAGAAGAAGTCAACGAGCTTCACGCCCGAGTTGTAGCCTTGGAAAAGATAGTGCAAAATTTACCAGCTTCAGCAACATCACCGGCATCAACAGTACCATCAATAACAGTACCAGTACCATCAACAATCCATGCCTCAACATCTCACTCTGTACCTCAAGTATAATCATCGTTCTACGTATCGTTCTACATTATTTATCTTCGTTCGACATGGCGATTATGTAATATCTAATGTTTTAGAGATTATATATTCTTGTTCCAACGGTAAATCAAATGAGTTTAATATCATATTGACTCATTAAATCCGTGATTACATCTGAAGAAAATATATGTATATATATTTTCATAAAGATTGTAATTAAAAATTCTTGTGTACAAACTGTTAATGGTGAAAATATTTTAACGGGTAGGTAATACCCGAGGAGTATTTAGATTTCACATTAATAAGTTACACTGTACATTCTTCGAATATAATTCAACAGTCGTTTACTATCCTACTTATGTCCACCGATATACAAATCCGTTCACCACAGAATAACCATATTCATCCAATTTCATATTTGGATTTTGATTTATCAAAAATCAAGTGGCATAATGAAGGAAACATTTGACAAAATAAAATTTGTTAGAAACAAACAAATTAACTATGAGAAATTTTGTTAAGAATCCACGCTAACTGTTCCTAACTAATTGTTCCCAGCTAACTGATTACACTTTATTTATCGCAATTTAATTATCGCAATTTACATTCTCGCAATTTTATTTATCGTCATTTAATTTCTGTTATTTACTTTACGTACTTTATTTATCGTCATTTAATTTCTGTTATTTATTTTTACGCACTTTAAATATCGGGACACGTATACAAGGTTTTGACATATCATATCGACCCATCTATATATATTATTTGGAATAACCATAGACACTCTATATGCAGTAATGCGGGAGTTAGCTATACAGGGTTGAGGTTGATTCTATAATAATATATATACTTTGAGTTGTGATCGAGTCTGAGACGTATACGGGTCACGACACGTATTAATTAATTCTAATATTATATAGTAAACTATATATGAATTATTATTTGTACACTGCTAACTGTGGACTATCAACATTGGACAATTAAAATGAATTAAAATATTGATTATAACATATGAAACTAAACATTACTTCAAGTTTGCCACTTAGTCTCATCTTAAACCTCATTTGTATCTTGACGATTACAGTCTGTGTTCAAACCTTTCATGATTCTTGAAAACACCTAAATCGAGAGGATGAACCAACCACACTTCATCTACGGAAGAAAAGATTTATGCATATAGTTATGCACCTAAGAAACTCTAGGCAATTGAGTAAAAGTTTAACACGTAGCCGCGTCAGATCCTTTAGCATTTATTAGCAAAAATAACTTTGCGATCCCTTTTCAAAGTAGCCAATTTTGTCACAGCTCCAGCAGGTCAACTTCGACTTTTCATTCGAAGTAACTATAAATCCTGATATATAAAATTACCCTTTTGATACCGGAGAATTCTTTTATATTCCACCATATTACCAGCAGACGTACCAGCAACCTTGTTGCTTCTTGGCTTAAATCTCTCTGACAAATCATTATATTTATTCATTGAAACCCTGTCATATACTCATCCGCATCTTGTAACGAGAACTGCCATACCAATTACCGGGAATCAGCAATCAGTACTTTGAAAACTCACAGCATATCTACATCAACAGTTATATGTATGACATTTATCTCTTAGAATTATGATCTCTCATTCTGAAATTCTGAAAAGCACTCAGTCACAAATCAATACTCTGAATGTTGAAAAAAAGCTGAATGAAGCCACAGAAACCATAGACAACCATAAACGCCCTTAATCATCAGAAGTTTGATGATAAAGAATAGTATGTTGGAAAAGCTCAGAAAAGTTAGAACTGGAAAACTGATTGAGCAAACTACGAAGGAGTCTTTGAACAAATCACAAGAACTAAGCTTGTACATTAAGAATCCTGATTATTCTGTTTCTGATGAAATCTTTAGCGAATACCTTGATTCTGACTCCAAAATCTTGCGGATAAATTTTCTTCACCACCCTTCGATATTAAAAATTTCAAGATATCATCGTATCTTTCATTATAAATATCCTCTATATTTCTGAAGATATTTTCATAACTATTCTAATCTGAAATCATTAATCTCTTCGTGCTATCAGTGTTACATCATATAGAAACTGTTAGTTTCTATATTCTGTAAACTTTTGAGCTTAAAATATGAATGTTATTGAAGTAATGTTCGGAACCGAAGCATGAGTTAGTATAATATAATGACACTTGATCAACGTGATTATATTACAATAAGTCATGCTGAGTTTCTAAATGGAACATGATGATTCACAGATCATAACGTCATCATGTGCCATGTTACACGACTCTTACGTTCTGTCTAATCTATAAACATATTAAGAACATATTTTTCTTGATAGTCCTATCTTTCCTCGAATTCTGGTAATTTAACAAATCAAATTGTGCTATTACCGTTTCTTTCTTAGGACACTAACAATGTTCATTCTGAAACTTATATCTGCGAATTCTGGACCATTACCAGAGATGCACAATCGCAAGAAGAAGAAGAAACGAAGGGACAAAGCTCCGAAATATAAATTGGAGTATAAATCGCAGTAAATAAGGGGGAAGTATTAACTGTGGATGACAGTGATTATAGGAGATAAGAATAGGGACATTGAAATATAAGAAAGAATATAAAGCCCAACAACAACACCGAAATTACAAACTGTGGATATCAGTGCGTATAGCAATATAAAGACAAGGGAGGATTATAAATACAATAATCCCTAGAGCATAGTAGAAATAAACAGATTCATTCTGTGGAAGTTGGAAAAGGAGAATGATTGTTACGACAGTCAGGATAAGGACAAGGATTAGAATTGGATTAAACATTTTCACAATCTTCTGGATTTGGGAATTGAGTATAGAAGTGGTGAAAACTAATGGAACAGAAAAGGTAAATTTATAATGGAAATATCAGATGTAGTAATCGGGACAAATCGTCGCATTTAATTATAGAGATCTTAATTTCCTTATTCGACAAATAATCAAATCTTTTAGATTTCGAAGATTTTCTTTATATCCCTTGAATTCCGGAATTTAATCAAGACGACTTCAAAAGTTAAGACAAACTTTATTTTCTAAATTCAACCCTGACTCTGTCAAAAGTTAAGATGAATCTTTACTTTCCTATTTCACTCTTTGGTGATAGCTTTATTCGTGCTCTTCAAATAATCGAATTATTTTATCTGTATTATGCAATAATGATAAAACTCTATTTATCAGCTCATATTCATCAGGAAAACATATTTATCGTTAGCTATGACGACCTCACTCAAATTTCGGGACGAAATTTCTTTAACGGGTAGGTACTGTGACGACCCGGGAATTTCCGACTAAATTTAAACTTAATCTTGATATGATTTCGATACGATAAGCAAAGTATGTAATGTTGAGTCTAGAAAATTTTGAAACAATGTTCATATATTCAATTGACTTTCGACTGTTTCCGATGATTCACGAACCATTGCTTGTAAATATGTGGATATATATAAATATGTGTATATATAAATATATGTATAATATATATAATAACATGAACATTAATAAAATATTATATACATTTATTGTTATAAATAAATATGTACAATAAAATACATTGTAATAAAAACTATTATTTTATATGTATATATATTTTAATCATTTAATATATATTTATGTGAATAGTAAATTTTGTTATTTAAAACTGTTTATATATACATAGTGTATATTAAATATATTTAATTTTGAGCTTAAATGGTAAATGTCTGTAACTTTCGGTTGACGTTTAATTATTTTAAAATAGATCTAATATATATATAAGAAGTTCTAAAATAAATGTTGTTTCAAAATTTGATTAAAAAGACAATAGTTTTGATAAATATTTTTTTTACCATTTTAATCTAAGTTTTTGTACTCCGTACATATAAATTGGAACAAAAAATAAATATTTTTCGAACTTTTTTGATCAGGTTTCAAACAGGTAATGAGTGAAATAATTAAATATGTTTAATAAAAAAAATTGGGATTTTTAGAAACACTTTTATATGTTAACTGTTTAGCAATGGACACAATATAATACTCCGTGAATTAGATATTATTATTAAAGAAACCATTATTTTTTTTATCATTAATAATATTATTATAATTTTTTATGATTTTTGTATCATTATTACTTATTATTATTATGGATATAATGATGATGATGATGATTATTATTATTATTATTATTATTATTATTATTATTATTATTATTATTATTATTATTATAATTATTATTTTTATTATTATTATTATTATTATTATTATTATTATTAATATATTTATTAATTATTAATATTAATCTAAAAAAAAAGTCAAGAAATAGTACCATTCCGTTACCCATTTAAATCCAACTTTTTCAAATTTTGTTTTCTGTCTGTAATCTGTTAGATGTCCATTTCACAACTCAATTAGGATCAATGCAATCACTCTATAAAAGAATTATTCTGCAATTCATTAAGTAAAACATAAAAAATCACAAAATAAGCTCGACACTCTGTACATTCATCTTTTTCACCATATTTTGATTTCGAATGAATTTCCAAAATGTAATAATGCAGTCTTGTTAGGAATCGTCTATCTAAACTATCTGTAAGTTTTCAATCTTCAATTCTTTCTATCAATTTCTAATTTGAGATTCAAAGTTTTGGTTTTCAAAGTCAACTAAGTGTTCTTGAATCAAATTCGAGTTTGTTTTGATATCTCCAGTTAATTTGATGATCCATAAAGTTTATAGGAATGATTTGTAACACAATTCATGTTGTAATCATAACCTATAACACTCTTAATCTAAAAATCAATTTTTGAGTTCTTGAGTTCTTCACAGTAATATACACTAACGTAAATTCGAAACAAATTTCAAAAACTAAAAATGCAGAGTTGTTAGGAATCATTTACTTAAACTTCCTGCAAAATCTCAAGTTCCAATTCTTAATAACGAATTCGAATTTGCGAGTCAAAGTTAAATTGTCAAAAGTCAACTGTTTTGTTCTTGGAGAAATTAGAGCTTGTTTTGATGTTTTAAGTTCAATTGACGATTTCAATAGTTTTTAGGAATGATTTGAAACATGTTTCATGTTGTAAAGATTGTCCAAAACGAACTCAAAATTGAAAGCAGTAGGATTTTTTTTTTGTTTTTTTTCTCATTTTTTTTATATCATGAACACATTTTTATTTTTTGTTTCATGTTTGTTTAGAAGTCCTAAAACCATTTTGATGATTGACTATTAAGAATGAAGTTGTTTGATTGTTTAGATTTTGGTGAAGAAGATGAAGTGGGTTGAAACATGTAATAGATAAGTATTTGGGTTTGTATTATAAATCAAAAAAACTGAAATGAAGGAATGGTTAAGGGTGTTGATGAGTGAGCGAGAGGTCTCGGGTTCGAGCCCGGCTTGGTGCAATCTTTTTAAAACTGACTCCTAAGGTAGTTTTATACTTTTAAAAATTATTATTATTATTAATATTATTATTATTATCCTTAGTCAGGTATTTCTACAATTATTAATTTTGCAAAACAAAAGATATATATGTAAATATATTATTACATAAAATATACTAATATTATATAAAATTATGTTTCAACTAATATTATTGATATAACATTAATTAAATATCAAATAAGTATCATAATATATTATAAGAATAATTAATACATAACAAATATATAAACTTAATTGATTTATACTATAATGTGTTAATATTTGATATAGGTTCGTGAATCCGAGGCCAACCATGCATTGTTCAATGTCGTCATATGTATTTTTACTACAAAATACAGTATTGTAAGTTTCATTTACCTTTTTACCCTTTATATTTTTGGGCTGAGAATACATGCGCAACTTTTATAACTGTTTTACGAAATAGACATAAGTAATCGAAATTACGTTCTATGGTTGAATGATCGAAACTGAATATGCCCCTTTTTATTAAGTCTGGTAATCTAAGAATTAGGGAACAGACACCCTAATTGACGCGAACTCTAAAGATAGATCTATCGGGCCCAACAAGCCCCATCCAAAGTACCGGATGCTTTAGTACTTCGAAATTTATTTCATGTCCGACGGAGGATCCCGGAATGATGGGGATATTCTAATATGTATATTGTGAATGTCGGTTATCAGGTGTTCAATCCATATGAATGATATTTTTGTCTCTATGCATGGGACGTATGTTTATGAGAAATGGAAATATGAAATCTTGTGGTCTATTAAAATTATGGAATGATTATTTATGTTAAACTAATGAACTCACCAATCTTTTGGTTGACACTTTAAAGCATGTTTATTCTCAGGTACGAAAGAAATCTTCCGCTGTGTATTTGCTCATTTTATAGATATTACTTGGAGTCATTCATGGCATATTTCAAAAGATGTTGCATTCGAGTCGTCGAGTTCATCAAGATTATTATCAAGTCAATTATAGTTGGATATATTATGAAATGGTATGCAAGCCTGTCAACTTTCGATGAAATGAAAGTTTGTCTTTTCAAAAACGAATGCAATGTTTGTAAAATGTATCATATAGAGGTCAAGTACCTCGCGATGTAATCAACTGTTGTGAATCGTTTTTAATCGATATGGACTTCGTTCGGATGGATTAGGACGGGGCGTTAAATTGAAGTCGTGCAAATCCCTCGAAATAAGAACAAAAAAGCTGACGTCTTGAGCAAGTTAGCCACTTTAACCTTTGATCATTTGCACAAACGAGTGTTGGTTGAAGAGCTTAAAGAGAAATCAATACATGGAAAACCAATTATTGCCATAGTTGAAGAAGCTAAGGAAACTTGGATGAATCCATATTTGAGATATTTGCATGACGGATGGTTACCTGTTGACAAGGCGGAAGCAAGAAGAATAAAAGTGACCGCACCAATGTATGAAATTGTTAATGGTGTCCTTTATCGAAAATCATACAATGGTCCACTGTTAAGGTGTTTAATAGATGATGAAGCATTAAAAGTGGTCAAAGAAATGCATGAAGGAGTTTGTTCTCAACACTCCGGTTTTCGTACTGTGGCATCACGAATCATGCAACAAGGATATTTCTGGCCTTCCCTTTATCGGGATGTCATAGAAATCATAAAAACATGTGAGAATTGTCAGAGGCATGGTACAATTTAGCGTCTTCCAAAGTATGACTTGATACCGGTGTCATCCGCTTGTCCGTTCTGCAAGTGGGCTATTGATATTGTGGGGCCATTCAATAGAAGCACTGGTAATGCTAAGTTCTTGTGGTAGCAATTGATTTTTTCACGAAATGGGTTGAAGCAAAAGCTTTAGCAAAAATCACAGGAGAAAATGTCAAGAAGTTTGTCTGGCATGATATAGTATGCCGTTATGGGGTGCCAAATGAAATAGTCAGCGATAACGGCAAGCAATTTGCAGAAAATCCATTTCAGAGTTGGTGTGAAGAGTTAGGAATAAAGCAAAACTTTACATCTGTTGCTCATCCTCAAGCGAACGGACAAGTGGAGGTTAACAAGGAAATCGTTGTTGGCATTAAGGCACGGTTGGGTCTGAGTCAAACTGGATGGGTGGATGAGCTGCCAAATGTATTGTGGGCACACCGGACGACGCCAAAGCGGAGCACGGGGAAAACACCTTTCAGTTTAGTGTATGGAACAGAGGTAGTGATACCTGCTGAAATATGTGTGCCAACGCAACGCATTATGGCATTTGATGTTGAGGCTAATTCTGAGGCATTAAGGGAGAATCTCAACTTGTTGGAGGAAAGAAGGCTGATGGCCGCAATCCGGCAAGCAGATCACAAGCATAAAATGGCAAAATATTACAATAAGAAAGTGCAGCATGTGCAGTTTGAAGTAGGTGATTTGGTACTACGTGATAATGAGGCAAGCAGGCAAATCAAATTTGGAAAACTAGCCCCAAAATGGGAAGGACCTTATAAGGTCACAAAAGTAAATCAGAATGGATCATACATGCTTGCTGCGCCTTCCGGTGAGCAATATGAAAGAGCTTGGAATGAAATGAATTTAAAGAAATTTTATGCGTAGCACTATATGCATGGACAG
This sequence comes from Rutidosis leptorrhynchoides, assembly GCF_046630445.1. Classification (NCBI taxonomy): domain Eukaryota; kingdom Viridiplantae; phylum Streptophyta; class Magnoliopsida; order Asterales; family Asteraceae; genus Rutidosis; species Rutidosis leptorrhynchoides. The sequence goes on along the minus strand of NC_092342.1, from coordinate 178,459,837 downwards.
CTTGATCAACTGTCAAATGCATGAGATATAGTCATAAATGTAAAAATTTCTTTAAGAGTATGAATAATAGCAATTATTCTTATGGCAATATTTTTCATAAATTTTATCCGGCCAAGGATTTTTTAGCCCAGGTGTCACATAGCTGTGTGTCATTCCTACCCGCAGAAAGAAAGAAAGCCTTTCGGTGGTAGAAGTACAATCATACTCAAAATGGTTGTATCGCATAGTGAGACATGTAGAACTCACTAAAGCATCGAAGCGATGAAACGAATCTACAAAAAATGTCATGACACAACTTATATACACAAAATGCAGAGTGTTAACACCTATTTCCTTATGAGGTAAGGCTTAGTGTGCCAACAAGATACTAGAAGTAATCTAGCTTTAGGAGGGCGGAGTGTTGCTGATTGATTTTTACCCTCGGGAAATAATCCCTGCAGACCCGGCTCACAAGTGTAGAAACTTATGGGGTGGCTTAATCAATCTGTCATCCGTAGAGCGTAAAAGTGATAGCCGGATGACTTCTAGTGAGAGAAAGTAGAGAGAGAGAAGTGAAGTCTCAGCTCTCAAAGTTATCAGAATATCTGAACTCCATAAAATGACGACCCAAGGGGTCTAGATATAGTGTCAGATCCACCAGATTGCTTGGGGACACATGTCAGATGATGATACGTTCTGTTACTTGTGATTCGAAATTTACGCTGAAGGTGGCGTTCTCCGGCCAGGGCTTACGCATGACGGAGCAGCCTGTACAGCGGAGAACGCTGGACGGTTAACTCCACAAAACTGTTGTTTCCAGCCTTCCTGATGCTACTTTTATGCAACCATTATGCCTTTTATGCTTGTATACGATAGGATACACCATTAAGTCCCCCCAGTTTAATGACTTAAGCATTTGAAAATTAATTAAGTTGTTAAACTTAGAATAACGCATGCCAACCAAGTCTTCACGTTTTCTTTTTGCATTGGGAAGCACATCACAGGCATTAAATGATAGGAGAATTTTACTGACATTATGATGATTGCTTATATCGCACGCACCTCTAGTTGTAAAAAGACTTTTCGATGTACTCACCTTTAAATCTTGTCCTTACATGTGTGTGGCTGAAAACAAAACCCCCAAAATCACTATTGATTACAGCTGTTATATCTTTTTGCTTTTTAACCACCATAAACCCTAACCGATCATTTACTTTTACAACTTTCTTCTACAGTATTCATCTTCTTCCATCAATACCTTCGTTACCTCCTGTTTCATTATAACATTAATGGCAGCCATAAAGGATGTTGCAGCTATTCCTAGCAGAGTAAGTGAGAGATATTTAAGCGAGCTACTGCAACATTTTCCTAGATTAGCTGGTGTTGAAACAGTGATTCCTGCAATTAATGCCAGAGCCTGCTCACCGCCCCCTGGCAAGGTTGCTATTTATGGCCATTCAATCTTCAAATTTTGCTTACGTCTGCCATTTACACCCTTCTTCTTAGAAGTTTGCAAATTTTACGGTGTTGCTGTTGGACAATTCGAACCAGCATCAATTCGAAAGATCTTGATTTTTGAAATGTATTGTCACGCAAGGAGCATTGTGTAGTGACCCGAACTTTTCCATGTTTATATATATATATATATATTAAATGAAATTGTTATTTACATGATTAAGTGTTTCCAACATGTTAAGTAATCAAACTTGTTAAGACTTGATTAATTGAAATAGGTTTCATATAGACAATTGACCACCCATGTTGACCGGTGATTCACGAACGTTAAAACTTGTAAAAACTATACGATGACATATATATGGTTATATATATAGTTAACATGATTTTATTATAAGTATGTATCTCATTAGGTATTTTAACAATGAGTTATATACATAAAAATGAGACTATTAATTTAAGAAACTCGAAAACGATATATATAACGATTATCGTTATAACAACGTCTTACTAGGTACATATGAATCATATTAAGATATTGATACACTTGGTTAATTATGTTAAATGATAAGTAAATATATTATTAAGTGTATTAACAATGAAATACATATGTAAAAATAAGACTACTAACTTAATGATTTCGAAACGAGACATATATGTAACGATTATCGTTGTAACGATATTTAACTGTATATATATCATACTAAGATATATTATATATCATAATATCATGATAATATAACAATTTAACATCTCATTTGTTATAATAAACAATGGGTTAACAATATTCAATAAGATCGTTAACCTAAAGGTTTCAAAACAACATTTACATGTAACGACTAACGATGGCTTAACGACTCAGTTAAAATGTATATACATGTAGTGTTTTAATATGTATTCATACACTTTTGAAAGACTTCAAGACACTTATCAAAATACTTCTACTTAACAAAAATGCTTACAATTACATCCTCGTTCAGTTTCATCAACAATTCTACTCGTATACACCCGTATTCGTACTCATACAATACACAGCTTTTAGATGTATGTACTATTGGTATATACACTCCAATGATCAGCTCTTAGCAGCCCATGTGAGTCACCTAACACATGTGGGAACCATCATTTGGCAACTAGCATGAAATATCTCATAAAATTACAAAAATATGAGTAATCATTCATGACTTATTTACATGAAAACAAAATTACATATCCTTTATATCTAATCCATACACCAACGACCAAAAACACCTACAAACACTTTCATTCTTCAATTTTCTTCATCTAATTGATCTCTCTCAAGTTCTATCTTCAAGTTCTAAGTGTTCTTCATAAATTCCAAAAGTTCTAGTTTCATAAAATCAAGAATACTTCCAAGATTGCAAGTTTACTTCCAAGTTTTCTAAATCCATTCCAAGTAATCATCCAAGATCAAGAAACCTTTGTTACTTACAGTAGGTTATCTTTCTAATACAAGGTAATAATCATATTCAAACTTTAATTCAATTTCTATAACTATAACAATCTTATTTCGAGTGGAAATCTTACTTGAAATTGTTTTCGTGTCATGATTCTGCTTCAAGAACTTTCAAGCCATCCAAGGATCCTTTGAAGCTAGATCTATTTTTCTCATTTCTAGTAGGGTTATCCAAGGAACTTGAGGTAGTAATGATGTTCATAACATCATTCGATTCATACATATAAAGCTATCTTATTCGAAGGTTGAAACTTGTAATCACTAGAACATAGTTTAGTTAATTCTAAACTTGTTCGCAAATAAAAGTTAATCCTTCTAAATTGACTTTTAAAATCAACTAAACACATGTTCTATATCTATATGATATGCTAACTTAATGATTTAAAACCTGGAAACACGAAAAACACCGTAAAACCAGATTTACGCCGTCGTAGTAACACCGCGGGCTGTTTTGGGTTAGTTAATTAAAAACTATGATAAACTTTGATTTAAAAGTTGTTATTCTGGGAAAATGATTTTTATTATGAACATGAAACTATATCCAAAAATTATGGTTAAACTCAAAGTGGAAGTATGTTTTCTAAAATGGTCATCTAGACGTCGTTCTTTCGACTGAAATGACTACCTTTACAAAAACCACTTGTAACTTATTTTTCCGACTATAAAACTATACTTTTTCTGTTTATATTCATAAAATAGAGTTCAATATGAAACAATAGCAATTTGATTCACTCAAAACGGATTTAAAATGAAGAAGTTATGGGTAAAACAAGATTGGATAATTTTTCTCATTTTAGCTACGTGAAAATTGGTAACAAATCTATTCCAACCATAACTTAATCAACTTGTATTGTATATTATGTAATCTTGAGATACCATAGACACGTATACAATGTTTCGACCTATCATGTCGACACATCTATATATATTTCGGAACAACCATAGACACTCTATATGTGAATGTTGAAGTTAGCTATACAGGGTTGAGGTTGATTCCAAAATATATATAGTTTGAGTTGTGATCAATACTGAGATACGTATACACTGGGTCGTGGATTGATTCAAGATAATATTTATCGATTTATTTCTGTTCATCTAACTGTGGACAACTAGTTGTAGGTTAATAACGAGGACAGCTGACTTAATAAACTTAAAACATCAAAATATATTAAAAGTGTTGTAAATATATTTTAAACATACTTTGATATATATGTATATATTGTTATAGGTTCGTGAATCAACCAGTGGCCAAGTCTTACTTCCCGACGAAGTAAAAATCTGTGAAAGTGAGTTATAGTCCCACTTTTAAAATCTAATATTTTTGGGATGAGAATACATGCAGGTTTTATAAATGATTTACAAAATAGACACAAGTACATGAAACTACATTCTATGGTTGAATTATCGAAATCGAATATGCCCCTTTTTATTAAGTCTGGTAATCAAAGAATTAGGGAACATACACCCTAATTGACGCGAATCCTAAAGATAGATCTATTGGGCCTAACAAACCCCATCCAAAGTACCGGATGCTTTAGTACTTCGAAATTTATATCATATCCGAAGGGTGTCCCGGAATGATGGGGATATTCTTATATATGCATCTTGTTAATGTCGGTTACCAGGTGTTCACCATATGAATGATTTTTATCTCTATGTATGGGATGTGTATTGAAATATGAAATCTTGTGGTCTATTGTTACGATTTGATATATATAGGTTAAACCTATAACTCACCAACATTTTTGTTGACGTTTAAAGCATGTTTATTCTCAGGTGAATACTAAGAGCTTCCGCTGTTGCATACTAAAATAAGGACAAGATTTGGAGTCCATGTTTGTATGATATTGTGTAAAAACTGCATTCAAGAAACTGATTTCGATGTAACATATTTGTATTGTAAACCATTATATAATGATCGTGTGTAAACAGGATATTTTTGATTATCATTAATCGATAATCTACGTAAAGCTTTTTAAACCTTTATTTATGAAATAAAGGTTATGGTTTGTTTTAAAAATGAATGCAGTCTTTGAAATATGTCTCATATAGAGGTCAAAACCTCGCAACGAAATCAATTAATATGGAACATTTTTAATCAATAAGAACGGGACATTTCACATTGAACCATCAATTCGGATATTTTGCCATTTGGTACGTATAGCACGCCATGAAAATGGTTGGTTCACTTTCAATAAAGTTCATGGGTTTCTAAAACCTGCACTTGATCATCCTGGCGACAACTGGTATGCTTTATTTATCTTTATTAATGAAGATGCAATTGATAAACAATACTCAGCTACTCGAGTATGGCGCAAATACTCGCATACCGTATCTATTACCTTTCCAAAACTCGTCACCAAAGAAAACCTTTTGTTTAAGAGGATTAAAGCTGAAGAAATCAATGACATTAAATATGGGGAACACATGCTTTCCCTGACATCCATGAGCCAAGATTGGGATATCTCACAAGGCTATGCCTGTGTTCTTGTTGGGAAAAAGAGTAAGCATTTACTTTTGCTGCATATGCGTAAATAAAATATTCTTCTTTATTTATCCATTTAATCACTGTGACTTTTTAATTTTTGCAGAAATTACTCCGCTTACCGCCATGCGATCATCATCGTATTCACAGCTTACCTTTACCACCGAGAAAATTATTGATGATACCCTCAAAATAGATGTAATGAGGGAGGAGAAAGATGAAGAAGAAGAAGAAGACATAGGTATGAATCGAGTTGCCTCTAGAGAACGTCGTACCTCGGGTAATGAAAATGACAACACTGAATTATGCAAAATTCCATACCAAAACCTGTACTTGTTTTCTTGCATACCCAGTACTGGTGGATTTTATAATCCAAACCCTTCCTTATACTTTATGCCACTTTTGAAATATTGTGAAGCATATTGGAACTCTTTTATAAATAACAATTTTCCTTTATCTCCAACAGCTAGTGCAGCACATCAAGACACTACATTAACAACTCTTCCGCCTTCCGCCAAGAGGAGAAGAACTGGTCAAATTCCTCCGTCATCCGCTCAACAAGGAGCTGGCCCTAGTTCTTCTCAACAACAAATTACACTTCCCAATCTTGACACAAACATGCTTTCCTCCCTTTTAAAAGGACCACCACACTCGTACGAAGATTTCGTGACTTTTTTAAATGCCATGGTGTGTCCTTCACTAGCCCAATTCTTTAGCAATTTATCTGATGCAGATGCCAAGAAGGTTAAGGCACAAAGTATCATTCTGAACATTGCTTCTGGTTTGAATGACCTTCAACGCCTATCTGATTTTCAAAATAGTGAAGTCACTACAAATAAGGAGCTATCTGCTGAAAAGAAGAAAGTAGCCAAGGCTGAACGAATAGCCACAGAGATAAAGAGGGAATACGAGACAATGAAGAGGCACTATGAAAATTGGAACAGTCAGAGGGCAGAGTATAAGGAACAAGTCAAAGAACTATCTTTCAGAGAAAAGCGGCATCTGAGCAAAATTGATGAACTAGTAAAGGAGAACGAAAAAATGCTTGAGCAAAATAACATGTTGAAAGAACAGCTTAAAGCCAAAGAGGAGAACGAAAGACGAATGATAACTGGCATTCATGCGCTTGTAGAGCGTATCTTTAACTGTCAGGCACTATCTCACAGAATCTGTGAGTTTCTCCGCCTTGCCAAATCTGTTGAACGGTTAAAGTTTTTCAATTTTATGAAAAGAAAACTACTAGAACTTCCAAATCCTCTGCCTGAGGTAATCACATCAAAGATTAATGAAAATGCCGATTTAGAAGCTGATGCAGTCGGTGCCTCAATAGAAAATATGAGGTTTTCTGATCTTGAAAATCTATGTAAAAGGCCAGATGTAACAATAGATGATGTATTGAATTATACTCCACAGGATGAATGAAACACTATGTTGTTATACATCTGCTTTTACATAATACTTAATATTGCACTTGGTTATGTATATTAGAAATATATGCTGTAACTTAGTAAGATTGTTGTAATGAACAATGCTCAAGATATTGAGATTGTACTTTGCAATCATTATAGTTATGAATATCAAAATCATATTCTCCGTCATATGCCTTCCGTTATGAAACTCATGAGGAAAAGTTATGAATTACTTTCGCCTTTAAATATTTTGCTGGACACTAAGATCCGTTTTCCGTTGCGCTCTGCATTTTATGTATATAAGTTGTGTCATGACATTTTTTTGTAGATTCGTTTCATCGCTTCGATGCTTTAGTGAGTTCTACATGTCTCACTATCGATACAACCATTTTGAGTATGATTGTACTTCTACCACCGAAAGGCTTTCTTTCTTTCTGCGGGTAGGGATGACACACAGCTATGTGACACCTGGGTTAAATAATCCTTGCCCGGATAAAATTTGTGAAAAATATTGCCATAAGAATAATTGCTATTATTCATATTCTTAAAGAAACTTTTACATTTATGACTATATCTCATGCATTGACAGTTGATCAAGCTGTCCATGCATATAGTGCTACGCATAAAATTTCTTTAAATTCATTGCATTCCAAGCTCTTTCATATTGCTCGCCGGAAGGCGTAGCAAGCATGTATGATCCATTCTGATTTACTTTCGTGACCTTATAAGGTCCTTCCCATTTTGGGGCTAGCTTTCCAAATTTGATTTGCCTGCTTGCCTCATTATCACGTAGTACTAAATCACCTACTTCAAACTGCACATGCTGCACTTTCTTGTTATAATATTTTTCCATTTTATGCTTGTGATCTGCTTGCCGGATGGCAGCCATCAACCTTCTTTCCTCCAACAAGTTGAGATTCTCCCTTAACGCCTCAGAATTAGCCTCAACATCAAATGCCATAATGCGTTGTGTTGGCACACATATTTCAGCCGGTATCACTGCCTCTGTTCCATACACCAGACTAAAAGGTGTTTCCCCCGTGCTCCGCTTTGGCGTCGTCCAGTGTGCCCACAATACATTTGGCAGCTCATCCACCCATCCAGTTTGACTTAGACCCAACCGTGCCTTAATGCCAGCAACGATTTCCTTGTTGGTAACCTCCACTTGTCTGTTCGCTTGAGGATGAGCAACAGATGTAAAGTTTTGCTTTATGTCCAGCTCTTCACACCAACTCCGAAATGGATTTTCTGCAAATTGCTTGCCGTTATCGCTGACTATTTCATTTGGCACCCCATAACGGCATACAATATCATGCCAAAAAAACTTCTTGACATTTTCTCCTGTGATTTTTGCTAAAGCCTTTGCTTCAACCCATTTCGTGAAAAAATCGATCGCTACCACCAAGAACTTAGCATTACCAGTGCTCCTATTGAATGGCCCCACAATATCAATAGCCCATTTACAGAACGGCCAAGCGGATGACACCGGTATCAAGTCATACTTTGGAAGACGCTGAATTGTACCATGCCTCTGACAATTCTCACATGTTTTTATGATTGCTGCGACATCCCGATAAAGGGAAGGCCAAAAATACCCTTGTCGCATGATCCGTGATGCCACAGTACGGAAACCGGAGTGTTGAGAACAAACTCCTTCATGCATTTCTTTGACCACTTTTAATGCTTCATCATCGGTTAAACATCTTAACAATGGACCATTGTATGATTTTTGATAAAGGACACCACTAACAAGTTCATACATTGGTGCGGTCACTCTTATTCTTCTTGCTTCCGCCTTATCAACAGGTAACCATCCGTCATGCAAATATCTCAAATACGGAGTCATCCAAGTTTCTTTAGCTCCTTCAACTATTGCAATAATTGGTTTTCCATGTATTGATTTCTCCTTAAGTTCTTCAACCAACACTCGTTTGTGCAAATGATCAAAGGTTAAAGTAGCTAACTTGCTTAAGACGTCAGCTTTTTTGTTCTTATTTCGAGGGATTTGTACGACTTCAAGGTTATCAAATTTCTTTGAAATTGCCTCCACCAACTTTACATATTGCCTCATAGATGTATCCCTTGCATCGAACATTTCATTAACCTGCTGGGCGACAATTTGAGAATCAACATATGCTCGTAAATTTGTTATGCCCATTTCTACCGCTATGCGGAGGCCGGAGAGTAACGCCTCATACTCTGCTTCATTGTTTGAAGCATAAAAACAGAATTTCAATGCATAAGTATACTCTTCACCGTCTGGACTTGTTAAAACTAGCCCTGCACCTGTTCCCTCTTCACTGGATGCCCCATCAGTGTGTAACTCCCACTCATGCTGTGATGGTTCCATTTTGTTGTCATACTCTACTTTTTCATTTGTCTCCAAGAGGAAATCTGCCAAAATTTATCCTTTAACTGCATTTCGGGGAGCAAAATTGATTTCATACTCCCCCAACTCGATGGCCAATTTTGCTAAACGGCCAAATGATTCTGGACGCCGGAGTATTTGCTTCAATGGTTGATCTGTTAACACTAAGATGAGATGACCTTGAAAATATCTTCGTAAACGTCGTGCAGTATGCACAAGGGCATAAACCATGCGGCGAAGTGGTGGATAATTTGTTTCACTAAGCTGCAACACCTTGCTAACAAAATATATAGGCATTTACACGCCGTTCCGTTCTGCGATTAGGAAAGAACTTATTGCTTCCTTTGAGACAGCTAAGTATAAAATTAGGGTTTCCCCCTCTTTTTGAAATGTCCCGTTCTTATTGATTAAAAACGTTCCATATTAATTGATTTCGTTGCGAGGTTTTGACCTCTATATGAGACGTTTTTCAAAGACTGCATTCATTTTAAAACAAACCATAACCTTTATTTCATCAATAAAGGTTTAAAAAGCTTTACGTAGATTATCAAATAATGATAATCTAAAATATCCTGTTTATACACGACCATTACATAATGGTTTACAATACAAATATGTTACAACAAAATAAGTTTCTTGAATGCAGTTTTTACACAATATCATACAAGCATGGACTCCAAATCTCGTCCTTATTTAAGTATGCGACAGCGGAAGCTCTTAATAATCACCTGAGAATAAACATGCTTAAAACGTCAACAAAAATGTTGGTGAGTTATAGGTTTAACCTATATATATCAAATCATAATAATAGACCACAAGATTTCATATTTCAATACACATCCCATACATAGAGATAAAAATCATTCATATGGTGAACACCTGGTAACCGACAATAACAAGATGCATATATAAGAATATCCCCATCATTCCGGGACACCCTTCGGATATGATATAAATTTCGAAGTACTAAAGCATCCGGTACTTTGGATGGGGTTTGTTAGGCCCAATAGATCTGTCTTTAGGATTCGCGTCAATTAGGGTGTCTGTTCCCTAATTCTTAGATTACCAGACTTAATAAAAAGGGGCATATTCAATTTCGATAATTCAACCATAGAATGTAGTTTCACGTACTTGTGTCTATTTTGTAAATCATTTATAAAACCTGCATGTATTCTCATCCCAAAAATATTAGATTTTAAAAGTGGGACTATAACTCACTTTCACAGATTTTTACTTCGTCGGGAAGTAAGACTTGGCCACTGTTGATTCACGAACCTATAACAATATATACATATATATTAAAGTATGTTCAAAATATATTTACAACACTTTTAATATATTTTGATGTTTTAAGTTTATTAAGTCAGCTGTCCTCGTTAGTAACCTATAACTAGTTGTCCACAGTTAGATGTACAGAAATAAATCGATAAATATTATCTTGAATCAATCCACGACCCAGTGTATACGTATCTCAGTATTGATCACAACTCAAACTATATATATTTTGGAATCAACCTCAACCCTGTATAGCTAACTCCAACATTCACATATAGAGTGTCTATGGTTGTTCCGAAATGTATATAGATGTGTCGACATGATAGGTCGAAACATTGTATACGTGTCTATGGTATCTCAAGATTACATAATATACAATACAAGTTGATTAAGTTATGGTTGGAATAGATTTGTTACCAATTTTCACGTAGCTAAAATGAGAAAAATTATCCAATCTTGTTTTACCCATAACTTCTTCATTTTAAATCCGTTTTGAGTGAATCAAATTGCTATGGTTTCATATTGAACTCTATTTTATGAATCTAAACAGAAAAAGTATAGGTTTATAGTCGGAAAAATAAGTTACAAGTCGTTTTTGTAAAGGTAGTCATTTCAGTCGAAAGAACGACGTCTAGATGACCATTTTAGAAAACATACTTCCACTTTGAGTTTAACCATAATTTTTGGATATAGTTTCATGTTCATAATAAAAATCATTTTCTCAGAATAACAACTTTTAAATCAAAGTTTATCATAGTTTTTAATTAACTAACCCAAAACAGCCCGCGGTGTTACTACGACGGCGTAAATCCGGTTTTACGGTATTTTTCGTGTTTCCAGGTTTTAAATCATTAAGTTAGCATATCATATAGATATAGAACATGTGTTTAGTTGATTTTAAAAGTCAAGTTAGAAGGATTAACTTTTGTTTGCGAACAAGTTTAGAATTAACTAAACTATGTTCTAGTGATTACAAGTTTAAACCTTCGAATAAGATAGCTTTATATGTATGAATCGAATGATGTTATGAACATCATTACTACCTTAATTTCCTTGGATAAACCTACTAGAAAAGAGAAAAATGGATCTAGCTTCAATGGATCCTTGGATGGCTCGAAGTTCTTGAAGCAGAATCATGACACGAAGACAAGTTCAAGTAAGATCATCACTTGAAATAAGATTGTTATAGTTATAGAAATTGAACCAAAGTTTGAATATGATTATTACCTTGTATTAGAATGATAACCTACTGTAAGAAACAAAGATTTCTTGAGGTTGGATGATCACCTTACAAGATTGGAAGTGAGCTAGCAAACTTGAAAGTATTCTTGATTTTATGAAACTAGAACTTTTGGAATTTATGAAGAACACTTAGAACTTGAAGATAGAACTTGAGAGAGATCAATTAGATGAAGAAAATTGAAGAATGAAAGTGTTTGTAGGTGTTTTTGGTCATTGGTGTATGGATTAGATATAAAGGATATGTAATTTTGTTTTCATGTAAATAAGTCATGAATGATTACTCATATTTTTGTAATTTTATGAGATATTTCATGCTAGTTGCCAAATGATGGTTCCCACATGTGTTAGGTGGCTCACATGGGCTGCTAAGAGCTGATCATTGGAGTGTATATACCAATAGTACATACATCTAAAAGCTGTGTATTGTACGAGTACGAATACGGGTGCATACGAGTAGAATTGTTGATGAAACTGAACGAGTATGTAATTGTAAGCATTTTTGTTAAGTAGAAGTATTTTGATAAGTGTATTGAAGTCTTTCAAAAGTGTATAAATACATATTAAAACACTACATGTATATACATTTTAACTGAGTCGTTAAGTCATCGTTAGTCGTTACATGTAAGTGTTGTTTTTAAACCTTTAGGTTAACGATCTTGTTAAATGTTGTTAACCCAATGTTTATAATATCAAATGAGATTTTAAATTATTATATTATCATGATATTATCATGTATGAATATCTCTTAATATGATATATATACATTAAATGTCTTTACAACGATAATCGTTACATATATGTCTCGTTTAAAAATCATTAAGTTAGTAGTCTTGTTTTTACATATGTAGTTCATTGTTAATATACTTAATGATATGTTTACTTATCATAGTATCATGTTAACTATATATATATCCATATATATGTCATCATATAGTTTTTACAAGTTTTAACGTTCGTGAATCACCGGTCAACTTGGGTGGTCAATTGTCTATATGAAACCTATTTCAATTAATCAAGTCTTAACAAGTTTGATTGCTTAACATGTTGGAAACATTTAATCATATAAATATCAATCTCAGTTAATATATATAAACATGGAAAAGTTCGGGTCACTACAGTACCTACCCGTTAAATAAATTTCGTCCCGAAATTTTAAGCTGTTGAAGGTGTTGACGAATCTTCTGGAAATAGATGCGGGTATTTCTTCTTCATCTGATCTTCACGCTCCCAGGTGAACTCGGGTCCTCTACGAGCATTCCATCGAACCTTAACAATTGGTATCTTGTTTTGCTTAAGTCTTTTAACCTCACGATCCATTATTTCGACGGGTTCTTCGATGAATTGAAGTTTTTCGTTGATTTGGATTTCATCTAACGGAATAGTGAGATCTTCTTTAGCAAAACATTTCTTCAAATTCGAGACGTGGAAAGTGTTATGTACAGCCGCGAGTTGTTGAGGTAATTCTAGTCGGTAAGCTACTGTTCCGACACGATCAATAATCTTGAATGGTCCAATATACCTTGGATTTAATTTCCCTCGTTTACCAAATCGAACAACGCCTTTCCAAGGTGCAACTTTAAGCATGACCATCTCTCCAATTTCAAATTCTATATCTTTTCTTTTAATGTCAGCGTAGCTCTTTTGTCGACTTTGGGCGGTTTTCAACCGTTGTTGAATTTGGATGATCTTCTCGGTAGTTTCTTGTATAATCTCCGGACCAGTAATCTGTCTATCCCCCACTTCACTCCAACAAATCGGAGACCTGCACTTTCTACCATAAAGTGCTTCAAACGGCGCCATCTCAATGCTTGAATGGTAGCTGTTGTTGTAGGAAAATTCTGCTAACGGTAGATGTCGATCCCAACTGTTTCCGAAATCAATAACACATGCTCGTAGCATGTCTTCAAGCGTTTGTATCATCCTTTCGCTCTGCCCATCAGTTTGTGGATGATAGGCAGTACTCATGTCTAGATGAGTTCCTAATGCTTGCTGTAATGTTTGCCAGAATCTTGAAATAAATCTGCCATCCCTATCAGAGATAATAGAGATTGGTATTCCATGTCTGGAGACGACTTCCTTCAAATACAGTCGTGCTAACTTCTCCATCTTGTCATCTTCTCTTATTGGTAGGAAGTGTGCTGATTTGGTGAGACGATCAACTATTACCCAAATAGTATCAAAACCACTTGCAGTCCTTGGCAATTTAGTGATGAAATCCATGGTAATGTTTTCCCATTTCCATTCCGGGATTTCGGGTTGTTGAAGTAGACCTGATGGTTTCTGATGCTCAGCTTTGACCTTAGAACACGTCAAACATTCTCCTACGTATTTAGCAACATCGGCTTTCATACCCGGCCACCAAAAATGTTTCTTGAGATCCTTGTACATCTTCCCCGTTCCAGGATGTATTGAGTATCTGGTTTTATGAGCTTCTCTAAGTACCATTTCTCTCATATCTCCAAATTTTGGTACCCAAATCCTTTCAGCCCTATACCGGGTTCCGTCTTCCCGAATATTAAGATGCTTCTCCGATCCTTTGGGTATTTCATCCTTTAAATTTCCCTCTTTTAAAACTCCTTGTTGCGCCTCCTTTATTTGAGTAGTAATGTTATTATGAATCATTATATTCATAGATTTTACTCGAATGGGTTCTCTGTCCTTCCTGCTCAAGGCATCGGCTACCACATTTGCCTTCCCCGGGTGGTAACGAATCTCAAAGTCGTAATCATTCAATAATTCAATCCACCTACGCTGCCTCATATTCAGTTGTTTCTGATTAAATATGTGTTGAAGACTTTTGTGGTCGGTATATATAATACTTTTGACCCCATATAAGTAGTGCCTCCAAGTCTTTAATGCAAAAACAACCGCGCCTAATTCCAAATCATGCGTCGTATAATTTTGTTCGTGAATCTTCAATTGTCTAGACGCATAAGCAATCACCTTCGTTCGTTGCATTAATACACAACCGAGACCTTGCTTTGATGCATCACAATAAATCACAAAATCATCATTCCCTTCAGGCAATGACAATATAGGTGCCGTAGTTAGCTTTTTCTTCAATAACTGAAACGCTTTCTCTTGTTCATCATTCCATTCAAATTTCTTCCCTTTATGCGTTAATGCAGTCAAGGGTTTTGCTATTCTAGAAAAGTCTTGGATGAACCTTCTGTAGTAACCAGCTAGTCCTAAAAACTGGCGTATGTGTTTCGGAGTTTTCGGGGTTTCCCACTTTTCAACAGTTTCTATCTTTGCCGGATCCACCTTAATACCTTCTTTGTTCACTATGTGACCGAGGAATTGAACTTCTTCCAACCAAAATGCACACTTTGAAAACTTAGCGTACAATTCTTCCTTCCTCAATACTTCTAACACCTTTCTCAAATGTTCACCGTGTTCTTGGTCATTCTTTGAGTAAATAAGTATGTCATCAATGAAAACAATGACAAACTTGTCAAGGTATGGTCCACACACTCGGTTCATAAGGTCCATGAACACAGCTGGTGCATTAGTTAAACCAAACGGCATGACCATAAACTCGTAATGACTGTAACGTGTTCTGAAAGCAGTCTTTGGAATATCATCTTCTTTCACCCGCATTTGATGATACCCGGAACGTAAGTCAATCTTTGAATAAACAGACGAGCCTTGTAGTTGATCAAATAAGTCGTCGATTCTCGGTAGTGGGTAGCGGTTCTTGATGGTAAGTTTGTTTAACTCTCGGTAGTCGATACACAACCTGAATGTACCATCTTTCTTCTTGACAAACAAAACAGGAGCTCCCCACGGTGATGTGCTTGGTCGAATGAAACCACGCTCTAAAAGTTCTTGTAATTGGCTTTGCAGTTCTTTCATCTCGCTGGGTGCGAGTCTGTAAGGAGCACGAGCTATTGGTGCAGCTCCTGGTACAAGATTTATTTGAAATTCAACGGATCGATGTGGGGGTAATCCCGGTAATTCTTTCGGAAATACATCGGGAAATTCTTTTGCAATGGGAACATCATTGATGCTCTTTTCTTCAGTTTATACTTTCTCGACGTGTGCTAGTACAGCATAGCAACCTTTTCTTATTAGTTTTTGTGCCTTCAAATTACTAATAATGAAAGGACCCGTCCTAATCCATCCGGACGAAGTCCATATCGATTATAAATGATTCACAACAGTTGATTACATCGCGAGGTACTTGACCTCTATATGATACATTTTACAAACACTGCATTCGTTTTTGAAAAGACAATCTTTCATTACATCAAAAGTTGACGGCATGCATACCATATCATAATATATCTAACTATAATTGACTTAATAATAATCTTGATGAACTCAACGACTCGAATGCAACGTCTTTTGAAATATGTCATGAATGACTCCAAGTAATATATCTAAGATGAGCAAATGCACAGCGGAAGATTTCTTTCGTACCTGAGAATAAACATGCTTTCAAGTGTCAACCAAAAGGTTGGTGAGTTCATTAGTTTAACATAAATAAACATTTCACAATTTTAATAGACCACAAGATTTCATACTTCCATTTCTCATAATCATACGTCCCATACATAGAGACAAAAATATCATTCATATGGATTGAACACCTGGTAACCGACATTAACAATATGCATATAGAATATCCCCATCATTCCGGGATCCTCCTTCGGACATGATATAAATTTCGAAGTACTAAAGCATCCGGTACTTTGGATGGGGCTTGTTGGGCCCGATAGATCTATCTTTAGAGTTCGCGTCAATTAGGGTGTCTGTTCCCTAATTCTTAGATTACCAGACTTAATAAAAGGGCATATTCGATTTCGATCATTCAACCATATAATGTAGTTTTAATTACTTGTGTCTATTTCGTAAAACAGTTATAAAAGCAGCGCATGTATTCTCAGCCCAAAAAAAAAATGTAAAGGGTAAAAAGGCAAATGAAACTCACGCATATAAATATTGTAAAACAGTTAATAAAGCATTTGCATGTATTCTCAGTCCCAAAAATGTAAAGAGTAAAAGGGGATCAATGAAACTCACAATATTGTATTTTGTAGTAAAAATACATATGACGACATTGAACAACTGAACAACTCAGGGTTGGCCTCGGATTCACGAACCTATATCATTTATATATATTAACACATATAATTGTAATCAAATAAGTTCATATATTATATCTTAAATTATATATCTTATATATTTAATTTGTATATATTTAAAATAGTTGATATTTATATAGTTTAATATTATATTTAAAATCAAAAATTTGTTATATGTAAATATTGCTATAAATAATCTTAATATATTTAATTATATGTAATATTATGGTAATTGTAATATATATACTTTTATATAGAAAATATTTATTTGTTATAATAATATTATTAATATAAAAGTAGTAGTAATAATAATAATGATAGTTTTAGTAATGATAATAATAATAATAATAATAACAATAATAATAATAATAATAATAATAATAATAATAATAATAATAATAATAATAATAAATAAAACTACCTTTCAATTGGTTGGATGAGCTATCTAAAAAAATTTATCCTAGCCCGGACTCAAACTCGCGACCTCTCGCTTAACACCAACACACTTAACCATTACACAACTTTCTCTAGTATTTTGATACACTCCTTTAATTAATTTAACCTTACGAAACAAGTGGGCTTTAACATGAGTCCAACATATTAAAGCTTGAAGCCCAATTAACAGATTCCATTTAACCGAGCCCGATCTTATGCCAATTGACTCTGAAATCGATTACCAGAGATCATGTACATCACTTAATCCTTGTCACTTTATCATATCATCATCATCTTAATGGATCACGATATCTTAATCCTAACATCACTAGTTATCATCATCAACACCCATGATCATCATCATATATCTATCATTTTATGTGTTATCGCCACCATCATACATCATAATCACTTCTATCATCATTAACATTACTCTCACTGTCCATCATCAATAACAAAGTATCGCGGTTAACATCATAACTATAATCATAATCTGATTATCAAATCATTAATAATATCCTAAGCATCGCCTTCTTTGTGATCGTAACAGAGACAAGGATGAGTTTACTTTATTACTCCACTATCTTTAATTCATGCATTTTTTTTTATTTGTTTGTGTGGACCTCAGTATAATATGTGGCGAACTCAGCAAATAACCCGTTAACAATATTAATCAATGAACAAAACTTCTCTTACTCCAAAGTTTCCACAGGTTAAAAAAAAAACACAGCCACTAGTTGAAAAGTTTTGGTCCTACCAAACACTAATACATGCAAAATCGCCTAGTATCACTATCAAATGCTTCGGCCAAATTAAAAGGAATTACGTGGCCCAACTAATCCCCCAAAATCTGACTCTATACACATTTAATAATCAAGTGGATTATTTATAAGAATTTTTGTCAGCCACTTGAACCCAAGAAACAAAGAAGTATCACGCATGCTTGTATCAATTTTCTATCATCATTGTATTCTATATTGTATATTGAGTAAATCATGGATTGTGGGGTTTGGTCAGAAAAAGGAAGCATAAAGAAAAGTGAAGTAACCTTTATCATATAATATTATCCTTTCTTCAACTTTTAGGTATATTTAAAAACAGAATATAGCGGCCATAATAACCAACCATCTTGATAATTGGTTGGTTTTGTATTTGAGCACGAAACAAAGCAGGATCGTAGTATTAATTTTGTTTGACAGCAGGAACACAGAAACAATCCGGTGGCGGGTTTGTTGGTGGCTTTCGAACAAGAAGGAAGAGAAAAAGAAGATAGAGTGAAAATAGAGAGATGGTGGTGTTTGGTTTTATCACGAAATATAAACAAGAAGAGAAAAGGTGGCGAGGTTGTGGAGCTATGGTGAGGATAGTTGTCGTGGTGAACAACTGAAACAAAAGTGAGATAGAAGAAAGATATTGAGATGGTGGTGGGTTTGCAATGAACAAACGGGTTTTGTTCTTGGGGTTCTCGAACAACAAACGAAAACGAAAAGAAAAAAATACATGTGGTGGTTCAAAGTGGTGATTTGTAACAAGAAGATGATGTTTAAATGGGTTTACAGTTGAAGGTGATGACCTGTGGTGGTACCCGATGAATCAATTGGAACAAAGTGGTGTTTTCTAATGATGGTGATATGATTTAATGAAGGTGATGAATGTTTCAATGGTGAAGGTAATGATCTATACGACTGTAGGAAGTAGTATTTAAGTGGTGATGTGGGTCGTCCTTCAAACGCAGACATGTACAAGAAATAAACAAAATAAACAAAAGCTGATTCTTGATGGATACAGGTTCAAAGTAAATCGTTTGGTAGTGTTATTTGATTCGATACGTTTGTAATCAGAAGAAAGATAAAGAATTAAAAAGGCGTACGAACTTACCAACTGTAATTGTTTCTTGTGATTGTTTGGAATAAATCTGTACTGGTTTTAGACATAATTCAACATTACCTATAGTATGAAAACGATTGCAAACTGAACCCTTTTCCAATCTGTATTTGTATACGTATAAGATGTTTATATATTTATATACCTGTATATGTATATGTAATCTTGTACGTATCTGTGTATATGTTGTATATCTAATTGCATATCAGTATATATATCTATACTTCCATCTTTAATTGCATTTTATATATTTATGTATTTATATTTATAGATTATAGATTATATTTAATCTTTTAATAACTATAATGATGATAATAATAATATCCTTAATATTTTATCTAGTAGTAATACAAGTAAAATGTTAATATTATTATTAATGATAATAATAATTTTTATTATGAAATATATAACACTAATATTATTTATAGCAATAATATTAATATTAATAGTAATTATATATTATATATTATACCATAACATATCTTAGATATTTACTATTTATCAATTTTATATATTACAATATATATATAATATTACTTATGTATACATATATATATTTATGTATTTATTTAATAACATCTTATCTATTTTGTACATTACGCTATCTATTTAATTCAAATGCTTAGTTGATAATATACTAATTCAATTTATTATATATACTTTTGTTTATATATACATATACATATACACATTTATATACATTTAGTTATTTACAAATAATTGTTCTTGAATTATCGAGAGTAGTCAACGGGTAAATGGATTCATGACATAGTTTTCAAAATTTGGAGACTTAACATTGCAGACTTTGCTTATCGTGTCGAAACCATATAAAGATTAAGTTTAAATTTGGTCGGAAATTCCCGGGTCGTCACAGTACCTACCCGTTAAATAAATTTCGTCCCAAAATTTGAGTGAGGTGGTCATGGCTAATAATAAAAATATTTTCATGACACATACGAGTTGGTAAATAGAGTTTTATCATCATTGTGTAATATGGATAAAACAATTTGATTATTTGAAGAGTACGAATGAAGCTATCACAATAGATTGAAATAGATACTTAACTTTTGACGTAGTCACAGTTGATTTCCGAAATTCAAGGGATTTAAAGAAAATCTTCGAAATCTAAAGATTTGATTTTTCGGCGAATAAGGAAATTAAGATCTCTCTAATTAAATACGGTGATCTGCCTCGATTACTCTGATATTTTCATTATAATTTAAACTCTTCCATCCCAATATTCTCACCATTCCTATCCTTTCTTATTTAGTTCATACATTCAAAAGATTGTGAAAATGCTTGATCCCATTCAAATCCTTGATATTTTCTTAATTATCATTTCTGTCATCCTTCGTTTCAATCTTTCACCAGAAAAACCTGTTTACTTTTACTATTACCTTGGGGTGATACTATTCTTAATTCTACCGTGTCTTTATATTACTATTCGCATTAATATCCATGGTTTGTAATTTCTATGTTGTTGTCAGGTTTTATATCTTCCCTTATGTTTCGGAGCTCTTTGCCTTTTTCTTCTCTTCTCGATCTCTAGTAAAGCGAGTAACGGTCCAGAATTCGTAGATATAGAGTTTAGAATGATTATAATGTTCTAAGCACGAAGGAATGTATTCTCACGATTTGATTGATTAAATTACCAGAATCACTGAGAATGGAACTATCAAGAATATATTTTCTTGATGTGTTCAGAGGTGAAGTAGAATGAAAGAGTTGTGTAACATGGCACATGATGAGGGTGAGATCTGTGAACCCTCATCACATTTCATTAGAAACTCAGCATGACTTACTGTAATATAATCGCATTGGCCAAGCGCCATTATATTATACTAACTCATGCTTCAATTCCCAACACTTCTCCACAGTTCATTCATAATTTATACTTAGATTTTACAGAAGTTTCCAATATAATGAAATACAGAAAACACGATGAGGTAGATAATTTAAGACAAGAATATTTATGAAAATATCCTCAGAAATATCGAAGATATTTATGATGATATTTTAGAATTTCTAAGTTCGAAGGTTTATGAAGAAAAAAAAAATTCCGCAAGATTTTAACATGACTTCGGAGCATGATATTCTCTAAAGATTTCATCGGATCCAGAATTACCTGGATTCTTTGAATATAGGGTTTGGTCCTTGTATTTGTCCTTGGTCTCCTTCATAGTTAGCTCAATCTGTTTTTCAGAACCAAATTTTCCTATCGAGCGTTCCCAACACTCCATTCTTTATTATCAAACTCTTGGCCATTTAGGCCATCTACAATTTTACCGTTTCCTCTGCATTTAATGCAGCCATATCTGAATCGTCGATTATCAATCCGAGGTGGTTTCAGGAGAATTGTGTTTTTAGATGATTAAACGCTGATGGCAATATGGTGGATTATAAAAGGTTCCCAGGTAATAATAAAAGAGCACATATATATATCAAGGTTATAATAAGGTTGTTTCAGACGAAAAGTCGAAGTTGACTTGCTGGAGCTGTGACAAAATTTGTTACTTTGAAAGGGATTACCAAATTATTTTGGGTAATAATAACACTAAAGGAAATAGCCCAGCTACGTGCTAAACGTTTACTCAGGTTCCAAGAGTTTTTCAGGTGCATAACTATATGCATAAATCTTTCATTCCAAAGATGAAGTGCGGTTGGTTCATCCTCTCTATTGAGGTGTTTTCAAGAATTACAAAAGGTTTGAACGCTGATTGTAATCGTCAAGATACAAATGAGGTTTAAGATGAAACCAAGTGGCAAACTTGAAGAATTGTTTAGTTTCATATGTTATAATCAATATTTTAATTCATTTTAATTGTCCAATATTGGTAGTCCATAGTTAGCAGTTCAATACTTCATATATAGTTTAATATATAACATTCGAATTAATTAATACGTATCGTGACCCGTGTACATGTCTCAGACTCGATCACAACTCAAACTATATATATTATTGTAGAATCAAACTCAACCCTGTATAGCTAACTCAAGCATTACTGCATATAGAGTGTCTATGGTTATTCCAAATAATATATATAGATGCGTCAATATGATATGTCAAAACCTTGTATACGCGTCTCGATATTTAAAGTGCGTAAAATAATTACAGAATTTAAATGACGATAAATAAAATTGCGAGAATATAAATTGCGATAATTAAATTGCGATAAAAAAAATGTAATACGGAATTAACAGTTAGCTAGAAACAGTTAGCTAGGATTTTGTTAGCGTGAATTCTTAACAAAATTCCTCATAGTTAATTTGCCTGTTTCTAACAAATTTTATTTTGTCAAATGTTTTCTTCATTATGCCACTTGTTGGATTCTGATAGGTCAAAATCCAAATATGAAATTGAAAGAAAACGGTTATTCTGCGATGAACGGATACGTATATCTATGGATGTAAGTAGGATAGTAAATTTGTAGTGACCCGAACTTTTCCATGTTTATATATATTAATTGAGATTGATATTTACATGATTAAATGTTTCCAACATGTTAAGCAATCAAACTTGTTAAGACTTGATTAATTGAAATATGTTTCATATAGACAATTGACCACCCAAGTTGATCGGTGATTCACGAACGTTAAAACTTGTAAAAACTATATGATGACATATAAATGGATATATATATATATAGTTAACATGATACTATGATAAGAAAACATATCATAAAGTATATTAACAATGAACTACATATGTAAAAACAAGACTACTAACTTAATGATTTTTAAACGAGACATATATGTAACGATTATCGTTGTAAAGACATTTAATGTATATATATCATATTAAGAGATATTCATACATGATAATATCATGATAATATAATAATTTAAAATCTCATTTGATATTATAAACATTGGGTTAACAACATTTAACAAGATCGTTAACCTAAAGGTTTCAAAACAACACTTACATGTAACGACTAACGATGACTTAACGACTCAGTTAAAATGTATATACATGTAGTGTTTTAATATGTATTTATACACTTTTTAAAGACTTCAATACACTTATCAAAATACTTCTACTTAACAAAAATGCTTACAATTACATCCTCGTTCAGTTTCATCAACAATTCTACTCGTATGCACCCGTATTCGTACTCGTACAATACATAGCTTTTAGATGTATGTACTATTGGTATATACACTCCAATGATCAGCTCTTAGCAGCCCATGTGAGTCACCTAACACATGTGGGAACCATCATTTGGCAACTAGCATGAAATATCTCATAAAATTACAAAAATATGAGTAATCATTCATGACTTATTTACATGAAAACAAAATTACATATCCTTTATATCTAATCCATACACCAACGACCAAAAACACCTACAAACACTTTCATTCTTCAATTTTCTTCATCTAATTGATCTCTCTCAAGTTCTATCTTCAAGTTCTAAGTGGTCTTCATAAATTCCAAAAGTTCTAGTTTCATAAAATCAAGAATACTTTCAAGTTTGCTAGCTCACTTCCAATCTTGTAAGGTGATTATCCAACCTCAAGAAATCTTTGTTTCTTACAGTAGGTTATCATTCTAATACAAGGTAATAATCATATTCAAACTTTGGTTCAATTTCTATAACTATAACAATCTTATTTCAAGTGATGATCTTACTTGAACTTGTTTTCGTGTCATGATTCTGCTTCAAGAACTTCGAGCCATCCAAGGATCCATTGAAGCTAGATCCATTTTTCTATTTTCCAGTAGGTTTATCCAAGGAAATTAAGGTAGTAATTATGTTCATAACATCATTCGATTCATACATATAAAGCTATCTTATTCGAAGGTTTAAACTTGTAATCACTAGAACATAGTTTAGTTAATTCTAAACTTGTTCGCAAACAAAAGTTAATCCTTCTAACTTGACTTTTAAAATCAACTAAACACATGTTCTATATCTATATGATATGCTAACTTAATGATTTAAAACCTGGAAACACGAAAAACACCGTAAAACCGGATTTACGCCGTCGTAGTAACACCACGGGCTGTTTTGGGTTAGTTAATTAAAAACTATGATAAACTTTGATTTAAAAGTTGTTATTCTGAGAAAATGATTTTTATTATGAACATGAAACTATATCCAAAAATTATGATTAAACTCAAAGTGGAAGTATGTTTTCTAAAATGGTCATCTAGACGTCGTTCTTTTGACTGAAATGACTACCTTTACAAAAACGACTGTAACTTATTTTTCCGACTATAAACCTATACTTTTCTTTTTAGATTCATAAAATAGAGTTCAATATGAAACCATAGCAATTTGATTCACTCAAAACGGATTTAAAATGAAGAAGTTATGGGTAAAACAAGATTGGATAATTTTTCTCATTTTAGCTACGTGAAAATTGGTAACAAATCTATTCCAACCATAACTTAATCAACTTGTATTGTATATTATGTAATCTTGAGATACCATAGACACATATACAATGTTTCGACCTATCATGTCGACACATCTATATATATTTCGGAACAACCATAGACACTCTATATGTGAATGTTGGAGTTAGCTATACAGGGTTGAGGTTGATTCCAAAATATATATAGTTTGAGTTGTGATCAATACTGAGATACGTATACACTGGGTCGTGGATTGATTCAAGATAATATTTATCGATTTATTTCTGTACATCTAACTGTGGACAACTAGTTGTAGGTTACTAACGAGGACAGCTGACTTAATAAACTTAAAACATCAAAATATATTAAAAGTGTTGTAAATATATTTTGAACATACTTTGATATATATGTATATATTGTTATAGGTTCGTGAATCAACCAGTGGCCAAGTCTTACTTCCCGACGAAGTAAAAATCTGTGAAAGTGAGTTATAGTCCACTTTTAAAATCTAATATTTTTGGGATGAGAATACATGCAGGTTTTATAAATGATATACAAAATAGACACAAGTACGTGAAACTACATTCTATGGTTGAATTATCGAAATCGAATATGCCCCTTTTTATTAAGTCTGGTAATCTAAGAATTAGGGAACAGACACCCTAATTGACGCGAATCCTAAAGATAGATCTATTGGGCCTAACAAACCCCATCCAAAGTACCGGATGCTTTAGTACTTCGAAATTTATATCATATCCGAAGGGTGTCCCGGAATGATGGGGATATTCTTATATATGCATCTTGTTAATGTCGGTTACCAGGTGTTCACCATATGAATGATTTTTATCTCTATGTATGGGATGTGTATTGAAATATGAAATCTTGTGGTCTATTATTATGATTTGATATATATAGGTTAAACCTATAACTCACCAACATTTTTGTTGACGTTTTAAGCATGTTTATTCTCAGGTGATTATTAAGAGCTTCCGCTGTCGCATACTTAAATAAGGACGAGATTTGGAGTCCATGCTTGTATGATATTGTGTAAAAACTGCATTCAAGAAACTTATTTTGTTGTAACATATTTGTAATGTAAACCATTATGTAATGGTCGTGTGTAAACAGGATATTTTAGATTATCATTATTTGATAATCTACGTAAAGCTTTTTAAAACCTTTATCTATGAAATAAAGGTTATGGTTTGTTTTAAAAATGAATGCAGTCTTTGAAAAATGTCTCATATAGAGGTCAAAACCTCGCAACGAAATCAATTAATATGGAACGTTTTTAATCAATAAGAACGGGACATTTCAGTTGGTATCAGAGCGTTGGTCTTAGAGAACCAGAATTTTGCATTAGTGTGTCTTATCGAGTTTGTTAGGATGCATTAGTGAGTCTGGACTTCGACCGTGTTTATTTGAAAAATGATTGCTTTACAAATTTTGTTGGAAACTATATATTTTTAACATGTGAATATTATGTGATATATTAATCTCTTAACGCGTTTGATATTATGTGATAGATGTCTACCTCTAGAACAAGTCCCATTGACTCACCTAATAATAATGAAGAGTCAAATGTAAATTGGAATGATTCGTGGACTGATTCACAAGTTCCCGAAGAGGAACCGGAAGAAGAGTCGGAACCGGAAGAAGAATCGGAACCGGAAGAAGAATCGGAACCGGATGAAGAAATAGAACTGGTGGGGAAAATAATAAAACGGTTAAGTAAAAGAAAATCCTCAACCAACCGACCAAGGTTAATTATGGTCAATGGTGTTTCCGCCAAGGAAGCAAAATATTGGGAGGATTACCAATTCTCCGATGAATCGGATTCCGACGAGAATTCCGATGATGTTATAGAAATTACCCCAACTGAATTTAAAAAGGCAAAAGAAAATAATAAGGGAAAGGGCATAAAAATAGAGAAATCTAATTCCAACCCCGATGAACTTTATATGTATCGTCAACGCCCGAAGTCCTTAAGTTGTAACAATGACCCGGGAACCTCTAAACCACCAGGTTTTTCTAAACCAATGTGGACAACGACGGCTCGTATTAGGGGAACATCATATATCCCTAGAAACTTGGCAAAACGAACCAAAACTGAAGAAGAAGAAACGAGCGAGTCGGAATAAGATAGTTGTAGTCGTATGGTGTAATATATGTAATATAGTGTTCTTATGCTTTATGATATATGTAAAAATTGCTTGTATTAATAAGTATTTTTTTTATGAATCTAACTCTTGTCTATTTTACAGTTTAAAAACACAAAATGGATAGACAACCCAATATTTTAAGAGACCTACCCGGAGACATGATTGATGAAATCTTGTCTAGAGTCGGCCAGAATTCTTCGGCACAACTATTTAAGGCGAGATCAGTTTGTAAGACATTCGAAGAACGTTCCAAGAATGTCTTGGTTTATAAGAGACTTTCGTTTGAAAGATGGGGGATATCACATTAGGAAACCCATAAGTTACGATGTGTTTACTTTGACGCATATATTGCGGGGAACCCAAATGCTATTTTACGCAACGGGTTAAGAAATTATTTTGACTCAATATATCCGAATATTGGACTTCGTGATTTAGAAAAAGCGGCTAACATGCAACATAAAGAAGCATGTTATGCTTACGGATTAGTAATGTTCGCTTCTCACCAAAGTGAGAACAAGAACATCGGGCTACAACTATTAAACAAAACGTTTCCACAAGTGACGGAGTCGGTAATTGGGGTAAGAAATGAGGTTTTTAGATTATTACGGGACTGTTGGACATTACGTAACCCTCGTCCCTTTGATGACGTTACAACACGCTGTCTTATCAACGGCCATAACGGTTATGTTGCACAAGACCAAGGATGGGAAGTAGTCCTAGTAAAACCAGAATGCATGACTTGTTTCTGGACGTATGAATTACGTGTCTTTATTGCCTTTGCTGAACGACTTGTGTACTAGCTAGAATTGTCTTCACAACTATCTTGTATCAAAGTTATTGTGTGCTATATTTCATGCTTTATGTAAAATAAGCGGTATTGTAAGTTTATAAAATATTGTATAAAAGTTTGAACGCGAAATATTATTATAATCAGTTTTTCATATAGAATTGTAGTAGTTGAATTGTATATTAGCTACTAAGTATGAACTTAACGGGTAGGTACTACCCGAATTTAAACTTATAAAACGCTAATATGAAGAAAAAGCTTTTATAAATGAGTTCATATTATGCTACGAAATACTATTAACTACTCTTAATATTCTGTATGATTAACTTGTTCCATTTAACTATTTTGAAGGAAATGGCACCGACTACTCGACACACCGTGAATATGAATGAAGAGGAATTCCGTACTTTTCTAGCTTCAAACATAGCCGCAGTACAGGCTGCGCTACATACCAACAATAACCTTGGATCTAGCAGTACAGGAAATCGTGTAGGATGCACCTACAAAGAATTCACTGCCTACAAACCTTTGGAATTTGATGGAACCGAAGGACCGATCGGATTGAAACGGTGGACCGAGAAGGTCGAATCGGTGTTTGCCATAAGTAAGTGTACTGAAGAGGACAAAGTAAAGTACGCTACGCATACCTTCACAGGTTCTGCGTTAACATGGTGGAATACCTATCTAGAGCAAGTGGGACAAGACGATGCGTACGCACTACCGTGGTCAGCATTCAAGCACTTGATGAACGAGAAGTACCGTCCCAGAACCGAGGTCAATAAGCTCAAGACAGAACTTAGAGGGTTACGAACCCAAGGATTTGATATTACCACGTACGAAAGACGATTCATAGAATTGTGCCTATTGTGTCCGGGAGCATTCGAAGATGAGGAAGAGAAGATCGACGCGTTTGTGAAAGGATTACCGGAAAGAATCCAAGAAGATATAAGTTCACACGAGCCCGCCTCCATACAACAGGCATGTAGAATGGCTCACAAACTCGTGAACCAAATTGAAGAAAGAATTAAAGAACAGACTGCTGAAGAGGCCAATGTGAAGCAAGTCAAAAGAAAGTGGGAGGAAAACGGTGATAAGAATCACCAATACAACAACAACAACAATTACAACAATAATCGCAACAATTATCCCAACAATCGCAACATCAATCGCAACTACAACAAACGGCCCAACAACAACAACAACAACAACAACAGCAACTACAACAATCATCCCAACAACAATAATAACCGCAACAACAACAACAATCAGAAGCAGCTATGCCAAAGGTGTGAAAAGAATCACTCGGGGTTCTGCACCAAATTTTTCAACAAGTGTAAAAGAAATGGTCATAGCGCGGCGAAGTGTGAGGTCTACGGACCAGGGGTTAATAGAACGAAAGGAACAAATGGTGTCGGAACGAGTAATGGCGGAGCAAGTAGTGTCGGAGCAAGTTATGCCAATGTAGTTTGTTATAAATGTGGAAAACCAGGCCACATTATTAGAAATTGCCCGAACCAGGAGAACACGAATGGACAAGGCCGTGGAAGAGTTTTCAATATTAATGCGGCAGAGGCACAGGAAGACCCGGAGCTTGTTACGGGTACGTTTCTTATTGACAATAAATCTGCTTACGTTTTATTTGATTCGGGTGCGGATAGAAGCTATATGAGTAGAGATTTTTGTGCTAAATTAAGTTGTCCATTGACGCCTTTGGATAGTAAATTTTTACTCGAATTAGCAAATGGTAAATTAATTTCAGCAGATAATATATGTCGGAATCGAGAAATTAAACTGGTTAGCGAAACATTTAAGATTGATTTGATACCAGTAGAGTTAGGGAGTTTTGATGTGATAATCGGTATGGACTGGTTGAAAGAAGTGAAAGCGGAGATCGTTTGTTACAAAAATGCAATTCGCATTATACGAGAAAAAGGAAAACCCTTAATGGTGTACGGAGAAAAGGGCAACACGAAGCTACATCTTATTAGTAATTTGAAGGCACAAAAACTAATAAGAAAAGGTTGCTATGCTGTTCTAGCACACGTCGAGAAAGTACAAACTGAAGAAAAGAGCATCAATGATGTTCCCGTCGCAAAAGAATTTCCTGATGTATTTCCGAAAGAATTACCGGGATTACCCCCACATCGATCCGTTGAATTTCAAATAGATCTTGTACCAGGAGCTGCACCAATAGCTCGTGCTCCTTACAGACTCGCACCCAGCGAGATGAAAGAACTACAAAGCCAATTACAAGAACTTTTAGAGCGTGGTTTCATTCGACCAAGCACATCACCGTGGGGAGCTCCTGTTTTGTTTGTCAAGAAGAAAGATGGTACATTCAGGTTGTGTATCGACTGCCGAGAGTTGAACAAACTTACCATCAAGAACCGCTACCCACTACCGAGAATCGATGACTTATTTGATCAACTACAAGGCTCGTCTGTTTATTCAAAGATTGACTTACGTTCCGGGTATCATCAAATGCGGGTGAAAGAAGATGATATTCCAAAGACTGCTTTCAGAACACGTTACGGTCATTACGAGTTTATGGTCATGCCGTTTGGTTTAACTAATGCACCAGCTGTGTTCATGGACCTTATGAACCGAGTGTGTGGACCATACCTTGACAAGTTTGTCATTGTTTTCATTGATGACATACTTATTTACTCAAAGAATGACCAAGAACACGGTGAACATTTGAGAAAGGTGTTAGAAGTATTGAGGAAGGAAGAATTGTACGCTAAGTTTTCAAAGTGTGCATTTTGGTTGGAAGAAGTTCAATTCCTCGGTCACATAGTGAACAAAGAAGGTATTAAGGTGGATCCGGCAAAGATAGAAACTGTTGAAAAGTGAGAAACCCCGAAAACTCCGAAACACATACGCCAGTTTTTAGGACTAGCTGGTTACTACAGAAGGTTCATCCAAGACTTTTCCAGAATAGCAAAACCCTTGACTGCATTAACGCATAAAGGGAAGAAATTTGAATGGAATGATGAACAAGAGAAAGCGTTTCAGTTATTGAAGAAAAAGCTAACTACGGCACCTATATTGTCATTGCCTGAAGGGAATGATGATTTTGTGATTTATTGTGATGCATCAAAGCAAGGTCTCGGTTGTGTATTAATGCAACGAACGAAGGTGATTGCTTATGCGTCTAGACAATTGAAGATTCACGAACAAAATTATACGATGCATGATTTGGAATTAGGCTCGGTTGTTTTTGCATTAAAGACTTGGAGGCACTACTTATATGGGGTCAAAAGTATTATATATACCGACCACAAAAGTCTTCAACACATATTTAATCAGAAACAACTGAATATGAGGCAGCGTAGGTGGATTGAATTATTGAATGATTACGACTTTGAGATTCGTTACCACCCGGGGAAGGCAAATGTGGTAGCCGATGCCTTGAGCAGGAAGGACAGAGAACCCATTCGAGTAAAATCTATGAATATAATGATTCATAATAACATTACTACTCAAATAAAGGAGGCGCAACAAGGAGTTTTAAAAGAGGGAAATTTAAAGGATGAAATACCCAAAGGATCGGAGAAGCATCTTAATATTCGGGAAGACGGAACCCGGTATAGGGCTGAAAGGATTTGGGTACCAAAATTTGGAGATATGAGAGAAATGGTACTTAGAGAAGCTCATAAAACCAGATACTCAATACATCCTGGAACGGGGAAGATGTACAAGGATCTCAAGAAACATTTTTGGTGGCCGGGTATGAAAGCCGATGTTGCTAAATACGTAGGAGAATGTTTGACGTGTTCTAAGGTCAAAGCTGAGCATCAGAAACCATCAGGTCTACTTCAACAACCCGAAATCCCGGAATGGAAATGGGAAAACATTACCATGGATTTCATCACTAAATTGCCACGGACTGCAAGTGGTTTTGATACTATTTGGGTAATAGTTGACCGTCTCACCAAATCAGCACACTTCTTGCCAATAAGAGAAGATGACAAGATGGAGAAGTTAGCACGACAGTATTTGAAGGAAGTCATCTCCAGACATGGAATACCAATCTCTATTATCTCTGATAGGGATGGCAGATTTATTTCAAGATTCTGGCAGACATTACAGCAAGCATTAGGAACTCGTCTAGACATGAGTACTGCCTATCATCCACAAACTGATGGGCAGAGCGAAAGGACGATACAAACGCTTGAAGACATGCTACGAGCATGTGTTATTGATTTCGGAAACAGTTGGGATCGACATCTACCGTTAGCAGAATTTTCCTACAACAACAGCTACCATTCAAGCATTGAGATGGCGCCGTTTGAAGCACTTTATGGTAGAAAGTGCAGGTCTCCGATTTGTTGGAGTGAAGTGGGGGATAGACAGATTACGGGTCCGGAGATTATACAAGAAACTACCGAGAAGATCATCCAAATTCAACAACGGTTGAAAACCGCCCAAAGTCGACAAAAGAGCTACGCTGACATTAAAAGAAAAGATATAGAATTTGAAATTGGAGAGATGGTCATGCTTAAAGTTGCACCTTGGAAAGGCGTTGTTCGATTTGGTAAACGAGGGAAATTAAATCCAAGGTATATTGGACCATTCAAGATTATTGATCGTGTCGGACCAGTAGCTTACCGACTAGAGTTACCTCAACAACTCGCGGCTGTACATAACACTTTCCACGTCTCGAATTTAAAGAAATGTTTTGCTAAAGAAGATCTCACTATTCCGTTAGATGAAATCCAAATCAACGAAAAACTTCAATTCATCGAAGAACCCGTCGAAATAATGGATCGTGAGGTTAAAAGACTTAAGCAAAACAAGATACCAATTGTTAAGGTTCGATGGAATGCTCGTAGAGGACCCGAGTTCACCTGGGAGCGTGAAGATCAGATGAAGAAGAAATACCCGCATCTATTTCCAGAAGATTCGTCAACACCTTCAACAGCTTAAAATTTCGGGACGAAATTTATTTAACGGGTAGGTACTGTAGTGACCCGAACTTTTCCATGTTTATATATATTAATTGAGATTGATATTTACATGATTAAATGTTTCCAACATGTTAAGCAATCAAACTTGTTAAGACTTGATTAATTGAAATATGTTTCATATAGACAATTGACCACCCAAGTTGATCGGTGATTCACGGACGTTAAAACTTGTAAAAACTATATGATGACATATAAATGGATATATATATATATAGTTAACATGATACTATGATAAGAAAACATATCATAAAGTATATTAACAATGAACTACATATGTAAAAACAAGACTACTAACTTAATGATTTTTAAACGAGACATATATGTAACGATTATCGTTGTAAAGACATTTAATGTATATATATCATATTAAGAGATATTCATACATGATAATATCATGATAATATAATAATTTAAAATCTCATTTGATATTATAAACATTGGGTTAACAACATTTAACAAGATCGTTAACCTAAAGGTTTCAAAACAACACTTACATGTAACGACTAACGATGACTTAACGACTCAGTTAAAATGTATATACATGTAGTGTTTTAATATGTATTTATACACTTTTTAAAGACTTCAATACACTTATCAAAATACTTCTACTTAACAAAAATGCTTACAATTACATCCTCGTTCAGTTTCATCAACAATTCTACTCGTATGCACCCGTATTCGTACTCGTACAATACATAGCTTTTAGATGTATGTACTATTGGTATATACACTCCAATGATCAGCTCTTAGCAGCCCATGTGAGTCACCTAACACATGTGGGAACCATCATTTGGCAACTAGCATGAAATATCTCATAAAATTACAAAAATATGAGTAATCATTCATGACTTATTTACATGAAAACAAAATTACATATCCTTTATATCTAATCCATACACCAACGACCAAAAACACCTACAAACACTTTCATTCTTCAATTTTCTTCATCTAATTGATCTCTCTCAAGTTCTATCTTCAAGTTCTAAGTGTTCTTCATAAATTCCAAAAGTTCTAGTTTCATAAAATCAAGAATACTTTCAAGTTTGCTAGCTCACTTCCAATCTTGTAAGGTGATCATCCAACCTCAAGAAATCTTTGTTTCTTACAGTAGGTTATCATTCTAATACAAGGTAATAATCATATTCAAACTTTGGTTCAATTTCTATAACTATAACAATCTTATTTCAAGTGATGATCTTACTTGAACTTGTTTTCGTGTCATGATTCTGCTTCAAGAACTTCGAGCCATCCAAGGATCCATTGAAGCTAGATCCATTTTTCTATTTTCCAGTAGGTTTATCCAAGGAAATTAAGGTAGTAATTATGTTCATAACATCATTCGATTCATACATATAAAGCTATCTTATTCGAAGGTTTAAACTTGTAATCACTAGAACATAGTTTAGTTAATTCTAAACTTGTTCGCAAACAAAAGTTAATCCTTCTAACTTGACTTTTAAAATCAACTAAACACATGTTCTATATCTATATGATATGCTAACTTAATGATTTAAAACCTGGAAACACGAAAAACACCGTAAAACCGGATTTACGCCGTCGTAGTAACACCACGGGCTGTTTTGGGTTAGTTAATTAAAAACTATGATAAACTTTGATTTAAAAGTTGTTATTCTGAGAAAATGATTTTTATTATGAACATGAAACTATATCCAAAAATTATGATTAAACTCAAAGTGGAAGTATGTTTTCTAAAATGGTCATCTAGACGTCGTTCTTTTGACTGAAATGACTACCTTTACAAAAACGACTTGTAACTTATTTTTCCGACTATAAACCTATACTTTTCTTTTTAGATTCATAAAATAGAGTTCAATATGAAACCATAGCAATTTGATTCACTCAAAACGGATTTAAAATGAAGAAGTTATGGGTAAAACAAGATTGGATAATTTTTCTCATTTTAGCTACGTGAAAATTGGTAACAAATCTATTCCAACCATAACTTAATCAACTTGTATTGTATATTATGTAATCTTGAGATACCATAGACACATATACAATGTTTCGACCTATCATGTCGACACATCTATATATATTTCGGAACAACCATAGACACTCTATATGTGAATGTTGGAGTTAGCTATACAGGGTTGAGGTTGATTCCAAAATATATATAGTTTGAGTTGTGATCAATACTGAGATACGTATACACTGGGTCGTGGATTGATTCAAGATAATATTTATCGATTTATTTCTGTACATCTAACTGTGGACAACTAGTTGTAGGTTACTAACGAGGACAGCTGACTTAATAAACTTAAAACATCAAAATATATTAAAAGTGTTGTAAATATATTTTGAACATACTTTGATATATATGTATATATTGTTATAGGTTCGTGAATCAACCAGTGGCCAAGTCTTACTTCCCGACGAAGTAAAAATCTGTGAAAGTGAGTTATAGTCCACTTTTAAAATCTAATATTTTTGGGATGAGAATACATGCAGGTTTTATAAATGATATACAAAATAGACACAAGTACGTGAAACTACATTCTATGGTTGAATTATCGAAATCGAATATGCCCCTTTTTATTAAGTCTGGTAATCTAAGAATTAGGGAACAGACACCCTAATTGACGCGAATCCTAAAGATAGATCTATTGGGCCTAACAAACCCCATCCAAAGTACCGGATGCTTTAGTACTTCGAAATTTATATCATATCCGAAGGGTGTCCCGGAATGATGGGGATATTCTTATATATGCATCTTGTTAATGTCGGTTACCAGGTGTTCACCATATGAATGATTTTTATCTCTATGTATGGGATGTGTATTGAAATATGAAATCTTGTGGTCTATTATTATGATTTGATATATATAGGTTAAACCTATAACTCACCAACATTTTTGTTGACGTTTTAAGCATGTTTATTCTCAGGTGATTATTAAGAGCTTCCGCTGTCGCATACTTAAATAAGGACGAGATTTGGAGTCCATGCTTGTATGATATTGTGTAAAAACTGCATTCAAGAAACTTATTTTGTTGTAACATATTTGTAATGTAAACCATTATGTAATGGTCGTGTGTAAACAGGATATTTTAGATTATCATTATTTGATAATCTACGTAAAGCTTTTTAAAACCTTTATCTATGAAATAAAGGTTATGTTTGTTTTAAAAATGAATGCAGTCTTTGAAAAATGTCTCATATAGAGGTCAAAACCTCGCAACGAAATCAATTAATATGGAACGTTTTTAATCAATAAGAACGGGACATTTCAAAATTACTGTTGAATCAGATTCGAAGAATGTACAGTGTAACTTACTAATGTGAAATCTAAATATTCCTTGGGTATTACCTACCCGTTAAAATATTTTCATCATTAACAATTTTGTACGAAAGAATTTTTTTAATTACAATCTTTATGAAAAGATATATAGATATATATTTCCTTCAGATGTAATCATAGATTTAATGAGTCGATATGATATTAAAATCATTTGATTTACCATTAGAACAAGAATATATAATCTCTAAAACAATAGAGATTACATAATCGCCATGTCGAACGAAGATAAAATAGATAGAACGATACGTAGTACGATGTTTATACTCGAGGTACAGAATGAGATGTTGAGGCGCGTGGTGTGGATGTTGTTGTTGGTGGTACTACTGGTGCTGTTACTGATGGTACTGTTGGTGCCGATGATGTTGCTGAAGCTGGTAAATTTTGCACCATATTTTCCAAGGCTACAATTCGGGCGCGAAGCTCGTTGACTTCTTCTATTATTCCGGGATGATTGTCGATCGGAACGAGACGATGAATAAGATTTAGAATTTGAGATAGTATATAATCATGACGAGATATTCGGGAAATGAGGGTGAAGATGGTGTTTCGAACTGGTTCACCGGTAAATGCTTCAGATTCTTCGTCAAGAGATGAATTTGGTTGATGAAAAGGGTCACCTTTTTTTTTTGTCTCCAATGATTAAGTAGGCTATGAACCTATCAGATGAATTGGTTGATTCATTCTAGTGACACTGCTTTCGGAGCCTAGGTGAACATCCATGTCGGAATAGCTGTCGGGTTCCGAAGAACTTGCACTAGTGACGAGTTCCATTTCGTACGATTGAGTAAAGGATTTTTCGATAGGAAATGATTTTCGAATATTAGATGATATTCTAACTACATAGAATACTTATATATATCATAAAGATTTCGCAAATTACGGAGAAAATTTCGAAAGCTGTCAGGCAAAGGTAACAGTAACAGATACGTTAAGATATGAATTTTGTCTATACATTATTCATGCAATCAATGCAGTAAGATGTGTCTAGTCTAGGAATGATAAGCAGGTAATTTCCTAAGGATAATAAGTAGATAATTTTCGACACGAATGATAAGCAAAACTTTTGACATGCAGACACGGTCGAAGTCCAGACTCACTAATGCATCTAAACAACTATTAGTTAGACACACTATTGCAAGACCTGGTTCGCTAAGACCACCGCTCTGATACCAACTGAAAGGACCCGTCCTAATCCATCCGGACGAAGTCCATATCGATTATAAATGATTCACAACAGTTGATTAGATCGCGAGGTACTTGACCTCTATATGATACATTTTACAAACACTGCATTCGTTTTTGAAAAGACAATCTTTCATTACATCAAAAGTTGACGGCATGCATACCATATCATAATATATCTAACTATAATTGACTTAATAATAATCTTGATGAACTCAACGACTCGAATGCAACGTCTTTTGAAATATGTCATGAATGACTCCAAGTAATATATCTAAGATGAGCAAATGCACAGCGGAAGATTTCTTTCGTACCTGAGAATAAACATGCTTTCAAGTGTCAACCAAAAGGTTGGTGAGTTCATTAGTTTAACATAAATAATCATTTCACAATTTTAATAGACCACAAGATTTCATACTTCCATTTCTCATAATCATACGTCCCATACATAGAGACAAAAATATCATTCATATGGATTGAACACCTGGTAACCGACATTAACAATATGCATATAGAATATCCCCATCATTCCGGGATCCTCCTTCGGACATGATATAAATTTCGAAGTACTAAAGCATCCGGTACTTTGGATGGGGCTTGTTGGGCCCGATAGATCTATCTTTAGAGTTCGCGTCAATTAGGGTGTCTGTTCCCTAATTCTTAGATTACCAGACTTAATAAAAGGGCATATTCGATTTCGATCATTCAACCATATAATGTAGTTTTAATTACTTGTGTCTATTTCGTAAAACAGTTATAAAAGCAGCGCATGTATTCTCAGCCCAAAAAAAAAATGTAAAGGGTAAAAAGGCAAATGAAACTCACGCATATAAATATTGTAAAACAGTTAATAAAGCATTTGCATGTATTCTCAGTCCCAAAAATGTAAAGAGTAAAAGGGGATCAATGAAACTCACAATATTGTATTTTGTAGTAAAAATACATATGACGACATTGAACAACTGAACAACGCAGGGTTGGCCTTGGATTCACGAACCTATATCATTTATATATATTAACACATATAATTGTAATCAAATAAGTTCATATATTATATCTTAAATTATATATCTTATATATTTAATTTGTATATATTTAAAATAGTTGATATTTATATAGTTTAATATTATATTTAAAATCAAAAATTTGTTATATGTAAATATTGATATAAATAATCTTAATATATTTAATTATATGTAATATTATGGTAATTGTAATATATATACTTTTATATAGAAAATATTTATTTGTTATAATAATATTATTAATATAAAAGTAGTAGTAATAATAATAATGATAGTTTTAGTAATAATAATAATAATAATAATAATAATAATAATAATAATAATAATAATAATAATAATAATAATAATAAATAAAACTACCTTTCAATTGGTTGGATGAGCTATCTAAAAAAATTTATCCTAGCCCGGACTCAAACTCGCGACCTCTCGCTTAACACCAACACACTTAACCATTACACAACTTTCTCTAGTATTTTGATACGCTCCTTTAATTAATTTAACCTTACGAAACAAGTGGGCTTTAACATGAGTCCAACATATTAAAGCTTGAAGCCCAATTAACAGATTCCATTTAACCGAGCCCGATCTTATGCCAATTGACTCTGAAATCGATTACCAGAGATCATGTACATCACTTAATCCTTGTCACTTTATCATATCATCATCATCTTAATGGATCACGATATCTTAATCCTAACATCACTAGTTATCATCATCAACACCCATGATCATCATCATATATCTATCATTTTATGTGTTATCGCCACCATCATACATCATAATCACTTCTATCATCATTAACATTACTCTCACTGTCCATCATCAATAACAAAGTATCGCGGTTAACATCATAACTATAATCATAATCTGATTATCAAATCATTAATAATATCCTAAGCATCGCCTTCTTTGTGATCGTAACAGAGACAAGGATGAGTTTACTTTATTACTCCACTATCTTTAATTCATGCGTTTTTTTTATTTGTTTGTGTGGACCTCAGTATAATATGTGGCGAACTCAGCAAATAACCCGTTAACAATATTAATCAATGAACAAAACTTCTCTTACTCCAAAGTTTCCACAGGTTAAAAAAAAAACACAGCCACTAGTTGAAAAGTTTTGGTCCTACCAAACACTAATACATGCAAAATCGCCTAGTAT
This sequence comes from Rutidosis leptorrhynchoides, assembly GCF_046630445.1. Classification (NCBI taxonomy): domain Eukaryota; kingdom Viridiplantae; phylum Streptophyta; class Magnoliopsida; order Asterales; family Asteraceae; genus Rutidosis; species Rutidosis leptorrhynchoides. The sequence goes on along the minus strand of NC_092342.1, from coordinate 178,420,775 downwards.
CACTATCAAATGCTTCGGCCAAATTAAAAGGAATTACGTGGCCCAACTAATCCCCCAAAATCTGACTCTATACACATTTAATAATCAAGTGGATTATTTATAAGAATTTTTGTCAGCCACTTGAACCCAAGAAACAAAGAAGTATCACGCATGCTTGTATCAATTTTCTATCATCATTGTATTCTATATTGTATATTGAGTAAATCATGGATTGTGGGGTTTGGTCAGAAAAAGGAAGCATAAAGAAAAGTGAAGTAACCTTTATCATATAATATTATCCTTTCTTCAACTTTTAGGTATATTTAAAAACAGAATATAGCGGCCATAATTGAAAGGACCCGTCCTAATCCATCCGGACGAAGTCCATATCGATTATAAACGATTCACAACAGTTGATTACATCGCGAGGTACTTGACCTCTATATGATACATTTTACAAACATTGCATTCGTTTTTGAAAAGACAAACTTTCATTACATCGAAAGTTGACAGGCATGCATACCATTTCATAATATATCCAACTATAATTGACTTGATAATAATCTTGATGAACTCGACGACTCGAATGCAACGTCTTTTGAAATATGCCATGAATGACTCCAAGTAATATCTATAAAATGAGCAAATACACAGCGGAAGATTTCTTTCGTACCTGAGAATAAACATGCTTTAAAGTGTCAACCAAAAGGTTGGTGAGTTCATTAGTTTAACTTAAACAATCGTTTCCATCATTTTAATAGACCACAAGATTTCAGATTTCCATTTCTCATAAACATACGTCCCATGCATAGAGACAAAAATATCATTCATATGGATTGAACACCTGGTAACCGACATTAACAATATGCATATATAAGAATATCCCCATCATTCCGGGATCCTCCTTCGGACATGATATAAATTTCGAAGTACTAAAACATCCGGTACTTTGGATGGGGCTTGTTGGGCCCGATAGATCTATCTTTAGGATTCGCGTCAATTAGGGTGTCTGTTCCCTAATTCTTAGATTACCAGACTTAATAAAAAGGGGCATATTCGATTTCGATAATTCAACCATAGAATGTAGTTTCACGTACTTGTGTCTATTTTGTAAATCATTTATAAAAATAGCGCATGTATTCTCAGTCCCAAAAATATATATATTGCAAAAACATTTAAAGGGGAGTAATGAAACTCACGCATATAAATATTGTAAAACAGTTAATAAAACATTTGCATGTATTCTCAGCCCAAAAACGTAAAGAGTAAAAAGGGCAAATGAAACTCACGATACTGTATTTTGTAGTAAAAATACATATGACGACATTGAACAACTGAACGATGCAGGGTTGGCCTCGAATTCACGAACCATGAAGATCTTCCACTTTCATTGATCATAACTGCCATCATCGAACCTCGGTTATCATCATCATCATCATCATTATTATTATACTTATATTATCATTAACTTAATCATTTTTAGGATCATAACCTAATCAAAATCCTAATCTTCATCTAACGTAATTATCATTTATCATTCTTATATCATCATATTATTATCATCACCATTATTTAATCGACTCGATCAGTGTCAATATCAACATCAATAACAATATCAATCCAATAACTCGTGTATTATTTCATGCATCATTTCCAACTTATATATCATCGTCAATTCCTAAGCATGCTTGTTACCACGTTCATTATATCATGCATACCCACTTTATTTCAACATCAATCCTTACGGTCCAAATTGGAAAACATAAAATGAGTATTGGCCCGATAACACCAAATAATTTACGGCCCAATATTCTATATCCCAAACTCACAAAAAAAATGATCTCAAAAATATACAACTCAGCCCAACCAAGAAACTAGATTTCGGCCAAAAAAAATTCACGCAGCCTCACATTTAAAAGGTATTGCATAATCACTTTTTTTTATATATTTATTTGCCCCACATGCTCAACTTGTTTGGAAACTTTGATATCTCACTGTATAATATATTCCACCTGTCCACCGTATCATCTTCATCCCATATTCGCTATTTTAAAAGGAACATAAAAAAAATAAAGCAGTAGTTGCAGTAGCAGTATGCTTTCGTGGGTTTTGCAGGTGTTTCATCGAACAAAACAAAAAATAAAAAATAAAAACGATGGTGGTCTCGGGGGTGGTTAAAGAGGGTGGTGGTTAAAGGTGTTTTAGAGTGATGATTTTAGGTTGAAGATGGTGGCGGGTGAAGACTGCACAGCAGCAGTGAACAATTCATCAAGGTGTTGGTGGTGGTGTTTAAATGACAGTTCATGGTGGCCGGTAGTGATTTGCGAAGAAAATGAGAGAGAGAGAGAGAGAGAGAAATGTATCGAGTGAGATATAGTGAAAGTGGTGATTTGATGATGGTTGGTTGTGTGGTTTTCAAACAGCGGTTGCAGCAGCGGTATTATAACAACAAGACAGCAGCAGGTATCCATTGAAGGTGTGGGTTCACTAAAGAAATAAGAGGATGTTGTTTGATCTTTGGTTCAAAAGATGGTTGATTAGAAACACATATAGCAAGCATGTAGAAATATAAATAAAAAGGATGAAGTAGTGGGTCTTGTTTGGTACACGAACATAAATTCAAAAAAAAAAGAAGGCAAAGTTGCATATTATATTATATAAATGTGTGTGTATATCACTAGAAAGTAAAGAAAGAGATATATAAAGAAAACATTAAGTCACACTCTTGAAAATGGAAGACAACTCACATTCAGTACCTTTCATATGATGTAATAATATTCATATAATAATATTAACACTGAAACGTGTAGAAAAGAAAGAAACAGTTAAGCCGCCTGAATTATTATTGTACTATTTCTTTTACGGACTGAACTTCGTACTCCGTTATTAATCAGAGGAGGATAAAAGTTTTAAAAAAAATTCTAAATTTTTTTATATTAACTATATTTATTTATTTCGGTCTTTTAGAGTGTAAAATCAATCACTAACTGTTTAAAATTATTGAATAGAAATTAATTCAACTGTCCGCGCTCGATCTCGGGTAAAATATAAAAAGTTTTCAAATTTAATAATTAGTTCCTAAGTGCATTTTTAATAAGCCTATAATTGATATAACTCATTTTCGAATCACCATTTATTTTTAAAAATCATATAAGTTCATATTTTACTTGTTTTATATTGATCGAATGACAATTGAGTGTTTCTGTCGTTTCTTAAATAGATCACAATATATATTTAATATACTATATATATAGATATCCTTTAAATAATAATTATTATAATATCCTATTTTTTTATTTTATTAATTTCTAATAATAACAACATATAATACTTCAAATTTATATTTCGTATTATTATTTATATATACATACACACATATCTATTTACAATTAATTGTTCGTGAATCGTCGAGAGCAGTCGAAGGTCAAATGAATAAATGAATTAGTTCAAAATATTTGAGATTAAACCCAACAGACTTTGCTTATCGTGTCAAAACTATATAAAGATTAAGTTTAAATTTGGTCGGAAATTCCCGGGTCGTCACAGTACCTACCCGTTAAAGAAATTTCGTCCCGAAATTTGAGTGAGGTGGTCATGGCTAATAAAAATGTTTTCATGACGAATATGAGTTGATAAATTGAGTTTTCATCATTATAGAATAATACAGATAAAATAATTCGATTATTCGAAGAGCATGAATGAAACTATCGTGAGAGAGGTCCCAACGGGCATCGTCCACCTTCGCCCAAAAACTTGCCCAAATATTTAGCCGTTAGTAACATAAAAAAAAATTCCAACGGCTATCCCAACGGACATTTTTACACTATAAAAACACCAACCATATACTTCATTTTAAACACTCAAACCTATTTTTCTTTTATATTTCCCCCTTTCTCAAAAATCAAAATTAAACACTCCCAAACTGCAAAATGTTAACACTTCCCCCAATGATTGTTTCATTCGATGTTCATTACGGAGGTGATTTCCGTAATCAAATGAAGGAATATAAGTGGGGCGACAGTATTTCGTTTGAAGATATCGACATTCGTGATGTTGGTTTACAAGACTTGCTATCCTTTCTGAAGGAAAAAGTTCCGTGTGAATTCACGTCTGTATTCTTTTATAAAGACGATTATGATGCGGATTGTAGGGCAAGTTTTCTGTGTACCGATGATCAATGGTACTTTATAAAAGATACTATTGAAGATCGCGGTAAACGCATTTCTTTGTATGCGGTTCTTGAAGATGAAGAGACGTTGGGTTATCGTTACCTCGATGAATCAGCTGAAGCAGCAAGAGAAATACCGATGTCTCCAGAGTACCTCACAGATGGTGAAATGACTGGTGAACGCTACTTCGCAGATGACGACGACGACAAGTAGTTTGATCTAGTATTTTTAGTTTAATAATCGAAATCTTTAAATTTTTAATTGTCGTGATGTTTTAATTTTTAATTATTGTAATTTCAGTGTTGTCGAGTTTTATATCTTCCCTTATATTTCGGAGCTCTTTGTCTTTTTAATCTCCTCTCGATTTCTAGTAAAACGAGTAATGGTCCAGAATTCATAATTATGGAGTGTCGAATGAACTTAATGTTCTAAACAAGAAAGAACGTAATAGCACGATTTGATTTATCAAATTACCAGAATCACTGAGAATGGAACTATCAAGAGTATATTTTCTTGATATGTCCAGAAGTTAAGCAAAATGAAAGAGTTATGTAACATGGCACATGATGACGTTATGATCTGTGAATCATCACGTTCTATTAGAAACTCAGCATGACTCAATGTAATATAATCACGTTGATCAAGTGTCATTATATTATACTAACTCATGCATCAGTTCCCAACATTACTTCAATAACATTCATATTTTAAGCTCGAAATTTTACAGAATATAGAAACTAACAGTTTCTATATGATGTAACACCGATAGCACGAAAAGATTAATGATTTCAGATAAGAATATTTATGAAAATATCTTCAAAATATGGAGGATATTTATAATGAAAGATACGATGATATCTTGGAATTCCTAATATCGAAGGATGGTGAAGAAAATTTGTCCGCAAGAGTTTGGAGTCAGAAGCAAGGTATTCGCTAAAGATTTCATTAGAAATAGAATCATCAGGATTCTTAATGTACAAGTTTAGTCCTTGTGATTTGTTCAGAGACTCCTTCGTAGTTTGCTCAATCCGATTTCCAGTTCCAACTTTTCTGAGCTTTTCCAATATACTATTCTTTATCATCAAACTTCCAAATATAAAGGTCATTTACGGTTGTCTACAGTTTCTGCTGCTTCATTCAGCTTTTTCAAAGTTCAATGCATTGATTTGTAGACTGAGTGCTGTTCAGAATTTCAGAATGAAAGACCATAATTCGAAGAGGTAAATGTTATACATATAACTGTTGTTGTAGATATGCTGTGAGTTTTCAAAGTATTGATTTCTGATTCCCGGTAATTGGTATGGCAGTTCTCGTTACATGATGCGGATAAGTATATGATAGGGTTTCAATGAATAAATATAATGATTTATCGAAGAGATTTAAACCAAGAAGCAACGAGGTTGTTGGTACGTCTGTTGGTAATATGGTAGAATATGAAAGGTTCCACGGTAACAATAAAAGAGTACGCATATATATCAAGGTTATAATAAGGTAGTTTAGAACGAAAAATTGAAGTTGACTTGATGAAGCTGTGACAAAATTGGCTAATTTGGAAAGAGATTGCAAAGTTATTTTCGGTAATAATAAAGCTAAAGGAATTAGCACAGATATGTGTTAAATGTTTACTCAGATTCTGAGTGTTTTCAGGTGCATAACTATATGTATCTATCTTTTCTTCTACAGATGAAGTGCGGTTGGTTCATCCTCTTGATTGAGGTGTTTTCAAGAATCATGAAAGGTTTGAACGCAGAATGTAGTCGTGAAGATACAAATGATGTTTAAGACGAAATCAAGTGGCAACTTGAAAAATTGTTTAGTTTCATATATTATAATCAATATTTTAATTCATTTTAATTGTCCAATGTTATTAGTCCACAGTCGATAGTCCACAGTAACAGTCCAATAATTCATATAGTTTAATATACAATATTCGAATTAATTAATATGCGTCGTGACCCGTATACGTCTCAGACTCGATCACAACTCAAAGTATATATATTATTATAGAATCAACCTCAACCCTGTATAGAGAACTCGATCATTACTGCATATAGAGTGTCTATGGTGATTCCAAATAATATATATAGATGTGTCGATATGATATGTCAAAACTTTGTATACGTGTCCCGATATTTAAAGTGCATAATATAAATAACAGAAATTAAATGACGATAAATAAAATTGCGAGAATTAAAATTGCGATAAATAAAATGTAATATGGAATTAACAGTTAGCTAGGAACAGTTAGCTAGGATTTTGTTAGCGTGGTTTCTTAACAAAATTTCATATTGTCAATTAGTCTGTTTCTAATCAATTTTTATTGTGTCCATTATTTCTTCATTATGCCACTTGTTGGATTCTGATAGATCAAAATCCAAATATGAAATTGAATTTGAATGAAAATAGTTATTCTTTGGTGAACGGATACGTAAATCGGTGGTTGTAAATAGGATAGTAAATGATCGTTGAATCAATTCCGAAGAATGTACAGTGTAACTTATTAATGTGATATCTAAATACTTCTCGGGTGTTACCTACCCGTTAAAATATTTTCACCATTAATAGTTTGTACAAAAGAATTTTTAATTACAATCTTTATGAAAACATATATACGTATATATTTTCTTTAGATGTAATCATGAATTAAATGAGTTAATGTGATATTGATCTCATTTGATTTATCATTAGAGCAAGAATATATAATTTCTAAAACATTAAAGATTACATAATCGCCATGTCGAACGAAAATAAAATAGATAGAACGATACGTAGAACGATGATTATACTTGAGGTATAGAATGAGATGTCGAAGCTGGTGGTGCGGAGGTTGTTGTTGGTGGTACTAATGCTGTTGGTGCTAAGGTTGGTGATGTTACTGGTGTTGGTGATACTGATGGTGCTTGCAAATTGTGTACCATGCTCTCTAAAGTTAACACTCGAGCTCGAAGTTCTTTAACTTCTTCTACTAACCCTGGTTGGTTATCAGTGTGAGGTAGAGATCGGATATCATCTCTAGTTCCGTAAATGGTAGCCTCAAGACGAAAAATTCTTGCAAAAAGGGTATAAACGGTGTTGCGAACGGGTTCGCCGGTGAGCGGGTCAAGTACTCCAAGGTTAGGTGGTAGATTCGGTTCATGATATGGAGTACCTTCTTCCCTTCTCCATAGGGTGAGTATGTCGCGAACCCACCCCCATTTTCTCCAGTAATCACGATAGTTGACTGATTGATGTGCTCCTGTCACGCTGTCTTCGGAGTCAGAGGAATTTGATCGATTCGTAGAGGCCATCTTACGCGATCTCAGGAAAGATTTTTGATATGAAGAGTTTAGTGATAGTAATTGATAGTTGGATGGTATTCTCAATGCATAATTTACATAGATATATATAGTACCAGGATCCCTTAAATTGAGGAGAAATTTACGAGAGATATCAGGCAAGGTCTACAGTAACAGATACGCCAAGATATGAATTGTCAGATACGCTAAAATATGAATTGTCAGATACGCTAAGATATGAATTGTCAGATACGCTAAGATATGAATTTTGTCTATACACTATTCATGCAGTCAATGCAGTAAAACGTGTCTAGACTAAGAATAATAAGTAGGTAATTTCCTAAGGATGATAAGCAGATGATTTTCGATAAAAATGATAAGTAAAACTTTTGGCATGCAGACACGGTCGAAGTCCAGACTCACTAATGCATCCTAACGACTATCAGTTAGACACACTATTGCAAGACCTGGTTCGCTAAGACCATTGCTCTGATACCAACTGAAAGGACCCGTCCTAATCCATCCGGACGAAGTCCATATCGATTATAAACGATTCACAACAGTTGATTACATCGCGAGGTACTTGACCTCTATATGATACATTTTACAAACATTGCATTCGTTTTTGAAAAGACAAACTTTCATTACATCGAAAGTTGACAGGCATGCATACCATTTCATAATATATCCAACTATAATTGACTTGATAATAATCTTGATGAACTCGACGACTCGAATGCAACGTCTTTTGAAATATGCCATGAATGACTCCAAGTAATATCTATAAAATGAGCAAATACACAGCGGAAGATTTCTTTCGTACCTGAGAATAAACATGCTTTAAAGTGTCAACCAAAAGGTTGGTGAGTTCATTAGTTTAACTTAAACAATCGTTTCCATCATTTTAATAGACCACAAGATTTCAGATTTCCATTTCTCATAAACATACGTCCCATGCATAGAGACAAAAATATCATTCATATGGATTGAACACCTGGTAACCGACATTAACAATATGCATATATAAGAATATCCCCATCATTCCGGGATCCTCCTTCGGACATGATATAAATTTCGAAGTACTAAAACATCCGGTACTTTGGATGGGGCTTGTTGGGCCCGATAGATCTATCTTTAGGATTCGCGTCAATTAGGGTGTCTGTTCCCTAATTCTTAGATTACCAGACTTAATAAAAAGGGGCATATTCGATTTCGATAATTCAACCATAGAATGTAGTTTCACGTACTTGTGTCTATTTTGTAAATCATTTATAAAAATAGCGCATGTATTCTCAGTCCCAAAAATATATATATTGCAAAAACATTTAAAGGGGAGTAATGAAACTCACGCATATAAATATTGTAAAACAGTTAATAAAACATTTGCATGTATTCTCAGCCCAAAAACGTAAAGAGTAAAAAGGGCAAATGAAACTCACGATACTGTATTTTGTAGTAAAAATACATATGACGACATTGAACAACTGAACGATGCAGGGTTGGCCTCGAATTCACGAACCATGAAGATCTTCCACTTTCATTGATCATAACTGCCATCATCGAACCTCGGTTATCATCATCATCATCATCATTATTATTATACTTATATTATCATTAACTTAATCATTTTTAGGATCATAACCTAATCAAAATCCTAATCTTCATCTAACGTAATTATCATTTATCATTCTTATATCATCATATTATTATCATCACCATTATTTAATCGACTCGATCAGTGTCAATATCAACATCAATAACAATATCAATCCAATAACTCGTGTATTATTTCATGCATCATTTCCAACTTATATATCATCGTCAATTCCTAAGCATGCTTGTTACCACGTTCATTATATCATGCATACCCACTTTATTTCAACATCAATCCTTACGGTCCAAATTGGAAAACATAAAATGAGTATTGGCCCGATAACACCAAATAATTTACGGCCCAATATTCTATATCCCAAACTCACAAAAAAAATGATCTCAAAAATATACAACTCAGCCCAACCAAGAAACTAGATTTCGGCCAAAAAAAATTCACGCAGCCTCACATTTAAAAGGTATTGCATAATCACTTTTTTTTTATATATTTATTTGCCCCACATGCTCAACTTGTTTGGAAACTTTGATATCTCACTGTATAATATATTCCACCTGTCCACCGTATCATCTTCATCCCATATTCGCTATTTTAAAAGGAACATAAAAAAAATAAAGCAGTAGTTGCAGTAGCAGTATGCTTTCGTGGGTTTTGCAGGTGTTTCATCGAACAAAACAAAAAATAAAAAATAAAAACGATGGTGGTCTCGGGGGTGGTTAAAGAGGGTGGTGGTTAAAGGTGTTTTAGAGTGATGATTTTAGGTTGAAGATGGTGGCGGGTGAAGACTGCACAGCAGCAGTGAACAATTCATCAAGGTGTTGGTGGTGGTGTTTAAATGACAGTTCATGGTGGCCGGTAGTGATTTGCGAAGAAAATGAGAGAGAGAGAGAGAGAGAGAAATGTATCGAGTGAGATATAGTGAAAGTGGTGATTTGATGATGGTTGGTTGTGTGGTTTTCAAACAGCGGTTGCAGCAGCGGTATTATAACAACAAGACAGCAGCAGGTATCCATTGAAGGTGTGGGTTCACTAAAGAAATAAGAGGATGTTGTTTGATCTTTGGTTCAAAAGATGGTTGATTAGAAACACATATAGCAAGCATGTAGAAATATAAATAAAAAGGATGAAGTAGTGGGTCTTGTTTGGTACACGAACATAAATTCAAAAAAAAAAGAAGGCAAAGTTGCATATTATATTATATAAATGTGTGTGTATATCACTAGAAAGTAAAGAAAGAGATATATAAAGAAAACATTAAGTCACACTCTTGAAAATGGAAGACAACTCACATTCAGTACCTTTCATATGATGTAATAATATTCATATAATAATATTAACACTGAAACGTGTAGAAAAGAAAGAAACAGTTAAGCCGCCTGAATTATTATTGTACTATTTCTTTTACGGACTGAACTTCGTACTCCGTTATTAATCAGAGGAGGATAAAAGTTTTAAAAAAAATTCTAAATTTTTTTATATTAACTATATTTATTTATTTCGGTCTTTTAGAGTGTAAAATCAATCACTAACTGTTTAAAATTATTGAATAGAAATTAATTCAACTGTCCGCGCTCGATCTCGGGTAAAATATAAAAAGTTTTCAAATTTAATAATTAGTTCCTAAGTGCATTTTTAATAAGCCTATAATTGATATAACTCATTTTCGAATCACCATTTATTTTTAAAAATCATATAAGTTCATATTTTACTTGTTTTATATTGATCGAATGACAATTGAGTGTTTCTGTCGTTTCTTAAATAGATCACAATATATATTTAATATACTATATATATAGATATCCTTTAAATAATAATTATTATAATATCCTATTTTTTTATTTTATTAATTTCTAATAATAACAACATATAATACTTCAAATTTATATTTCGTATTATTATTTATATATACATACACACATATCTATTTACAATTAATTGTTCGTGAATCGTCGAGAGCAGTCGAAGGTCAAATGAATAAATGAATTAGTTCAAAATATTTGAGATTAAACCCAACAGACTTTGCTTATCGTGTCAAAACTATATAAAGATTAAGTTTAAATTTGGTCGGAAATTCCCGGGTCGTCACAATAATAACCAACCATCTTGATAATTGGTTGGTTTTGTATTTGAGCACGAAACAAAGCAGGATCGTAGTATTAATTTTGTTTGACAGCAGGAACACAGAAACAATCCGGTGGCGGGTTTGTTGGTGGCTTTCGAACAAGAAGGAAGAGAAAAAGAAGATAGAGTGAAAATAGAGAGATGGTGGTGTTTGGTTTTATCACGAAATATAAACAAGAAGAGAAAAGGTGGCGAGGTTGTGGAGCTATGGTGAGGATAGTTGTCGTGGTGAACAACTGAAACAAAAGTGAGATAGAAGAAAGATATTGAGATGGTGGTGGGTTTGCAATGAACAAACGGGTTTTGTTCTTGGGGTTCTCGAACAACAAACGAAAACGAAAAGAAAAAAATACATGTGGTGGTTCAAAGTGGTGATTTGTAACAAGAAGATGATGTTTAAATGGGTTTACAGTTGAAGGTGATGACCTGTGGTGGTACCCGATGAATCAATTGGAACAAAGTGGTGTTTTCTAATGATGGTGATATGATTTAATGAAGGTGATGAATGTTTCAATGGTGAAGGTAATGATCTATACGACTGTAGGAAGTAGTATTTAAGTGGTGATGTGGGTCGTCCTTCAAACGCAGACATGTACAAGAAATAAACAAAATAAACAAAAGCTGATTCTTGATGGATACAGGTTCAAAGTAAATCGTTTGGTAGTGTTATTTGATTCGATACGTTTGTAATCAGAAGAAAGATAAAGAATTAAAAAGGCGTACGAACTTACCAACTGTAATTGTTTCTTGTGATTGTTTGGAATAAATCTGTACTGGTTTTAGACATAATTCAACATTACCTATAGTATGAAAACGATTGCAAACTGAACCCTTTTCCAATCTGTATTTGTATACGTATAAGATGTTTATATATTTATATACCTGTATATGTATATGTAATCTTGTACGTATCTGTGTATATGTTGTATATCTAATTGCATATCAGTATATATATCTATACTTCCATCTTTAATTGCATTTTATATATTTATGTATTTATATTTATAGATTATAGATTATATTTAATCTTTTAATAACTATAATGATGATAATAATAATATCCTTAATATTTTATCTAGTAGTAATACAAGTAAAATGTTAATATTATTATTAATGATGATAATAATTTTTATTATGAAATATATAACACTAATATTATTTATAGCAATAATATTAATATTAATAGTAATTATATATTATACCATAACATATCTTAGATATTTACTATTTATCAATTTTATATATTACAATATATATATAATATTACTTATGTATACATATATATATTTATGTATTTATTTAATAACATCTTATCTATTTTGTACATTACGCTATTTATTTAATTCAAATGCTTAGTTGATAATATACTAATTCAATTTATTATATATACTTTTGTTTATATATACATATACATATACACATTTATATACATTTAGTTATTTACAAATAATTGTTCTTGAATTATCGAGAGTAGTCAACGGGTAAATGGATTCATGACATAGTTTTCAAAATTTGGAGACTTAACATTGCAGACTTTGCTTATCGTGTCGAAACCATATAAAGATTAAGTTTAAATTTGGTCGGAAATTCCCGGGTCGTCACAAATAAGATGTAGCTTCGTGTTGCCCTTTTCTCCGTACACCATTAAGGGTTTTCCTTTTTCTCGTATAATGCGAATTGCATTTTTGTAACAAACGATCTCCGCTTTGACTTCTTTCAACCAGTCCATACCGATTATCACATCAAAACTCCCTAACTCTACTGGTATCAAATCAATCTTAAATGTTTCGCTAACCAGTTTAATTTCTCGATTCCGACATATATTATCTGCTGAAATTAATTTACCATTTGCTAATTCGAGTAAAAATTTACTATCCAAAGGCGTCAATGGACAACTTAATTTAGAACAAAAATCTCTACTCATATAGCTTCTATCCGCACCCGAATCAAATAAAACGTAAGCAGATTTATTGTCAATAAGAAACGTACCCGTAACAAGCTCCGGGTCTTCCTGTGCCTCTACCGCATTAATATTGAAAACTCTTCCACGGCCTTGTCCATTCGTGTTCTCCTGGTTCGGGCAATTTCTAATAATGTAGCCTGGTTTTCCACATTTATAACAAACTACATTGGCATAACTTGCTCCGACACTACTTGCTCCGCCATTACTCGTTCCGACACCATTTGTTCCTTTCGTTCTATTAACCCCTGGTCCGTAGACCTCACACTTCGCCGCGCTATGACCATTTCTTTTACACTTGTTGCAAAATTTGGTGCAGAACCCCGAGTGATTCTTTTCACACCTTTGGCATAGCTGCTTCTGATTGTTGTTGTTGTTGCGGTTATTATTGTTGTTGGGATGATTGTTGTAGTTGCTGTTGTTGTTGTTGTTGTTGTTGGGCCGTTTGTTGTAGTTGCGATTGATGTTGCGATTGTTGGGATAATTGTTGCGATTATTGTTGTAATTGCTGTTGTTGTTGTATTGGTGATTCTTATCACCGTTTTCCTCCCACTTTCTTTTGACTTGCTTCACATTGGCCTCTTCAGCAGTCTGTTCTTTAATTCTTTCTTCAATCTGGTTCACTAGTTTGTGAGCCATTCTACATGCCTGTTGTATGGAGGCGGGCTCGTGTGAACTTATATCTTCTTGGATTCTTTCCGGTAATCCCTTCACAAACGCGTCGATCTTCTCTTCCTCATCTTCGAATGCTCCCGGACACAATAGGCATAATTCTGTGAATCGTCTTTCGTACGTGGTAATATCAAATCCTTGGGTTCGTAACCCTCTAAGTTCTGTCTTGAGCTTATTGACCTCGGTTCTGGGACGGTACTTCTCGTTCATCAAGTGCTTGAATGCTGACCACGGTAGTGCGTACGCATCATCTTGTCCCACTTGCTCTAGATAGGTATTCCACCATGTTAACGCAGAACCTGTGAAGGTATGCGTAGCGTACTTCACTTTGTCCTCTTCAGTACACTTACTTATGGCAAACACCGATTCAACCTTCTCGGTCCACCGTTTCAATCCGATCGGTCCTTCGGTTCCATCAAATTCCAAAGGTTTGCAGGCAGTGAATTCTTTGTAGGTGCATCCTACACGATTTCCTGTACTGCTAGATCCAAGGTTATTGTTGGTATGTAGCGCAGCCTGTACTGCGGCTATGTTTGAAGCTAGAAAAGTACGGAATTCCTCTTCATTCATATTCACGGTGTGTCGAGTAGTCGGTGCCATTTCCTTCAAAATAGTTAAATGGAACAAGTTAATCATACAGAATATTAAGAGTAGTTAATAGTATTTCGTAGCATAATATGAACTCATTTATAAAAGCTTTTTCTTCATATTAGCGTTTTATAAGTTTAAATTCGGGTAGTACCTACCCGTTAAGTTCATACTTAGTAGCTAATATACAATTCAACTACTACAATTCTATATGAAAAACTGATTATAATAATATTTCGCGTTCAAACTTTTATACAATATTTTACAAACTTACAATACCGCTTATTTTACATAAAGCATGATATATAGCACACAATAACTTTGATACAAGATAGTTGTGAAGATAATTCTAGCTAGTACACAAGTCGTTCAGCAAAGGCAATAAAGACACGTAATTCATACGTCCAGAAACAAGTCATGCATTCTGGTTTTACTAGGACTACTTCCCATCCTTGGTCTTGTGCAACATAACCGTTATGGCCATTGATAAGACAGCGTGTTGTAACGTCGTCAAAGGGACGAGGGTTACGTAATGTCCAACAGTCCCGTAACAATCTAAAAACCTCATTTCTTACCCCAATTACCGACTCCGTCACTTGTGAGAACGTTTTGTTTAATAGTTGTAGCCCGATGTTCTTGTTCTCACTTTGGTGAGAAGCGAACATTACTAATCCGTAAGCATAACATGCTTCTTTATGTTGCATGTTAGCCGCTTTTTCTAAATCACGAAGTCCAATATTCGGATATATTGAGTCAAAATAATTTCTTAACCCATTGCGTAAAATAGCATTTGGGTTCCCCGCAATATATGCGTCAAAGTAAACACATCGTAACTTATGGGTTTCCCAATGTGATATCCCCCATCTTTCAAACGAAAGTCTCTTATAAACCAAGACATTCTTGGAACGTTCTTCGAATGTCTTACAAACTGATCTCGCCTTAAATAGTTGTGCCGAGGAATTCTGACCTGTGATGACCCGGAAATTTCCGATCAAATTTAAACTTTAATCTTTATATGTTCCCGACACGATGAGAAAAAATGTGTAATGTTGAGTCTCGAAAGTTGTGAAAACTATATTCATATAATCAACTACCCTTTGACCATGCCTAGCGATTCACGAACAATTATATATACATATACATATGTGTGTTTATTAAATTGAGATATATTATATAAAACATCGAACGGATTAGTGGATATGATTATAAGCTATGAGATCTATTTTATGAACCTGGAAATACTATCAAGGTATTGAATAGATAATACTTTACATGAATGTATTTGTTCGATGTAAGTTTATCGACGAGATTAAAAGATAATATCAAATGATTGAATTATCAGATACATTGAATTATGATTAAGAGTATCTGTTATGAGGTCCACTTTGAATTAGGTAACCCTTATTATTAACCGTATTCGGAAAATGGTAAAGTGAGTTATAAAAGAAGACAAAGGTGTCAATTAACGGGAACTAGCCAAATGTTAGTGGAGTTTTCTGTTCGACTTTCTATATAAACGTTAACTAGTTAACCTTCCTATTATTTAGAGTGAAAGAGAAACTTTGGGAATATAGTTATATTATTTAGAAAGTTTAAGGAAAACAAACTAAACGTTGACGCATAAGGAAATTATATTTTTTTTAAAGTATAAACGTTATAGGATATAATATCATAAACGATCTTCAAATATACTTTGAAATATAATTAAAATCTAAATATTTTATTAAAGTATTTCAAACCTATATATTATAAATATATTTTAATTTAGTCAAAAGACGTTTTGGTTTAAGTTAATGTTATTAAATATACTTCGATAACTAACGAGGGTATGAATTATAAAAGTAAATGACCAAAACACTCAAAAGATTAAGTTACACTTTGAGTGGGTTAGTTTTTAATTAATTTAAGTCTAGTTATTAATAAAGGTACTTGTCAAAAAATGTTTAATTTAAAATAAAATATTTTGACAAACAAAGAGACTTTAATTTATAGAAGGAAATGACCACAACACTCAATTTTATAAGTTATATTTTTATAAAGGTAATTTATTTTTAAGTAAGTCTAATTTTTGTAAAAGGTACACGTCGCGTAACGTAAAAGGCTAGTTTTCTAAACGTACGAAAGTGCGCCCGAAAAACCGAAAGTGGTACATGAGTCGTGAGACCACGACCGTGTCATTTTTGTAAAAATTATATTTTTACCATGAGCGTAAATATAATATAATATTTAATTAATTCTAAAGATTAAATATTATATATATATTAAATATTATATATTTATAACAATGTTGCAAATGAGTGTCGGTGTAGTAAACTAGTGCATATGAGCTGGTTTTTGCCAATCATGCAATCGCATGATTTAAGGGTGCTGAACACATCTATAAATCTATCGAGTTTCGTTCGGATATACACACATATATTTACTTGTCTCTAAATCTCTCTTTATATATAATTATAATTATTATTAATATTATTATTAATATTAAGATTAATATTCTTATTAATCTTAATTAGTAGTATTAAGGTTATTATTATTAGTATTACACATAAAATACTACGACGAGGTTCTGCTCGCGTGTTTTCAAAACTGGTTTTATGAGCGGGATAGAGCTAAGGAAATTATGTGTTATAGCTTTGGAGGTTAGGGGTAATGTTCGAGGGTATGCTCATGAGGTCAATCTAGTATTTATCATCTCCGTTGCGGTTACGTACCTTTCCTACAATATTGAATCTCAATATTGATACGTGAGTACTCCTAAATTAATTTTTACATACTAATAGTGTATCCCTGACTAGTGCTCGAGAAAATAGGATTATGCATGCTTGTATATTTGATATTACCATTAGATAGGTTATGTTGAATCTTAAAGGTTGTTATACTAGGGATGAGATAAGATATAAGATATGCATGTCGTTGGAAAGCTAGCGAAAAATTAATAACTTTTCATTTAGATATCGAATGGATTCGATGAACGGTTAGAAAGTTATGAATTAAACAATTAATTTCGTAATTAAGATTGCTAATGATAATTAGTGAACTAATTTTCTGAGTAATAAAAAGTGGTTATTTGGATTCTACTCGTCGAGTAGATGAATTTTCATATAAAGCACGTCTCGTTTCGTTGAACGGTTGTCAAGTTATGGGTAAAAGAAGTTTTGTAAATTTTGATGAAACGTCGATACGGAAACTGAAATTCTCGCTGATCTGCGTTGTTTCAGATTAAAAAAAAAATACCACTGAATTCTTTGTTGTAAGGTCTAACAAACGACTCTGGCCGTTTGTCAATTCGAGTCTCGACGATTTTTCTAAAAATCGACAAAGTTGACTGTTTGGTCACATTTTAAAATTCTAAAAAGAGTTGAAACCTTTTTATTAAAAATGTCAGTTTTGTATCAGTTGTCATGGTCGGCCTGATGTGTGTTTACTTTTGCCAAAAATCATGTTATATCTTTGTGGTAACGAGAAATTAAAGGCTGTGACCGTTTATCAATCGGAGTTCCGATAATTTTTCTAAAAATCGCTGAAGTGGCCGTTTAGTAATGTTTGACCGAAAAATCATTTTGTTGTATAAGATATTGTATTTTTGCATGCGACCTCGTTTTTATTTTAACCTTTGACTTTTGACCTTGAACTTTGACTTTTCCCGTTAACTTTTCAGTTAATTTTTTTTCGTGTTGACTTTCTCTAAATACTAAAATACTATTTTATGATTATGAAACCATTTGTGTTACGTTGTTTCACACGTCACCTTTTACTAGAATTTTAACTGAGCATGGGTAATATAACATGTTACTATACTGTTGAGTCAGACTCGAGCATTAGGATTGTGGTACACTATGACTTGGCCTAAATTGTTAGACAAATTTTGACCGACATATAAATATATATAATTAATATAGGTTCGTGAATCCGAGGCCAACCCTACACTTGTTCAATGATGTTATATGTATTTTTACTACAAAATACAGTATGGTGAGTTTCATTTGCCTTTTTACCCTTTATATTTTTGGGCTGAGAATACATGCGCAACTTTTATAAATGTTTTACGAAATAGACACAAGTACGTGAAACTACATTCTATGGTTGAATTATCGAAATCGAATATGCCCCTTTTTATTAAGTCTGGTAATCTAAGAATTAGGGAACAGACACCCTAATTGACGCGAATCCTAAAGATAGATCTATCGGGCCCAACAAGCCCCATCCAAAGTACCGGATGTTTTAGTACTTCGAAATTTATATCATGTCCGAAGGAGGATCCCGGAATGATGGGGATATTCTTATATATGCATATTGTTAATGTCGGTTACCAGGTGTTCAATCCATATGAATGATATTTTTGTCTCTATGCATGGGACGTATGTTTATGAGAAATGGAAATCTGAAGTCTTGTGGTCTATTAAAATGATGGAAATGATTGTTTAAGTTAAACTAATGAACTCACCAACCTTTTGGTTGACACTTGAAAGCATGTTTATTCTCAGGTTTGAAAGAGATCTTCCGCTGTGCATTAGCTCATTTTAAAGATATTACTTGGAGTCATTCATGACATATTTCAAAAGACGTTGCATTCGAGTCGTTGAAGTTCATTAAAGATTATATTTAAGTAGATGACAGATTAGGTCATTTATAGTTTGGATATTATGAAATGGTATGCATGCCTGTCAACTTTCAATGTAAATGAAAGCTTTTCTTTTAAAACAAATGCAATGTTTGTAAAATGTATCATATAGAGGTCAAATACCTCGCGATGTAATCATATGTTATTGTATTCGTCCTTATGGATTGGGACGGGTCATCTCATGTGGTATCAGAGCGGTGGTCTTAGCGAACCAGGTCTGCATTAGTGTGTCTAACTGATAAGTCGTTAGGATGCATTAGTGAGTCTGGACTTCGACCGTGTCTGCATGTCAAAAGTTTTGCTTATCATTTTGTGTCGAAAATCATCTACTTACCATCCTTAAGAAATTACCTGATTATTACTCTTTAGTCTAAACGCGTTTTCTTGCATTTATTGCATAATAGTGTATAGACGAAATCTTATCCTGGCATATCTGTTACTGTGAACTTTGAATGACATTTTTCAAAGATTCTTCCGTAATTTATGGGATTTTGGTATCATATATACATATGCAAATTATGTAATTGAAGAATACCAAATCTAAATCCTACAATTTATTTCATAACAAAATTCTTTCCCTAATCATACGAGATGGATCCCTCAACCAGTTCGAACTCCTCAGATTTCGACAGCTATGTCGATATGGATTTCCATTCGAGCTCCGAAAACAGTGTGACCGGAATGGATCAACCAATCAGTCACCATCTATTCTGGATGAAATGGGGATGGGTTCGTAGCCTCCTCAATTATTGGAGACAAGAAGAAGGTGATCCTTTCCATCCACCCCATTGCCCTCTTGGCGATGAACCTGAAGCACTTACCGGCGAACCTGTTCGAGAAACTATTTTCTCTCTCATTTCCAGAGTATCTCGTCACGATTATATACTACACCAAATTCTAGATTATATCTATCCGCTCGTCCGAACTGCTGACCATCCCGGTGTGATAGAAGAAGTCAACGAGCTTCGTGCTCGGGTGGTGGCTTTGGAGAATACGGTGCGAGGATTACAAACACCATCAGCAGCACCAGCCACATAACCAGTACCGCCAGTAACATCCACATCGCAAGCCTCAGTACTAAAAGCACCAGCAGCATCACCGGCATCAACAGCAACCACCATTACTAACATCAACAGAATCATTACCACCGCCAACAATCACATCTGCACCACACACCTCATTATTCCAACCTGTATATCGGATATCAACGTTACACGCACCAAAGATACCAAGGAGTACCAACAACAACAAACGATGAAGTATTGATTCATAACTTCATCGGAGAAACATCCTGCGGTGATTATGTAATCTCTAAAATCTTAAGAGATTATTTATCTCAACCTTAACGATAAACCAGTTGAGTGAACAGAGATGATAGAGGAAAGAATCGAAACCCTGACAAGAATGGTGCGCGGTTTACAAGCTAGACTTGTTTTACCAATAGCATCAGCAGTACCCTTAGCTTCACCAACCCAGTCAGTGATGTCAATATCGTTAGAATCGTCAGCATCTCTAACATCACAAGCTCCGCCAGTTCAAGAAATCACTGTGGAAATCATTACGAATCAACAACGAGTATATTGTATCAACGAGCTATGAAGTATTAACTCATTCTTTCAGGAGGATTTATATATATTCAATGTATATGAAATCTGAAACCATAATACATCTTTCTGTACTAAGCTATTATGTATGGAACTTAACTATCCGGTTAATTCATATTACTAATATGCTATGATGCACATCCTTCGTTAACAACTTAACCATCGTTAATTACAATCTCCGTTTCAAATCAATGAATTCAACTTCATAATAAACCAAGTGTATCATTCAATAACATGTTTGATTCTACAATTTCATCATCGATGTACTCGAAACTTACTGGAAGACAACATTCGTATCTTGCGAAGTTAGCAAGACTTCTATGAGCATCAGCATGATTCACTAAGGAAATACATATAAATATTGAAGTATTGATTTCATTAGTGAAATACTCCGCAATGATTATGTAATCTCTAATGTTGTAGAGAAAATTCATTTTTAATTCAAGCTGAAAAATAAATGAGCTTAGTATGATATTAACTCATTGAATCTGTATTACATTTGAAGAAAATATACCCACATATATTTTCATAAAGATTGTAATAAAAAAAAAAAAAAAAAAAAAAAAAATTCTTGTTCAAAATATTATTTGTGAAATTTTTTTAACGGGTAGGTAATACCCGAGAGATATATAAAATCACAATTAATATGTTACGTTCTTCAATTCTGATTCGACAATCATCAACTATACCAATATACATTCTTCTATAGAAATCAAAACAATCATATTCATTCGAATCTAATTACATATTCTGATTTTGGGAATTTCAGAATTCAACTCGAGATACAACCGAAATCATCACTCTTAGATCCTTATATTTTTTTTCTTTCCAAAACTATACTTTGACTTCAAAACTGTGATAGAACATCACTTTTAATCATAACACTCAGAGGAATATGAAAATCATTCGAGATTCAGGAAGATTTCACCATCTGGATACTGACTATGACAATCTGCATTTAAAACCCTTCTAAATTCCGGAAGACATTTCAAATAATGAACAATCGAGATGATGATCCAACCACACGTTACCCGAAGTTTTGTACCTGAAAAACTCTCGAAACCAAAGTTATAATCTAACATGTACCTGCGTCAAATTCTTTATCATTTATTAGCAAAAACAACATTGCGATTTCTTTTCAAAGTAGCCAATTTTGTCACAGCTCCAGCAAGTCAACTTCGATTTTTCAGTCGGACCAGTCTTATTATAACCCCGATAGATACGTTGCCCTTTCGTCATCATTACTGGGGAACCTTTCATATTTCACCATATTACCACCAGCGTTTAATCATCTAAAACACGATTCTTCTGAACCCACCTCGGATTGATAACTAGAGATTCGGATATTATAGCATTAAATGCAGAGGAAACATAAAAATGGTAGATGGTTTAAACGGTCAAAAGTTTGATGATAAAAGATAGTGAGTTGGTGAAGCTCAGAAAAAGAAAGGATTTGGTACTGAAAAACGGATTGAGCAAAGTATGAAGGAAGCCGTGGACAAATCACAGAGACTGAATCTGCCTTCAAAGGATCCAAATGATTCAGTGCCTGCTGAACTCGTTAGCAAACACCTTACTTCTTATTCTAAACCTTCACAGACAGATATTCTTCATCATCATCTCACTCTAAATATTATAAGATATCTTCGTATCTTTCATTATACATATTCTCCATATTTCTGGAGATATTATCACAACGATTATTATCTGAGATCATCTATCTCTCCGTAATACCTGCAACATAAAAGAAACTGTGTTAGTTTCTAAATTCTGAAAAATTAAATATGAATGTTTTGAAGTAGTGTTGGGAACTGATGCATGGGTTAGTATAATATAATGACACTTGATCAACGTCATTATATTGCAGTAATTCATGTTGAGTTTCTAATGAAACGTGATGATTCACAGAACATACCGTCATCATGTGTCATTTACACGAATCTGACATTCTATCTAATCTCTAAACATATCAAGAAAATATTTCTTGATGATTCGGTCTTTTTCAGAGTATTCTGGTAATTTAACAATTCAGGATTTACCATTACCCTTTCCTTCTTAGAACGATTACTATATCCCTTCTTAAATCCATACATATGAATTCCAGACCATTACAAGAGCTATTTAATCGCAAGAAGAAGAAACGAAAGGACAAAGCTTCGAAATGGAAATGTGGGGTATAAACCGCAGCAAATAGAAGAGAGCATTAACTATGGATGATGATGATTATAGAAGACAGAAGCAGGGACATCGAAATATCAGGGAAGATATAAAAATCTAGCAACAACCCGAAAAATTACAAACCGTATATATCGATGCATATAGCAACGTAAAGACATGGGAGAACTAAAAACACTATAAACCCTAGGGTATAGTAAAAGTAAATAGATTTTTCTGGTGGCAGATTAAAAAGAAGAATGACGGATATGAACGTTAAGAGGATATCAAGGATCAGGATGGGATGGAGCATATTAACGAATGTTTCAAAGTATGAATTGAGGAAGAAAGAATAGAGGGTGTGAGTCGTAAGGAAATGGAGAACGCGGATTTATAGGGAAATATCCGACAGGACAATCGAAGCAGATTATCGCGTTCAACCAAAGAAGATCTAAATCTCCTTAATTACCGAAGAATCAAATCTTATTATGAAGATTTCTTCTAAATTCCTTAAATTTCGGAAAGCAATCTTGAACACGCCGTCGGTTAAGTCAAACCTGCATTTATTCATTTTTCACTCTTTTGCGATAGCTTCACTTATACTCTTCGCATAATCAAATTGGGTTATCTATATTACTCATTGATGATAAAACTCTATGTATCAGTTTACATTCGTCATAATAACATTCTTATTGTTAGCCAGGATGACCTCTATCAAATTTCGGGACGAAATTTCTTTTAACGGGTAGGTACTGTGATGACCCGGAAATTTCCGATCAAATTTAAACTTTAATCTTTATATGTTCCCGACACGATGAGAAAAAATGTGTAATGTTGAGTCTCGAAAGTTGTGAAAACTATATTCATATAATCAACTACCCTTTGACCATGCCTAGCGATTCACGAACAATTATATATACATATACATATGTGTGTTTATTAAATTGAGATATATTATATAAAACATCGAACGGATTAGTGGATATGATTATAAGCTATGAGATCTATTTTATGAACCTGGAAATACTATCAAGGTATTGAATAGATAATACTTTACATGAATGTATTTGTTCGATGTAAGTTTATCGACGAGATTAAAAGATAATATCAAATGATTGAATTATCAGATACATTGAATTATGATTAAGAGTATCTGTTATGAGGTCCACTTTGAATTAGGTAACCCTTATTATTAACCGTATTCGGAAAATGGTAAAGTGAGTTATAAAAGAAGACAAAGGTGTCAATTAACGGGAACTAGCCAAATGTTAGTGGAGTTTTCTGTTCGACTTTCTATATAAACGTTAACTAGTTAACCTTCCTATTATTTAGAGTGAAAGAGAAACTTTGGGAATATAGTTATATTATTTAGAAAGTTTAAGGAAAACAAACTAAACGTTGACGCATAAGGAAATTATATTTTTTTTAAAGTATAAACGTTATAGGATATAATATCATAAACGATCTTCAAATATACTTTGAAATATAATTAAAATCTAAATATTTTATTAAAGTATTTCAAACCTATATATTATAAATATATTTTAATTTAGTCAAAAGACGTTTTGGTTTAAGTTAATGTTATTAAATATACTTCGATAACTAACGAGGGTATGAATTATAAAAGTAAATGACCAAAACACTCAAAAGATTAAGTTACACTTTGAGTGGGTTAGTTTTTAATTAATTTAAGTCTAGTTATTAATAAAGGTACTTGTCAAAAAATGTTTAATTTAAAATAAAATATTTTAACAAACAAAGAGACTTTAATTTATAGAAGGAAATGACCACAACACTCAATTTTATAAGTTATATTTTTATAAAGGTAATTTATTTTTAAGTAAGTCTAATTTTTGTAAAAGGTACACGTCGCGTAACGTAAAAGGCTAGTTTTCTAAACGTACGAAAGTGCGCCCGAAAAACCGAAAGTGGTACATGAGTCGTGAGACCACGACCGTGTCATTTTTGTAAAAATTATATTTTTACCATGAGCGTAAATATAATATAATATTTAATTAATTCTAAAGATTAAATATTATATATATATTAAATATTATATATTTATAACAATGTTGCAAATGAGTGTCGGTGTAGTAAACTAGTGCATATGAGCTGGTTTTTGCCAATCATGCAATCGCATGATTTAAGGGTGCTGAACACATCTATAAATCTATCGAGTTTCGTTCGGATATACACACATATATTTACTTGTCTCTAAATCTCTCTTTATATATAATTATAATTATTATTAATATTATTATTAATATTAAGATTAATATTCTTATTAATCTTAATTAGTAGTATTAAGGTTATTATTATTAGTATTACACATAAAATACTACGACGAGGTTCTGCTCGCGTGTTTTCAAAACTGGTTTTATGAGCGGGATAGAGCTAAGGAAATTATGTGTTATAGCTTTGGAGGTTAGGGGTAATGTTCGAGGGTATGCTCATGAGGTCAATCTAGTATTTATCATCTCCGTTGCGGTTACGTACCTTTCCTACAATATTGAATCTCAATATTGATACGTGAGTACTCCTAAATTAATTTTTACATACTAATAGTGTATCCCTGACTAGTGCTCGAGAAAATAGGATTATGCATGCTTGTATATTTGATATTACCATTAGATAGGTTATGTTGAATCTTAAAGGTTGTTATACTAGGGATGAGATAAGATATAAGATATGCATGTCGTTGGAAAGCTAGCGAAAAATTAATAACTTTTCATTTAGATATCGAATGGATTCGATGAACGGTTAGAAAGTTATGAATTAAACAATTAATTTCGTAATTAAGATTGCTAATGATAATTAGTAAACTAATTTTCTGAGTAATAAAAAGTGGTTATTTGGATTCTACTCGTCGAGTAGATGAATTTTCATATAAAGCACGTCTCGTTTCGTTGAACGGTTGTCAAGTTATGGGTAAAAGAAGTTTTGTAAATTTTGATGAAACGTCGATACGGAAACTGAAATTCTCGCTGATCTGCGTTGTTTCAGATTAAAACAAAAATACCACTGAATTCTTTGTTGTAAGGTCTAACAAACGACTCTGGCCGTTTGTCAATTCGAGTCTCGACGATTTTTCTAAAAATCGACAAAGTTGACTGTTTGGTCACATTTTAAAATTCTAAAAAGAGTTGAAACCTTTTTATTAAAAATGTCAGTTTTGTATCAGTTGTCATGGTCGGCCTGATGTGTGTTTACTTTTGCCAAAAATCATGTTATATCTTTGTGGTAACGAGAAATTAAAGGCTGTGACCGTTTATCAATCGGAGTTCCGATAATTTTTCTAAAAATCGCTGAAGTGGCCGTTTAGTAATGTTTGACCGAAAAATCATTTTGTTGTATAAGATATTGTATTTTTGCATGCGACCTCGTTTTTATTTTAACCTTTGACTTTTGACCTTGAACTTTGACTTTTCCCGTTAACTTTTCAGTTAATTTTTTTTCGTGTTGACTTTCTCTAAATACTAAAATACTATTTTATGATTATGAAACCATTTGTGTTACGTTGTTTCACACGTCACCTTTTACTAGAATTTTAACTGAGCATGGGTAATATAACATGTTACTATACTGTTGAGTCAGACTCGAGCATTAGGATTGTGGTACACTATGACTTGGCCTAAATTGTTAGACAAATTTTGACCGACATATAAATATATATAATTAATATAGGTTCGTGAATCCGAGGCCAACCCTACACTTGTTCAATGATGTTATATGTATTTTTACTACAAAATACAGTATGGTGAGTTTCATTTGCCTTTTTACCCTTTATATTTTTGGGCTGAGAATACATGCGCAACTTTTATAAATGTTTTACGAAATAGACACAAGTACGTGAAACTACATTCTATGGTTGAATTATCGAAATCGAATATGCCCCTTTTTATTAAGTCTGGTAATCTAAGAATTAGGGAACAGACACCCTAATTGACGCGAATCCTAAAGATAGATCTATCGGGCCCAACAAGCCCCATCCAAAGTACCGGATGTTTTAGTACTTCGAAATTTATATCATGTCCGAAGGAGGATCCCGGAATGATGGGGATATTCTTATATATGCATATTGTTAATGTCGGTTACCAGGTGTTCAATCCATATGAATGATATTTTTGTCTCTATGCATGGGACGTATGTTTATGAGAAATGGAAATCTGAAGTCTTGTGGTCTATTAAAATGATGGAAATGATTGTTTAAGTTAAACTAATGAACTCACCAACCTTTTGGTTGACACTTGAAAGCATGTTTATTCTCAGGTTTGAAAGAGATCTTCCGCTGTGCATTAGCTCATTTTAAAGATATTACTTGGAGTCATTCATGACATATTTCAAAAGACGTTGCATTCGAGTCGTTGAAGTTCATTAAAGATTATATTTAAGTAGATGACAGATTAGGTCATTTATAGTTTGGATATTATGAAATGGTATGCATGCCTGTCAACTTTCGATGTAAATGAAAGCTTTTCTTTTAAAACAAATGCAATGTTTGTAAAATGTATCATATAGAGGTCAAATACCTCGCGATGTAATCATATGTTATTGTATTCGTCCTTATGGATTGGGACGGGTCATCTCATGACCGACTCTAGACAAGATTTCATCAATCATGTCTCCGGGTAGGTCTCTTAAAATATTGGGTTGTCTATCCATTTTGCGTTTTTATACTGTAAAATAGACAAGAGTTAGATTCATAAAAAAAAATACTTATTAATACAAGCAATTTTTACATATATCATAAAGCATAAGCACACTACATTACATATATTACACCACATGAATACAACTATCTTATTCCGACTCGCTTGTTTCTTCTTCTTCGGTTTTGGTTCGTTTTGCCAAGTTTCTAGGGATATATGATTTTCCCCTAATACGAGCCGTCGTTATCCACATTGGTTTAGAAAAACCTGGTGGTTTAGAGGTTCCCGGGTCATTGTTACAACTTAAGGACTTCGGAGGTTGACGATACATATAAAGTTCATCGGGGTTGGAATTAGATTTCTCTATTTTTATGCCCTTTCCCTTATTATTTTCTTTTGCCTTTTTAAATTCAGTTGGGGTAATTTCTATAACATCATCGGAATTCTCGTCGGAATCCGATTCATCGGAGAATTGGTAATCCTCCCAATATTTTGCTTCCTTGGCGGAAACACCATTGACCATAATTAACTTTGGTCGGTTGGTTGCGGATTTTCTTTTACTTAACCGTTTTATTATTTCCCCCACCGGTTCTATTTCTTCATCCGGTTCCGATTCTTCTTCCGGTTTCGATTCTTCTTCCGGTTCCGACTCTTCTTCCGGTTCCTCTTCGGGAACTTGTGAATCAGTCCACAAATCATTCCAATTTACATTTGACTCTTCATTATTATTAGGTGAGTCAATGGGACTTGTTCTAGAGGTAGACATCTATCACATAATATCAAACACGTTAAGAGATTAATATATCACATAATATTCATATGTTAAAAATATATAGTTTCCAACAAAAATGTTAAGCAATCATTTTTAAAGAAAACACGGTCGAAGTCCAGACTCACTAATGCATCTTAACAAACTCGATAAGACACACTAATGCAAATTTTCTGGTTCTCTAAGACCAACGCTCGGATACCAACTGAAATGTCCCGTTCTTATTGATTAAAAACGTTCCATATTAATTGATTTCGTTGCGAGGTTTTGACCTCTATATGAGACGTTTTTCAAAGACTGCATTCATTTTAAAACAAACCATAACCTTTATTTCATCAATAAAGGTTTAAAAAGCTTTACGTAGATTATCAAATAATGATAATCTAAAATATCCTGTTTACACACGACCATTACATAATGGTTTACAATACAAATATGTTACAACAAAATAAGTTTCTTGAATGCAGTTTTTACACAATATCATACAAGCATGGACTCCAAATCTCGTCCTTATTTAAGTATGCGACAGCGGAAGCTCTTAATAATCACCTGAGAATAAACATGCTTAAAACGTCAACAAAAATGTTGGTGAGTTATAGGTTTAACCTATATATATCAAATCATAATAATAGACCACAAGATTTCATATTTCAATACACATCCCATACATAGAGATAAAAATCATTCATATGGTGAACACCTGGTAACCGACAATAACAAGATGCATATATAAGAATATCCCCATCATTCCGGGACACCCTTCGGATATGATATAAATTTCGAAGTACTAAAGCATCCGGTACTTTGGATGGGGTTTGTTAGGCCCAATAGATCTATCTTTAGGATTCGCGTCAATTAGGGTGTCTGTTCCCTAATTCTTAGATTACCAGACTTAATAAAAAGGGGCATATTCGATTTCGATAATTCAACCATAGAATGTAGTTTCACGTACTTGTGTCTATTTTGTAAATCATTTATAAAACCTGCATGTATTCTCATCCCAAAAATATTAGATTTTAAAAGTGGGACTATAACTCACTTTCACAGATTTTTACTTCGTCGGGAAGTAAGACTTGGCCACTGTTGATTCACGAACCTATAACAATATATACATATATATTAAAGTATGTTCAAAATATATTTACAACACTTTTAATATATTTTGATGTTTTAAGTTTATTAAGTCAGCTGTCCTCGTTAGTAACCTATAACTAGTTGTCCACAGTTAGATGTACAGAAATAAATCGATAAATATTATCTTGAATCAATCCACGACCCAGTGTATACGTATCTCAGTATTGATCACAACTCAAACTATATATATTTTGGAATCAACCTCAACCCTGTATAGCTAACTCCAACATTCACATATAGAGTGTCTATGGTTGTTCCGAAATATATATAGATGTGTCGACATGATAGGTCGAAACATTGTATACGTGTCTATGGTATCTCAAGATTACATAATATACAATACAAGTTGATTAAGTTATGGTTGGAATAGATTTGTTACCAATTTTCACGTAGCTAAAATGAGAAAAATTATCCAATCTTGTTTTACCCATAACTTCTTCATTTTAAATCCGTTTTGAGTGAATCAAATTGCTATGGTTTCATATTGAACTCTATTTTATGAATCTAAACAGAAAAAGTATAGGTTTATAGTCGGAAAAATAAGTTACAAGTCGTTTTTGTAAAGGTAGTCATTTCAGTCGAAAGAACGACGTCTAGATGACCATTTTAGAAAACATACTTCCACTTTGAGTTTAACCATAATTTTTGGATATAGTTTCATGTTCATAATAAAAATCATTTTCTCAGAATAACAACTTTTAAATCAAAGTTTATCATAGTTTTTAATTAACTAACCCAAAACAGCCCGCGGTGTTACTACGACGGCGTAAATCCGGTTTTACGGTGTTTTTCGTGTTTCTAGGTTTTAAATCATTAAGTTAGCATATCATATAGATATAGAACATGTGTTTAGTTGATTTTAAAAGTCAAGTTAGAAGGATTAACTTTTGTTTGCGAACAAGTTTAGAATTAACTAAACTATGTTCTAGTGATTACAAGTTTAAACCTTCGAATAAGATAGCTTTATATGTATGAATCGAATGATGTTATGAACATCATTACTACCTTAATTTCCTTGGATAAACCTACTGGAAAAGAGAAAAATGGATCTAGCTTCAATGGATCCTTGGATGGCTCGAAGTTCTTGAAGCAGAATCATGACACGAAAACAAGTTCAAGTAAGATCATCACTTGAAATAAGATTGTTATAGTTATAGAAATTGAACCAAAGTTTGAATATGATTATTACCTTGTATTAGAATGATAACCTACTGTAAGAAACAAAGATTTCTTGAGGTTGGATGATCACCTTACAAGATTGGAAGTGAGCTAGCAAACTTGAAAGTATTCTTGATTTTATGAAACTAGAACTTTTGGAATTTATGAAGAACACTTAGAACTTGAAGATAGAACTTGAGAGAGATCAATTAGATGAAAAAATTGAAGAATGAAAGTGTTTGTAGGTGTTTTTGGTCGTTGGTGTATGGATTAGATATAAAGGATATGTAATTTTGTTTTCATGTAAATAAGTCATGAATGATTACTCATATTTTTGTAATTTTATGAGATATTTCATGCTAGTTGCCAAATGATGGTTCCCACATGTGTTAGGTGACTCACATGGGCTGCTAAGAGCTGATCATTGGAGTGTATATACCAATAGTACATACATCTAAAAGCTGTGTATTGTACGAGTACGAATACGGGTGCATACGAGTAGAATTGTTGATGAAACTGAACGAGGATGTAATTGTAAGCATTTTTGTTAAGTAGAAGTATTTTGATAAGTGTATTGAAGTCTTTCAAAAGTGTATAAATACATATTAAAACACTACATGTATATACATTTTAACTGAGTCGTTAAGTCATCGTTAGTCGTTACATGTAAGTGTTGTTTTTAAACCTTTAGGTTAACGGTCTTGTTAAATGTTGTTAACCCAATGTTTATAATATCAAATGAGATTTTAAATTATTATATTATCATGATATTATCATATATGAATATCTCTTAATATGATATATATACATTAAATGTCTTTACAACGATAATCGTTACATATATGTCTCGTTTAAAAATCATTAAGTTAGTAGTCTTGTTTTTACATATGTAGTTCATTGTTAATATACTTAATGATATGTTTACTTATCATAGTATCATGTTAACTATATATATATCCATATATATGTCATCATATAGTTTTTACAAGTTTTAACGTTCGTGAATCACCGGTCAACTTGGGTGGTCAATTGTCTATATGAAACCTATTTCAATTAATCAAGTCTTAACAAGTTTGATTGCTTAACATGTTGGAAACATTTAATCATATAAATATCAATCTCAGTTAATATATATAAACATGGAAAAGTTCAGGTCACTACACTTTTGGTGCTGTTAATGTAGGTAATGTTTTTAACAACTGCTTGATCTCTTGGAATGCATTTTCGGCTTCCGCCGTCTGAAATGTCCCGTTCTTATTGATTAAAAACGTTCCATATTAATTGATTTCGTTGCGAGGTTTTGACCTCTATATGAGACGTTTTTCAAAGACTGCCTTCATTTTAAAACAAACCATAACCTTTATTTCATCAATAAAGGTTTAAAAAAGCTTTACGTAGATTATCAAATAATGATAATCTAAAATATCCTGTTTACACACGACCATTACATAATGGTTTACAATACAAATATGTTACAACAAAATAAGTTTCTTGAATGCAGTTTTTACACAATATCATACAAGCATGGACTCCAAATCTCGTCCTTATTTAAGTATGCGACAGCGGAAGCTCTTAATAATCACCTGAAAATAAACATGCTTAAAACGTCAACAAAAATGTTGGTGAGTTATAGGTTTAACCTATATATATCAAATCATAATAATAGACCACAAGATTTCATATTTCAATACACATCCCATACATAGAGATAAAATCATTCATATGGTGAACACCTGGTAACCGACATTAACAAGATGCATATATAAGAATATCCCCATCATTCCGGGACACCCTTCGGATATGATATAAATTTCGAAGTACTAAAGCATCCGGTACTTTGGATGGGGTTTGTTAAGCCCAATAGATCTATCTTTAGGATTCGCGTCAATTAGGGTGTCTGTTCCCTAATTCTTAGATTACCAGACTTAATAAAAAGGGGCATATTCGATTTCGATAATTCAACCATAGAATGTAGTTTCACGTACTTGTGTCTATTTTGTAAATCTTTATAAAACCTGCATGTATTCTCATCCCAAAAATATTAGATTTTAAAAGTGGGACTATAACTCACTTTCACAGATTTTTACTTCGTCGGGAAGTAAGACTTGGCCACTGGTTGATTCACGAACCTATAACAATATATACATATATATCAAAGTATGTTCAAAATATATTTACAACACTTTTAATATATTTTGATGTTTTAAGTTTATTAATTCAGCTGTCCTCGTTAGTAACCTACAACTAGTTGTCCACAGTTAGATGTACAGAAATAAATCGATAAATATTATCTTGAATCAATCCACGACCCAGTGTATACGTATCTCAGTATTGATCACAACTCAAACTATATATATTTTGGAATCAACCTCAACCCTGTATAGCTAACTCCAACATTCACATATAGAGTGTCTATGGTTGTTCCGAAATATATATAGATGTGTCGACATGATAGGTCGAAACATTGTATACGTGTCTATGGTATCTCAAGATTACATAATATACAATACAAGTTGATTAAGTTATGGTTGGAATAGATTTGTTACCAATTTTCACGTAGCTAAAATGAGAAAAATTATCCAATCTTGTTTTACCCATAACTTCTTTATTTTAAATCCATTTTGAGTGAATCAAATTGCTATGGTTTCATATTGAACTCTATTTTATGAATCTAAACAGAAAAAGTATAGGTTTATAGTCGGAAAAATAAGTTACAAGTCGTTTTTATAAAGGTAGTCATTTCAGTCGAAAGAACGACGTCTAGATGACCATTTTAGAAAACATACTTCCACTTTGAGTTTAACCATAATTTTTGGATATAGTTTCATGTTCATAATAAAAATCATTTTCTCAGAATAACAAATTTTAAATCAAAGTTTATCATAGTTTTTAATTAACTAACCCAAAACAGCCCGCGGTGTTACTACGACGGCGTAAATCCGGTTTTACGGTGTTTTTCGTGTTTCTAGGTTTTAAATCATTAAGTTAGCATATCATATAGATATAGAACATGTGTTTAGTTGATTTTAAAAGTCAAGTTAGAAGGATTAACTTTTGTTTGCGAACAAGTTTAGAATTAACTAAACTATGTTCTAGTGATTACAAGTTTAAACCTTCGAATAAGATAGCTTTATATATATGAATCGAATGATGTTATGAACATCATTACTACCTTAAGTTCCTTGGATAAACCTACTGGAAAAGAGAAAAATGGATCTAGCTTCAACGGATCCTTGGATGGCTCGAAGTTCTTGAAGCAGAATCATGACACGAAAACAAGTTCAAGTAAGATCATCACTTGAAATAAGATTGTTATAGTTATAGAAATTGAACCAAAGTTTGAATATGATTATTACCTTGTATTAGAATGATAACCTACTGTAAGAAACAAAGATTTCTTGAGGTTGGATGATCACCTTACAAGATTGGAAGTGAGCTAGCAAACTTGAAAGTATTCTTGATTTTATGTAACTAGAACTTGTAGAATATATGAAGAACACTTAGAACTTGAAGATAGAACTTGAGAGAGATCAATTAGATGAAGAAAATTGAAGAATGAAAGTGTTTGTAGGTGTTTTTGGTCGTTGGTGTATGGATTAGATATAAAGGATATGTAATTTTATTTTCATGTAAATAAGTCATGAATGATTACTCATATTTTTGTAATTTTATGAGATATTTCATGCTAGTTGCCAAATGATGGTTCCCACATGTGTTAGGTGACTCACATGGGCTGCTAAGAGCTGATCATTGGAGTGTATATACCAATAGTACATACATCTAAAAACTGTGTATTGTACGAGTACGAATACGAGTGCATACGAGTAGAATTGTTGATGAAACTGAACGAGGATGTAATTGTAAACATTTTTGTTAAGTAGAAGTATTTTGATAAGTGTATTGAAGTCTTTCAAAAGTGTATAAATACATATTAAAACACTACATGTATATACATTTTAACTGAGTCGTTAAGTCATCGTTAGTCGTTACATGTAAGTGTTGTTTTGAAACCTTTAGGTTAACGATCTTGTTAAATGTTGTTAACCCAATGTTTATAATATCAAATGAGATTTTAAATTATTATATTATCATGATATTATCATGTATGAATATCTCTTAATTTGATATATATACATTAAATGTCTTTACAACGATAATCGTTACACATACGTCTCGTTTAAAAATCATTAAGTTAGTTGTCTTGTTTTTACATATGTAGTTCATTGTTAATATACTTAATGATATGTTTACTTATCATAGTATCATGTTAACTATATATATATCCATATATATGCCATCATATAGTTTTTACAAGTTTTAACGTTCGTGAATCACCGGTCAACTTGGGTGGTCAATTGTTTATATGAAACATATTTCAATTAATCAAGTCTTAACAAGTTTGATTGCTTAACATGTTGGAAACATTTAATCATGTAAATATCAATCTCAATTAATATATATAAACATGGAAAAGTTCGGGTCACTACAGTTGAAGGTATTTCGTATGCCCGAGAGACATATTAAATTAACGTGGCTGACGTGTTATGATCCAAGTCAGGTCATACCCAATAACAAACTTACCGACACCTTATTCGTCTTCGATTTTAACGATTGGTTCGTTGATCAAATACGCGACACTTGAACTTTAAGAAAAATGGTTTTCTGAAATATTACTTGATGTGTATATATATATATATAAATTATGGATTAATTTATATATATAACAAGAGTTTAAATTATTTATAGGTTAAATAATTTATTTTGTTATGATACATTTTATAAAGTTTTGGTTTTATAAAAATAAATGTACATGACAATTATATATATATGGAAGTATTATAAAGAGTTTTATAAAATCTAATACTTTTATAAAACTTATTTTATAATATGAAAGGGAAGTGGCATAGGGAATGAGATGCACATGCTAGAGATTCCAATCTTTAGTTGCCCATGCTTTTCCATATATCTATAAACATGTTCCTTGACTCAAGGTGACACACACATGCAAGTACACATCAAAATAACAAGCAAAAAAACTGCATTTTCTCTCTTCTTGTTGCTGTTAGGCCGTGGCCTTTGGAGGTCAAAAGTGGGTTCATTTTCTTCTTTGCAAGCTTGTTATCAAGTGTCAATAAAATCCTAACCAAAGCTAAGGTGTTGGTGCATAAGTTTGGGGTATAATCTCTTGAGGTTTCATACATTTGAAGCTCCATTCAACATCATCATCTTCATCACTTTCAACTAGCTTGGAATAGGTATAACATCTTATTCTTGCTTGTAGTTTGTAAGCTTATTTCACAACTTGATCCTAATTGGGATTTAACTTTAAAAGGTTAAAGATTAACAAGTTCAATTGGTAATATTTTCATGTTTCCGCTTTAATTTGATTCTTAAAAGGTTTTAAGTATTATGTAAATTGTTAAATCCCAACAATGGTATCTAGAGCCGAAGTTGTTGAAATATGCTTCGAGATGGTTTTTGAACTCACCATAACTTTGCATTTTATGTACATGCATGATTGTAAAATGCAAAAAATTTATGGTTTTGGGTGGGTGTGTATTTTGGGCCGAATTATAGGAGTCCCAAAATGGGTTTTGGGCTCTTTATTTGGTTCAAATTTTGGTTGCATGTTGTTCACAATCCTAGCCTTGACCTTGTGTATGGTTGCATGTATGTTTGGTTGATTTAATCATTCTATTGGTTTGTAATAATATTCATTTGGTTATGTAATTTATTTTATATTTGGTATGTAAAATAGATTAGGTTGTATTTTCATTTTCTAGACAAAATGTATTAGGATATATTTTGTAAAATGATGAAGATGATGAAGACTTGAAGAACACATGAAGAAGCATTTGGATGCAAGATTGAGTGGGAGATTTTGAAATCTCTTACTTTGTGTTATAACCCCTTAACCGGTGGCATTTGTTTTCGGCTAAACAAATGCCTACCAAAATGGCTAGATTGTGAACATCTTTGTTTTGCATGCGTGGTTGTTTTGTATGATTATGTGGATTGTATGTTTGTATGCTACAAGTTAATCACACAAGTTAACAACACACTAAAATGGCAATTTAAATTGGTTAAAATTGACATTATTAACGACATGCAAAACGTCAATTTAAATGGTTAAATTAAAAACGGCTAAAAGGACATTAATAATCGGTTATTAAGAACATGATAAGGACCATACATATAAAATGGTTTATATCAAAGTAATAAAATTGGCTTTATTACATAACATGAAAATGGATTTTCAAATAAACCATACACTAAATGCATGTTGGTGTATGGTGCAAAAGTTTTCTCAAACTAGAATTAATGAAAACTTAAAATCCCTTATTAACAAGGCAAACAAGTTAAACGCCATCCTTTTATGGAAACACTTAGACGTATTAGGAAACTCTTGATGGGATAAAGGTCACCTAACCATCATGAGCGAACTAATATGAATAAGGTACACTTCGCATACATGTGGGATAAAGGTCACCTAACCACTTGTATGTTAAGTCTACATGTTTACACAAGTAGGACGACTTGATTTGGGAATCATGAACTTAGGGTCACCGAAGCATGATGAACAAATAGGCGTTGATGGGATAAATATGCCATGCAAAAGGATTGCATGATCCCATAACTTAGAAGTTGCAAAAGGATTGCAATTGTCATATAATGACTACCTAGCTAAATCAAATAACGGGATAAAGGTCACCTAACCGAAATTTGATTTACCGTTGGATTCTAATATTTAATAAGTCAATTAAAATTTAAAAGGGTATTGAATGTTAAATTAAAATCGATACTTAAACGAACTTTGTTAATTTTGTAGATGGCCGCCAATAACAACAACAACATTCCAAACGCACCACTTAACCTAAACCACCTATCATTAAGGTCTCTCTTAGAGAAAGACAAACTCAACCATACCAACTTTATGGATTGGTTCCGCAATCTTCGGATTGTCCTCAAACAATAGGATAAAATGTATGTGCTTGAGGACCCCATTCCCGATCAACCGGATGAGAATGATGTGGAGGCAATGGCCTCTTACGATAAGTATTGCCACGACTCCCTTCAAGTCTCATGCTTAATGCTTGGGACTATGATACCCGAACTCCAAAAGGATTTCGAGCACCATAGTGCATACGACATGATAACGCAATTGAAGGAGATGTTTCTCCAACAAGCGCGTGTCGAGCGCTTCGAAACGGTTCGGGCGTTACATGCTTGTCGTATGGACGATACCCAATCGGTTTCATCTTATGTACTCAAGATGAAAAGCCTTATCGATCGTGCTAACCGACTTAACCTAAACATATCCAATGAGTTAGCCACCGATCTTATCCTTAACTCCCTATCAAAAAGGTTTGATCAATTTGTAATTAATTACAATATGAATGGGATGGATAAGAGCATAGGTGAGCTTCACGGTATGCTTAGAACGGCGGAAACTAGCATGGGTAAAAGGGCTTTACCCGTGTTAGCAATCGATCAAGGTAGATCCAAAGGTAACGCCTCTAAGCCAAAGGTGGCTAAGAGGAAAGGACCCGCCCATCAAGGCAAAGGGAAGGGGAAGATGGTTACCCCAACCAAGAACAAGGCTAAGAAGCAAAAGGTAGCCGAGAAGGCAAACCCCAAGGAAGACCCATGTTTCGGTTGCGGTGAGATGGGTCATTGGAAACGAAACTGTCCGGTCTACCTTAAGGAGTTGAAGGAGAAGAGGGATGCAGGGCAAACCTCAGGTAATATATATATGGTATATATAGAGCTTAGTATTACTTCTTCTAATACATGGGTATTAGACACTGGATGTGGAACTCACATTTGCAATTCATTGCAGGGGTTCAAAAGAAGTAGCAAGCAAACGGGAACATCGAGTCTCTACATGGGTAATGGAGCCAAAGTGCAAGTGAAGGCTTAAGGAGACTTTGTGTTAAAGCTTCCAAGTGGTTTGGAACTTATTTTGAAAGATGTTTTGTATGCACCCGATTTATGTCGAAACATTATTTCCATTTCCCGTTTGAAACAATGTGGGTTTTATCTTAATTTTGTTAATGATGATATCCATATTTATTTAGATAATGTATTCTATTTCAAGGCTTCACCTTCAAATGGAATTTATGAATTGGTTCACGATGACACATTATCTAGTAGCTCAATGTACCATACAAGCACCAAGAAACTCAAAAGGGATTTGAGTGATTCCTACTTATGGCATTGTCGCCTTGGTCACATAAACAAGAACCGAATGCATACACTTCAAAAGAATGGACTTTTGAAATCAAATGAAATGGATTCGTTTGATGTATGTGAATCTTGTTTACAAGGCAAGATGACTAAAGCACCTTTCAAAGGGACTTATGAAAGGGCTAAAGATTTATTGGGATTAATACATTCGGATGTATGTGGACCCTTTAAACCCATGACTAGGAATGGTGAAAGATACTTTGTTACTTTCATTGATGACTTTAGTCGTTTCGGATATGTCTACTTATTAAGACACAAGGACGAAACGTTTGAAGCATTCAAAGAATATCAAAACGAAGTACAAAATCAACTCAATAGGACAATTAAGGTACTTCGTACCGATAGAGGAGGTGAATACCTAAGCGATGCCTTCCAAGATCATCTTAGGAGTTGTGGGATTATCTCACAACTTACTCCACCCGGAACACCCCAGCTTAATGGAGTTTCCGAAAGGAGGAACCGAACCCTAATGGATATGGTTCGATCTATGATGGCAAGAAGCTCGTTACCTCTATCATTTTGGGGTTATTGTCTAAGCTCCGCGGCCCGTATTTTAAATATGGCCCCAACCAAGAAAGTGGAACGAACTCCTCACGAGATGTGGTTTGGTAAACCTCCATCTCTATCATACTTAAAGGTATGGGGATGTGAAGCTTATCCTAAGCGTTACGTCCCTAATAAGTTGAATGCTCGATCCACGAAGTGTATCTTCATAGGATATCCCAAGGATGATATGGGATACTATTTCTATGATCCTGAAGGTATTTCGTATGCCCGAGAGACATACTAAATTAATGTGGCTGACGTGTTATGACCCAAGTCGGGTCATACCCAATAACAAACTCACCGACACCTTATTCGTCTTTGATTTTAACGATTGGTTCATTGATCAAATACGCGACACTTGAACTTTAAGAAAAATGGTTTTCTTAAATATTACTTGATGTGTATTTATATAAATTATGGAATAATTTATATAATATGGATTTAATTATTTATAGGTTAAATAATTAGTTAATTTATATTACATTTTATATAAATTGGTTTTATATATATAATGTTTATATAAATTAAAGAATGTAAGTATCATGAAATAGTTTTATAAAAAAATTAATCTTTTATAAAACTTATTTTAATTACATCTTGTGAGTGGCATTGGAGTCCATGTATGCATGCCATTTGACTACCCATTTGAATGGCTACTTGCATTTTCAAGAGGAATAAGTATCTAGGTACTCTTGGAGACTACACACACATGCAATACACATCAAAACTAGCAAGAAAAATTCTGCATACTCCCCATTTTGGAGCAGCTGCTGCCGTGACCTTTCCTAAGGGTAGGAGAGTTCATTTTTCTTTTTTGCAAGTCTATCTCAAGTGTAAATTAAATCCTAACCAAAGTACAAGGTGTTGGTTACAAGTTTGGGGTATAATCTCTTGAGGTTTCATCCATTTGAAGCTCCATTCAACATCATCATCTTCATCCTTCTTATTCACCTCCTTTTGGAGTAGGTACAACATCTTACTAGCTCTATTTTACATTTTAGTGTATTATTCAAGACTAGATCTTTTATGGAATTCATGTTTAAAAGGCTTAAACTATACATGCATAAACTTTAAATTGCTTCCGCTTTATGTATACATATACACGAATTTACATTCAAGTAAAATGGGTTTTGTGACTTTGTTTATGTAATGAATTCCATCAATGGTATCTAGAGCCAAAGTCTTGTTAATATGCTTCTTGTTTTTGGCTAGTAAACTCACTTTCTTTACAATCTACCAACATGCATGAAAGTAGAATGTAAAAAAAAAAAATATTGAGTTTTGGTGGGGTGTAAGGTGATGGCCGAATTATTGGGTCCCAAAAATGGGTTTGGGATTTCAAGTTTGGCCATGTTTGTTGTTATGTTGTTGTTCACAATCGAGCCTAGACCGTGTGGTTGAATGTTTGGATGATTTGGTTGTTATTCATGATTTGTAATATTCATTCATATGGTTGTAATTATTTTGTAAATTTGGTTTGTAAAAGTTGTATTTGATCTTGTAATTTTGTATGTAATTTGTTCTATTTTGGTTTGTAAAATAGAATAGGTTGTTATTTCATTTTCTAGAAAAATTGTATTAGGATATGATTTTGTAAAATGAAAGTGAAGATTCATGAAGAAGATTCAAGATGAAGCTTATGAAGTTACAAGTTTAAGTGGGAGGTTTTGGTAAAAATCTCTTACTTTGGTTAACCCTCTTAGGTGACATTTGTTTTTTGGCTAAACAAATGTCCACCAAAATGGCTCTTGATTGTGAACACTTTGTTATGCATGTTTGTGTATGTTTGTATGTTTGGTTGCTACAAGATCATCACATGTTATGAACTTGCATGATAAATTGTAATTGGTTATAATAAAACATAACAAAATGACACTAATAATTGGTTATTAGACTTAAGTAAAATGGTTTATTTAAAAAGGTAATGAAATGGTTAAAACTAGTAATTGGTTACTAAAAGGTACATGAAAATGGGTTTTTCATAAACATACTACACACCAAATGCATGTTGGTGTATAGCACTTTGTTTTCTAAACTAGAATGTAGAAAACCTAAAATCCCTTAACTAAAACAAGGTAAACAAGTTAAACGCCATCCTTTTGTGGAAACACTTAGACATATTAGGAATCTCTTGATGGGATAAAGGTCACCTAACCGTCATGAGTGAACTAACATGAATAAGGTACACTTTGCATACATGTGGGATAAAGGTCACCTAACCACTTGCATGTTAAGTTTACATGTCTACACAAGTAGGACAACTTGATTTGGGAATCATGAACTTAGGGTCACCGAAGCATGAGGAACAAATAGGCGTTGATGGGATTAATATGCCATGCAAAAGGATTGCATGATCCCATAAATTAGAAGTTGCAAAAGGATTGCAATTGTCATTACGACTACCTAGCTAAATCAAATGACGGGATAAAGGTCACCTAACCGAAATTTGATTTACCGTTGGATTCTAACATTTAATAAAACAAATTAAAGGGTATTGTCTATTAAATCTAAATCAATACTTAAATGAACTTTGTTGAATTTTGTAGATGGCCGCAAATAACAACAACAACATGAACAATGCACCACTTAACTTTAACAACCTATCGTTACGGTCTCTCCTCGAGAAAGACAAACTCAACCATACAAATTTTATGGATTGGTTCCGCAATCTTCGGATTGTTCTCAAACAAGAGGATAAAATGTATGTGCTTGAGGACCCCATTCCCGATCAACCGGATGAGAGTGATGTGGAGGCAATGGCCTCTTACGATAAGTATTGCCACGACTCCCTTCAAGTCTCATGCTTAATGCTTGGGACTATGATACCCGAACTCCAAAAGGATTTCGAGCATCATAGCGCATACGACATGATAACACAATTGAAGGAGATGTTTCTCCAACAAGCACGTGTTGAGCGTTTCGAAACGGTTCGGGCGCTTCATGCTTGTCGTATGGACGATATCCAATCGGTTTCATCTTATGTACTTAAGATGAAGAGCCTTATCGATCGTGCTAACCGTCTTAACCTTAACATATCTAATGAGTTAGCCACCGATCTTATCCTTAACTCCCTATCAAAGAGGTTTGATCAATTTGTAATTAATTACAACATGAATGGGATGGATAAGAGCATAGGTGAGCTTCATGGTATGCTTAGGACGGCGGAAACTAGCATGGGTAAAAGGACTTTACCCGTGTTAGCAATCGATCAAGGTGGGTCTAAAGGTAACACCTCTAAGCCAAAGGTGACTAAGAGAAAAGGACCCGCCCATCAAGGCAAAGGGAAGGGGAAGATGGTTACCCCAACCATCAACAAGGCAAAGAAGCAAAAGGTAGCCGAGAAGGCAAACCCCAAGGAAGACCCATGTTTCGGTTGCGGTGAGATGGGTCATTGGAAACGAAACTGTCCGGTCTATCTTAAAGAGTTGAAGGACAAGAGGGATGCAGGGCAAACCTCAGGTAATATATACATGGTATATATAGAGCTTAGTATTACTTCTTCAAATACATGGGTATTAGACACGGGATGTGGAACTCATATTTGCAATACTTTGCAGGGGTTCAAAAGAAGTGATCATAAAGCGGGAACATCAAGTCTCTATATGGGCAATGGTGCAAAGGTGCATGTTAAAGCTCAAGGAGAATTTGTTTTGAAGCTTCCAAGTGGATTGAAGCTTATTTTAGAAAATGTTTTGTATGCACCGGATTTATGTCGAAACATTATTTCTATTTCTCGCTTAAGACAATGTGGTTTCAATGTTAATTTTATTGATGATGATATCCATTTTTCTAAAGATAATGTATTCTATTTCAAGGCTTCGCCTTCAAATGGAATTTATGAATTGGTTCATGATGACGCATCATCGAGCTCTATATACCATACTAGCACCAAGAAACTCAAAAGGGATTTGAGTGATTCCTATTTATGGCATTGTCGCCTTGGACATATAAACAAGAACCGAATGCATACACTTCAAAAGAATGGACTTTTGAAATCAAATGAAATGGATTCGTTTGATGTATGTGAATCTTGTTTACAAGGCAAGATGACTAAAGCACCTT
Organism: Rutidosis leptorrhynchoides; assembly: GCF_046630445.1. Lineage (NCBI taxonomy): Eukaryota > Viridiplantae > Streptophyta > Magnoliopsida > Asterales > Asteraceae > Rutidosis > Rutidosis leptorrhynchoides. Next base: position 178,377,458 of record NC_092342.1, on the reverse strand, counting down.
TCAAAGGGACTTATGAAAGGGCTAAAGATTTATTGGGATTAATACATTCGGATGTATGTGGACCCTTTAAACCCATGACTAGGAATGGTGAAAGATACTTTGTTACTTTCATTGATGACTTTAGTCGTTTCGGATATGTCTACTTATTAAGACACAAGGACGAAACGTTTGAAGCATTCAAAGAATATCAAAACGAAGTACAAAATCAACTCAATAAGACAATTAAGGTACTACGTACCGATAGAGGAGGTGAATACCTAAGCGATGCCTTCCAAGATCATCTTAGGAGTTGTGGGATTATCTCACAACTTACTCCACCCGGAACACCCCAACTTAATGGAGTTTCCGAAAGGAGGAACCGAACCCTAATGGATATGGTTCGATCTATGATGGCAAGAAGCTCGTTGCCTCTATCATTTTGGGGTTATTGTCTAAGCTCCGCGGCTCGTATTTTAAATATGGCCCCAACCAAGAAAGTGGAACGAACTCCTCATGAGATGTGGTTTGGAAAACCTCCTTCTCTTTCATACTTGAAAGTATGGGGATGTGAAGCTTATCCTAAGCGTTATGTAGCAAATAAGCTACATGCTCGATCCACAAAGTGTATCTTCATAGGATATCCCAAAGATGACATGGGATATTACTTCTATGATCCATCCGAGCAAACGGTATTTGTTGCTCGGAAAGCGGAATTCCTTGAAACCAAGTTCCTTATGGAAGGTGATGGTGAAAGGAAAATAGATCTTGTAGAGGTACAAGATCAAGCCGATGATACACAATTGGTTGACACTAGCACTCAACATGAGGATGTTAAAAATGATCAAGTAGATGATCAAGGTACACAAGACGTTCGAAGATCTAGTAGGATTAGTAATCCTCCTGAGAGATATGGTTTTCTCGTGGATGGTTGCTATACGGTTGATTTGGATGAACCGGTAAACTACAAAGATGCTTTATCAAGGATTGATAAAGATAAATGGCAGGAAGCCATGAACGCCGAGATGCAATCCATGTATGACAACCAAGTTTGGGAACTTGTTGAGCAACCTCCTAGCTCTAAGCTAGTTGATTGCAAGTGGATTTTCAAAATGAAAACCGACATACATGGAAACTTGGATACATACAAAGCTAGACTTGTAGCAAAGGGTTTCACTCAAACTCAAGGGGTTGACTATGATGAAACTTTCTCGCCTGTGGCAATGCTAAAGTCTATTAGGATATTATTTGCCATCGCTGCTCATTATGATTACGAAATTTGGCAAATGGATGTCAAAACTGCTTTCCTAAATGGATATCTTGAGGAAGATGTCTATATGGTACAGCCCGAAGGTTTTGTCGATCCGAAAAATCCTAAAAAGGTATGCAAGTTAAAGAAATCGATCTACGGATTGAAACAAGCATCTAGGATGTGGAATCATCGTTTTAATGAAGAGGCAAAGAAATTTGGCTTCATTAAAAATGGTGATGAAGCTTGTGTATACAAGAAGGCTAGTGGGAGCTCTATAATGTTCCTTGTGCTATATGTGGATGATATATTATTATTTGGGAATGATATAACCACAATGCAAGAAGTCAAAACTTGGCTGAAGAGTTGCTTCTCCATTAAGGATCTTGGAGAAGCACAATACATATTGGGGATTGGAATCTATAGGAATAGATCCAAGAGATTGATAGGTTTAAGCCAAAGTACATACATTGATAAAGTCTTGAAAAGGTTCAAGATGGAAAACTCTAAGAAAGGTTTGGTACCTATCCAAAAGGGAACCATTCTCAGTTCATCTCAGTGTCCTACCACGAAAGATGAACAAGAGAGAATGAAGAAAGTCCCATACGCATCTGCTATTGGGTCCATCATGTATGCAATGATATGTACTAGACCGGATGTGTCATGCGCTCTAAGCTTGACAAGTAGATACCAGAATAACCCAGGAAATAGTCATTGGACTGCGGTTAAATGTATATTGAAATACCTTAGAAGGACTAAGGATATGTTTCTTATATATGGGTCTGGTGAGGAGGAACTCTCCGTAAAAGGTTACGTGGACGCGAGTTTCCAAACTGATCGAGATGACTCTCGATCACAATCCGGTTATGTCTTCATGTTAAATGGTGGTGCGGTCTCTTGGAAGAGTTCGAAACAGGAGGTTGTTGCGTTATCCACTACAGAGTCGGAGTACATTGCCGCCTCACTGGCAGCTCAGGAAGCTGCATGGATGAAGAAATTCATCGACGACTTAGGAGTGGTCCCTTCCATTCAGGACCCTCTTGAGATCTTTTGTGACAACGAGGGTGCGATTGCTCAAATCAAGGAACCTCGTGCCCATCAAAAGACTCGTCACATTGAGCGGAGATTCAACTACATAAGGGATGAAGTTGAAAAAGGAAAGATATGTATTCACAAAGTTCACACAGATCATAATGTTGCGGATCCACTCACGAAGCTTTTACATGGGCCAAAACATGAGGGACATGTTTGTGCATTAGGGCTTCGATATTCTAGTGATTGGATATGATCTATTTTATGTATTGTACCGGAACGAAATTATTCAAACTCATTAATATAACTATGGTGTTAATTTATTTGTGTTATGTTCCTATTTTGCATATTTCATCCATGAATAAGCAACTATTCTAAATTCCGTAGTCGATCACATTTGTGGGAACAAGTGTGAGGTTTAGACTATTATAAACTTGGATTGGTATACATTCATAGGTTGAATGTGGGGCAAGGTTGCAACCAAGGTTCATAGATATTTGTGGGAAACAAATATTGGAAGACCCGCTCTCAAGAATTACTGTATAGAGCCTTTGTGGTTGATCACATGTAATCTTGAGTAAAGGCGAATATCATTGTATCCTCTGACCTGAGATACATATTGGGTTCGGATATTCACCAAGTACTGTGCCTTGATTCTTTCCTTCGCTATTCTGAAACATGGTAGTACATAAGGAAGAACTCAGGTATATTACAAAGTGTATATCTAGGACGTATGTAGTCAAGATGGAATTTGTCCCTCTTATTCGTTGAGAGTCAGATGTCTAAGGCCTGAAAAGTTAAATCTATAAGAGAGTGATCACTCTGTATCTCTTGGATTTAACATGACATCTAGGACGAAAGGAAATAATGAAAGATTCACCTAATCATATTCGAGATGGGAACTCGAAAGGGATGATGTTATTGAATGGCACAAAGTCATAACATATTAGGGGTGATGGACGGTGTGTTAGGCTGTATCCATCACTTGCATTAATTTCTTATGTTTCTCGTGCAAGTGGGAGATTGAAGGTATTTCGTATGCCCGAGAGACATACTAAATTAATGTGGCTGACGTGTTATGACCCAAGTCGGGTCATACCCAATAACAAACTCACCGACACCTTATTCGTCTTTGATTTTAACGATTGGTTCATTGATCAAATACGCGACACTTGAACTTTAAGAAAAATGGTTTTCTTAAATATTACTTGATGTGTATTTATATAAATTATGGAATAATTTATATAATATGGATTTAATTATTTATAGGTTAAATAATTAGTTAATTTATATTACATTTTATATAAATTGGTTTTATATATATAATGTTTATATAAATTAAAGAATGTAAGTATCATGAAATAGTTTTATAAAAAAATTAATCTTTTATAAAACTTATTTTAATTACATCTTGTGAGTGGCATTGGAGTCCATGTATGCATGCCATTTGACTACCCATTTGAATGGCTACTTGCATTTTCAAGAGGAATAAGTATCTAGGTACTCTTGGAGACTACACACACATGCAATACACATCAAAACTAGCAAGAAAAATTCTGCATACTCCCCATTTTGGAGCAGCTGCTGCCGTGACCTTTCCTAAGGGTAGGAGAGTTCATTTTTCTTTTTTGCAAGTCTATCTCAAGTGTAAATTAAATCCTAACCAAAGTACAAGGTGTTGGTTACAAGTTTGGGGTATAATCTCTTGAGGTTTCATCCATTTGAAGCTCCATTCAACATCATCATCTTCATCCTTCTTATTCACCTCCTTTTGGAGTAGGTACAACATCTTACTAGCTCTATTTTACATTTTAGTGTATTATTCAAGACTAGATCTTTTATGGAATTCATGTTTAAAAGGCTTAAACTATACATGCATAAACTTTAAATTGCTTCCGCTTTATGTATACATATACACGAATTTACATTCAAGTAAAATGGGTTTTGTGACTTTGTTTATGTAATGAATTCCATCAGATCCATCCGAGCAGAATGTATTTGTTGCTCGGAAGGCGGAATTCCTTGAAACTAAGTTCCTAATGGAAGGAAATAGTGAAAGGAAGATAGATCTTGAAGAGGTTCAAGATCAAGTAGATGATACACAATTGCTTGACACGAGCACTCAACATGAAAATGTTGATAGTGATCAAATGGATGATCAAAATACACAAGACGTTCGAAGATCTAGTAGGATTAGTAATCCTCCCGAGAGATATGGGTTTCTCGTAGATGGTTGCTATACGGTTGATTTGGATGAACCGACAAACTACGAAGATGCTTTATCAAGGATTGATAAAGATAAATGGCAGGAAGCCATGAACGCCGAGATGCAATCCATGTATGAAAACCAAGTGTGGGAACTTGTTGAGCAACCTCCTAGCTCTAAGCTAGTTGATTGCAAATGGCTTTTCAAGAAGAAAACCGACATACATGGAAACTTGGATACATATAAAGCTAGACTTGTAGCAAAAGGTTTCACTCAAACTCAAGGGGTTGATTATGATGAAACTTTCTCGCCAGTGGCAATGCTAAAGTCTATTAGGATATTATTTGCCATTGCTGCTCACTACGACTATGAAATATGGCAAATGGATGTCAAAACCGCTTTCCTAAATGGATATCTTATGGAAGATGTCTATATGGTTCAGCCTGAAGGTTTTGTTGATCCAAAATATCCTAAAAGGGTATGCAAGTTAAAGAAGTCAATCTACGGATTGAAACAAGCATCTAGAATGTGGAATCATCGTTTTAATGAGGAAGCCGAGAAATTTGGCTTCATTAAAAATGGTGATGAAGCTTGTGTATATAAGAAAGCTAGTGGGAGCACTATCATGTTCCTTGTACTATATGTGGATGATATATTATTATTTGGGAATGATATTACCACAATGCAAGGAGTCAAAACTTGGCTAAAGAGTTGCTTCTCCATTAAGGATCTTGGAGATGCACAATACATATTGGGGATAGGGATCTATAGGAATAGATCCAAGAGATTGATAGGTTTAAGTCAAAGTACATACATTGATAAAATCTTGAAAAGATTCAAGATGGAAAACTCTAAGAGAGGTTTGGTACCTATTCAAAAAGGAACCGTTCTCAGTTCATCTCAGTGTCCTACCACGGAAAATGAACAAGAGAGAATGAAGAAAGTCCCATACGCATCTGCTATTGGGTCTATCATGTATGCAATGATATGTACTAGATCGGATGTGTCATGCGCTCTAAGCTTGACAAGTAGATACCAGAACAACCCAGGAAACAGTCATTGGATTGCTGTTAAAAGCATATTGAAATACCTTAGGAGGACTAAGGATATGTTTCTAATATATGGGTCTGGTGAGGAGGAACTCGCTGTAAAAGGTTACGTGGACGCGAGTTTCCAAACTGATCGAGATGACTCTCGATCACAATCCGGTTATGTCTTCATGTTAAATGGTGGTGCGGTCTCTTGGAAGAGTTCGAAACAGGAAGTTGTTGCGTTATCCACTACAGAGTCGGAGTACATTGCCGCCTCATTGGCAGCACAGGAAGCTGCATGGATGAAGAAATTCATCGACGACTTAGGAGTGGTCCCTTCCATTCAGGACCCTCTTGAGATCTTTTGTGACAACGAGGGTGCGATTGCTCAAATCAAGGAACCTCGTGCCCATCAAAAGACTCGTCACATTGAGCGGAGATTCAACTACATAAGGGATGAAGTTGAAAAGGGAAAGATATGTATTCGCAAAGTTCATACAGATCATAATGTTGCGGATCCACTCACGAAGCTTTTACATGGGCCAAAACATGAGGGACATGTTTGTGCATTAGGGCTTCGATATTCTAGTGATTGGATATGATCTATTTTATGTATTGTACCGGAACGAAATTATTCAAACTCATTAATATAACTATGGTGTTAATTTATTTGAGTTATGTTCCTATTTTGCATATTTCATCCATGAATAAGCAATTATTCTAAATTTCCGTAGTCGATCACATTTGTGGGAACAAGTGTGAGGTTTAGACTATTATGAACTTGGATTGGTATACATTCATAGGTTGAATGTGGGGTAAGATTGCAACCAAGGTTCATAGATATTTGTGGGAAACAAATATTGGAAGACCCGCTCTCAAGAATTACTGTATAGAGCCTTTGTGGTTGATCACATGTAATCTTGAGTAAAGGCGAATATCATTGTATCCTCTGACCTGAGATACATATTGGGTTCGGATATTCACCAAGTACTGTGCCTTGATTCTTTCCTTCGCTATTCTGAAACATGGTAGTACATAAGGAAGAACTCAGGTATATTACAAAGTGTATATCTAGGACGTATGTAGTCAAGATGGAATTTGTCCCTCTTATTCGTTGAGAGTCAGATGTCTAAGGCCTGAAAAGTCAAATCTATAAGAGAGTGATCACTCTGTATCTCTTGGATTTAACATGACATCTAGGATGAAAGGAAATAATGAAAGATTCACCTATTCATATTCGAGATGGGAACTCGAAAGGGATGATGTTATTGAATGGCACAAAGTCATAACATATTAGGGGTGATGGACAGTGTGTTAGGCTGTATCCATCACTTGCATTAATTTCTTATGTTTCTCGTGCAAGTGGGAGATTGAAGGTATTTCGTATGCCCGAGAGACATATTAAATTAACGTGGCTGACGTGTTATGATCCAAGTCGGGTCATACCCAATAACAAACTTACCGACACCTTATTCGTCTTCGATTTTAACGATTGGTTCGTTGATCAAATACGCGACACTTGAACTTTAAGAAAAATGGTTTTCTGAAATATTACTTGATGTGTATATATATATATATAAATTATGGATTAATTTATATATATAACAAGAGTTTAAATTATTTATAGGTTAAATAATTTATTTTGTTATGATACATTTTATAAAGTTTTGGTTTTATAAAAATAAATGTACATGACAATTATATATATATGGAAGTATTATAAAGAGTTTTATAAAATCTAATACTTTTATAAAACTTATTTTATAATATGAAAGGGAAGTGGCATAGGGAATGAGATGCACATGCTAGAGATTCCAATCTTTAGTTGCCCATGCTTTTCCATATATCTATAAACATGTTCCTTGACTCAAGGTGACACACACATGCAAGTACACATCAAAATAACAAGCAAAAAAACTGCATTTTCTCTCTTCTTGTTGCTGTTAGGCCGTGGCCTTTGGAGGTCAAAAGTGGGTTCATTTTCTTCTTTGCAAGCTTGTTATCAAGTGTCAATAAAATCCTAACCAAAGCTAAGGTGTTGGTGCATAAGTTTGGGGTATAATCTCTTGAGGTTTCATACATTTGAAGCTCCATTCAACATCATCATCTTCATCACTTTCAACTAGCTTGGAATAGGTATAACATCTTATTCTTGCTTGTAGTTTGTAAGCTTATTTCACAACTTGATCCTAATTGGGATTTAACTTTAAAAGGTTAAAGATTAACAAGTTCAATTGGTAATATTTTCATGCTTCCGCTTTAATTTGATTCTTAAAAGGTTTTAAGTATTATGTAAATTGTTAAATCCCAACAACAGTACCTACCCGTTAAATAAATTTCGTCCCGAAATTTTAAGCTATTGAAGGTGTTGACGAATCTTCTGGAAATATATGCGGGTATTTCTTCTTCATCTGATCTTCACGCTCCCAGGTGAACTCGGGTCCTCTACGAGCATTCCATCGAACCTTAACAATTGGTATCTTGTTTTGCTTAAGTCTTTTAACCTCACGATCCATTATTTCGACGGGTTCTTCGATGAATTGAAGTTTTTCGTTGATTTGGATTTCATCTAACGGAATAGTGAGATCTTCTTTAGCAAAACATTTCTTCAAATTCGAGACGTGGAAAGTGTTATGTACAGCCGCGAGTTGTTGAGGTAACTCAAGTCGGTAAGCTACTGGTCCGACACGATCAATAATCTTGAATGGTCCAATATACCTTGGATTTAATTTCCCTCGTTTACCAAATCGAACAACGCCTTTCCAAGGTGCAACTTTAAGCATGACCATCTCTCCAATTTCAAATTCGATATCTTTTCTTTTAATGTCAGCGTAGCTCTTTTGTCGACTTTGGGCGGTTTTCAACCGTTGTTGAATTTGGATGATCTTCTCGGTAGTTTCTTGTATAATCTCCGGACCCGTAATCTGTCTATCCCCCACTTCACTCCAACAAATCGGAGACCTGCACTTTCTACCATAAAGTGCTTCAAACGGCGCCATCTCAATGCTTGAATGGTAGCTGTTGTTGTAGGAAAATTCTGCTAACGGTAGATGTCGATCCCAACTGTTTCCGAAATCAATAACACATGCTCGTAGCATGTCTTCAAGCGTTTGTATCGTCCTTTCGCTCTGCCCATCAGTTTGTGGATGATAGGCAGTACTCATGTCTAGACGAGTTCCTAATGCTTGCTGTAATGTCTGCCAGAATCTTGAAATAAATCTTTCATCCCTATCAGAGATAATAGAGATTGGTATTCCATGTCTGGAGACGACTTCCTTCAAATACAGTCGTGCTAACTTCTCCATCTTGTCATCTTCTCTTATTGGCAGGAAGTGTGCTGATTTGGTGAGACGATCAACTATTACCCAAATAGTATCAAAACCACTTGCAGTCCTTGGCAATTTAGTGATGAAATCCATGGTAATGTTTTCCCATTTCCATTCCGAGATTTCGGGTTGTTGAAGTAGACCTGATGGTTTCTGATGCTCAGCTTTGACACTAGAACACGTCAAACATTCTCCTACGTATTTAGCAACATCGGCTTTCATACCCGGCCACCAAAAATGTTTCTTGAGATCCTTGTACATCTTCCCCGTTCCAGGATGTATTGAGTATCTGGTTTTATGAGCTTCTCTAAGTACCATTTCTCTCATATCTCCAAATTTTGGTACCCAAATCCTTTTAGCCCTATACCGGGTTCCGTCTTCCCGAATATTAAGATGCTTCTCCGATCCTTTGGGTATTTCATCCTTTAAATTTCCCTCTTTTAAAACTCCTTGTTGCGCCTCCTTTATTTGAGTAGTAAGGTTATTATGAATCATTATATTCATAGATTTTACTCGAATGGGTTCTCTGTCCTTCCTGCTCAAGGCATCAGCTACCACATTTGCCTTCCCCGGGTGGTAACGAATCTCAAAGTCGTAATCATTCAATAATTCAATCCACCTACGCTGCCTCATATTCAGTTGTTTCTGATTAAATATGTGTTGAAGACTTTTGTGGTCGGTATATATAATACTTTTGACCCCATATAAGTAGTGCCTCCAAGCCTTTAATGCAAAAACAACCGCGCCTAATTCCAAATCATGCATCGTATAATTTTGTTCGTGAATCTTCAATTGTCTAGACGCATAAGCAATCACCTTCGTTCGTTGCATTAATACACAACCGAGACCTTGCTTTGATGCGTCACAATAAATCACAAAATCATCATTCCCTTCAGGCAATGACAATATAGGTGCCGTAGTTAGCTTTTTCTTCAATAACTGAAACGCTTTCTCTTGTTCATCATTCCATTCAAATTTCTTCCCTTTATGCGTTAATAACGCAGTCAATGGTTTTGCTATTCTGGAAAAGTCTTGGATGAACCTTCTGTAGTAACCAGCTAGTCCTAAAAACTGGCGTATGTGTTTCGGAGTTTTCGGGGTTTCCCACTTTTCAACAGTTTCTATCTTTGCCGGATCCACCTTAATACCTTCTTTGTTCACTATGTGACCGAGGAATTGAACTTCTTCCAACTAAAATGCACACTTTGAAAACTTAGCGTACAATTCTTCCTTCCTCAATACTTCTAACACCTTTCTCAAATGTTCATCGTGTTCTTGGTCATTCTTTGAGTAAATAAGTATGTCATCAATGAAAACAATGACAAACTTGTCAAGGTATGGTCCACACACTCGGTTCATAAGGTCCATGAACACAGCTGGTGCATTAGTTAAACCAAAAGGCATGACCATAAACTCGTAATGACCGTAACGTGTTCTGAAAGCAGTCTTTGGAATATCATCTTCTTTCACCCGCATTTGATGATACCCGGAACGTAAGTCAATCTTTGAATAAACAGACGAGCCTTGTAGTTGATCAAATAAGTCGTCGATTCTCAGTAGTGGGTAGCGGTTCTTGATGGTAAGTTTGTTCAACTCTCGGTAGTCGATACACAACCTGAATGTACCATCTTTCTTCTTGACAAACAAAACAGGAGCTCCCCACGGTGATGTGCTTGGTCGAATGAAACCACGCTCTAAAAGTTCTTGTAATTGGCTTTGCAGTTCTTTCATCTCGCTGGGTGTGAGTCTGTAAGGAGCACGAGCTATTGGTGCAGCTCCTGGTACAAGATCTATTTGAAATTCAACGGATCGATGTGGGGGTAATTCCGGTAATTCTTTCGAAAATACATCGGGAAATTCTTTTGCAATGGGAACATCATTGATGCTCTTTTCTTCAGTTTGTACTTTCTCGACGTGTGCTAGAACAGCATAGCAACCTTTTCTTATTAGTTTTTGTACCTTCAAATTACTAATAAGATGTAGCTTCGTGTTGCCCTTTTCTCCGTACACCATTAAGGGTTTTCCTTTTTCTCGTATAATGCGAATTGCATTTTTGTAACAAACAATCTATGCTTTCACTTCTTTCAACCAGTCCATACCGATTATCACATCAAAACTCCCTAACTCTACTGGTATCAAATCAATCTTAAATGTTTCGCTAACCAGTTTAATTTCTCGTCGAGTAAAAATTTACTATCCAAAGGCGTCACTGGACAACTTAATTTAGCACAAAATCTCTACTCATATAGCTTCTATCCGCACCCGAATCAAATAAAACGTAAGCAGATTTATTGTCAATAAGAAACGTACCCGTAACAAGCTCCGGGTCTTCCTGTGCCTCTGCCGCATTAATATTGAAAACTCTTCCGCGGCCTTGTCCATTCGTGTTCTCCTGGTTCGGGCAATTTCTAATAATGTGGCCCGGTTTTCCACATTTATAACAAACTACATTGGCATAACTTGCTCCGACACTACTTGCTCCGCCATTACTCGTTCCGACACCATTTGTTCCTTTCGTTCTATTAACCCCTGGTCCGTAGACCTCACACTTCGCCGCGCTATGACCATTTCTTTTACACTTGTTGCAAAATTTGGTGCAGAACCCCGAGTGATACTTTTCACACCATTGGCATAGCTGCTTCTGATTGTTGTTGTTGTTGCGGTTATTATTGTTGTTGGGATGATTGTTGTAGTTGTTGTTGTTGTTGTTGTTGTTGTTGTTGTTGTTGTTGTTGTTGTTGTTGGGTCGTTTGTTGTAGTTGTGATTGATGTTACGATTGTTGGGATAATTGTTGCGATTATTGTTGTAATTGCTGTTGTTGTTGTTGTTGTATTGGTGATTCTTATCACCGTTTTCCTCCCACTTTCTTTTGACTTGCTTCACATTGGCCTCTTCAGCAGTCTGTTCTTTAATTCTTTCTTCAATCTGGTTCACTAGTTTGTGAGCCATTCTACATGCCTGTTGTATGGAGGCGGGCTCGTGTGAACTTATATCTTCTTGGATTCTTTTCGGTAATCCTTTCACAAACGCGTCGATCTTCTCTTCCTCATCTTCGAATGCTCCCGGACACAATAGGCACAATTCTGTGAATCGTCTTTCGTACGTGGTAATATCAAATCCTTGGGTTCGTAACCCTCTAAGTTCTGTTTTGAGCTTATTGACCTCGGTTCTGGGACGGTACTTCTCGTTCATCAAGTGCTTGAATGTTGACCACGGTTGTGCGTACGCATCGTCTTGTCCCACTTGCTCTAGATAGGTATTCCACCATGTTAACACAGAACCTGTGAAGGTATGCGTAGCGTACTTCACTTTGTCCTCTTCAGTACACTTACTTATGGCAAACACCGATTCGACCTTCTCGGTCCACCGTTTCAATCCGATCGGTCCTTCGGTTCCATCAAATTCCAAAGGTTTGCAGGCAGTGAATTCTTTATAGGTGCATCCTACACGATTTCCTGTACTGCTAGATCCAAGGTTATTGTTGGTATGTAGCGCAGCCTGCACTGCGGCTATGTTTGAAGCTAGAAAAGTACGGAATTTCTCTTCATTCATATTCACGGTGTGTCGAGTAGTTGGTGCCATTTCCTTCAAAATAGTCAAATGGAACAAGTTAATCATACAGAATATTAAGCGTAGTTAATAGTATTTCGTAGCATAATATGAACTCATTTATAAAAGCTTTTTCTTCATATTAGCGTTTTATAAGTTTAAATTCGGGTAGTACCTACCCATTAAGTTCATACTTAGTAGCTAATATACAATTCAACTACTACAATTCTATATGAAAAACTGGTTATAATAATATTTCGCGTTCAAACTTTTACACAATATTTTACAAACTTACAATACCGCTTATTTTACATATAGCATGAAATATAGCACACAATAAATTTGATACAAGATGGTTGTGAAGATAATTCTAGCTAGTACACAAGTCGTTCAACAAAGGTAATAAAGACACGTAATTCATACGTCCAGAAACAAGTCATGCATTCTGGTTTTACTAGGATTACTTCCCATCCTTGGTCTTGTGGAACATAACCGTTATGGCCGTTGATAAGACAGCGTGTTGTAACGTCGTCAAAGGGACGAGGGTTACGTAATGTCCAACAGTCCCGTAACAATCTAAAAACCTCATTTCTTACCCCAATTACCGACTCCGTCACTTGTGGGAACGTTTTGTTTAATAGTTGTAGCCCGATGTTCTTGTTCTCACTTTGGTGAGAAGCGAACATTACTAATCTGTAAGCATAACATGCTTCTTTATGTTGCGTGTTAGCCGCTTTTTCTAAATCACGAAGTCCAATATTCGGATATATTGAGTCAAAATAATTTCTTAACCCATTGCGTAAAATAGCATTTGGGTTCCCCGCAATATATGCGTCAAAGTAAACACATCGTAACTTATGGATTTCCCAATGTGATATCCCCCATCTTTCGAACGAAAGCCTTTTATAAACCAAGGCATTCTTGGAACGTTCTTCGAATGTCTTACAAACTGATCTCGCCTTAAATAGTTGTGCCGAAGAATTCTGACCGACTCTAGACAAGATTTCATCAATCATGTCTCCAGGTAGGTCTCTTAAAATATTGGGTTTTCTATCCATTTTGTGTTTTTATACTGTAAAATAGACAAGAGTTAGATTCATAAAAAAAATACTTATTAATACAAGCAATTTTTACATATATCATAAAGCATAAGCACACTATATTACATATATTACACCACACGAATACAACTATCTTATTCCGACTCGCTTGTTTCTTCTTCTTTGGTTTTGGTTCGTTTTGCCAAGTTTCTAGGGATGTATGATGTTCCCCTAATACGAGCCGTCGTTTTCCACATTTTTTTAGAAAAACCTGGTGGTTTAGAGGTTCCCGGGTCATTGTTACAACTTAAGGACTTCGGGGGTTGACGATACATATAAAGTTCATCGGGGTTGGAATTAGATTTCTCTATTTTTATGCCCTTTCCCTTATTATTTTCTTTTGCCTTTTTAAATTCAGTTGGGGTAATTTCTATAACATCATCGGAATTCTCGTCGGAATCCGATTCATCGGAGAATTGGTAATCCTCCCAATATTTTGCTTCCTTGGCGGAAACACCATTGACCATAATTAACCTTGGTCGGTTGGTTGAGGATTCTCTTTTACTTAACCGTTTTATTATTTCCCCCACCGGTTCTATTTCTTCTTCCGGTTCCGATTCTTCTCCGGTTCCGATTCTTCTTCCGGTTCCTCTTCGGGAACTTGTGAATCAGTCCACGAATCATTCCAATTTACATTTGACTCTTCATTATTATTAGGTGAGTCAATGGGACTTGTTCTAGAGGTAGACATCTATCACATAATATCAAACACGTTAAGAGATTAATATATCACATAATATTCATATGTTAAAAATATATAGTTTCCAACAAAAATGTTAAGCAATCATTTTTAAAGAAAACACGGTCGAAGTCCAGACTCACTAATGCATCCTAACAAACTCGATAAGACACACTAATGCAAATTTTCTGGTTCTCTAAGACCAACGCTCGGATACCAACTGAAATGTCCCGTTCTTATTGATTAAAAACGTTCCATATTAATTGATTTCGTTGCGAGGTTTTGACCTCTATATGAGACGTTTTTCAAAGACTGCATTCATTTTAAAACAAACCATAACCTTTATTTCATCAATAAAGGTTTAAAAAAGCTTTACGTAGATTATCAAATAATGATAATCTAAAATATCCTGTTTACACACGACCATTACATAATGGTTTACAATACAAATATGTTACAACAAAATAAGTTTCTTGAATGCAGTTTTTACACAATATCATACAAGCATGGACTCCAAATCTCGTCCTTATTTAAGTATGCGACAGCGGAAGCTCTTAATAATCACCTGAGAATAAACATGCTTAAAACGTCAACAAAAATGTTGGTGAGTTATAGGTTTAACCTATATATATCAAATCATAATAATAGACCACAAGATTTCATATTTCAATACACATCCCATACATAGAGATAAAATCATTCATATGGTGAACACCTGGTAACCGACATTAACAAGATGCATATATAAGAATATCCCCATCATTCCGGGACACCCTTCGGATATGATATAAATTTCGAAGTACTAAAGCATCCGGTACTTTGGATGGGGTTTGTTAAGCCCAATAGATCTATCTTTAGGATTCGCGTCAATTAGGGTGTCTGTTCCCTAATTCTTAGATTACCAGACTTAATAAAAAGGGGCATATTCGATTTCGATAATTCAACCATAGAATGTAGTTTCACGTACTTGTGTCTATTTTGTAAATCATTTATAAAACCTGCATGTATTCTCATCCCAAAAATATTATATTTTAAAAGTGGGACTATAACTCACTTTCACAGATTTTTACTTCGTCGGGAAGTAAGACTTGGCCACTGGTTGATTCACGAACCTATAACAATATATACATATATATCAAAGTATGTTCAAAATATATTTACAGCACTTTTAATATATTTTGATGTTTTAAGTTTATTAAGTCAGCTGTCCTCGTTAGTAACCTACAACTAGTTGTCCACAATTAGATGTACAGAAATAAATCGATAAATATTATCTTGAATCAATCCACGACCCAGTGTATACGTATCTCAGTATTGATCACAACTCAAACTATATATATTTTGGAATCAACCTCAACCCTGTATAGCTAACTCCAACATTCACATATAGAGTGTCTATGGTTGTTCCGAAATATATATAGATGTGTCGACATGATAGGTCGAAACATTGTATACGTGTCTATGGTATCTCAAGATTACATAATATACAATACAAGTTAATTAAGTTATGGTTGGAATAGATTTGTTACCAATTTTCACGTAGCTAAAATGAGAAAAATTATCCAATCTTGTTTTACCCATAACTTCTTCATTTTAAATCCGTTTTGAGTGAATCAAATTGCTATGGTTTCATATTGAACTCTATTTTATGAATCTAAACAGAAAAAGTATAGGTTTATAGTCGGAAAAATAAGTTACAAGTCATTTTTGTAAAGGTAGTCATTTCAGTCGAAAGAACGACGTCTAGATGACCATTTTAGAAAACATACTTCCACTTTGAGTTTAACCATAATTTTTGGATATAGTTTCATGTTCATAATAAAAATCATTTTCTCAGAATAACAACTTTTAAATCAAAGTTTATCATAGTTTTTAATTAACTAACCCAAAACAGGCGGTGTTACTACGACGGCGTAAATCCGGTTTTACGGTGTTTTTCGTGTTTCTAGGTTTTAAATCATTAAGTTAGCATATCATATAGATATAGAACATGTGTTTAGTTGATTTTAAAATTCAAGTTAGAAGGATTAACTTTTGTTTGCGAACAAGTTTAGAATTAACTAAACTATGTTCTAGTGATTACAAGTTTAAACCTTCGAATAAGAAAGCTTTATATATATGAATCAAATGATGTTATGAACATCATTACTACCTTAAGTTCCTTTGATAAACCTACTGGAAAAGAGAAAAATGGATCTAGCTTCAACGGATCCTTGGATGGCTCGAAGTTCTTGAAGCAGAATCATGACACGAAAACAAGTTCAAGTAAGATCATCACTTGAAATAAGATTGTTATAGTTATAGAAATTCAACCAAAGTTTGAATATGATTATTACCTTGTATTAGAATGATAACCTACTGTAAGAAACAAAGATTTCTTGAGGTTGGATGATCACCTTACAAGATTGGAAGTGAGCTAGCAAACTTGAAAGTATTCTTGATTTTATGTAACTAGAACTTGTAGAATATATGAAGAACCCTTAGAACTTGAGAGAGATCAATTAGATGAAGAAAATTGAAGAATGAAAGTGTTTGTAGGTGTTTTTGGTCGTTGGTGTATGGATTAGATATAAAGGATATGTAATTTTGTTTTCATGTAAATAAGTCATGAATGATTACTCATATTTTTGTAATTTTATGAGATATTTCATGCTAGTTGCCAAATGATGGTTCCCACATGTGTTAGGTGACTCACATGGGCTGCTAAGAGCTGATCATTGGAGTGTATATACCAATAGTACATACATCTAAAAACTGTGTATTGTACGAGTACGAATACGGGTGCATACGAGTAGAATTGTTGATGAAACTGAACGAGGATGTAATTGTAAACATTTTTGTTAAGTAGAAGTATTTTGATAAGTGTATTGAAGTCTTTCAAAAGTGTATAAATACATATTAAAACACTACATGTATATACATTTTAACTGAGTCGTTAAGTCATCGTTAGTCGTTACATGTAAGTGTTGTTTTGAAACCTTTAGGTTAACGATCGTGTTAAATGTTGTTAACCCAATGTTTATAATATCAAATGAGATTTTAAATTATTATATTATCATGATATTATCATGTATGAATATCTCTTAATATGATATATATACATTAAATGTCTTTACAACGATAATCGTTACATATACGTCTCGTTTAAAAATCATTAAGTTAGTTGTCTTGTTTTTACATATGTAGTTCATTGTTAATATACTTAATGATATGTTTACTTATCATAGTATCATGTTAACTATATATATATCCATATATATGTCATCATATAATTTTTACAAGTTTTAACGTTCGTGAATCACCGGTCAACTTGGGTGGTCAATTGTCTATATAAAACATATTTCAATTAATTAAGTCTTAACAAGTTTGATTGCTTAACATGTTGGAAACATTTAATCATGTAAATATCAATCTCAATTAATATATATAAACATGGAAAAGTTCGGGTCACTACACCGTCCACATAAAATCTTTTTTATTTAAACAGCCCTTTAACACCTTCATGAATGGAAGTGACTTTTCAGCTGCTTTGGACAAGAATCTTGTTAATGCTGCTATACATCCATGTAGCTGTTGAACATCCTTTTTGCTAGTTGGTGACTTCATATCTTCAATTGCTTGAATTTTCTTAGGATTAGCTTTAATTCCACGTTCTGTTACAATATGACCTAAGAATTTTCCCTCTTCCACACCAAACGTGCACTTCTTGGGATTTAATTTCATGTTAATTTTTCGCAGAGATGCAAAAGTTTCCTGTATATTGTAGTGACCCGAACTTTTCCATGTTTATATATATTAATTGAGATTGATATTTACATGATTAAATGTTTCCAACATGTTAAGCAATCAAACTTGTTAAGACTTGATTAATTGAAATATGTTTCATATAGACAATTGACCACCCAAGTTGACCGGTGATTCACGAACGTTAAAACTTGTAAAAACTATATGATGACATATGTATGGATATATATATAGTTAACATGATACTATGATAAGTAAACATATCATTAAGTATATTAACAATGAACTACATATGTAAAAACAAGACTACTAACTTAATGATTTTTAAACGAGACATATATGTAACGATTATCGTTGTAAAGACATTTAATGTATATATATCATATTAAGAGATATTCATACATGATACTATCATGATAATATAATAATTTAAAATCTCATTTGATATTATAAACATTGGGTTAACAACATTTAACAAGATCGTTAACCTAAAGGTTTCAAAACAACACTTACATGTAACGACTAACGATGACTTAACGACTCAGTTAAAATGTATATACATGTAGTGTTTTAATATGTATTTATACACTTTTGAAAGACTTCAATACACTTATCAAAATACTTCTACTTAACAAAAATGCTTACAATTACATCCTCGTTCAGTTTCATCAACAATTCTACTCGTATGCACCCGTATTCGTACTCGTACAATACACAGCTTTTAGATGTATGTACTATTAGTATATACACTCCAATGATCAGCTCTTAGCAGCCCATGTGAGTCACCTAACACATGTGGGAACCATCATTTGGCAACTAGCAAGAAATATCTCATAAAATTACAAAAATATGAGTAATCATTCATGACTTATTTACATGAAAACAAAATTACATATCCTTTATATCTAATCCATACACCAACGACCAAAAACACCTACAAACACTTTCATTCTTCAATTTTCTTCATCTAATTGATCTCTCTCAAGTTCTATCTTCAAGTTCTAAGTGTTCTTCATAAATTCCAAAAGTTCTAGTTTCAAAAAATCAAGAATACTTTCAAGTTTGCTAGCTCACTTCCAATCTTGTAAGGTGATCATCCAACCTCAAGAAATATTTGTTTCTTACAGTAGGTTATCATTCTAATACAAGGTAATAATCATATTCAAACTTTGGTTCAATTTCTATAACTATAACAATCTTATTTCAAGTGATGATCTTACTTGAACTTGTTTTCGTGTCATGATTCTGCTTCAAGAACTTTGAGCCATCCAAGGATCCATTGAAGCTAGATCCATTTTTCTCTTTTCCAGTAGGTTTATCTAAGGAACTTAAGGTAGTAATGATGTTCATAACATCATTCGATTCATACATATAAAGCTATCTTATTCGAAGGTTTAAACTTGTAATCACTAGAACATAGTTTAGTTAATTCTAAACATGTTCGCAAACAAAAGTTAATCCTTCTAACTTGACTTTTAAAATCAACTAAACACATGTTCTATATCTATATGATATGCTAACTTAATGATTTAAAACCTGGAAACACGAAAAACACCGTAAAACCGGATTTACGCCGTCGTAGTAACACCGCGGGCTGTTTTGGGTTAGTTAATTAAAAACTATGATAAACTTTGATTTTAAAGTTGTTATTCTGAGAAAATGATTTTTATTATGAACATGAAACTATATCCAAAAATTATGATTAAACTCAAAGTGGAAGTATGTTTTCTAAAATGGTCATCTAGACGTCGTTCTTTCGACTGAAATGACTACCTTTACAAAAACGACTTGTAACTTATTTTTCTGACTATAAACCTATACTTTTCTGTTTAGATTCATAAAATAGAGTTCAATATGAAACCATAGCAATTTGATTCACTCAAAACGGATTTAAAATGAAGAAGTTATGGGTAAAACAAGATTGGATAATTTTTCTCATTTTAGCTACGTGAAAATTGGTAACAAATCTATTCCAACCATAACTTAATCAACTTGTATTGTATATTATGTAATCTTGAGATACCATAGACACGTATACAATGTTTCGACCTATCATGTCGACACATCTATATATATTTCGGAACAACCATAGACACTCTATATGTGAATGTTGGAGTTAGCTATACAGGGTTGAGGTTGATTCTAAAATATATATAGTTTGAGTTGTGATCAATACTGAGATACGTATACACTGGGTCGTGGATTGATTCAAGATAATATTTATCGATTTATTTCTGTACATCTAACTGTGGACAACTAGTTGTAGGTTACTAACGAGGACAGCTGACTTAATAAACTTAAAACATCAAAATATATTAAAAGTGTTGTAAATATATTTTGAACATACTTTGATATATATGTATATATTGTTATTGGTTCGTGAATCAACCAGTGGCCAAGTCTTACTTCCCGACGAAGTAAAAATCTGTGAAAGTGAGTTATAGTCCCACTTTTAAAATCTAATATTTTTGGGATGAGAATACATGCAGGTTTTATAAATGATTTACAAAATAGACACAAGTACGTGAAACTACATTCTATGGTTGAATTATCGAAATCGAATATGCCCCTTTTTATTAAGTCTGGTAATCTAAGAATTAGGGAACAGACACCCTAATTGACGCGAATCCTAAAGATAGATCTATTGGGCCTAACAAACCCCATCCAAAGTACCGGATGCTTTAGTACTTCGAAATTTATATCATATCCGAAGGGTGTCCCGGAATGATGGGGATATTCTTATATATGCATCTTGTTAATGTCGGTTACCAGGTGTTCACCATATGAATGATTTTTATCTCTATGTATGGGATGTGTATTGAAATATGAAATCTTGTGGTTTATTGTTACGATTTGATATATATAGGTTAAACCTATAACTCACCAACATTTTTGTTGACGTTTAAAGCATTTTATTCTCAGGTGAATATTAAGAGCTTCCGCTATTGCATACTAAAATAAGGACAAGATTTGGAGTCCATGTTTGTATGATATTGTGTAAAAACTGCATTCAAGAAACTGATTTCGATGTAACATATTTGTATTGTAAACCATTATGTAATGGTCGTGTGTAAACAGGATATTTTAGATTATCATTATTTGATAATCTACGTAAAGCTTTTTAAACCTTTATTTATGAAATAAAGGTTATGGTTTGTTTTAAAAATGAATGCAGTCTTTGAAAAACGTCTCATATAGAGGTCAAAACCTCGCAACGAAATCAATTAATATGGAACGTTTTTAATCAATAAGAACGGGACATTTCAGTTGGTATCAGAGCGTTGGTCTTAGAGAACCAGAAAATTTGCATTAGTGTGTCTTATCGAGTTTGTTAGGATGCATTAGTGAGTCTGGACTTCGACCGTGTTTTCTTTAAAAATGATTGCTTAACATTTTTGTTGGAAACTATATATTTTTAACATATGAATATTATGTGATATATTAATCTCTTAACGTGTTTGACATTATGTGATAGATGTCTACCTCTAGAACAAGTTCCATTGACTCACCTAATAATAATGAAGAGTTAAATGTAAATTGGAATGATTCGTGGACTGATTCACAAGTTCCCGAAGAGGAACCGGAAGAAGAGTCGGAACCGGAAGAAGAATCGGAACCGGAAGAAGAATCGGAACCGGATGAAGAAATAGAACCGGTAGGGGAAATAATAAAACGGTTAAGTAAAAGAAAATCCTCAACCAACCGACCAAGGTTAATTATGGTCAATGGGGTTTCCGCCAAGGAAGCAAAATATTGGGAGGATTACCAATTCTCCGATGAATCGGATTCCGACGAGAATTCCGATGATGTTATAGAAATTACCCCAACTGAATTTAAAAAGGCAAAAGAAAATAATAAGGGAAAGGGCATAAAAATAGAGAAATCTAATTCCAACCCCGATGAACTTTATATGTATCGTCAACCCCCGAAGTCCTTAAGTTGTAACAATGACCCGGGAACCTCTAAACCACCAGGTTTTTCTAAACCAATGTGGACAACGACAGTTAGTATTAGGGGAACATCATATATCCCTAGAAACTTGGCAAAACGAACCAAAACCGAAGAAGAAGAAACGAGCGAGTCGGAATAAGATAATTGTATTCGTGTGGTGTAATATATGTAATATAGTGTGCTTATGCTTTATGATATATGTAAAAATTGCTTGTATTAATAAGTATTTTTTTTATGAATCTAACTCTTGTCTATTTTACAGTTTAAAAACACAAAATGGATAGACAACCCAATATTTTAAGAGACCTACCCGGAGACATGATTGATGAAATCTTGTCTAGAGTCGGTCAGAATTCCTCGGCACAACTATTTAAGGCGAGATCAGTTTGTAAGACATTCGAAGAACGTTCCAAGAATGTCTTGGTTTATAAGAGACTTTCGTTTGAAAGATGGGGGATATCACATTGGGAAACCCATAAGTTACGATGTGTTTACTTTGACGCATATATTGCGGGGAACCCAAATGCTATTTTACGCAACGGGTTAAGAAATTATTTTGACTCAATATATTCGAATATTGGACTTCGTGATTTAGAAAAAGCGGCTAACATGCAACATAAAGAAGCATGTTATGCTTACGGATTAGTAATGTTCGCTTCTCACCAAAGTGAGAACAAGAACATCGGGCTACAACTATTAAACAAAACGTTTCCACAAGTGACGGAGTCGGTAATTGGGGTAAGAAATGAGGTTTTTAGATTATTACGGGACTGTTGGACATTACGTAACCCTCGTCCCTTTGACGACGTTACAACACGCTATCTTATCAACGGCCATAACGGTTATGTTGCACAAGACCAAGGATGGGAAGTAGTCCTAGTAAAACCAGAATGCATGACTTGTTTCTGGACGTATGAATTACGTGTCTTTATAGCCTTTGCTGAACGACTTGTGTACTAGCTAGAATTATCTTCACAACTATCTTGTATCAAAGTTATTGTGTGCTATATTTCATGCTTTATGTAAAATAAGCGGTATTGTAAGTTTGTAAAATATTGTATAAAAGTTTGAACGCGAAATATTATTATAATCAGTTTTTCATATAGAATTGTAGTAGTTGAATTGTATATTAGCTACTAAGTATGAACTTAACGGGTAGGTACTACCCGAATTTAAACTTATAAAACGCTAATATGAAGAAAAAGCTTTTATAAATGAGTTCATATTATGCTACGAAATACTATTAACTACTCTTAATATTCTGTATGATTAACTTGTTCCATTTAACTATTTTGAAGGAAATGGCACCGACTACTCGACACACCGTGAATATGAATGAAGAGGAATTCCGTACTTTTCTAGCTTCAAACATAGCCGCAGTACAGGCTGCGCTACATACCAACAATAACCTTGGATCTAGCAGTACAGGAAATCGTGTAGGATGCACCTACAAAGAATTCACTGCCTGCAAACCTTTGGAATTTGATGGAACCGAAGGACCGATCGGATTGAAACGGTGGACCGAGAAGGTCGAATCGGTGTTTGCCACAAGTGTACTGAAGAGGACAAAGTAAAGTACGCTACGCATACCTTCACAGGTTCTGCGTTAACATGGTGGAATACCTATCTAGAGCAAGTGGGACAAGACGATGCTTACGCACTACCGTGGTCAGCATTCAAGCACTTGATGAACGAGAAGTACCGTCCCAGAACCGAGGTCAATAAGCTCAAGACAGAACTTAGAGGGTTACGAACCCAAGGATTTGATATTACCACGTACGAAAGACGATTCACAGAATTGTGCCTATTGTGTCCGGGAGCATTCGAAGATGAGGAAGAGAAGATCGACGCGTTTGTGAAAGGATTACCGGAAAGAATCCAAGAAGATATAAGTTCACACGAGCCCGCCTCCATACAACAGGCATGTAGAATGGCTCACAAACTCGTGAACCAAATTGAAGAAAGAATTAAAGAACAGACTGCTGAAGAGGCCAATGTGAAGCAAGTCAAAAGAAAGTGGGAGGAAAACGGTGATAAGAATCACCAATACAACAACAACAGCAATTACAAAAATAATCGCAACAATTATCCCAACAATCGCAACATCAATCGCAACTACAACAAACGGCCCAACAACAACAACAACAGCAACTACAACAATCATCCCAACAACAATAATAACCGCAACAACAACAACAACAATCAGAAGCAGCTATGCCAAAGGTGTGAAAAGAATCACTCGGGGTTCTGCACCAAATTTTGCAACAAGTGTAAAAGAAATGGTCATAGCGCGGCGAAGTGTGAGGTCTACGGACCAGGGGTTAATAGAACGAAAGGAACAAATGGTGTCGGAACGAGTAATGGCGGAGCAAGTAGTGTCGGAGCAAGTTATGCCAATGTAGTTTGTTATAAATGTGGAAAACCGGGCCACATTATTAGAAATTGCCCGAACCAGGAGAACACGAATGGACAAGGCCGTGGAAGAGTTTTCAATATTAATGCGGCAGAGGCACAGGAAGACCCGGAGCTTGTTACGGGTACGTTTCTTATTGACAATAAATCTGCTTACGTTTTATTTGATTCGGGTGCGGATAGAAGCTATATGAGTAGAGAATTTTGTGCTAAATTAAGTTGTCCATTGAAGCCTTTGGATAGTAAATTTTTACTCGAATTAGCAAATGGTAAATTAATTTCAGCAGATAATATATGTCGGAATCGAGAAATTAAACTGGTTAGCGAAACATTTAAGATTGATTTGATACCAGTAGAGTTAGGGAGTTTTGATGTGATAATCGGTATGGACTGGTTGAAAGAAGTGAAAGCGGAGATCGTTTGTTACAAAAATGCAATTCGCATTATACGAGAAAAAGGAAAACCCTTAATGGTGTACGGAGAAAAGGGAAACACGAAGCTACATCTTATTAGTAATTTGAAGGCACAAAAACTAATAAGAAAAGGTTGCTATGCTGTTCTAGCACACGTCGAGAAAGTACAAACTGAAGAAAAGAGCATCAATGATGTTCCCGTCGCAAAAGAATTTCCTGATGTATTTCCGAAAGAATTACCGGGATTACCCCCACATCGATCCGTTGAATTTCAAATAGATCTTGTACCAGGAGCTGCACCAATAGCTCGTGCTCCTTACAGACTCGCACCCAGTGAGATGAAAGAACTACAAAGCCAATTACAAGAACTTTTAGAGCGTGGTTTCATTCGACCAAGCACATCACCGTGGGGAGCTCCTGTTTTGTTTGTCAAGAAGAAAGATGGTACATTCAGGTTGTGTATCGACTACCGAGAGTTGAACAAACTTACCATCAAGAACCGCTACCCACTACCGAGAATCGATGACTTATTTGATCAACTACAAGGCTCGTCTGTTTATTCAAAGATTGACTTACGTTCCGGGTATCATCAAATGCGGGTGAAAGAAGATGATATTCCAAAGACTGCTTTCAGAACACGTTACGGTCATTACGAGTTTATGGTCATGCCGTTTGGTTTAACTAATGCACCAGCTGTGTTCATGGACCTTATGAACCGAGTGTGTGGACCATACCTTGACAAGTTTGTCATTGTTTTCATTGATGACATACTTATTTACTCAAAGAATGACCAAGAACACGGTGAACATTTGAGAAAGGTGTTAGAAGTATTGAGGAAGGAAGAATTGTACGCTAAGTTTTCAAAGTGTGCATTTTGGTTGGAAGAAGTTCAATTCCTCGGTCACATAGTGAACAAAGAAGGTATTAAGGTGGATCCGGCAAAGATAGAAACTGTTGAAAAGTGGGAAACCCCGAAAACTCCGAAACACATACGCCAGTTTTTAGGACTAGCTGGTTACTACAGAAGGTTCATCCAAGACTTTTCCAGAATAGCAAAACCCTTGACTGCATTAACGCATAAAGGGAAGAAATTTGAATGGAATGATGAACAAGAGAAAGCGTTTCAGTTATTGAAGAAAAAGCTAACTACGGCACCTATATTGTCATTGCCTGAAGGGAATGATGATTTTGTGATTTATTGTGATGCATCAAAGCAAGGTCTCGGTTGTGTATTAATGCAACGAACGAAGGTGATTGCTTATGCGTCTAGACAATTGAAGATTCACGAACAAAATTATACGACGCATGATTTGGAATTAGGCGCGGTTGTTTTTGCATTAAAGACTTGGAGGCACTACTTATATGGGGTCAAAAGTATTATATATACCGACCACAAAAGTCTTCAACACATATTTAATCAGAAACAACTGAATATGAGGCAGCGTAGGTGGATTGAATTATTGAATGATTACGACTTTGAGATTCGTTACCACCCGGGGAAGGCAAATGTGGTAGCCGATGCCTTGAGCAGGAAGGATAGAGAACCCATTCGAGTAAAATCTATGAATATAATGATTCATAATAACCTTACTACTCAAATAAAGGAGGCGCAACAAGGAGTTTTAAAAGAGGGAAATTTAAAGGATGAAATACCCAAAGGATCGGAGAAGCATCTTAATATTCAGGAAGACGGAACCCGGTATAGGGCTGAAAGGATTTGGGTACCAAAATTTGGAGATATGAGAGAAATGGTACTTAGAGAAGCTCATAAAACCAGATACTCAATACATCCTGGAACGGGGAAGATGTACAAGGATCTCAAGAAACATTTTTGGTGGCCGGGTATGAAAGCCGATGTTGCTAAATACGTAGGAGAATGTTTGACGTGTTCTAAGGTCAAAGCTGAGCATCAGAAACCATCAGGTCTACTTCAACAACCCGAAATCCCGGAATGGAAATGGGAAAACATTACCATGGATTTCATCACTAAATTGCCAAGGACTGCAAGTGGTTTTGATACTATTTGGGTAATAGTTGATCGTCTCACCAAATCAGCACACTTCCTGCCAATAAGAGAAGATGACAAGATGGAGAAGTTAGCACGACTGTATTTGAAGGAAGTCGTCTCCAGACATGGAATACCAATCTCTATCATCTCTGATAGGGATGGCAAATTTATTTCAAGATTCTGGCAGACATTACAGCAAGCATTAGGAACTCGTCTAGACATGAGTACTGCTTATCATCCACAAACTGATGGGCAGAGCGAAAGGATGATACAAACGCTTGAAGACATGCTACGAGCATGTGTTATTGATTTCGGAAACAGTTGGGATCGACATCTACCGTTAGCAGAATTTTCCTACAACAACAGCTACCATTCAAGCATTGAGATGGCACCGTTTGAAGCACTTTATGGTAGAAAGTGCAGGTCTCCGATTTGTTGGAGTGAAGTGGGGGATAGACAGATTACGGGTCCGGAGATTATACAAGAAACTACCGAGAAGATCATCCAAATTCAACAACGGTTGAAAACCGCCCAAAGTCGACAAAAGAGCTACGCTGACATTAAAAGAAAAGATATAGAATTTGAAATTGGAGAGATGGTCATGCTTAAAGTTGCACCTTGGAAAGGCGTTGTTCGATTTGGTAAACGAGGGAAATTAAATCCAAGGTATATTGGACCATTCAAGATTATTGATCGTGTCGGACCAGTAGCTTACCGACTTGAGT
Organism: Rutidosis leptorrhynchoides; assembly: GCF_046630445.1. Taxonomy (NCBI): domain Eukaryota; kingdom Viridiplantae; phylum Streptophyta; class Magnoliopsida; order Asterales; family Asteraceae; genus Rutidosis; species Rutidosis leptorrhynchoides. Next base: position 178,350,056 of record NC_092342.1, on the reverse strand, counting down.
TACCTCAACAACTCGCGGCTGTACATAACACTTTCCACGTCTCGAATTTGAAGAAATGTTTTGCTAAAGAAGATCTCACTATTCCGTTAGATGAAATCCAAATCAACGAAAAACTTCAATTCATCGAAGAACCCGTCGAAATAATGGATCGTGAGGTTAAAAGACTTAAGCAAAACAAGATACCAATTGTTAAGGTTCGATGGAATGCTCGTAGAGGACCCGAGTTCACCTGGGAGCGTGAAGATCAGATGAAGAAGAAATACCCACATCTATTTCCAGAATATTCGTCAACACCTTCAACAGCTTAAAATTTCGGGACGAAATTTATTTAACGGGTAGGTACTGTAGTGACCCGAACTTTTCCATGTTTATATATATTAATTGAGATTGATATTTACATGATTAAATGTTTCCAACATGTTAAGCAATCAAACTTGTTAAGACTTGATTAATTGAAATATGTTTCATATAGACAATTGACCACCCAATTTGACCGGTGATTCACGAACGTTAAAACTTGTAAAAACTATATGATGACATATGTATGGATATATATATAGTTAACATGATACTATGATAAGTAAACATATCATTAAGTATATTAACAATGAACTACATATGTAAAAACAAGACTACTAACTTAATGATTTTTAAACGAGACATATATGTAACGATTATCGTTGTAAAGACATTTAATGTATATATATCATATTAAGAGATATTCATACATGATAATATCATGATAATATAATAATTTAAAATCTCATTTGATATTATAAACATTGGGTTAACAACATTTAACAAGATCGTTAACCTAAAGGTTTCAAAACAACACTTACATGTAACGACTAACGATGACTTAACGACTCAGTTAAAATGTATATACATGTAGTGTTTTAATATGTATTTATACACTTTTGAAAGACTTCAATACACTTATCAAAATACTTCTACTTAACAAAAATGCTTACAATTACATCCTCGTTCAGTTTCATCAACAATTCTACTCGTATGCACCCGTATTCGTACTCGTACAATACACAGCTTTTAGATGTATGTACTATTGGTATATACACTCCAATGATCAGCTCTTAGCAGCCCATGTGAGTCACCTAACACATGTGGGAACCATCATTTGGCAACTAGCATGAAATATCTCATAAAATTACAAAAATATGAGTAATCATTCATGACTTATTTACATGAAAACAAAATTACATATCCTTTATATCTAATCCATACACCAACGACCAAAAACACCTACAAACACTTTCATTCTTCAATTTTCTTCATCTAATTGATCTCTCTCAAGTTCTATCTTCAAGTTCTAAGTGTTCTTCATAAATTCCAAAAGTTCTAGTTTCATAAAATCAAGAATACTTTCAAGTTTGCTAGCTCACTTCCAATCTTGTAAGGTGATCATCCAACCTCAAGAAATATTTGTTTCTTACAGTAGGTTATCATTCTAATACAAGGTAATAATCATATTCAAACTTTGGTTCAATTTCTATAACTATAACAATCTTATTTCAAGTGACGATCTTACTTGAACTTGTTTTCGTGTCATGATTCTGCTTCAAGAACTTTGAGCCATCCAAGGATCCATTGAAGCTAGATCCATTTTTCTATTTTCCAGTAGGTTTATCCAAGGAACTTAAGGTAGTAATGATGTTCATAACATCATTCGATTCATACATATAAAGCTATCTTATTCGAAGGTTTAAACTTGTAATCACTAGAACATAGTTTAGTTAATTCTAAACTTGTTCGCAAACAAAAGTTAATCCTTCTAACTTGACTTTTAAAATCAACTAAACACATGTTCTATATCTATATGATATGCTAACTTAATGATTTAAAACCTGGAAACACGAAAAACACCGTAAAACCGGATTTACGCCGTCGTAGTAACACCGCGGGCTGTTTTGGGTTAGTTAATTAAAAACTATGATAAACTTTGATTTTAAAGTTGTTATTCTGAGAAAATGATTTTTATTATGAACATGAAACTATATCCAAAAATTATGATTAAACTCAAAGTGGAAGTATGTTTTCTAAAATGGTCATCTAGACGTCGTTCTTTCGACTGAAATGACTACCTTTACAAAAACGACTTGTAACTTATTTTTCCGACTATAAACCTATACTTTTCTGTTTAGATTCATAAAATAGAGTTCAATATGAAACCATAGCAATTTGATTCACTCAAAACGGATTTAAAATGAAGAAGTTATGGGTAAAACAAGATTGGATAATTTTTTCTCATTTTAGCTACGTGAAAATTGGTAACAAATCTATTCCAACCATAACTTAATCAACTTGTATTGTATATTATGTAATCTTGAGATACCATAGACACGTATACAATGTTTCGACCTATCATGTCGACACATCTATATATATTTCGGAACAACCATAGACACTCTATATGTGAATGTTGGAGTTAGCTATACAGGGTTGAGGTTGATTCCAAAATATATATAGTTTGAGTTGTGATCAATACTGAGATACGTATACACTGGGTCGTGGATTGATTCAAGATAATATTTATCGATTTATTTCTGTACATCTAACTGTGGACAACTAGTTGTAGGTTACTAACGAGGACAGCTGACTTAATAAACTTAAAACATCAAAATATATTAAAAGTGTTGTAAATATATTTTGAACATACTTTGATATATATGTATATATTGTTATAGGTTCGTGAATCAACCAGTGGCCAAGTCTTACTTCCCGACGAAGTAAAAATCTGTGAAAGTGAGTTATAGTGCCACTTTTAAAATCTAATATTTTTGGGATGAGAATACATGCAGGTTTTATAAATGATTTACAAAATAGACACAAGTACGTGAAACTACATTCTATGGTTGAATTATCGAAATCGAATATGCCCCTTTTTATTAAGTCTGGTAATCTAAGAATTAGGGAACAGACACCCTAATTGACGCGAATCCTAAAGATAGATCTATTGGGCCTAACAAACCCCATCCAAAGTACCGGATGCTTTAGTACTTCGAAATTTATATCATATCCGAAGGGTGTCCCGGAATGATGGGGATATTCTTATATATGCATCTTGTTAATGTCGGTTACCAGGTGTTCACCATATGAATGATTTTTATCTCTATGTATGGGATGTGTATTGAAATATGAAATCTTGTGGTCTATTGTTACGATTTGATATATATAGGTTAAACCTATAACTCACCAACATTTTTGTTGACGTTTAAAGCATGTTTATTCTCAGGTGAATATTAAGAGCTTCCGCTATTGCATACTAAAATAAGGACAAGATATGGAGTCCATGTTTGTATGATATTGTGTAAAAACTGCATTCAAGAAACTGATTTCGATGTAACATATTTGTATTGTAAACCATTATGTAATGGTCGTGTGTAAACAGGATATTTTAGATTATCATTATTTGATAATCTACGTAAAGCTTTTTAAACCTTTATTTATGAAATAAAGGTTATGGTTTGTTTTAAAAATGAATGCAGTCTTTGAAAAACGTCTCATATAGAGGTCAAAACCTCGCAACGAAATCAATTAATATGGAACGTTTTTAATCAATAAGAACGGGACATTTCATATATCTCGTAACATCTTTTCTTCAGTATGACTTTTGATGACAATGTCATCAACATAAGGTTCTAAGTTTTGCCCAATTTGATCCTTAAATGCCATATCAATAAGTCGTTGATATGTTGCTCCTGCATTCTTCAAACCAAAAGGCATTTTCATGTAACAGAATATGCCTTCCGTCGTGTGAAAAGCCGTTTTGTCTTCATCTTTTAAAGCCATTGGGATTTGATGATATCCCTTAGCAGCATCTAGGAAACATTTGAATCGATATCCTACCAATGATTCAACCTTCCAATCAATTTCAGGTAAAGGATAATTGTCCTTTGGACACGCTTTATTGATATCCGTGAAATCCACACACATCCGCCATGAGTTGTCCGGCTTCCTAACCATGACTGGATTGGCTACCCATGTCTGATATTTGACCTCTCGCAAGATCCCAGCATCTACCAAACTTCGTACCTCATCACGGAGGAATTTGCTTCTTTCTGGCACCATGCCACGCTTTTTCTGACAAACAGGATGTATGTTGGGATTCACATTTAGCCTATGCTCTGCAATTTCCCTTGGAACACCGGTCATATCAGATGGCTGCCATGCAAAAACGTCTAGATTTGTTGTCAAAATATTGTATAATTTTTCTTTACATTCGGCGGACAACGTGTGCCCAATTATGATTTTCTGATCTGGAAATTTAAGATTTGGTGAAATTGACCCATCATCGTGTATGATCGGCTTAATTACTGCCTTTGTTACTTGGGAACACTCAATTGACTTCTGCTGTTCTGCATATAACGTTGCTACTCCGCCTGGCATTGGAAACTTCATCATACCATGTACAGTTGACGTTACAGCTCCAAACGTCATTAAAGCAGTTCTTCCCAAAATTATGTTGTACTGTGAATTTGCTTTAACCACCAAGAACTCAATGTTGGCTGTGCGTCTTAGGGGTGGCTTGCCCAAGGTTACTTCAAGCAAAATACTTCCTTCAGACCAGGACGGCTCACTTGTAAAACTTGCCAACGGCACATATGTTTCCTTCATTTTTTCTTGTACATCTTTGGGTAGCTGTATGAAGCAATGTTCATACATAATGTCTGCTCCAGCTCCTGTGTCAGTGTAAATGTTGCGTATTAAGCAATTAGCAACTCGCGCTTCTATAACTACTGGACCATCGGATGGATTTGTGTTACACATAGAAGGAAAGGATATTAATTGCTCTTCCCAATCTTCTAATACTTCTGCCTGCCTCCGTTGTCCAGATTTCCATGGGTGTATCATGCCCACTTCTATGGGTATGAATTCGTTATCTTCACCGTCTTTATTAGTGTTGGTGAGATGATTCGTCTTAATAATGGATGGCGCCATTGTTAACACCTATTTCCTTATGAGGTAAGGCTTAGTGTGCCAACAAGATACTAGAAGTAATCTAGCTTTAGGAGGGCGGAGTGTTGCCGATTGATTTTTACCCTCGGGAAATAATCCCTGCAGACCCGGCTCACAAGTGTAGAAACTTGTGGGGTGGCTTAATCAATCTGTCGTCCGTAGAGCATAAAAGTGCTAGCCGGATGACTTCTAGTGAGAGAAAGTAGAGAGAGAGAGAGAGAAGTGAAGTCTCAGCTCTCAAAGTTATCAGAATATCTGAACTCCGTAAAATAACGACCCAAGGGGTCTATTTATAGTGTCAGATCCACCAGATTGCTTGGGGACACATGTCAGATGATGATACGTTCTGTTACTTGTGATCTGAAATTTACGCTGAAGGTGGCATTCTCCGGCCAGGGCTTACGCGCTAGGCGGCCTTCAGGGCTTACGCATGACGGAGCAGCCTGTACAACGGAGAACGCTGGACGGTTAACTCCACAAAACTGTTGTTTCCAGCCTTCCTGATGCTACTTTTATGCAACCATTATGCCTTTTATGCATGTATACGATAAGATACACCATTACAGAGCAAAACGGAAAATGGACCATAGTGTCCAGAAAAATATTTAAAGGAGAAAATAATTCATAACTTGTCCTCATGAGTTTCATGACGGAAAGCGTATAACGGAGAATATGATTTTAATGTTTACATGCATAATGATTGCAAAGTACAATCTCAATATCTTGTGCATTGTTCACTACAACAATCTTACTAAGTTACAGCATATTTCTAATATGTACAACCAAGTACAATATTAAACGTTATGCAAAAGCAGATGTATAAAAACATAGTATTTCATTCATCCCGCGGAGTATAATTCAATATATCATCTATTGTTACATCCGGCCTTTTACAAAGATTTTCAAGATCAGAAAACTTCATATTTTCTATTAGTGCACCGGCTGCATCAGCTTCTTTTATGGCGTTTTCATTAATCTTCGATGTATTAACAACAGGCATCGGACTTGGCAATTCTGGCAGTTTCCTTTTCATAAAGTTGAAAAAATTTAGTCGTTCAGCAGACTTCGCAAGACGGAAAAACTCACGTATCCTGTGAGACAGAGCTTGGCAATTAAAGATACGCTCAACAAGCGCAGGGATGCCAGTTATCATTCGTCTTTCGTTCTCTTCTTTGGCTTTAAGCTGTTCTTTCAACATGTTATTCTGCTCAAGCATTTTTTCATTCTCCTTTACTAGTTCATCAATTTTGCTCAGATGCCGCTTTTCTCTGGAGGATAGTTCTTTGACTTGCTCCTTATACTCCGCCCTCTGATTGTTGTTATTATCATAAAGCCTCTTCATTGTCTCATATTCCCACTTTATCTCTGTAGCTATTTGTTCAGTCCTGGCTACTTTCTCCTTTTCAGCAGATAGCTCCATATTTGTAGTAACTTCATTGTTTTGCAACTCAGATAGGCGTTGAAGGTCGTTTAAGCTAGAAGCAATGTTCAGAATGATACTTTGTATCTTAACCTTCTTGGCATCTGCATCAGATAGGCTGCTAAAGAATTGGGCTAGTGAAGGACACACCATGGCATTCAAAAAAGTCATGAAATCTTCGTACGAGTGTGGTGGTCCTTTTAAAAGGGAGGAAAGCATATTTGTGTCAAGATTGGGAAGCGTAATTTGTTGTTGAGAAGAACTAGGGCCAGCTCCTTGTTGAGCGGATGACGGAGGAATTTGACCCGTTCTTCTCCTCTTGGCAGAAGGCGGAAGAGTCGCTAATGTAGTGTCTTGATGTGATGCACTAGCTGTTGGAGATAAAGGGAAATTGTTACTTATAAAAGAGTTCCAATATGCTTCACAACATTTCAAGGGTGGCATAAAGTATAAGGAAGGGTTTGGATTATAAAATCCACAATTACTGGGCATACAAGAAAACAAGTACAGGTTTTGGTATGGTATTTTACATAATTCAGTGTTATCATTTTCATTATCCGAGGCACGACGTTCTCTAGAGGCAACTCGATTCATACCTATGTCTTCTTCTTCTTCTTCTTCTTCTTCTTCTTCTTCTTCTTCTTCTTCTTCTTCTTCTTCTTCTTCTTCTTCTTCTTCTTCTTCTTCTTCTTCTTCTTCTTCATCTTCCTAATCCCTCACTTCATCTGTCTTGGGGGTATCATCAATAATTTTCTGAGTAGTAAAGGTAAGCTGCGAATAAACCGATGACCGCATGGCGGTAAGTGGAGTAATTTTTACAAAAGCTTAAAAGACACAGTGGTTAATTGGATAGATAAAGGAGGGCATCTTATTAAGCATATGTAGCAAAAGTAAATGCTTACTCTTTCTCCCAGCAAGGACACAAGCATAACCTTGTGTGATATTGTCAAAACCCGTCCTTATCCCCCTGGACGAAATCATCAACATCTGGTCCCATTGCGAGGTGCTGTCCTAAATATGCCATGAAGGACTCCAAGTAAGGTCTTTAAAATGAGCAAATGCACAGCGGAAGACTTAATTCGTACCTGAGAATAAACATGCTTTAAAGTGTCAACCAAAAGGTTGGTGAGTTCATAGGTTTATCGTAAACAATTATTTCCATCATTTTAATAGACCACAAGATTTCATATTGATAAATATAATACACTCGCAAGTGTATGAAAAAGTCGTTGAGCACTTGGTAACCATACTTAACATTTAAATCACAGCAGCATATTCTTAAATAAACCCTACACCGTACCAAGTGTAGTAACGAAACGAAGTACTGTGCAACCATTTAAAACTGGTCGTCCAGCCCGGTTGGGGTTGTCAGGCCCGATAGATCTATCAACAGGATTCGCGTTTACGCTCCTCACGTAAATATTAGCTACCAAGTATAAAGAAATATGCCATGGTACAACTCAACGTAGTATGTATTTTAAGTACTTGTGTCTATTTCGTAAAATATTTATAAAAGCAGCGCATGTATTCTCAGTCCCAAAAATATATATTGCAAAAGCAATTAAAAAGGGAGCAAATGAAACTCACATGATGTATTTTGTAGTAAAAATACATAGAACGACATTGAACAATTATAGGGTTGGCCTTCGACTCACGAACCTATATCATTTATATATATATTAAAACATATAATTGTAATCGAACATGTTTATATAGTATTCTTAGTGACATAATTATTATTTTTAATAATTTATAGGTTTTATTAATAATTTAGTTAGATATATCTACTTCACTTACTTTTAAAAAAAATATTAATATAGTTATGTTATATGTAGTAAATATGGTTTTGTATAACTGATTGTCATTCAATAAAATAATATTGATAAGAGTTGCTTCATCCTATAATAATAATAATGATAATAAAAATATTTCTTTCAATAAAAATGATAAACCTTATAATTTTAACTAAAATGATAATTTTTGGAATAACATGAATAATGATAATAATAATAATAATAATAATAGTAATAATAATAATAATAATAATAATAATAATAATAATAATAATAATAATAATAATAATAATAATAATAATACCTTAATAGAAAAGGCTTCAAAAAGAACATAAACAACCTTAGCCCGGGTTCGAACCCACGACCCCTTGTTTAAACACCCACACTCTAACCAATGCTATGCTGTTTCATTTCTGTTTTAAATCTCAGTCTAATCTTTATAACCCGTTTACTTCGGCCCAACAGAAAATATATTTCGGCCCAACAAGTAAGAGTCCATCATGACTTTTAAATGGCCCAAATAAAAGAAATCCAAAAATAGCTAATTCGATCCACTAAGTAATTTGAAGTTATTTGTTTTGCAATTTGATAAAAAGTAAAGAAAAGAAAAACGTATGGCTAGTCATTCCAAAACCCCACCATACCTAGTCATCCCACTAACTATAATTCAATTGATAAAATACGTCCACTTGAGTTTTAACCTTTTTAAAAGCTCACAACTTTCAAAATGTAAGCACGAGTATAGTAGCAACATTAGGAATCTGGTTTGCGTTAATGTTTAAAAAAAAATCTCAGTCGCTGTAGCAGCAAACAGCCGTTGGCTTCATCAAGAAATGATTTATTTTGGTTTAAAGATGGTTCACAGTTCAACATGGAAGGAGATGAGTGATATGAGAGAGATTGAGGATGAGTGAGAGAGAAATAGATTGGTATTGGTGTTCGCTTTTGAGTCTGTGCGAAACAGAAATAGATACAACAGATACATGATTCAATCATGGTGGTTTGTTTCAAAAGAGTAGTAGTCGGTTTGCGAGTTAAATGGAAACAGAAAATAGTAAGTGTATCGGCAACAAGTGTACCCGGTTTGTGTGTTGTGGAGCTTTGGTTTGAACCAAGAATCGAAATAATGTCATTAACTATCAAGTGTTGGTGATCGTGGGTGATTGCTTGATCAGTTCAGCGAAAAAAAAATATAGCAACACTCCTTTTGGTTTGGGTTTCGACTGAAAACAGTGATGGTGTTCGAATATTATAGCAGAGAGGAAAAACAGGTTATATGTTCATTTTGGGACTTAACAAAGGAAATTAGAAAACTGGCCTGGATCGAATATTAGCACACAAAAAAAAAATAAATAAAAAAAATAAAAAGTTTTGTTTCAACTCGTCATTGATGACTGAACAGAAAACAGAAGTAGTAACGAGTCAGCTATCGATTGGTGAATCAGGTTAGTGATAGTGTTTTGGTCGTGGGTCGTGGTGTTTGAAAACAGGAGCAAGAAAAATATAGAAGTGGTGGTGATGGTTTTGTTGTAATCAGGGAGCAAGCAAAAGTATCGGTTAGTGTGGTTTTGGTTTCGGTTTGGGTTGTTGTTTGGTGATTATCAAATGACACATTAACATTAGTAGTGCGAGTAGCAAGTATTTGGGTTTGGCTCGTTTAAACCAAAACGTAGTAGAAGCTGAAACTATATAAAAAAAATGGTTGATGGGTTTAAGATGGCGGAATTAGGTGGTGGAGGTGGTTCAACGATTGTGAGAATATGGTGGTCTCAGTTGATCAAAATGAGTTGATGGTAGCAATAACCCTCATGTATATATAGATCTATAGATACATAATATAATTAATAAATCTAATCTAATAATTAATATATAATAACATTCCTATAACAGAAAGTGAAATGAAATGAAACTAAAAGTTAAAATGTAAAGTAGACCACTTGTCTATAATTTGGTGTTGATTGAATCCGAAAACAGAGAAAGTAAATGAGTGGGTACTATTCAGCATACATATATCTATAATATTCGTATTCAGATTGTAAAGAAAATACAAAACCCAAACAGTAATAATAGGGTAATAATTTCAATCATAAACAGTAACATGTTTCAATTAGGCACAGTATAAGATATTTTAAGATACAAACGTGTTATATTGTTAGCCGTCACATTCATGGATTGTATTTCGTACTCCGTTGTTAATCAAGAGCGGATAAAAGTACTCAGATTATCTTTATCTCAACATAAAGTCGTATATGGACTTGTTTAATATCGATCATAAAAATTTACCTGTCATTCGAGCTCAATCTCAACTAAAAATTTAATATTTTTAAAATTAATAAAATAGATTCTAAATATGTTTTTAATAAAGCTAAAATTTATATAGCCTATTTTCGGACCATCGTTTATTCTAAAATCACATAAGTTCATTTTTAACTCGTTTAATACCGATGAGATGATAACTGAGTGTCCTTGTAGTTTACAAAATAAATTCGAAACCACATATATATATATATTTAATATAATAGATATATTTTAAATAATAACTTTTATATATTGTTATTAGTTTACATAATTAATTCTAACAATTATGATATATAATATTTCATTTTAAATATATGCATACATATTTACAAGTAATCATATCGTGAGTCGTCGAAAATGTAGTGACCCGAACTTTTCCATGTTTATATATATTAATTGAGATTGATATTTACATGATTAAATGTTTCCAACATGTTAAGCAATCAAACTTGTTAAGACTTGATTAATTGAAATAGGTTTCATATAGACAATTGACCACCCAAGTTGACCGGTGATTCACGAACGTTAAAACTTGTAAAAAAACTATATGATGACATATATATGGTTATATGTATAGTTAACATGATATTATGATAAGTAAACATATCATTAATTATATTAACAATGAACTACATATGTAAAAACAAGACTACTAACTTAATGATTTTGAAACGAGACATATATGTAACGTTTATCGTTGTAACGATATTTAATGTATATATATCATATTAAGAGATATTCGTACATCATAATATCATGATAATATAATAATTTAAAATCTCTTTTGATATTATAAACATTGGGTTAACAACATTTAACAAGATCGTTAACCTAAAGGTTTCAAAACAACACTTACATGTAACGACTAACGATGACTTAACGACTCAGTTAAAATGTATATACATGTAGTGTTTTAATATGTATTTATACACTTTTGAAAGACTTCAATACACTTATCAAAATACTTCTACTTAACAAAAATGCTTACAATTACATTCTCGTTCAGTTTCATCAACAATTCTACTCGTATGCACCCGTATTCGTACTCGTACAATACACAGCTTTTAGATGTATGTACTATTGGTATATACACTCCAATGATCAGCTCTTAGCAGCCCATGTGAGTCACCTAACACATGTGGGAACCATCATTTGGCAACTAGCATGAAATATCTCATAAGATTACAAAAATATGAGTAATCATTCATGACTTATTTACATGAAAACAAAATTACATATCCTTTATATCTAATCCATACACCAACGACCAAAAACACCTACAAACACTTTCATTCTTCAATTTTCTTCATCTAATTGAACTCTCTCAAGTTCTATCTTCAAGTTCTAAGTGTTCTTCATAAATTCCAAAAGTTCTAGTTTCATAAAATCAAGAATACTTTCAAGTTTGCTAGCTCACTTCCAATCTTGTAAGGTGATCATCCAACCTCAAGAAATCTTTGTTTCTTACAGTAGGTTATCATTCTAATACAAGGTAATAATCATATTCAAACTTTGGTTCAATTTCTATAACTATAACAATCTTATTTCAAGTGATGATCTTACTTGAACTTGTTTTCGTGTCATGATTTTGCTTCAAGAACTTTGAGCCATCCAAGGATCCATTGAAGCTAGATCCATTTTTCTCTTTTCCAGTAGGTTCATCCAAGGAACTTAAGGTAGTAATGATGTTCTTAACATCATTCGATTCATACATATAAAGCTATCTTATTCGAAGGTTTAAACTTGTAATCACTAGAACATAGTTTAGTTAATTCTAAACTTGTTCGCAAACAAAAGTTAATCCTTCTAACTTGACTTTTAAAATCAACTAAACACATGTTCTATATCTATATGATATGCTAACTTAATGATTTAAAACCTGGAAACACGAAAAACACCGTAAAACCGGATTTACGCCGTCGTAGTAACACCGCGGGCTGTTTTGGGTTAGTTAATTAAAAACTATGATAAACTTTGATTTAAAAGTTGTTATTCTGAGAAAATGATTTTTATTATGAACATGAAACTATATCCAAAAATTATGGTTAAACTCAAAGTGGAAGTATGTTTTCTAAAATGGTCATCTAGACGTCGTTCTTTCGAATGAAATGACTACCTTTACAAAAACGACTTGTAACTTATTTTTCCGACTATAAACCTATACTTTTTCTTTTTAGATTCATAAAATAGAGTTCAATATGAAATCATAGCAATTTGATTCACTCAAAACGGATTTAAAATGAAGAAGTTATGGGTAAAACAAGATTGGATAATTTTTCTCATTTTAGCTACGTGAAAATTGGTAACAAATCTATTCCAACCATAACTTAATCAACTTGTATTGTATATTATGTAATCTTGAGATACCATAGACACGTATACAATGTTTCGACCTATCATGTCGACACATCTATATATATTTCGGAACAACCATAGACACTCTATATGTGAATGTTGGAGTTAGCTATACAGGGTTGAGGTTGATTCCAAAATATATATAGTTTGAGTTGTGATCAATACTGAGATACGTATACACTGGGTCGTGGATTGATTCAAGATAATATTTATCGATTTATTTCTGTACATCTAACTGTGGACAACTAGTTGTAGGTTACTAACGAGGACAGCTGACTTAATAAACTTAAAACATCAAAATATATTAAAAGTGTTGTAAATATATTTTGAACATACTTTGATATATATGTATATATTGTTATAGGTTCGTGAATCAACCAGTGGCCAAGTCTTACTTCCCGACGAAGTAAAAATCTGTGAAAGTGAGTTATAGTCCCACTTTTAAAATCTAATATTTTTGGGATGAGAATACATGCAGGTTTTATAAATGATTTACAAAATAGACACAAGTACGTGAAACTACATTCTATGGTTGAATTATCGAAATCGAATATGCCCCTTTTTATTAAGTCTGGTAATCTAAGAATTAGGGAACAGACACCCTAATTGACGCGAATCCTAAAGATAGATCTATTGGGCCTAACAAACCCCATCCAAAGTACCGGATGCTTTAGTACTTCGAAATTTATATCATATCCGAAGGGTGTCCCGGAATGATGGGGATATTCTTATATATGCATCTTGTTATTGTCGGTTACCAGGTGTTCACCATATGAATAATTTTTATCTCTATGTATGGGATGTGTATTAAAATATGAAATCTTGTGGTCTATTATTATGATTTGATATATATAGGTTAAACCTATAACTCACCAACATTTTTGTTGACGTTTTAAGCATGTTTATTCTCAGGTGATTATTAAGAGCTTCCGCTGTCGCATACTTAAATAAGGACAAGATTTGGAGTCCATGCTTGTATGATATTGTGTAAAAACTGCATTCAAGAAACTTATTTTGTTGTAACATATTTGTATTGTAAACCATTATGTAATGGTCGTGTGTAAACAGGATATTTTAGATTATCATTATTTGATAATCTACGTAAAGCTTTTTAAACCTTTATTGATGAAATAAAGGTTATGGTTTGTTTAAAAATGAATGCAGTCTTTGAAAAACGTCTCATATAGAGGTCAAAACCTCGCAACGAAATCAATTAATATGGAACGTTTTTAATCAATAAGAACGGGACATTTCAGTTGGTATCAGAGCGTTGGTCTTAGAGAACCAGAAAATTTGCATTAGTGTGTCTTATCGAGTTTGTTAGGATGCATTAGTGAGTCTGGACTTCGACCGTGTTTTCTTTAAAAATGATTGCTTAACATTTTTGTTGGAAACTATATATTTTTAACATATGAATATTATGTGATATATTAATCTCTTAACGTGTTTGATATTATGTGATAGATGTCTACCTCTAGAACAAGTCCCATTGACTCACCTAATAATAATGAAGAGTCAAATGTAAATTGGAATGATTTGTGGACTGATTCACAAGTTCCCGAAGAGGAACCGGAAGAAGAGTCGGAACCGGAAGAAGAATCGGAACCGGAAGAAGAATCGGAACCGGATGAAGAAATAGAACCGGTGGGGGAAATAATAAAACGGTTAAGTAAAAGAAAATCCTCAACCAACCGACCAAAGTTAATTATGGTCAATGGTGTTTCCGCCAAGGAAGCAAAATATTGGGAGGATTACCAATTCTCCGATGAATCGGATTCCGACGAGAATTCCGATGATGTTATAGAAATTACCCCAACTGAATTTAAAAAGGCAAAAGAAAATAATAAGGGAAAGGGCATAAAAATAGAGAAATCTAATTCCAACCCCGATGAACTTTATATGTATCGTCAACCCCCGAAGTCCTTAAGTTGTAACAATGACCCGGGAACCTCTAAACCACCAGGTTTTTCTAAACCAATGTGGACAACGACGGCTTGTATTAGGGGAACATCATATATCCCTAGAAACTTGGCAAAACGAACCAAAACCGAAGAAGAAGAAACGAGCAAGTCGGAATAAGATAGTTGTATTCGTGTGGTGTAATATATGGAATATAGTGTTCTTATGCTTTATGATATATGTAAAAATTGCTTGTATTAATAAGTATTTTTTATGAATCTAACTCTTGTCTATTTTACAGTATAAAAACACAAAATGGATAGACAACCCAATATTTTAAGAGACCTACCCGGAGACATGATTGATGAAATCTTGTCTAGAGTCGGCCAGAATTCTTCGGCACAACTATTTAAGGCGAGATCAGTTTGTAAGACATTCGAAGAACGTTCCAAGAATGTCTTGGTTTATAAGAGACTTTCGTTTGAAAGATGGGGGATATCACATTGGGAAACCCATAAGTTACGATGTGTTTACTTTGACGCATATATTGCGGGGAACCCAAATGCTATTTTACGCAACGGGTTAAGAAATTATTTTGACTCAATATATCCGAATATTGGACTTCGTGATTTAGAAAAAGCGGCTAACATGCAACATAAAGAAGCATGTTATGCTTACGGATTAGTAATGTTCGCTTCTCACCAAAGTGAGAACAAGAACATCGGGCTACAACTATTAAACAAAACGTTTCCACAAGTGACGGAGTCGGTAATTGGGGTAAGAAATGAGGTTTTTAGATTGTTACGGGACTGTTGGACATTACGTAACCCTCGTCCCTTTGATGACGTTACAACACGCTGTCTTATCAACGGC
This sequence comes from Rutidosis leptorrhynchoides, assembly GCF_046630445.1. NCBI lineage: Eukaryota > Viridiplantae > Streptophyta > Magnoliopsida > Asterales > Asteraceae > Rutidosis > Rutidosis leptorrhynchoides. Next base: position 178,334,444 of record NC_092342.1, on the reverse strand, counting down.
CATAACGGTTATGTTGCACAAGACCAAGGATGGGAAGTAGTCCTAGTAAAACCAGAATGCATGACTTGTTTCTGGAAGTATGAATTACGTGTCTTTATTGCCTTTGCTGAACGACTTGTGTACTAGCTAGAATTGTCTTCACAACTATCTTGTATCAAAGTTATTGTGTGCTATATTTCATTCTTTATGTAAAATAAGCGGTATTGTAAGTTTGTAAAATATTGTATAAAAGTTTGAACGCGAAATATTATTATAATCAGTTTTTCATATAGAATTGTAGTAGTTGAATTGTATATTAGCTACTAAGTATGAACTTAACGGGTAGGTACTACCCGAATTTAAACTTATAAAACGCTAATATGAAGAAAAAGCTTTTATAAATGAGTTCATATTATGCTACGAAATACTATTAACTACTCTTAATATTCTGTATGATTAACTTGTTCCATTTAACTATTTTGAAGGAAATGGCACCGACTACTCGACACACCGTGAATATGAATGAAGAGGAATTCCGTACTTTTCTAGCTTCAAACATAGCCGCAGTACAGGCTGCGCTACATACCAACAATAACCTTGGATCTAGCAGTACAGGAAATCGTGTAGGATGCACCTACAAAGAATTCACTGCCTGCAAACCTTTGGAATTTGATGGAACCGAAGGACCGATCGGATTGAAACGGTGGACCGAGAAGGTCGAATCGGTTTTTGCCATAAGTAAGTGTACTGAAGAAGACAAAGTGAAGTACGCTACGCATACCTTCACAGGTTCTGCGTTAACATGGTGGAATACCTATCTAGAGCAAGTGGGACAAGACGATGCGTACGCACTACCGTGGTCAGCATTCAAGCACTTGATGAACGAGAAGTACCGTCCCAGAACCGAGGTCAATAAGCTCAAGACAGAACTTAGAGGGTTACGAACCCAAGGATTTGATATTACCACGTACGAAAGACGATTCACAGAATTGTGCCTATTGTGTCCGGGAGCATTCGAAGATGAGGAAGAGAAGATCGACGCATTTGTGAAAGGATTACCGGAAAGAATCCAAGAAGATATAAGTTCACACGAGCCCGCCTCCATACAACAGGCATGTAGAATGGCTCACAAACTAGTGAACCAGATTGAAGAAAGAATTAAAGAACAGACTGCTGAAGAGGCCAATGTGAAGCAAGTCAAAAGAAAGTGGGAGGAAAATGGTGATAAGAATCACCAATACAACAACAACAACAATCGCAACATCAATCGCAACTACAACAAACGGCCCAACAACAACAACAACAACAGCAACTACAACAATCATCCCAACAACAATAATAACCGCAACAACAACAACAATCAGAAGCAGCTATGCCAAAGGTGTGAAAAGAATCACTCGGGGTTCTGCACCAAATTTTGCAACAAGTGTAAAAGAAATGGTCATAGCGCGGCAAAGTGTGAGGTCTACGGACCAGGGGTTAATAGAACAAAAGGAACAAATGGTGTCGGAATGAGTAATGGCGGAGCAAGTAGTGTCGGAGCAAGCTATGCCAATGTAGTTTGTTATAAATGTGGAAAACCGGGCCACATTATTAGAAATTGCCCGAACCAGGAGAACACGAATGGACAAGGCCGCGGAAGAGTTTTCAATATTAATGCGGCAGAGGCACATGAAGACCCGGAGCTTGTTACGGGTACGTTTCTTATTGACAATAAATCTGCTTACGTTTTATTTGATTCGGGTGCGGATAGAAGCTATATGAGTAGAGATTTTTGTGCTAAATTAAGTTGTCCATTGACGCCTTTGGATAGTAAATTTTTACTCGAATTAGCAAATGGTAAATTAATTTCAGCAGATAATATATGTCGGAATCGAGAAATTAAACTGGTTAGCGAAACATTTAAGATTGATTTGATACCAGTAGAGTTAGGGAGTTTTGATGTGATAATCGGTATGGACTGGTTGAAAGAAGTGAAAGCGGAGATCGTTTGTTACAAAAATGCAATTCGCATTATACGAGAAAAAGGAAAACCCTTAATGGTGTACGGAGAAAAGGGCAACACGAAGCTACATCTTATTAGTAATTTGAAGGCACAAAAACTAATAAGAAAAGGTTGCTATGCTGTTCTAGCACACGTCGAGAAAGTACAAACTGAAGAAAAGAGCATCAATGATGTTCCCATTGCAAAAGAATTTCCCGATGTATTTCCGAAAGAATTACCGGGATTACCCCCACATCGATCCGTTGAATTTCAAATAGATCTTGTACCAGGAGCTGCACCAATAGCTCGTGCTCCTTACAGACTCGCACCCAGCGAGATGAAAGAACTGCAAAGCCAATTACAAGAACTTTTAGAGCGTGGTTTCATTCGACCAAGCACATCACCGTGGGGAGCTCCTGTTTTGTTTGTCAAGAAGAAAGATGGTACATTCAGGTTGTGTATCGACTACCGAGAGTTGAACAAACTTACCATCAAGAACCGCTACCCACTACCGAGAATCGACGACTTATTTGATCAACTACAAGGCTCGTCTGTTTATTCAAAGATTGACTTACGTTCCGGGTATCATCAAATGCGGGTGAAAGAAGATGATATTCCAAAGACTGCTTTCAGAACACGTTACGGTCATTACGAGTTTATGGTCATGCCGTTTGGTTTAACTAATGCACCAGCTGTGTTCATGGACCTTATGAACCGAGTGTGTGGACCATACCTTGACAAGTTTGTCATTGTTTTCATTGATGACATACTTATTTACTCAAAGAATGACCAAGAACACGGTGAACATTTGAGAAAGGTGTTAGAAGTATTGAGGAAGGAAGAATTGTACGCTAAGTTTTCAAAGTGTGCATTTTGGTTGGAAGAAGTTCAATTCCTCGGTCACATAGTGAACAAAGAAGGTATTAAGGTGGATCCGGCAAAGATAGAAACTGTTGAAAAGTGGGAAACCCCGAAAACTCCGAAACACATACGCCAGTTTTTAGGACTAGCTGGTTACTACAGAAGGTTCATCCAAGACTTTTCCAGAATAGCAAAACCCTTGACTGCATTAACGCATAAAGGGAAGAAATTTGAATGGAATGATGAACAAGAGAAAGCGTTTCAGTTATTGAAGAAAAAGCTAACTACGGCACCTATATTGTCATTGCCTGAAGGGAATGATGATTTTGTGATTTATTGTGACGCATCAAAGCAAGGTCTCGGTTGTGTATTAATGCAACGAACGAAGGTGATTGCTTATGCGTCTAGACAATTGAAGATTCACGAACAAAATTATACGACGCATGATTTGGAATTAGGCGCGGTTGTTTTTGCATTAAAGACTTGGAGGCACTACTTATATGGGGTCAAAAGTATTATATATACCGACCACAAAAGTCTTCAACACATATTTAATCAGAAACAACTGAATATGAGGCAGCGTAGGTGGATTGAATTGTTGAATGATTACGACTTTGAGATTCGTTACCACCCGGGGAAGGCAAATGTGGTAGCCGATGCCTTGAGCAGGAAGGACAGAGAACCCATTCGAGTAAAATCTATGAATATAATGATTCATAATAACATTACTACTCAAATAAAGGAGGCGCAACAAGGAGTTTTAAAAGAGGGAAATTTAAAGGATGAAATACCCAAAGGATCGGAGAAGCATCTTAATATTCGGGAAGACGGAACCCGGTATAGGGCTGAAAGGATTTGGGTACCAAAATTTAGAGATATGAGAGAAATGGTACTTAGAGAAGCTCATAAAACCAGATACTCAATACATCCTGGAACGGGGAAGATGTACAAGGATCTCAAGAAACATTTTTGGTGGCCGGGTATGAAAGCCGATGTTGCTAAATACGTAGGAGAATGTTTGACGTGTTCTAAGGTCAAAGCTGAGCATCAGAAACCATCAGGTCTACTTCAACAACCCGAAATCCCAGAATGGAAATGGGAAAACATTACCATGGATTTCATCACTAAATTGCCAAGGACTGCAAGTGGTTTTGATACTATTTGGGTAATAGTTGATCGTCTCACCAAATCAGCACACTTCCTACCAATAAGAGAAGATGACAAGATGGAGAAGTTAGCACGACTGTATTTGAAGGAAGTCGTCTCCAGACATGGAATACCAATCTCTATTATCTCTGATAGGGATGGCAGATTTATTTCAAGATTCTGGCAGACATTACAGCAAGCATTAGGAACTCGTCTAGACATGAGTACTGCCTATCATCCACAAACTGATGGGCAGAGCGAAAGGACGATACAAACGCTTGAAGACATGCTACGAGCATGTGTTATTGATTTCGGAAACAGTTGGGATCGACATCTACCGTTAGCAGAATTTTCCTACAACAACAGCTACCATTCAAGCATTGAGATGGCGCCGTTTGAAGCACTTTATGGTAGAAAGTGCAGGTCTCCGATTTTTTGGAGTGAAGTGGGGGATAGACAGATTACGGGTCCGGAGATTATACAAGAAACTACCGAGAAGATCATCCAAATTCAACAACGGTTGAAAACCGCCCAAAGTCGACAAAAGAGCTACGCTGACATTAAAAGAAAAGATATAGAATTTGAAATTGGAGAGATGGTCATGCTTAAAGTTGCACCTTGGAAAGGCGTTGTTCGATTTGGTAAACGAGGGAAATTAAATCCAAGGTATATTGGACCATTCAAGATTATTGATCGTGTCGGACCAGTAGCTTACCGACTAGAGTTACCTCAACAACTCGCGGCTGTACATAACACTTTCCACGTCTCGAATTTAAAGAAATGTTTTGCTAAAGAAGATCTCACTATTCCGTTAGATGAAATCCAAATCAACGAAAAACTCCAATTCATCGAAGAACCCGTCGAAATAATGGATCGTGAGGTTAAAAGACTTAAGCAAAACAAGATACCAATTGTTAAGGTTCGATGGAATGCTCGTAGAGGACCCGAGTTCACCTGGGAGCGTGAAGATCAGATGAAGAAGAAATACCCGCATCTATTTCCAGAAGATTCGTCAACACCTTCAACAGCTTAAAATTTCGGGACGAAATTTATTTAACGGGTAGGTACTGTAGTGACCCGAACTTTTCCATGTTTATATATATTAATTGAGATTGATATTTACATGATTAAATGTTTCCAACATGTTAAGCAATCAAACTTGTTAAGACTTGATTAATTGAAATAGGTTTCATATAGACAATTGACCACCCAAGTTGACCGGTGATTCACGAACGTTAAAACTTGTAAAAAAACTATATGATGACATATATATGGTTATATGTATAGTTAACATGATATTATGATAAGTAAACATATCATTAATTATATTAACAATGAACTACATATGTAAAAACAAGACTACTAACTTAATGATTTTGAAACGAGACATATATGTAACGTTTATCGTTGTAACGATATTTAATGTATATATATCATATTAAGAGATATTCGTACATCATAATATCATGATAATATAATAATTTAAAATCTCTTTTGATATTATAAACATTGGGTTAACAACATTTAACAAGATCGTTAACCTAAAGGTTTCAAAACAACACTTACATGTAACGACTAACGATGACTTAACGACTCAGTTAAAATGTATATACATGTAGTGTTTTAATATGTATTTATACACTTTTGAAAGACTTCAATACACTTATCAAAATACTTCTACTTAACAAAAATGCTTACAATTACATTCTCGTTCAGTTTCATCAACAATTCTACTCGTATGCACCCGTATTCGTACTCGTACAATACACAGCTTTTAGATGTATGTACTATTGGTATATACACTCCAATGATCAGCTCTTAGCAGCCCATGTGAGTCACCTAACACATGTGGGAACCATCATTTGGCAACTAGCATGAAATATCTCATAAGATTACAAAAATATGAGTAATCATTCATGACTTATTTACATGAAAACAAAATTACATATCCTTTATATCTAATCCATACACCAACGACCAAAAACACCTACAAACACTTTCATTCTTCAATTTTCTTCATCTAATTGAACTCTCTCAAGTTCTATCTTCAAGTTCTAAGTGTTCTTCATAAATTCCAAAAGTTCTAGTTTCATAAAATCAAGAATACTTTCAAGTTTGCTAGCTCACTTCCAATCTTGTAAGGTGATCATCCAACCTCAAGAAATCTTTGTTTCTTACAGTAGGTTATCATTCTAATACAAGGTAATAATCATATTCAAACTTTGGTTCAATTTCTATAACTATAACAATCTTATTTCAAGTGATGATCTTACTTGAACTTGTTTTCGTGTCATGATTTTGCTTCAAGAACTTTGAGCCATCCAAGGATCCATTGAAGCTAGATCCATTTTTCTCTTTTCCAGTAGGTTCATCCAAGGAACTTAAGGTAGTAATGATGTTCTTAACATCATTCGATTCATACATATAAAGCTATCTTATTCGAAGGTTTAAACTTGTAATCACTAGAACATAGTTTAGTTAATTCTAAACTTGTTCGCAAACAAAAGTTAATCCTTCTAACTTGACTTTTAAAATCAACTAAACACATGTTCTATATCTATATGATATGCTAACTTAATGATTTAAAACCTGGAAACACGAAAAACACCGTAAAACCGGATTTACGCCGTCGTAGTAACACCGCGGGCTGTTTTGGGTTAGTTAATTAAAAACTATGATAAACTTTGATTTAAAAGTTGTTATTCTGAGAAAATGATTTTTATTATGAACATGAAACTATATCCAAAAATTATGGTTAAACTCAAAGTGGAAGTATGTTTTCTAAAATGGTCATCTAGACGTCGTTCTTTCGAATGAAATGACTACCTTTACAAAAACGACTTGTAACTTATTTTTCCGACTATAAACCTATACTTTTTCTTTTTAGATTCATAAAATAGAGTTCAATATGAAATCATAGCAATTTGATTCACTCAAAACGGATTTAAAATGAAGAAGTTATGGGTAAAACAAGATTGGATAATTTTTCTCATTTTAGCTACGTGAAAATTGGTAACAAATCTATTCCAACCATAACTTAATCAACTTGTATTGTATATTATGTAATCTTGAGATACCATAGACACGTATACAATGTTTCGACCTATCATGTCGACACATCTATATATATTTCGGAACAACCATAGACACTCTATATGTGAATGTTGGAGTTAGCTATACAGGGTTGAGGTTGATTCCAAAATATATATAGTTTGAGTTGTGATCAATACTGAGATACGTATACACTGGGTCGTGGATTGATTCAAGATAATATTTATCGATTTATTTCTGTACATCTAACTGTGGACAACTAGTTGTAGGTTACTAACGAGGAAAGCTGACTTAATAAACTTAAAACATCAAAATATATTAAAAGTGTTGTAAATATATTTTGAACATACTTTGATATATATGTATATATTGTTATAGGTTCGTGAATCAACCAGTGGCCAAGTCTTACTTCCCGACGAAGTAAAAATCTGTGAAAGTGAGTTATAGTCCCACTTTTAAAATCTAATATTTTTGGGATGAGAATACATGCAGGTTTTATAAATGATTTACAAAATAGACACAAGTACGTGAAACTACATTCTATGGTTGAATTATCGAAATCGAATATGCCCCTTTTTATTAAGTCTGGTAATCTAAGAATTAGGGAACAGACACCCTAATTGACGCGAATCCTAAAGATAGATCTATTGGGCCTAACAAACCCCATCCAAAGTACCGGATGCTTTAGTACTTCGAAATTTATATCATATCCGAAGGGTGTCCCGGAATGATGGGGATATTCTTATATATGCATCTTGTTATTGTCGGTTACCAGGTGTTCACCATATGAATAATTTTTATCTCTATGTATGGGATGTGTATTGAAATATGAAATCTTGTGGTCTATTATTATGATTTGATATATATAGGTTAAACCTATAACTCACCAACATTTTTGTTGACGTTTTAAGCATGTTTATTCTCAGGTGATTATTAAGAGCTTCCGCTGTCGCATACTTAAATAAGGACAAGATTTGGAGTCCATGCTTGTATGATATTGTGTAAAAACTGCATTCAAGAAACTTATTTTGTTGTAACATATTTGTATTGTAAACCATTATGTAATGGTCGTGTGTAAACAGGATATTTTAGATTATCATTATTTGATAATCTACGTAAAGCTTTTTAAACCTTTATTGATGAAATAAAGGTTATGGTTTGTTTAAAAATGAATGCAGTCTTTGAAAAACGTCTCATATAGAGGTCAAAACCTCGCAACGAAATCAATTAATATGGAACGTTTTTAATCAATAAGAACGGGACATTTCAGAAAATGGTCGAAGGTCAATTGAATATATGAAACACTTCAAAATTTTTGAGACTCAACCTAACAGACTTTGCTTATTCTGCCAAAAATACAACATCGTATCGAGAGTTTGGTTTAAAATTAGTTGAAATTTTCCGGGTCGTGACATTACCCACCCGTTAAATAAATTTCGTCCCGAAATTTGATCGAGGTCGTCATGGCTAACAATGAGAATGTTTTTCATGATGAAAATGCGTTAACAAAATAGGGTTTTATCAACATTAAGTAATACTGATAAAATAATTGAGTTACTCGAAGCGTATGAGTGGAGCTATCACAAGAGAGTGAAAAGTTTCGTCCTAACTTTTGACGTAGTCATGGTGGATTTCCGGAATTAAAGGAATTTAAGGAAATCTTCTAATCAGAAAGAAAATGTAATCGCACGATTTATTAGCAGATTGTCGGAGTTACGGAAGAACAGAAATATCAAGGAAATATTTCCGTGATATGTTTAGAAATTAAGTAGAATGAAAGAGTCATGTAACATGACACATGATGAGGGCAAGGTCTGTGAACCATCATCACGTTCCATTAGAAATTTAGCATGATTTACTGTAATATAATAACGTTGGCCAAGTGTCATTATATTATACTAACTCATGCTTCAATTCCCTACACTTCTCCAAGAATCATCCATAATTCAAACTCGAATTTTAAAGAAATTTAGAAACTAAAATAGTTTCATTTATGACGTAACACGGATAGCACGAAGAGATAGATAATTTCGAATAAAGATATTTATGAAGGTATCTTCAGAAATATCTAGGATATTTATAACTAAAGATACGATGATATCTTAGAATTTAAAATATTTAAGATCAGAAAATGATGAAGAAATTTGTCCGCAAGGATTCAGACTAATTAAGGAGCTAAAGATTTCGTCAGATTCTGAATCGTCTGGATTCGTTAAGTACAGGTTTAATCTTGGTGATTTGTCTACAGACTCCTTCATGGTGTGCTCAATCCGATTTTTAGTACCAAATTTTCTATCGAGCGTTCCTAACACTTCCTTCTTTATCATCAACTTTTGGCCGTTAAGACCATCTACAACATGCTGCTTCGTCAGCATTTTCAAAGTTAACGGATCTGGGTCATCAGTTATCAAACCGAGGTGGTTTCGGAGAATTGTGTTTTTAGATGATTAAACGCTGACGGTAGTATGGTGGAATATAAAAGGTTCTCTGGTAACAATGAATAAGCACGTATATATTCCGAGGTTATAATAAGGTTGTGTTGAACGAAAAGTCGAAATCAACTTGTTGGAGCTGTGATAAAATTTGGCTATTTTGAAGAAGAACTGCAAAGTGATTTTTGGCAGTAACATCGCCAAAGGAGCTAGCGCAGATACGTGTTAAACCTTTACTCAGGTTCCAAGAGTTTTTCAGGTGCATAACTATATGCATAAATCTTTTTTTTCGTAGATGAAGTGCAGTTGGTTCATCTTCTTGATTGAGGTGTTTTCAAGAATTATGAAAGATTTGAACATGGATTGGAATCGTTAAAATTCAAATGAGGTTTAAGATGAAATCAAGTGGCAAGCTTGAAGAATTGTTTAGTTCATATGTTATAATCAATATTTTAATTTATTTTAATTGTCCAAAGTTAGCAGTCCAATAGTCTGATTGTCCAATGGTCCAATAATTTCATATATAAATTAAATATATAATATTCGAATTAATTAATACGTATCGTGACCCGTGTACCGGTCTCAGTGTCGATCACAACTCAAACCATATATATATATATATTTTGAAATCAACTCCAACCCTGTATAGCCAACTCCCACATTCACATATAGAGTGTCTACGGTTGTTCCGAAATATATATATAGATGGGTCGATATGATAAGTCGAAACCTTGCATACGTGTCCCGTTAATTAAAGTGCGTAAAATAAATAAATATATATCATGACCCATTGCACAACGTGTTGTCTCAGAATTAATTCGACGTATTGTTGTACATGTGTCTCGACGGTATGTAAAGTGCAGAAATTAAATAACAATAAATAAAATTACGAGAATGTAAATTGCGATAAATTAAATGTTAATCAGTTAGCTGGGAACAGTTAGCTAGGAACAGTTAGCGTGGAATCTTAACAGAATTTCAATTAGTTAATTCGTTTGTTTCTAATAAATTTTATTATATCCAATGTTTTCTTCATTATGCCACTTGTTGAATTTTGATAGGTCAAAATCGAAATATGAAATTGAATTTGAATGGAAATAGTTATTCTTTGGTGAACGGATACGTATATGTATGGATTTGAGCAGTATTTGTTAATGATCGCTGAATCAAAACTGAAGAGTGTACAGTGTAACTTATTAATGTGAAATCTAAATATTTCTCAGGTATTACCCACCCGTTAAAATATTTTCACCATTAACAGTTGGTACGAAAGAATTTTTAATTACAATCTTTATGAAAATATACATACATATATATTTTCTTCAGATGTAATCATGGATTTAATGAGTCAATAAGATATTAAACTCATTTGATTTATCGTTAGTACTAGATTACATGATCTCTAAAACATTAGAGATTACATAATCGTCATGTCGAATGAAGATTAATGAGGTAGAACGATACGTAAAGCGAAGATAATCGATGTAGAACGATATGTAGAACGAAGATAAAGTAGATAGAACGATTCGTAGAACGATTATTAGGCTCGAGGTACAGAATGAGATGTTGAGGCATGTGATGTTGAAACTTAGGTTGTTGGTGGTACTGTTGGTGCCGGTGATGTTGCTGAAGCTGGTAGGTTCTGCACCATATTTTCCAAAGTTACAACTCGAGCGCGAAATTCGTTGACTTATTGCTCCGGGATGACTGTCGGTAGGAATGAACGAGTGAATAAGGTTTAGAATTTTAGATAGAAGACAATCGTGACGAGTTACCCTAGAGATGAGGCTAAAAATGATGTTTCGGATAGGTTCGCCGGTAAGTGTTTCGGTTTCTTCGCCGAGGGTGCAGGTTGGTGGGTGAAAAGGATCGCGTTCTTCTTGCCTCCATTGGTTAAGTCGACTACGAACCCATCAGATGAATTGGGGATGGATGATTGGTGGATTCATTCTGGTGACGCTGCTTTCGGAGCTGAAGTGGGACTCCATATCGGAATCCGAGAGGCTTGAACTAGTGGTGAGTTCCATTTTGCTCAGTTAGATAAAGAGTTTCTGATATGAAATGAATTTCGGATATCGGATGATATTCTAATTACATAGAATATCTATGCATGGTACAGAAGATCCCGTAGATTACGGAGAGGTTTAAGGAAATGTGTCAGATAAAGTCTACAGTAACAGATACGCTAAGATATGAATTTATCTATACACTATCTATCAAATAAGTGCAGGAAGTCGTGTCTAGACTTAGGAATGATTAGCAGGTAATTTTCCACTAGGAATGATATACAATACTTATAATATGCAGCTAAGGTCGAAGTCCAGACTTGCTAATGCATCCTAACAACTATCAGTTAGACTCACTAATGCAAGACCTGGTTCTCTAAGACCAATGCTCTGATACCAAATGTCAAAACCCGTCCTTATCCCCCTGGACGAAATCATCAACATCTGGTCCCATTGCGAGGTGCTGTCCTAAATATGCCATGAAGGACTCCAAGTAAGGTCTTTAAAATGAGCAAATGCACAGCGGAAGACTTAATTCGTACCTGAGAATAAACATGCTTTAAAGTGTCAACCAAAAGGTTGGTGAGTTCATAGGTTTATCGTAAACAATTATTTCCATCATTTTAATAGACCACAAGATTTCATATTGATAAATATAATACACTCGCAAGTGTATGAAAAAGTCGTTGAGCACTTGGTAACCATACTTAACATTTAAATCACAGCAGCATATTCTTAAATAAACCCTACACCATACCAAGTGTAGTAACGAAACGAAGTACTGTGCAACCGTTTAAAACTGGTCGTCCAGCCCGTGTTGGGGTTGTCAGGCCCGATAGATCTATCAACAGGATTCGCGTTTACGCTCCTCACGTAAATATTAGCTACCAAGTATAAAGAAATATGCCATGGTACAACTCAACGTAGTATGTATTTTAAGTACTTGTGTCTATTTCGTAAAACATTTATAAAAGCAGCGCATGTATTCTCAGTCCCAAAAATATATATTGCAAAAGCAATTAAAAAGGGAGCAAATGAAACTCACATGATGTATTTTGTAGTAAAAATACATAGAACGACATTGAACAATTATAGGGTTGGCCTTCGACTCACGAACCTATATCATTTATATATATATTAAAACATATAATTGTAATCGAAAATGTTTATATAGTATTCTTAGTGACATAATTATTATTTTTAATAATTTATAGGTTTTATTAATAATTTAGTTAGATATATCTACTTCACTTACTTTTAAAAAAAAATATTAATATAGTTATGTTATATGTAGTAAATATGGTTTTGTATAACTGATTGTCATTCAATAAAATAATATTGATAAGAGTTGCTTCATCCTATAATAATAATAATGATAATAAAAATATTTCTTTCAATAAAAATGATAAACCTTATAATTTTAACTAAAATGATAATTTTTGGAATAACATGAATAATGATAATAATAATAATAATAATAATAATAATAATAATAATAATAATAATAATAATAATAATAATAGTAATAATAATAATAATAATAATAATAATAATAATAATAATAATAATAATAATAATACCTTAATAGAAAAGGCTTCAAAAAGAACATAAACAACCTTAGCCCGGGTTTGAACCTACGACCCCTTGTTTAAACACCCACACTCTAACCAATGCTATGCTGTTTCATTTCTGTTTTAAATCTCAGTCTAATCTTTATAACCCGTTTACTTCGGCCCAACAGAAAATATATTTCGGCCCAACAAGTAAGAGTCCATCATGACTTTTAAATGGCCCAAATAAAAGAAATCCAAAAATAGCTAATTCGATCCACCAAGTAATTTGAAGTTATTTGTTTTGCAATTTGATAAAAAGTAAAGAAAAAAAAACGTATGGCTAGTCATTCCAAAACCCCACCATACCTAGTCATCCCACTAACTATAATTCAATTGATAAAATACGTCCACTTGAGTTTTAACCTTTTTAAAAGCTCACAACTTTCAAAATGTAAGCACGAGTATAGTAGCAACATTAGGAATCTGGTTTGCTTTAATGTTTAAAAAAAAATCTCAGTCGCTGTAGCAGCAAACAGCCGTTGGCTTCATCAAGAAATGATTTATTTTGGTTTAAAGATGGTTCACAGTTCAACATGGAAGGAGATGAGTGATATGAGAGAGATTGAGGATGAGTGAGAGAGAAATAGATTGGTATTGGTGTTCGCTTTTGAGTCTGTGCGAAACAGAAATAGATACAACAGATACATGATTCAATCATGGTGGTTTGTTTCAAAAGAGTAGTAGTCGGTTTGCGAGTTAAATGGAAACAGAAAATAGTAAGTGTATCGGCAACAAGTGTACCCGGTTTGTGTGGTGTGGAGCTTTGGTTTGAACCAAGAATCGAAATAATGTCATTAACTATCAAGTGTTGGTGATCGTGGGTGATTGCTTGATCAGTTCAGCGAAAAAAAAATATAGCAACACTCCTTTTGGTTTGGGTTTCGACTGAAAACAGTGATGGTGTTCGAATATTATAGCAGAGAGGAAAAACAGGTTGTATGTTCATTTTGGGACTTAACAAAGGAAATTAGAAAACTGGCCTGGATCGAATATTAGCACAAAAAAAAAATAAATAAATAAATAAAAAATAAAAAGTTTTGGTCGTGGGTCGTGGTGTTTGAAAACAGGAGCAAGAAAAATATAGAAGTGGTGGTGATGGTTTTGTTGTAATCAGGGAGCAAGCAAAAGTATCGGTTAGTGTGGTTTTGGTTTCGGTTTGGGTTGTTGTTTGGTGATTATCAAATGACACATTAACATTAGTAGTGCGAGTAGCAAGTATTTGGGTTTGGCTCGTTTAAACCAAAACGTAGTAGAAGCTGAAACTATATAAAAAAAATGGTTGATGGGTTTAAGATGGCGGAATTAGGTGGTGGAGGTGGTTCAACGATTGTGAGAATATGGTGGTCTCAGTTGATCAAAATGAGTTGATGGTAGCAATAACCCTCATGTATATATAGATCTATAGATACATAATATAATTAATAAATCTAATCTAATAATTAATATATAATAACATTCCTATAACAGAAAGTGAAATGAAATGAAACTAAAAGTTAAAATGTAAAGTAGACCACTTGTCTATAATTTGGTGTTGATTGAATCCGAAAACAGAGAAAGTAAATGAGTGGGTACTATTCAGCATACATATATCTATAATATTCGTATTCAGATTGTAAAGAAATACAAAACCCAAACAGTAATAATAGGGTAATAATTTCAATCATAAACAGTAACATGTTTCAATTAGGCACAGTATAAGATATTTTAAGATACAAACGTGTTATATTGTTAGCCGTCACATTCATGGATTGTATTTCGTACTCCGTTGTTAATCAAGAGCGGATAAAAGTACTCAGATTATCTTTATCTCAACATAAAGTCGTATATGGACTTGTTTAATATCGATCATAAAAATTTACCTGTCATTCGAGCTCAATCTCAACTAAAAATTTAATATTTTTAAAATTAATAAAATAGATTCTAAATATGTTTTTAATAAAGCTAAAATTTATATAGCCTATTTTCGGACCATCGTTTATTCTAAAATCACATAAGTTCATTTTTAACTCGTTTAATACCGATGAGATGATAACTGAGTGTCCTTGTAGTTTACAAAATAAATTCGAAACCACATATATATATATTTAATATAATAGATATATTTTAAATAATAACTTTTATATATTGTTATTAGTTTACATAATTAATTCTAACAATTATGATATATAATATTTCATTTTAAATATATGCATACATATTTACAAGTAATCATATCGTGAGTCGTCGAAAATGGTCGAAGGTCAATTGAATATATGAAACACTTCAAAATTTTTGAGACTCAACCTAACAGACTTTGCTTATTCTGCCAAAAATACAACATCGTATCGAGAGTTTGGTTTAAAATTAGTTGAAATTTTCCGGGTCGTGACAGATATCCCAATCTTGGCTTACGGATGTCAGCGAAAGCATGTGTTCCCCATATTTAATGTCATTGATTTGTTCAGCTTTAATCTTCTTAAACAAAATCTTTTCCTTGGTAACGAGTTTTGGAAAGGTAACTGATACGGTATGCTAGTATTTGCGCCACACTCAAGTAGCTGAGTATTGGTTATCAATTGCATCTTCATTAATAAAGATAACTAAAGCATACCAGTTATCGCCGGGAAGATCAAGTGCAGGTTTCAGAAATCCATGAACTTTTATTGAATGTGAACCAACCATTTTCATGGCGTGCTATACGTACCAAATGGCAAAATATCCGAATAGATGGCTCAATATTCCTTGCGTGACAATACATTTCAAAAATCAAGATCTTTCAAATTGATGCTGGTTCGAATTGACCAACAGCAACACCGTAAAACTTGCAAATTTCTAAGAAGAATGGTGTAAATGGAAGACGTAAGCAAAAATTTAAAATTGAATGGCCATAAATAGCAACCTTGCCAGGGGGCGGTGAGCAGGCTCTGGCATTGATTGCAGGAATCACTGGTTCAACACCAGCTAATCTAGGAAAATGTTATAGTAGCTCGCCTAAATATTTCTCATTTACTCTGCTATGAATAGCTGAAACATCCTTTATGGCTGCCATTAATGTTCTAATGAAACGGGAAGTAAAGAAGATATTGATGGAAGAAGATGAATACTGTAGAAGGAAGTTGTAAAAGTAAATAATCGGTTAGGGTTTATGGTGGTTAAAAAGCAAAAAGATATAACAGTTGTAATAAGTGGTGATTTTGGGGGTTTTTGTTTTCAGCCGCACACGTGTAAGGACAAGATAAAAAGGCTAGTACATCGAAAAGCCTTTTTACAGCTAAAGGCGCGTGCGGTATTATAGCTGTGAAAAAAAAGCAATCATCATAATGTCAGTAAAATTCGCCTATCATTTAATGCCTGTGATGTGCTCCCCGATGCAAAAGGAAAACGTGAAGACTTGGTTGGCATGCGTTATTCCAAGTTTAACAACTTAATCAATTTTCAAATGCTTAATTCATTAAACTGGGGGGACTTAATGGTGTATCCTATCGTATACACGCATAAAAGGCGTAATGGTTGCATAAAAGTAGCATCAGGAAGGCTGGAAACAACAGTTCTGTGGAGTTATCCGTCCAGCGTTCTCCGCTATACAGGCTGCTCCGTCATGCGTAAGCCCTGAAGGCTGCCTAGCGCGTAAGCCCTGGCCGGAGAACGCCACCTTCAGCGTAAATGTAGGATCATGAATAACTGAACGTATCATCATTTGACACGTGTCCCCGAGCAATCTGGTGGAACTGACACTATAAATAGACCCCTTGGGTTGTCATTTTACACAGTTCAGATATTCTGACAACTTTGAGAGCTGAGACTTCACTTCTCTTTCTCTCTATACTTTCTCTCACTAGAAGTCATCCGGCTAGCACTTTTACGCTCTACGGACGACAGATTGATTAAGCCACCCCACAAGTTTCTACACTTGTGAACCGGGTCTGCAAGGATTATTTCCCAAGGGTAAAAATCAATCGGCAACACTCCGCCCTCCTAAAGCTAGATAACTTCTAGTATCTTGTTGACACACTAAGCCTTATCTCATAAGGAAATAGGTGTAAACAGAGATTATTCTGATTCTGATTACAAATCAGATGAGTGAACAGAGACAATAGAGTAGAAACCCTGACCGAATTAGTGCACGATTTACAAGCTAGACTCGTTTTACCAACAGCATCAAAAGTATCGTCAACATCACCAGCACCGTCAGTACTGTGATGACCCGGAAATTTCCGACCAAATTTAAACTTAATCTATATATAATTCCGACTTGATAAGCAATGAATTTTTAATAAATCTTGAACCTCCAGAAAGAGTTTTACACAAGCTTTTGTTCACCTTTTTATTCCGACGATTCACGAACGTCATAACTTGATTTAATTGTTTAATTGTTTAATTATTGTGTATATATATGGATTTATGTATATATATATAACTTGAAAATATGATAATTAAATATCTCATTAAATATATTAACAAAGTATTGTATATATATTTTCATACTACTAATTTAAAGAGTTTTTGAACAATATATATGTTACTATTTAAACGACGTAATTAACTTATGTTAAAATGTATTTACATATAATGTATTATGAGTGTAAATATATCCTTACAAGTATTGAATACACTTTATAATATACCAATACATATAAAGGATAGCTATACTCGTATTTCTCAAGAATTCTACTCGCATTCATACGGTATTTTTACCCGTATTATACACAGCTTCTAGAAGTATTTACTATTGGTATATACCAATAGAAATATGCAATTATTTGTGTAATATGTCATCCATGACCTAATTAATTTAATATGTCATCCATGACTTAATATATTTTAACTTATCTTAGATATTTTCACTAAAAGCCAAATTTTCGAGCCTATAAATAAGCACCATTTCTAACTCATTTTTACACATTCATTTTCCAAATTTTACTTCCAATTTTCACACACACTTGCAAGAACTCTCTCAAGTTTTGTTATACTACTTCTTTCTAGCAACTTTACATTCTAAACTTGAGGTAAAAACTCTACTTAAACTCTTGTTCAATTCATATGTTTATAGCTATCTATATAAGAGTTTATAAACTAGAACATAGTTTAGTTGATTCTAAACTTGTTTGAAAAACTAATCTAATCTTTCTAACTTAACTCTAATAACACTTATTTATATGTATTATGATTATATTAAGTTAATATAAGAACTTATAACTTGTACATATGAAGAACACCTTGAAACTTAACATATATCCTTTAATCTCCATTCAGTAAAAAGCGGGCTGTTTTGGGTTGGGAATTAAAAACCTATCTTAGACTTTCAGTTCGAGGCTAAGACTTTGGAAATATGTTAATATATGTAAATAAGACTTCTAGTATTTTTTCATGATTTTAGACAAAGTGGAAGTATTTTATCAAAAGTCATATATTGGGTGGATGCCGGGATTTTTCTAAATCTGTCCACCGACACAAAAAGAGGGTAAAGCTCTAAACATTACTACTTGGGATGAAATTTTCGAATTGGTTTTGTAAAATTGACTTCTTAAGGAATCCATAGCAATTTGATTCACTTTAAACGGAGTTGTAATGAATATTTGGCGAGCAAAACAAAATCTGCTAAAATTAACGTGGTATGGACGAAATTTATATTATAAAAACTATTTTAACCATATCCTTGTTAAATTTTCCTATATCCTATATATATTTGGACATGTTATCATTAGTATAACAAAATATTATAATCTTGATTAATTTCGAGATTGTATATATATAATAATCTTGGTACGTTCCATGACAATACGTGCACAATACGTTTTGATAAATCCTAAGACAATAAGTACACAATACGTTTTAATTAATTCTAAGATAATACATATACAATACGTCTCTGGATTGATGCAAAACAATACGTACACAATACACCATGGGGTAATTCTAAGATTATATATATATATATATACCCATTATTGGACTGTTGGACTTTTCGGACTATTTTGGACTACTAAACTTGACAACTTAAATAATCACATGTGATTGAAAATATAAACTTAAACAATCACATGTGATTGAATATATGATATGAACTTGCTATATTAATTTTGTTCACATGTATTATTATCTGAATCGTTATTATTATTATTATTATTATAGGTTCGTGAATCCAAGAACGACGACCATATTTTTAATAAGTTAAAAACTTATTATTAGTATACTTTTACTACCGTGAGTATATAGTCCCATTTTTAAACTCTAAAAATATTTTGGGATGAGAATACATGCATTTTATGTTTTACGCCATGGACACAAGTACTTAAAATATATTTTACGTTGAGTTGTACCACATTGCATATGTTCCCTAATAGCTTGGTAACTAATATTTACATGTTGTAAGAACATGTAAGCGCGAATCCTATTGATAGATCTATCGGGTTTGACAACCCCAACCGAGCTAGTCGCTCTAGTATTGTAAACGGTTGCATAGTACTTCGTTTTTACTACACTTGGTACAGTGTAGGGATTCATAATAAAGGGAATATGCCACATTAATGGTTAAGTATGGTTACCGAAGCACTCAACAACTTATAGAATACTTTTATACACTTGCGAGTGTACATATATTTATAACTATGAAAATCTTGTGGTCTATATTTATATCGATGCTAAACCTATATATCTCACCAACCTTTGGGTTGACTGTTTAAGCATGTTTATTCTCAGGTCCTTAAGAAAGTCTTCCGCTGTTGCATTATCTGAGCAAGCTGTGCATGGAGTCTCATGCTTTTGTTTAAATGAAATGTTGCATTCAAAAAAACCTTTGTCATGTATTATATTCGATTGTTATGTCACGTGTGTAGTTTTTAGAAACCGATGTATCATGGGGATTATTTCTTAAATAATCGCCCACTTGTTTAAAACATGCATTATGTATAATAATGGTGTGCTTTTATGAAATGAATGCAATATTTTTCTAAAACGTATCATATAGAGGTCAAATACCTCGCTATGGGACCAATGAATAACGTACTACGTTTATAGTATTATGGACGGGTCGTTTCAAGTACCAACATCACCTATAATATCACAAGCTTCGCCAGTTCAAGAATCACCGTAGACATCATTACAAATCAACAACGAAGTATATTGTATCAATGAGTTATGAAGTATTAACTCATTCCCTCTGAAGAAATTATATGTATATTTTATTTATATACATATGAATTTTGAGATCAAAATAAATCTTTTCGTACTAAGCTATTATGTATGAATTAAATAAGGGTAGATATTACTCGGTTAAATTCATATTACTAATATGCTATGGTGTACATCCTTCCTTAACAACTTAACCATCATTAACTACGATCTCTGTTTCAATTCAATGAATTCCATTTCATAATAAATCAAGTGTATTATTCAAATATAAGTTTGATTTTACACTTTCATCATCGATGTACTCGAAACTTTTCAGATAACGTCATTCGTAATTTGTGAAGTTCACAAGAAATCTACGAACACCAACATCATGCATCAACAAATAACGAAGTATTGATTCATAATTTCAATTTCATTGAAGAAATACTTCGTAAAAGTTATATAATTTCTAAAGTTTTAGGGATTATTCAATTCTAATTTCAACCGTAAATCAAATGAGTTTAATTTAATATTAACTCATTAAATCTATGTTACATCTGAAGAAAATATACACCTATATATTTTCATAAAGACTGTAATAAAATTTTAGTACAAAATATTAACTTTGAAATTTTTTTTAACGGGTAGGTAATACCCGAGAGATATATATAATTTCACAATTAATATGTTACATTCTTCGAATCTGATTCAGCAATCACCAACTATACTCACTAATTTCACAACAATATACATTCTTTTATAAAAATCAAAACAACCATTCTCATCAAAAATTGATTACATATTCTGATTTTGACGAATCAAAATCCAAGTCAAGATTTAACATAAGACATCACTCTTAGATTCTTACATCTTTCAAAGCTATACTTTGACTTTAAAACTGTGCTAAAACATCATTTCTATTCATAGAACCCAGAAAATATTTGTATCATTCAAAATCCTAGAACATTATATGTATATTAACGATTACAATCTGTGTTCAAACCCTTCGAAATTCCTGAAGACACTTCAATTAATGAACAATCGAGATGATGATCCAACCACATGTTACCCACCGTTATGTACCTGAAAAACACTTGAAACCAAAGTAAAGGATTAAACACGTATCCGCGTCAAATTCTTTGGCATTTATTAGCAAAAATAACTTTGCTATTCCTTTTCAAAATATCCAATTTTGTCACAGCTCCAGCAAGTCAACTTCGACTTTTCAGTTGAAACATCTTATTATAACCTCGATATATACGTTGCCCTTTCGCCATCGTTACCGGGGAACCGTTTATGTTCCACCACATTAGCAATAAACTTACCAACAACTCCACTGATCTTTGATTTTTCTGAAAAATCATTATATTTATCAAAACCCCATCATTTATTCATCTGCATCTTATAACGAGAATTGCCATATGAATCATCGAGAATTAGTAATCAGTATTTTGAAATCTCACAGCATGTCTACGCCAAAAGTTATATGTGTACATATAACGGACTTACATACTTCGAATGTGAAGTTTCTGAAAAATACCCCGAACTGTGGAATAGTTCTCGAAATGCTGATGAAGTAGCAAAAACTATAAACGACCTTAACAGTAAAAAGTTTAATGAAAAAGAATAGTGTGTTGGCAAAGCTCAGAAAAAGAGAAGGTTTGGAACTGGAAAACGGATTGAGCAAAGTATGAAAGAGGCTGTGGACAAATCACAAAGACTAAACCTGCCTTCAAAGAATCCAAATGATTCAGTATCTGCTGAAGTCATTAACGAATACCTTACTCCTTACTCTAAAACCCTTGCAGACAATACTCTTCATCATCCTCTGATCTTAGATACTCTAAGATATCATCATATCTTTCATTATAAATATCCTCGATATTTTTGAAGATATTTTCATGACTATTCTTATCTGAAATAATTCAACTCTTCATGCTATCTGTGTTACATCATAAAAGAAACTATTTTAGTTTCTAAATTCTGAAAAATTCAAATATAAAATATGAATGCTTTTGAAGTAGTGTTGGGAACTGAAGCATAAGTTAGTATAATATAATGACACTTGATCAACGTGATTATATTATAGTAAGTCATGCTGAGTTTCTAAATGGAACGTGATGATTCACAGATCATACCGTCATCATGTGCCATGTTACACGACTCTGGTATTCTATTTAACCTCTAAGAACATCAAGAAAATATTTTATTGATGATTCGGTCTATTCTGAGGTATTCTGGTAATTTGACAAATCAAGATCGTGCCATTACAATTTCCTTCTTAGAACATTAATTATGTTCATACCTACAAATTCTGGACCATTATTCGCTTGATCTAAAGTCGGGAAGAGAAAACAACAGCGTGGAACTCCAAGATATAAAGGAGAATATAAAAATTACAAACCATATATATCAATGTTTATCGTAACATAAAGACACAGGAGAATTAAAAACACTATAACCCCAAGGGCGAAGTAGAAGAAAACAGATTCCTCCGGTGGAAGTTGAAAAAGGAGAATGATTGTTGTGATAGTAAGGATAAAGACAAGGATCAGAACTGGATTAAGCATTTTCACAATCTTGTGAATTTGGGAATTGAGTATAGGAGTGGTAAAAGAAATGGAACGGAAGAAGCTAATTTATAGTGAAATATCCGATAAAGAAATCAAAGCAGATTCTGCATTTAATTAGAAGGATCCTAATCTCCTTAACTACCAAATCTTATTATGAAGATTTTCTCTAAATTCCTTGAACTCCAAAAATCAATCCTATCTACGTCAAAGGATATGACGAATCTATACCTACTCACTTCACTCTTTTGTGATAACTTCACTCGTACTCTTCACAAAATTGAATTGTTTTATCTATATTACTCAATGATGATAAAACTCAAATTTTCAGCTCGTATGCGTCATGAAAACATACTTATTGTCTGCCATGACCATCCCGATCAAATTTCGAGGATGAAATTTCTTTAACGGGTAGGTACTGTGACAACCCGGAAATTTTCAACCAAATTTAAACTTTAATCTTTATATGTTTCCGACACGATAAGCAAAGTTTGTTAAGTTAAATCTCAAGAATTTTAAACTGTGTTCATACATTCATTTAACCGCGACCAAATTCCAATGATTCAAAAACCATTATATGAACGGATATGATTATATATGTATATGTGTATATATTATAACTTGAAAACGTTAACAAAGTATTAGATGTATAATACTTTACATGAACGTATTTGTTTCAACATGATTATCGATGGAATTAGAAGATAATATCGAATGATTGATTTATCAGATACATTGTATGATTATGAGTCTCTGTTGAGAGGTCCACTTTGATTTAGGAAACCTTTCCTTTTTAACGGCATTCGGAATAAATGGTAAAGTGATTTACAAGTAAGAACAAAATGCCAAAAATCGAGTACTAGACAAATATTGGTGGACATTTCTGTTTAATTTCCAATTCATGCTTTACAACATCTTTCTCGTGACTTTGATAAGATAACTATTTTAACTTTCATTTTATTTAAATATAAAAATAAGAATGTGTAGTGTAAATAACGATTTTATTATTTTCTTAAGCATATTTAATTTGGAAAACAAAAGTATCATATATATTTAATCTAGTTTCAAATGTACAAAATGTTCTCAGTTTAAAAATAACTTTATTTCTAAAACATTTTATAAGATACTTGTTATTGAATTTTAAGAAATTAATTAAAAGCTTTGTATTATAATTTTTCAAATATATTATTATTAAATAATAATTTTCGAAACGATTTCAAAAGATGTGAGAAACTTTGAAATATAAGTAGTTTTGAAAAACTATGTATTATATTGTTAAATAAATATTTCAAATTTATATTTTGAAATGAATATATATTTTTACAAAGTAATAAGTTAAGTTATAAAACGTTTTTTCCTAAAATAATATACGTTGGTAAACAACGAGATACTGATTTAAAGAAGCAAATGACCACAACCCTCAAATATATAAGTTACATTTCTTATAATATGATTCATCAATGATTAAGTCTAATTTTTGATAAAGGTACACATAGCGAAAAGTAAAGAGCTAGTTTTCTCAGCGTACGAGTTAGCGTTTGAGAAACCGAAACCTGAACATAAGTCGAGTAACAACGTATGAGCCATCGAGACAAAAATTATAAGTTAACTATGCACGTAAATTTAATATAATATATAATTAATTATATAAATTAAATATATATAATATATAAATATATTAAATCAAAACTGTCTGCACAAGATGTTAAGCGAATGTGAGCTGTGTATAGGGGCCATGCGATCGCATGGTGTCCCCTCACAATAACCATGCGATCGTATGGTTAGGTGGTAGGCTGAAGAGTGCATAAAAGCTCGATCGTTCTTTCTTTCTGATTCATTTTTCTTATCTATTTATCTCTACATATTACTCCGTATTATTTATTTTATTTTATTTATTAAAATTATTATTAAAGATTATTATTAATCTTATGATATTAATATTAGTAGTATTATTATTAGTATTACACATAAAATACTACGACGGAGTGCTGCTCGAGTGATCTAAAACGAGTTTTCAAAACTGGTTTTCAAGTAGGATAGGGCTAAGGAAATTATGGGTTATTGCTTTGGAGGTTATGGGTATAGTTCGGGGGTATGCTAGTGAGGTCAATCTAGTGTTTATCATCTCCGTTGCGTCTACGTACTTTCCTGCAATATTGAATCTCAATATTGATAGGTGAGCACTCATAACTTAACTTTTATATATTAATAGTGTATCCCTTACTAGTGCTCGAGTATATAGGGTTATGCATGCTTGTATTTTTAATATTGTCGTTAGATAGGTTATGTTGAATCCTGAATTAAATACATATGCTACTAAGATAGGGTATATGATATGCATGTCGTTGGAAAGCTGGCGAAAAATTAAGAACTTTTCATTTAGAACTCGAATGGTTTCGATGAACAGATTAGAAGTTATATTCAACTAAAATTTTGTATTATTGTTAAAATGATTATTATTACTATCGTCGTTATAATCACCGATATTATTATTATTATCTAATTATTATTATTATTATTATTATTATTAATATTATCATTATTAATATATGTATCAATCATTATTGTTATTATTATTATTGTTATTATCATCAAAAATTATTATTAATATTATCATAATTATTATTATAATTACTAGTATTATTATTAATACTAGTATAATACTTATTAGTATCATTATCTTTAAAACTAATATTAGTATTACCTAATTATTATGATTGCGATTATTATCATTATTATGAAGACGATATAAAAGAATACTAAAAACTATTAAACAAATCGATTAGGAAACCATGAGTATATGTATCATGATAAAATAAAAATATTGTAAGTTATTGATTTAGATAAAAGTATCGTTTTCATTATTTTTTATCATTATTATTATTAAAAGTATTATTAATATTAAAATTATCATTTGTACAAAAATTATTATTTATAAGAATATCATTGTTAATATAAAATATCATTATTATTATCATTTTAGTATTATTATTAATAAAAATTACCATTTTATCATAATATCATTTTTAGTAAATATAAATATTGTTATTATTATTAGTAGAATAATAATAATTATTATTACAAAATAATACAACTTTTACTTACTATTGTTATTATCGATATTATTTTATCAAATAAATATGTGATACAAAGATATTTTACTACGTGTAATATAATTACATTAATAATACCTATCATATTATTTTTATGATATTAAATGAACTTAATAAATTTTATTACTTAAGATATATAAAAGTATATTTTTATTATATAAATTTTAATATAAAATTTTATTTATTAATAAATGAATTATATTATTTACTCTAATAAAATCTGTTAAAAATATTTAAATATATAAAACGACTATATTTAATCTATATAATAATCATGTATAAATTTTGGAAGTCATTTTGGTCAAGATGACTTTTGTTGACTTTTGCATATTAGTCTCGAGCATTAGGATTGTGGTATACTATGACTTGACCTAAAATTGTTAGACAAATATTGTCCAACATATATATATATATATATATATATATATATATATATATATATATATATATAATTAATATAGGTTCGTAAATCCGAGGCCAACCTTGCACTTGTTCAATGCCATCATATGCTTATTTATTACGAAATACAGTATTGTGAGTTTCATTACTCCCTTTTAAATGCTTTTGCAATATATTTTTGACTCAGAATACATACACTGTTTTATAAATGTTTTACGAAATAGACACAAGTACTTAAAATTACATTCTATGGTTGGATTATTAAACCGAATATCACCCCTTTTAGCTTGGTAACCTAAGAATTAGGTAGGCGAGAGGTTCTGTTCCTAATTGACGCGAATCCTAAAGATAGATCTATGGACCTCGACAAGTCCCATCTAGGTTATGGATGCTTTAGTACTTCGATTTTTATACAGACGAGAGGTTCTGTATATACAGACGAGAGGTTCTGTATGTTTGGGGATATTCTAGATGCATTTTCTTAATGTCGGTTACCAGGTGTTCAATTTATATGAATGATTTTATCTTTATGCAGACAAGAGGTTCTATTTATAAATATGAAAATCTTGTGGTCTATTAAAATTATGGAAATGATCGAATTATGATAAACTAATGAACTCACCAACCTTTTGGCTGATACTTTAAAGCATGTTTATTCTCAGGATTGAAAGAAATCTTCCGCTGTGCATTTGCTCAATTTAAAGATATTACTTGGAGTCATTCATGGCATATTTCAAAAGACGTTGCATTCAAGTCGTTGAGTTCAGTAAAGATTATGATTAAGTAAATGACAGATTAGATCATTTATAGTTGGATATTATGAAATGATATGCATTCCTGTCAACTTTCAATGTAATGAAAGTTTGTCTTTTAAAATGAATGCAATGTTTGTAAAATGTATCATATAGAGGTCAAATACCTCGCAATGTAATCATATGTTATTATATTTGTTCTTATAGATTAGGACGGGTCTTTACAATAGACATAAGTATAATAACTATACTAATGATATATATTTTCTAAAAGAAATTCTATTTTTGGAAGGTTACTATTTATGGAAAGTTTCCACTCATAGTAACTTTCCAATTATAGAAAGTTCAGGTTATAACCTTTAACAAGACATTGTACACCTTTACCCAAACCTCATTGCTATCATATAAGTCACTCTGATGATTTGTTGTTACCGGGCGCCCAGGACTCTTGACCAGAATCTATGTCTTAGCATTCGAGATCCACAAGCGGTTCCCATAAGGCAACAAGGACTACCCTAGGCCATAAGTAGTGGTGAGGTTTGTATATAGTGCACGTTATCCTTTGATTATAACCTTCACATTAAGTCTAAGTCATAACCTATGTTATTATATTATATTTATTAATGACCTAATAATTAATTAATTCATACTTATAATGAAAGTATTAATAATTATCCTATAACTACTTATTAATAATGATCAATCCTAGATTATCCTATAAAGGCTAATCAAGGATTGAGTGCAATGAGGGGGTATAATGGATATCGATTAGGATTTTGGGACCTTATTGTCATATTTCGTTAAGTGCTAAATGATCAACAACCATGTCCCGGTCTTCGTAAATTACCTTAACCAACAAAGATCAAGTCTCGGGCAAACTCACGAGAGAGATCAATATGGTTAAAGCAATTCTTCCAGAATCAACAACCTAAAATGAGAAGCCAAGCTCCCTATTTATAGGTTTGAGATCTGCGCGGAAGTAAGATGTGCGCGCACTTAGGCATTCCGCACAAGTACTGCGAGAATCCTTCGCACTCTTTAATATTCAATGTACTCTCACCGCATTCAATAACATTTATCGCGGTTCATTAATTTCGCGTCTTTGCCTTTAAGCAGCATTTCGCACTGAAATTATACATATACATATGTATGTATATGATCAAGTCCCACCAGTTTATTGTGTTACATTTACGCTAAAAATGCAATATAATAAACTCTTAAAAATAAAAATTGTAGTGTATATGATCCTTTAAAAAATATTCGCATAGGTATATTTTGATATGCATTGACGCACATTTTTCAAATGATTCTGCATCGTATTATTTATTCCAACGACTATATTTCCAACCATTAAGATCCCTTCGCATTTTAATAGCCGTTGATTCGTGATGATTACATTTAAACGGCACTTTGTGATCTTGATAGTATAAATAGAAGATATAACCGCATATTTGAAAGTTCACTTTCCCTTGCCATTTTTTCTCTCAAAAACTTACACTTATAATCTTCAACATAATTTTCAAACTTTCTGCGTTTACTCTACATTTGCGTGCTTTCACAAAAGCCTTTATCTTATACCTTCATTATGTCTGTGACACCTTCTCCCTCTGCTGCTTGTCCATTCGTTAATGACTTTGAATCACTTATTACATGTAGCGACCCCGACAAATCGTCAAGTGACGGCGTCGACTACGTAGGTCCCATTACCTGGTCATAAGTCTTTAAAACAGACATTGACCCAAAATATGTCGCATCCATTCAAGTGTAAAGATTGTTTCAAAGTTTACAAAGATAATTGACCACAAGTTAAGTTACAACGTTATAAGTACAAATGAAAACTATGCGACACAGTTTAAATAAGTTCAAAAGATGCTCCAAAATGCATGTATACTCGACATCCAAGCAAGTATCAAAAGAGTGCGGAAGCATGTATCACTAAGCATTCAAAACCTGAGAAAACATAGAAGAATCTGTCAACGAAAACGTTGGTGAAATCATAGGTTTAGTAAGTATTAAACGTTGTTTTTGAACCACAAGATTTTGTATTTCCATAACGTAGATTATCCAAATCATTTGCATTCCAAAAGTGTTGTTATACGCGAGCACTCAATTATCAAAACTTAACCAACGTTACCCCATCACACAGTGCTAGAACCCACACTAAAACACAAAAATATATTTCATCCGCATAACGGTAGCGAACCGTCCGAATGAGGGTTTGTTAAACCCGTATGGCCACACAATATAAGTTCTCGCTTACACCCTGCAAGTGTAACTAATGATAATCGAATTGAGGCATTTTTGTTCTAACTCGCACGTGGAATGTTTGTTTTCACACTTGTGTTCAAAACATAAAAGTAAGTAGTACAAGATGTAACAAAGTATATGTTTTCTCAGCCCACGATTTAAAAGTATAAAAGTTGTTGAAAAGGTGGGACTATGATCTCACCTTGAGCGCAAGAGTTAATAAAGTACTTCAACGAGTAAACGCGTGCAAAGACAAAGCTAATCTCGACCTAAACAAGTAGGTTGTATCAATAACGATAGTCATGAAGGGTCAAAGTTGTTCAATTAGTCCTATGGCTCGACACGACTCGATTATGTAGCATGTGAAGAAAATTGTCAAGTTTCATGCAAGATACAAGTATAGAATCATGTTAGAAAGATTGCATAATTAATTGGTTAAGTTTGACAAAAAAGTCAAACTTGGTCGGGTCAAAGTCAACGAAAAAGTCAACATGTTCGGGTCGGGTCCCGGACTATTTTTCTATGCTAATTATTCATATACAAGTATATTAGAACAAGTTTCATGTGAATCGGAGGTCGGTAGCTAGTCAAACATTTCACGTGAAATGGGACAAAGAGGTCAGAATCTGACCAGGCCAATCCGCGCGCCGCGCCACCATCTGGGCAGAGAATTCTGGTCAGTTTTTCAAAGTATGCACGAACCAAAACCTTTTCCAACCCAACTCTTGACCCGCAAACACTTATAATGCCTATCATATATCGTTGGAAAGGTATTTTGACGAGGAATACAACTAAGCACTTATGGTCCAACAATAACATCATTTACAATAGCCGAAATCTCATCAAGCGAACAATAAAAGTCCATTTCCTAAGTTTCAAGTTCATCAATTGCATTTTGAGTTTCGGGAAACCAATTCACACATATGATATGCCGTTTTGAAGGTAATGAAGCATACATTACTACTAAACACTAACAATTAACATTCCATGACATTCAAGCATCCAAAAATTCATGTCAAGAACTATCAAACCCTAGTCAAACATCTCAAAATCAATAATCATGTTTTTGAAGTTTTCTTAATCAACCTACACATCAATTTGAAGCTAATGATGCTAGTAACAGATTTAATACATGAACTTTAACAATTAAACAACTTTTAATCATCCAAAATCAAAGATTAAGCAAGCAATTTTCATATTCAAGCTAGTTACACCAAAAACAACAAATCGAGCATACAAATTACATACACGACATCACAATGAGCCATAGACATAATTAACACACTTTTAAGTCAAGAACACAAATTTAAAGAAATCTAGTGTTTTAGAAATGTTACCCAAAATCGAAGTGGTTAGCATCAAATCGAAGAGGATGATGAGAGGATCAAGAATATGTAGTTTGTTTGGATTGAAGCTCGCTTGAACGGATTTGGATGATGATTTAAGGTTTGAATGTTGGGAGAGTTTGAAAGTATCAAAAAGGAAGAAGGAGGTGAAATGAATGGATGGAGGAGAAGGGTTAACTAGTTGACCTAGTCACTAGTTTGACCCTTTGGCGACTTTAGTCCTTCGAGTTCAAATCGGGTGCGGGATATAACCAAACGATTTATTTTAAGTTACACGGGAGTACGGGAGATATTGAGATCCGATAACGAGAATATTTAAAATGTTACATAACAAAGGATACGAATCTAGATACGAAGGGTATTATTTAAAAAGAAAAAGACGGGCGTTAAAATAATTTAACGGAAAAATGCGGGATGTTACATTACAGATGAAAGGCTTACACAAATCAAACTCAACTACCCAATGCTTGAGTTATTTGAGCCTACTGCACCTACAGCGGGCACCACTGCTAATAATCCACTGTGATGACCCGGAAATTTCCGACCAAATTTAAAGTTAATCTTTATATGTTTCTGACACGATAAGCAAATTCTGTAATGTTGAGTCTCGAAAACTTTGGAACGGTTTACATGAATGCATTTGCCCTTTTTCTATTCCCGACGATTCACGAACAACTTATTTATAAATAAATATGTAATTATATATATATATATATATATATATATATATATATATATATATATATATATATATATATATATATATATATATATATATAACTGTAAGTATATATGATAATTAAAAATAATAAAATAGGATTTAAATATTTGAATTAAAAAGGTAAAATAAGTTATAAAATAATTATGTTATAATTT
Source organism: Rutidosis leptorrhynchoides (assembly GCF_046630445.1). NCBI lineage: Eukaryota > Viridiplantae > Streptophyta > Magnoliopsida > Asterales > Asteraceae > Rutidosis > Rutidosis leptorrhynchoides. The sequence continues at coordinate 178,302,980 of NC_092342.1, read as the reverse complement.
AAAAAGAAGTTATATATAAATATATATGATTTTTATGTGTAATTATTATATGTTATAAATAAATAATCAATAAAAGTTATTATAATATATGATTATTAAATATTACAAAATTTATAATATACTATTAACAAGTTAGAAGGTAGATGTTATAGTAATATTATTATTACTTTCATTATTATTGCTAACAATAATGATTAATATCAGTATTAGTTATATTATTAAAGATAATATATAAATATTAAATTTAAGGCATGTAATTTGTTATCTTTACTAATAAGTATTATTATTACTACTTTCATTACTAGTATTAGAATAAAAATTTAATATAGATATCAATGTTATTATTATTATGTAAAATACATAAATATGAAATTGATACAATTATTTTGTTATATTGTTAGTATCCTTATTAATATTATTATTATCATTTGTATTATCATTATTATATAATTATTAATAAATATATAAAAATTACCATTTTATGATTAATATCATCATTATTAATTATTATTTTAGAATTATGGATATTATTATTATTACTATTATTTATATAATTACCAATAGTATTAATTGTATACTTATTTATTTATACAAATTATATAATAGATGATTTACAAACCCTAAATTCGTTTCACATCCTTATCAATCTACAGATAGATTTTTGTTTCTGTCTAATTATTAGTACGATTGATCTCCATATCCAGAATACAAACAAATTCTGTTAGAATAGAATCTACTTTATTTTTTTTAATTACTTTCCTGCTCTTGAGGGATTAAGTCCATCCATTCCAATATATAACGAACATTTAGTTTAATATTATTGATAATCATTCACTCTGCATCAATTATAACTGATGTTAACAAATTATACCTATTAAATTAAACCTATTTATTTTTATTTTTTCTTTTCTTTTTGATCGCTACCCCCTGTTCTTCTTCTTTTTGTTCATATCTCTAATACGAATCAATTTTAAAAATATAACAATGCAGTTCAATTGGAAATCACGTGTTTAAACTATCTTCAAAGTTATAGATTTTAATTCTTTATATTCATCAAGAATTTTTGAGTCAAAATTTAGGACTTAAAAATTCAACAAGTGTTCTTCATTTAAATTTCGAATTTTTGTTACGAATTAAGTAAAATTAAGGTTTGATAAAGATTACAGAAGGTTTTTAAAACATTTTCATGTTATAAACTTTGTCCAAAACGTGATAAATCTCAACATCATATATTTTTTTTTATATAGCAGCGACGAGCAGAAGCAGTTTAAACTTTTTTTTATTTATTTATTTTTTTTACAATACAATCACAAGTATATCGATTACCTATAGTTTATGAATCCAAAAATCAATTTAATGTGTATTGCTTTTGGTTGAGGTGTCCCTGATAGGTTGTTGCTGGGAAGAAGATGAAAGAAAGGGTAGAACAGAAAGTGCAAATTAAATAAATTGGTGAGGGTATTAATATCAGAAATGAAATAGATGGATGGATGGTTGAGTCTGTGTGTGCGTATACGAGAGGTCTCGTGTTCGAGCCCGGCTTGGGACATTTTTTTTTTTCCAAAAGGCTTATGGAAGGTAGTCCTCATCACAAAATTACTAGTATTATTATTATTGTTATTATTATTATAAATATAATTATTATCATTATTATTACTAGTATAAATATAATCATTACTATTATGATTATGATTATTATTATCATTATTATTACTATTATTATTATTATCATTGTTATTATAAATTATTATTGTTATTGTTAGTGTTATCGTTATTATCATTGTTATTATTAGTAATATAATAATTATTATTATTAGTATTACTATGGTCATGATTATGGTTATGAATAAATAAAAATAGTTATTAGATAAGGTTATATACATATACAGATTATAAATACAAATACGATTATAAAGATGATTATACTTGTAATTGAATAATAATTTAAAATGAAATATTATTATTATTATTATCATTACATTATTATTATTATCTTTAATATTACTATCATTAAAAATTAAATATTTGTATTATTTTATGAATGATAACATTATTATTAGTATTATTATTAGTATTATAATTATTATTAGTAATACAATTATCATTATAAGTATCATAAACATTATTATTATTACTATCATTATAAGTATGACTATTTATATTATAATGAGTATTACTAATAGGTAATTACTAAAATCATTATTATAAGTATCATTAACCGAAAAATTAATATTTTACAGTTATTATTATAAATATCAACATTAATATCATTAATATAATTATTAACAATAATACCTTATTTAGTAATACTAAGTATTATGATTATTATCATTTTTATTAATATTAATATAATCGTAGTATTATCAAAATTACTATTTTTAATAAACAAACGATATATACATATATATAAAAATATATTTTATACATATAACATAACAACATTACTAGTTTTATATACAAAATGAATATATGAGACGTATATATATTATTAATATAAAAATGATATAATTAGTAAATTATATATATATAAACTTATTTGATTACGATTATGTGTATTAATATATATACAAATGTTATAGGTTCGTGAATCCAAGGCCAACCCTGCATTGTTCAATATCGTCATATGTATTTTTACTACAAAATACAGTATAGTGAGTTTCATTTGCTCCTTTTTTAAATGCTTTTGCAATATATATTTTTGGGACTGAGAATACATGTGCTGTTTTTATAAATGTTTGACGAAATAAACACAAGTAATTGAAACTACATTCTATGGTTGAATGATCGAAGCCGAATATGCCCCTTTTTGCTTGGTAGCCTAAGAATTAGTAAACCGATCTACTAATTGACGCGAATCCTAAAGATAGATCTATTGGGCCTAACAAACCCCATCCATGGGTGCTGATGCTTTAGTACTTCGATGTTGTTTTATCATGTCCGATGGATGTCCAGGAATGATAGGGGATATTCTTATATGCATCTTGTTAATGTCGGTTACCAGGTGTTTAATCCATATGAATGGTTTTTGTCTCTATGCATGGGATGTATATTTATGAGAAATGGAAATAAAAATCTTGTGGTCTATTAAAATAATAGAAATGATTATTTATGATAAACTAATGAACTCACCAACCTTTTGGTTGACACTTTAAAGCATGTTTATTCTCAGGTATTAAAGGAATCTTCCGCTGTGCATTAGCTCATTTTAAGGATATTACTTGGAGTCATTCATATCATATTTCGAAAGACGTTGCATTCGAGTCGTTGAGTTCATCAAAGATTATTATTAAGTCAATTATAGTTGAATATATTATGAAAGGGTATGCATGCTATCAACTTTCGATGTAAAGAAAGTTTATCTTTTAAAAACGAATGCAATGTTTGAAAAATGTATCATATAGAGGTCAAATACCTCACGATGTAATCAACTATTATGAATCGTTTATAATCGGTATGAACGGGGCATTTCAGTTGGTATCAGAGTGGTGGTCTTAGCGAACCAGGTCTTGCATTAGTGTGTTTAACTGATAGTTGTTTAGATGCATTAGTGGGTCCGGACTTCGATCGTGTCTGCATGTCAAAAGTTTTTCTTATCATTTTGTGTCAAAAATTACTTGCTTATCATTCTTAGTCTAGACACATCTTACTACATTGATTGCATGAATAGTGTATAGAAAAAATTCATATCTTAGTGTATCTGCAAATTCATATCTTAGCGTATCTGTTACTGTAAACTTTGCCTGACATATTCTGCAAATTCCTCCGTAATCTACGGGTTCTTCTGTACTATATATAAGTATTCTATGTAATTAGAATACCATCCGATAGCCGGAAATTATTTCATATCGAAAAATCCTTTATTCAATCGTACGAAATGGAACTCACCACTAGTTCAAGTTCTTCGGAATCCGACAGCTATTCCGACATGGATGTTCACCTAAGCTGTAGTGACCCGAACTTTTCCATGTTTATATATATATATTAAATGAAATTGTTATTTGCATGATTAAGTGTTTCCAACATGTTAAGCAATCAAACTTGTTAAGACTTGATTAATTGAAATAGGTTTCATATAGACAATTGACCACCCAAGTTGACCGGTGATTCACGAACGTTAAAACTTGTAAAAACTATACGATGACATGTATATGGTTATATATATAGTTAACATGATTTTATTATAAGTATGTATCTCATTAGGTATTTTAACAATGAGTTATATACATAAAAATGAGACTATTAATTTAAGAAACTCGAAAACGATATATATAACGATTATCGTTATAACAACGTCTTACTAGGTACATATGAATCATATTAAGATATTGATACACTTGGTTAATTATGTTAAATGATAAGTAAATATATTATTAAGTGTATTAACAATGAAATACATATGTAAAAATAAGACTACTAACTTAATGATTTCGAAGCGAGACATATATGTAACGATTATCGTTGTAACGACATTTAACTGTATATATATCATACTAAGATATATTATATATCATAATATCATGATAATATAACAATTTAACATCTCATTTGTTATAATAAACAATGGGTTAACAACATTCAACAAGATCGTTAACCTAAAGGTTTCAAAACAACATTTACATGTAACGACTAACGATGACTTAACGACTCAGTTAAAATGTATATACATGTAGTGTTTTAATATGTATTCATACACTTTTGAAAGACTTCAAGACACTTATCAAAATACTTCTACTTAACAAAAATTCTTACAATTACATCCTCGTTCAGTTTCATCAACAATTCTACTCGTATACACCCATATTCGTACTCGTACAATACACAACTTTTAGATGTATGTACTATTAGTATATACAATCCAATGATCAGCTCTTAGCAGCCCATGTGAGTCACCTAACACATGTGGGAACCATCATTTGGCAACTAGCATGAAATATCTCATAAAATTACAAAAATATGAGTAATCATTCATGACTTATTTACATGAAAACAAAATTACATATCCTTTATATCTAATCCATACATCAACGACCAAAAACACCTACAAACACTTTCATTCTTCAATTTTATTCATCTAATTGATCTCTCTCAAGTTCTATCTTCAAGTTCTAAGTGTTCTTCATAAATTCCAAAAGTTCTAGTTTCATAAAATCAAGAATACTTCCAAGATTGCAAGTTTACTTCCAAGTTTTTTAAATCCATTCCAAGTAATCATCCAAGATCAAGAAACCTTTGTTACTTACAGTAGGTTATCTTTCTAATACAAGGTAATAATCATATTCAAACTTTAATTCAATTTCTATAACTATAACAATCTTATTTCGAGTGGAAATCTTACTTGAAATTGTTTTCGTGTCATGATTCTGCTTCAAGAACTTTCAAGCCATCCAAGGATCCTTTGAAGCTAGATCTATTTTTCTCATTTCCAGTAGGTTTATCCAAGGAACTTGAGGTAGTAATGATGTTCATAACATCATTCGATTCATACATATAAAGCTATTTTATTCGAAGGTTTAAACTTGTAATCACTAGAACATAGTTTAGTTAATTCTAAACTTGTTCGCAAATAAAAGTTAATCCTTCTAACTTGACTTTTAAAATCAACTAAACACATGTTCTATATCTATATGATATACTAACTTAATGATTTAAAACCTGGAAACACGAAAAACACTATAAAACCGGATTTACGCCGTCGTAGTAACACCGCGGGCTGTTTTGGGTTAGTTAATTAAAAACTATGATAAACTTTGATTTAAATGTTGTTATTCTGGGAAAATGATTTTTATTATGAACATGAAACTATATCCAAAAATTATGGTTAAACTCAAAGTGGAAGTATGTTTTCTAAAATGGTCATCTAGACGTCGTTCTTTCGACTGAAATGACTACCTTTACAAAAATGACTTGTAACTTATTTTTCCGACTATAAACCTATACTTTTTCTGTTTAGATTCATAAAATAGAGTTCAATATGAAACCATAGCAATTTGATTCACTCAAAACGGATTTAAAATGAAGAAGTTATGGGTAAAACAAGATTGGATAATTTTTCTCATTTAAGCTACGTGAAAATTGGTAACAAATCTATTCCAATCATAACTTAATCAACTTGTATTGTATATTATGTAATCTTGAGATACCATAGACACGTATACAATGTTTCGACCTATCATGTCGACACATCTATATATATTTCGGAACAACCATAGACACTCTATATGTGATTGTTGGAGTTAGCTATACAGGGTTGAGGTTGATTCCAAAATATATATAGTTTGAGTTGTGATCAATACTGAGATACGTATACACTGGGTCGTGGATTGATTCAAGATAATATTTATCGATTTATTTCTGTACATCTAACTGTGGACAACTAGTTGTAGGTTACTAACGAGGACAGCTGACTTAATAAACTTAAAACATCAAAATATATTAAAAGTGTTGTAAATATATTTTGAAAATACTTTGATATATATGTATATATTGTTATAGGTTCGTGAACAAACCAGTGGCCAAGTCTTACTTCTCGACGAAGTAAAAATCTGTGAAAGTGAGTTATAGTCCCACTTTTAAAATCTAATATTTTTGGGATGAGAATACATGCAGGTTTTATAAATGATTTACAAAATAGACACAAGTACGTGAAACTACATTCTATGGTTGAATTATCGAAATCGAATATGCCCCTTTTTATTAAGTCTGGTAATCTAAGAATTAGGGAACAGACACCCTAATTGACGCGAATCCTAAAGATAGATCTATTGGGCCTAACAAACCCCATCCAAAGTACCGGATGCTTTAGTACTTCGAAATTTATATCATATCCGAAGGGTGTCCCGGAATGATGGGGATATTCTTATATATGCATCTTGTTAATGTCGGTTACCAGGTGTTCACCATATGAATGATTTTTATCTCTATGTATGGGATGTGTATTGAAATATGAAATCTTGTGGTCTATTGTTACGATTTGATATATATAGGTTAAACCTATAACTTACCAACATTTTTGTTGATGTTTAAAGCATGTTTATTCTCAGGTGAATACTAAGAGCTTCCGCTGTTGCATACTAAAATAAGGACAAGATTTGGAGTCCATCTTTGTATGATATTGTGTAAAAACTGCATTCAAGAAACTGATTTCGATGTAACATATTTGTATTGTAAACCATTATGTAATGGTCGTGTGTAAACAGGATATTTTAGATTATCATTATTTGATAATCTACGTAAAGCTTTTTAAACCTTTATTTATGAAATAAAGGTTATGCTTTATTTTAAAAATGAATGCAGTCTTTGAAAAACGTCTCATATAGAGGTCAAAACCTAACAACGAAATCAATTAATATGGAACGTTTTTAATCAATAAGAACGGGACATTTCCGTTGGTATCCGAGCGTTGGTCTTAGAGAACCAGAAAATTTGCATTAGTGTATCTTATCGAGTTTGTTAGGATGCATTAGTGAGTCTGGACTTCGACCGTGTTTTCTTTAAAAATGATTGCTTAACATTTTTGTTGGAAACTATATATTATTAACATGTATATATTATGTGATATATTAATCTCTTAACATGTTTGATATTGTGTGATAGATGTCTACCTCTAGCACAAATCCCATTGACTCACCTAATAATAACGAAGAGTCGAATATATATTGGACTGATTCACAAGTTCCTGAAGAAGAACCGGAAGAAGAATCAGAACCGGAAGAAGAATCAGAACCGGAAGAGGAGGAACCGGAGGAGGAAATAGAACCGGTGGGGGAACTAATAAAACGGTTAAGTAAAAGAAAATCCTCAACCAACCGACCAAGGTTAATTATGGTCAATGGTGTTTCTGCTAAGGAAGCAAAATATTGGGAGGATTACCAATTCTCCGATGAATCGGATTCCGACGAGAATTCCGATGATGTTATAGAAATTACCCCAACTAAATTTAAAAAGGCAAAAGAAAATAATAAGGGAAAGGGCATAAAAATAGAGAAATCTAATTCCAACCCCGATGAACTTTATATGTATCGTCAACCCCCGAAGCCCTTAAGTTGTAACAATGACCCGGGAACCTCTAAACCACCAGGTTTTTCTAAACCGTTGTGGAAAACGACAGCTCGTATTAGGGGAACATCATATATCCCTAGAAACTTGGCAAAACGAACCAAAACTGAAGAAGAAGAAACGAGCGAGTCGGAATAAGATAGTTGTATTCGTGTGGTGTAATATATGTAATATAGTGTGCTTATGCTTTATGATATATGTAAAAATTGCTTGTATTAATAAGTATTTTTTTTTATGAATCTAACTCTTGTCTATTTTACAGTATAAAAACACAAAATGGATAGACAACCCAATATTTTAAGAGACCTACCCGGAGACATGATTGATGAAATCTTGTCTAGAGTCGGTCAGAATTCTTCGGCACAACTATTTACGGCGAAATCAGTTTGTAAGACATTCGAAGAACGTTCCAAGAATGTCTTGGTTTATAAGAGACTTTCGTTTGAAAGATGGGGGATATCACATTGGGAAACCCATAAGTTACGATGTGTTTACTTTGACGCATATATTGCGGGGAACCCAAATGCTATTTTACGCAACGGGTTAAGAAATTATTTTGACTCAATGTATCCGAATATAGGACTTCATGATTTAGAAAAAGCGGCTAACATGCAACATAAAGAAGCATGCTATGCTTACGGGTTAGTAATGTTCGCTTCTCACCAAAGTGAGAACAAGAACATCGGGCTACAACTATTAAACAAAACGTTCCCACAAGTAACGGAGTCGGTAATTGGGGTAAGAAATGAGGTTTTTAGATTGTTACGGGACTGTTGGACATTACGTAACCCTCGTCCGTTTGACGACGTTACAACACGCTGTCTTATCAACGGCCATAACGGTTATGTTCCACAAGACCAAGGATGGGAAGTAGTCCTAGTAAAACCAGAATGCATGACTTGTTTCTGGACGTATGAATTACGTATCTTTATTGCCTTTGCTGAACGACTTGTGTACTAGCTAGAATTATCTTCACAACTATCTTGTATCAAAGTTATTGTGTGCTATATTTCATGCTTTATGTAAAATAAGCGGTATTGTAAGTTTGTAAAATATTGTATAAAAGTTTGAACGCGAAATATTATTATAATCAGTTTTTCATATAGAATTGTAGTAGTTGAATTGTATATTAGCTACTAAGTATGAACTTAACGGGTAGGTACTACCCGAATTTAAACTTATAAAACGCTAATATGAAGAAAAAGCTTTTATAAATGAGTTCATATTATGCTACGAAATACTATTAACTACTCTTAATATTCTGTATGATTAACTTGTTCCATTTGACTATTTTGAAGGAAATGGCACCGACTACTCGACACACCGTGAATATGAATGAAGAGGAATTCCGTACTTTTCTAGCTTCAAACATAGCCGCAGTACAGGCTGCGCTATATACCAACAATAACCTTGGATCTAGCAGTACAGGAAATCGTGTAGGATGCACCTACAAAGAATTCACTGCCTACAAACCTTTGGAATTTGATGGAACCGAAGGACCGATCGGATTGAAACAGTGGACCGAGAAGGTCGAATCGGTGTTTACCATAAGTAAGTGTACTGAAGAGGACAAAGTGAAGTACGCTACGCATACCTTCACAGGTTCTGCGTTAACATGGTGGAATACCTATCTAGAGCAAGTGGGACAAGATGATGCGTACGTACTACCGTGGTCAGCATTCAAGCACTTGATGAACGAGAAGTACCGTCCTAGAACCGAGGTCAATAAGCTCAAGACAGAACTTAGAGGGTTACGAACCCAAGGATTTGATATTACCACGTACGAAAGACGATTCACAGAATTGTGCCTATTGTGTCCGGGAGCGTTCGAAGATGAGGAAGAGAAGATCGACGCGTTTGTGAAAGGATTACCGGAAAGAATCCAAGAAGATATAAGTTCACACGAGCCCGCCTCCATACAACAGGCATGTAGAATGGCTCACAAACTAGTGAACCAGATTGAGGAAAGAATTAAAGAACAGACGGCTGAAGAGGCCAATGTGAAGCAAGTCAAAAGAAAGTGGTAGGAAAACGGTGATAAGAATCACCAATACAACAACAACGGCAATTACAATAATAATCGCAACAATTATCCCAACAATCGCAACATCAATCGCAACTACAATAAATGGCCCAACAACAACAACAACAACAACAACAACAACAACAACAACAACAACAGTAACTACAACAATCATCCCAACAACAATAACAACCGCAACAACAATAACAACCGCAACAACAACAACAATCAGAAGCAGCTATGCCAAAGGTGTGAAAAGTATCACTCGGGGTTCTGCACCAAATTTTGCAACAAGTGTAAAAGAAATGGTCATAGCGCGGCGAAGTGTGAGGTCTACGGACCAGGGGTTAACAGAACGAAAGGAACAAATGGTGTCGGAATGAGTAATGGCGGAGCAAGTAGTGTCGGAGCAAGTTATGCCAATGTAGTTTGTTATAAATGTGGAAAACCGGGCCACATTATTAGAAATTTCCCGAACCAGGAGAACACGAATGGACAAGGCCGCGAAAGAGTTTTCAATATTAATGCGGCAGAGGCACAGGAAGACCCGGAGCTTGTTACGGGTACGTTTCTTATTAACAATAAATCTTCTTACATTTTATTTGATTCGGGTGCTGATAGAAGCTATATGAGTAGAGATTTTTATGCTAAATTAAGTTGTCCATTGACGCCGTTGGATAGTAAATTTTTACTCGAATTAGCAAACGGTAAATTAATTTCAGCAGATAATATATGCCGGAATCGAGAAATTAAACTGGGTAGCGAAATATTTAAGATTGATTTGATACCAGTAGAGTTAGGGAGTTTTGATGTAATAGTTGGCATGGACTGGCTGAAGAAGGTGAAAGCAGAGATCGTATGTTATAAAAATGCAATTCGCATTGTACGAGAAGAAGGAGAACCCTTAATGGTGTACGAAGAAAAGGTCAACATGAAGCTACATCTTATTAGTAATTTGAAGGCACAAAAACTAATAAGAAAAGGTTGCTATGCTGTTCTAGCACACGTCGAGAAAGTACAAACTGAAGAAAAGAGCATCAATGATGTTCCCGTCGCAAAAGAATTTCCAGATGTATTTTCGAAAGAATTACCGGGACTACCTCCACATCGATCTGTTGAATTTCAAATAGATCTTGTACCAGGAGCTGCACCAATAGCTCGTGCTCCTTATAGACTCGCACCCAGCGAGATGAAAGAACTGCAAAGCCAACTGCAAGAACTATTAGAACGTGGTTTCATTCGACCAAGCACATCACCATGGGGAGCTCCTGTTTTGTTTGTCAAGAAGAAGGATGATACATTTAGGTTGTGTATTGACTATAGAGAGTTGAACAAACTTACCATCAAAAACCGTTATCCACTGTCGAGAATTCATGACTTATTTGATCAACTACAAGGCTCGTCGGTTTATTCGAAGATCGATTTACGTTCTGGATATCATCAAATGCGAGTAAAGGAAGATGATATTCCAAAAACTGCTTTTAGGACGCGTTATGGTCATTACGAGTTTATGGTTATGCTGTTTGGATTGACTAATGCACCAGCTGTGTTCATGGACCTTATGAACCGAGTGTGTGGGCCATATCTTGATAAGTTTTCATTGTTTTCACCGATGACATACTTATTTACTCAAAGAATGATCAAGAGCACGAAGAACATTTGAGAAAAGTGCTAGAAGTATTGAGGAAAGAAAAACTGTACGCTAAGTTTTCAAAGTGTGCATTTTGGTTGGAAGAAGTTCAATTCCTCGGTCACATAGTGAACAAATAAGGTATCCAGGTGGACCCGGCAAAGATCAAAACCGTTAAAAAGTGGGAAACCCCAAAAACTCCGAAGCATATACGTCAATTTTTAGGATTGGCTGGTTACTACAGAAGATTCATCCAAGATTTCTCCAAAATAGCAAAACCCTTGACTGCATTAACGTATAAAGGGAAGAAATTTGAATGGAAGGATGAACAAGAGAAGGCGTTTCAATTATTGAAGAAAAAGCTAACTACGGCACCTATATTGTCATTGCCTGAAGGGAATGATGATTTTGTGATTTATTGTGATGCATCAAAGCAAGGTCTCGGTTGTGTATTAATGCAACGGACGAAGGTGATTGCTTATGCGTCTAGACAATTGAAGATTCACGAGCAAAATTATACGACGCATGATTTGGAATTAGGCGCGGTTGTTTTTGCATTAAAGACTTGGAGGCACTACTTATATGGGGTCAAAAGTATTATATATACCGACCACAAAAGTCTTCAACACATATTTAATCAGAAACAACTGAATATGAGGCAGCGTAGGTGGATTGAATTGTTGAATGATTACGACTTTGAGATTCGTTACCACCCAGGGAAGGCAAATGTGGTAGCCGACTCCTTGAGCAGAAAGGACAGAGAACCCATTCGAGTAAAATCTATGAATATAATGATTCACACTAACCTTACTACTCAAATAAAGGAGGCGCAACAAGGAGTTTTAAAGGAGGAAAATTTAAAGGATGAAATACCCAAAGGATCGGAGAAGCATCTTAATATTCGGGAAGACGGAACCCGGTATAGGGCTGAAAGAATTTGGGTACCAAAATTTGGAGATATGAGAGAAATGGTACTTAGAGAAGCTCATAAAACCAGATACTCAATACATCCTGGAACGGGGAAGATGTACAAGGATCTTAAGAAACATTTTTGGTGGCCAGGTATGAAAGCCGATATTGCTAAATATGTAGGAGAATGTTTGACGTGTTCTAAGGTCAAAGCTGAACATCAGAAACCATCTGGTCTACTACAACAACCTGAAATCCCGGAATGGAAATGGGAAAACATTACCATGGATTTCATTACTAAATTGCCAAGGACTGCAAGTGGTTATGATACTATTTGGGTAATAGTTGATCGTCTCACCAAGTCAGCACACTTCCTGCCAATAAGAGAAGATGACAAGATGGAGAAGTTAACACGACTGTATTTGAAGGAAGTCGTCTCCAGACATGGAATACCAATCTCTATTATCTCTGATAGGGATGGCAGATTTATTTCAAGATTCTGGCAGACATTACAGCAAGCATTGGGAACTCGTCTAGACATGAGTACTGCCTATCATCCACAAACTGATGGGCAGAGCGAAAGGACGATACAAACGCTTGAAGACATGCTACGAGCTTGTGTTATTGATTTCGGAAACAGTTGGGATCGACATCTACCGTTAGCAGAATTTTCCTACAACAATAGCTACCATTCAAGCATTGAGATGGCTCCATTTGAAGCACTTTATGGTAGAAAGTGCAGGTCTCCGATTTGTTGGAGTGAAGTGGGGGATAGACAGATTACGGGTCCGGAGATAATACAAGAAACTACTGAGAAAATCATCCAAATTCAACAAAGATTGAAAACCGCCCAGAGTCGACAAAAGAGCTACGCGGACAGTAAAAGAAAAGATATAGAGTTTGAAATTAGAGAAATGGTCATGCTTAAGGTTTCACCTTGGAAAGGCGTTGTTCGATTTGGTAAACGGGGGAAACTAAATCCAAGGTACATTGGACCATTCAAGATTATAGATCGTGTCGGACCAGTAGCTTACCAACTGGAGCTACCTCAACAACTCGCGGCTGTACATAACACTTTCCACATCTCAAATTTGAAGAAATGTTTTGCTAAAGAAGATCTCACTATTCCGTTGGACGAAATCCAAATCAATGAAAAACTTCAATTCATTGAAGAACCCGTCGAAATAATAGATCGTGAGGTTAAGAGACTTAAACAAAACAAGATACCGATTGTTAAGGTTCGATGGAATGCTCGTAGAGGACCCGAGTTCACCTGGGAGTGTGAAGATCAGATGAAGAAGAAATACCCACATTTATTTCCAGAAGATACGTCAACACCTCCAACTGCTTAAAATTTCGGAACTCACCACTAGTTCAAGTTCTTCGGAATCCGACAGCTATTCCGACATGGATGTTCACCTAAGCTGTAGTGACCCGAACTTTTCCATGTTTATATATATATATATTAAATGAAATTGTTATTTGCATGATTAAGTGTTTCCAACATGTTAAGCAATCAAACTTGTTAAGACTTGATTAATTGAAATAGGTTTCATATAGACAATTGACCACCCAAGTTGACCGGTGATTCACGAACGTTAAAACTTGTAAAAACTATACGATGACATATATATGGTTATATATATAGTTAACATGATTTTATTATAAGTATGTATCTCATTAGGTATTTTAACAATGAGTTATATACATAAAAATGAGACTATTAATTTAAGAAACTCGAAAACGATATATATAACGATTATCGTTATAACAACGTCTTACTAGGTACATATGAATCATATTAAGATATTGATACACTTGGTTAATTATGTTAAATGATAAGTAAATATATTATTAAGTGTATTAACAATGAAATACATATGTAAAAATAAGAATACTAACTTAATGATTTCGAAACGAGACATATATGTAACGATTATCGTTGTAACAACATTTAACTGTATATATATCATACTAAGATATATTATATATCATAATATCATGATAATATAACAATTTAACATCTCATTTGTTATAATAAACAATGGGTTAATAACATTCAACAAGATCATTAACCTAAAGGTTTCAAAACAACATTTACATGTAACGACTAACGATGACTTAACGACTCAGTTAAAATGTATATACATGTAGTGTTTTAATATGTATTCATACACTTTTGAAAGACTTCAAGACACTTATCAAAATACTTCTACTTAACAAAAATTCTTACAATTACATCCTCGTTCAGTTTCATCAACAATTCTACTCGTATGCACCCGTATTCGTACTCGTACAATACACAGCTTTTAGATGTATGTACTATTGGTAATGATCAACTCTTAGCAGGCCATGTGAGTCACCTAACACATGTGGGAACCATCATTTGGCAACTAGCATGAAATATCTCATAAAATTACAAAAATATGAGTAATCATTCATGACTTATTTACATGAAAACAAAATTACATATCCTTTATATCTAATCCATACACCAATGACCAAAAACACCTACAAACACTTTCATTCTTCAATTTTCTTCATCTAATTGATCTCTCTCAAGTTCTATCTTCAAGTTCTAAGTGTTCTTCATAAATTCCAAAAGTTCTAGTTTCATAAAATCAAGAATACTTCCAAGATTGCAAGTTTACTTCCAAGTTTTTTAAATCCATTCCAAGTAATTATCCAAGATCAAGAAACCTTTGTTACTTATAGTAGGTTATCTTTCTAATACAAGGTAATAATCATATTCAAACTTTAATTCAATTTCTATAACTATAACAATCTTATTTCGAGTGGAAATCTTACTTGAAATTGTTTTCGTGTCATGATTCTGCTTCAAGAACTTTCAAGCCATCCAAGGATCCTTTGAAGCTAGATCTATTTTTCTCATTTCCAGTAGGTTTATCCAAGGAACTTGAGGTAGTAATGATGTTCATAACATCATTCGATTCATACATATAAAGCTATTTTATTCGAAGGTTTAAACTTGTAATCACTAGAACATAGTTTAGTTAATTCTAAACTTGTTGGCAAATAAAAGTTAATCGTTATAACTTGACTTTTAAAATCAACTAAACACATGTTCTTTATCTATATGATATGCTAACTTAATGATTTAAAACTTGGAAACACGAAAAATACCGTAAAACCGGATTTACGCCGTCGTAGTAACACCGCGGGCTGTTTTGGGTTAGTTAATTAAAAACTATGATAAACTTTGATTTAAAAGTTGTTATTCTGGGAAAATGATTTTTATTATGAACATGAAACTATATCCAAAAATTATGGTTAAACTCAAAGTGGAAGTATGTTTTCTAAAATGGTCATCTAGACGTCGTTCTTTCGACTGAAATGACTACCTTTACAAAAATGACTTGTAACTTATTTTTCTGACTATAAACCTATACTTTTTCTGTTTAGATTCATAAAATAGAGTTCAATATGAAACCATAGCAATTTGATGCACTCAAAACGGATTTAAAATGAAGAAGTTATGGGTAAAACAAGATTAGATAATTTTTCTCATTTTAGCTACGTGAAAATTGGTAACAAATCTATTCCAACCATAACTTAATCAACTTGTATCGTATATTATGTAATCTTGAGATACCATAGACACGTATACAATGTTTCGACCTATCATGTCGACACATCTATATATATTTCGGAACAACCATAGACACTCTATATCTAAATGTTGGAGTTAGCTATACAGGGTTGAGGTTGATTCCAAAATATATATAGTTTGAGTTGTGATCAATACTGAGATACGTATACACTGGGTCGTGGATTGATTCAAGATAATATTTATCGATTTATTTCTGTACATCTAACTGTGGACAACTAGTTGTAGGTTACTAACGAGGACAGCTGACTTAATAAACTTAAAACATCAAAATATATTAAAAGTGTTGTAAATATATTTTGAACATACTTTGATATATATATATATATATATATTGCTATAGGTTCGTGAATCAACCAGTGGCCAAGTCTTACTTCCCGACGAAGTAAAAATCTGTGAAAGTGAGTTATAGTCCCACTTTTAAAATCTAATATTTTTGGGATGAGAATACATGCAGGTTTTATAAATGATTTACAAAATAGACACAAGTACGTGAAACTACATTCTATGGTTGAATTATCGAAATCGAATATGCCCCTTTTTATTAAGTCTGGTAATCTAAGAATTAGGGAACAGAAACCCTAATTGACGCGAATCCTAAAGATAGATCTATTGGGCCTAACAAACCCCATCCAAAGTACCGGATGCTTTAGTACTTCGAAATTTATATCATATCCGAAGGGTGTCCCGGAATGATGGGGATATTCTTATATATGCATCTTGTTAATGTCGGTTACCAGGTGTTCACCATATGAATGATTTTTATCTCTATGTATGGGATGTGTATTGAAATATGAAATCTTGTGGTCTATTGTTACGATTTGATATATATAGGTTAAACCTATAACTCACCAACATTTTTGTTGACGTTTAAAGCATGTTTATTCTCAGGTGAATACTAAGAGCTTCTGCTGTTGCATACTAAAATAAGAACAAGATTTGGAGTCCATGTTTGTATGATATTGTGTAAAAACTGCATTCAAGAGACTGATTTCGATGTAACATATTTGTATTGTAAACCATTATGTAATGGTCGTGTGTAAACAGGATATTTTAGATTATCATTATTTGATAATCTACGTAAAGCTTGACTTTTTATTTGCAGAGTTTATCATGCTAACATTTTTTTATGAAAAATGTACCATAATAAACTGGGCGAACTTGATTATATACATAGCATTGTATATGTATATTTTATTCGCTAAAGGCTAAAAACAGAAGTTGCGCGAAATATATTCAAAAGGTGTGACAACCCGGAAATTTCCAACCAAATTTAAACTTTAATCTTTATATGTTTCCGACTCGATAAGCAATATTTGTTAAGTTAAATTTGAAGAATTTTAAACTATGTTCATACATTCATTCAACCTCGACCAAGTTCCAACGATTCACGAACCATTAAACGAATATGATTATACATGTATATGTGTATATATATTATAACTTGAAACGTAAACAAAATATTAGATTAAATACTTTATATGATTGTATCTGTTTCAAAATGTTTATCAATGGAATTAGAAGATAAGATCAAATGATTGAATTATCAGATATATTAAATTATGATTACAAGTCTCTGTTGAAAGGCCCACGTTGATTTGAGAAATCTTTCCATTTTAACAATATTCGGAAAATGGTAAAGTGATTTATAAATAAGAACAAATTGTCAATCATTGAGAACTAGACAAAGGATAATGGAAGATTGAATCTCATAAAGACTCGATTGATCTATTTAGTTTTAAACGTACAAAAACGATTTCAGTTTAAAAAGAACTTTATTACTAAAACGTATATAACTTTTCTAAATATCTAGAACTACTTTTGACAACTCATTACTTAACTAGTATGATAAAGATAACGATATTTATATTTTATTTTATTAAATATATATAACAATTTAAATTAATATTATATATATTTATACGCGTATTATACGTACATAGTTTTATACTTTTACTATACTTAAACTTTACCTTTACTTTATTTTTACTTTACTTTAACTTTAATAATTCATTTTAATAATTCATACTTTAATAATTCACTTTAATAATTCATACTTTAATAATTCACTTTAATAATTAATACTTTAATAATTCATACTTTAATAATTCACTTTAATAATTCAAAAATCTATTATAAATAGAATTCAATAGGTTTCATTATTTCATAGAAACTTGAAAATATTTTTCTCTAAACTCTCTCAATCGATTTACATATATATATTTACTCCGTATTATTTCAAGATATTATTAGTATACATAAAATATTACGACGGAGTGCTGTCCGAGTGGTTTCGAAATTGTTTTTCGAGTAGGATAGGATTAAGGAAATTATGGGTTATAGCTATGGAGGTGATTGAGTATGGTTCATGGGTATGCTCGTGAGGTCAATATAGTATTTATCATTTCCGTTGCGTCTACGTACCTTTCCTGCAATATTGAATCTCAATATTGATACGTGAGTACTCATAATTTAACTTTTACATATTAATAGTGTATCCCTGACTAGTGCTCAAGTATTTAGGATTATGCATGCTTGTACTTTTGATATTGCCCTTAGACAGGTTAGGTTGAATCTTGAATTAGTTACACTTGCGGTTGAGATAAAGTATAAGATATGCATGACCTTGGAAAGCTAGCGAAAAATTTAGAACTTTTCCTTTAGATATCGAATGGTTTCGATGAACGGATTAGAAGTTATAATCAATTGAATTTTCGATATTTTTATTAAAAATGATTATTATTATCGTCGTTTTTATCGTCGTTCTAGTTTTATCTTATTATTATGATTATTATTATATTTATCAATAAAAGGGATTTATTATTAAAAATTGTTATTTTTTTATTATTACTATCGTTATTATCGTTAAAGTTATAATTAGTATTATTATTTTTTATCCAATTATTATTATTATCCAATTATTATTATTATTATTATTAGTATTATTATTATTATTATAATTATTAATATATATATCATTATTTAAAAATGGTTAGTGTTATTGTTATTATTATTATTACTATATTATCATTAAGATAATTATTAGTATTATCATTAATAATGTTATAGTACCTATCATTATTAATATTAGTGTAATTAAAACAAATATTGTAACACCTAATTATTTTGATTACTATTATTATCATTATTATGAACACGATATAAAAGACGATTAAAAGCTATTAAACGAAACAATTAGGAAATAATGAGTAAGAGTATCATGATGAAATTAAAATATTATAAGATATTGATTCAAATAAAATTATCGTTCTTATTATTTTTATCATTACTATTACTTATTAAAAGTTTCGTTAGTATTAAAACTATCATTTTAACAAAAATTATCATTTTAATAGAAATGTCATTGTTACTATAAAATATCATTATTATTATTATTTTAAATAGAATTATTATTTTAAAGATAATATTAAAAATTATCGTAAATATTAAAGTTATCATAAATAGAATTATCGTTTTATCATAATGTCATCTTAGTAATTATAAATATTGATATTTTTATAATAATAATTATTATTACAAAATAATACAACTTTTACTTACTATCATTATAGATATTATTTTATCAAATAAATATGTGATACAAACATATTTTACTACGTGTAATAACTTACTTTAATAATACCTATCATATTATCTTTATGATATTAAATGAACCCTATAAATTTTATTACTTAATATATATAAAAGTATATTTTATTATATAAATTTAATATAAAATTTTATTTATTAATAAATAAATTATATTATTTACTCTAATAAATCTTTTAAAAATATTTAAAAATATAAAATGACGATATTTAAACTATATATTAATCATGTATAGATTTTTGGAAATTATTTTGAGTCAAATTTACTTTTGTTGACTTTTGCATATTAGTCTCGAGCATTAGGATTGTGGTACACTATGACTTGACCTAATTTGTTAGACAAATATTGACCAACACATAAATATATATAATTAATTTAGGTTCGTGAATCCGAGGCCAACCTTGCACTTGTTCAATGACGTTATATGTATTTTTACTACGAAATACAGTATGGTGAGTTTCATTTGCCTTTTTACCCTTTATATTTTTGGGACTGAGAATACATGCGCTTTTATAAATGTTTGACGAAATAGACACAAGTAATTGAAACTACATTCTATAGTTGAATTATCGAAATCGAATATGCCCCTTTTTATTAAAGTCTGGTAATCTAAGAATTAGGGAACAGACACCCTAATTGACGCGAATCCTAAAGATAGATCTATTGGGCCTAACAAACCCCATCCAAAGTACCGGATGCTTTAGTACTTCGAAATTTATATCATGTCCGAAGGAGGATCCCGGAATGATAGGGGATATTCTTATATGTATCTAGTTAATGTCGGTTACCAGGTGTTCACCATATGAATGATTATTTTTGTCTCTATGCATGGGACGTATATTTATGAGAACTGGAAATGAAATTCTTGTGGTCTATTAAAATGATGGAAATAAATGATTATGATAAACTAATGAACTCACCAACCTTTTGGTTGACACTTTAAAGCATGTTTATTCTCAGGTGTTAAAGAAATCTTTCGCTGTGCATTTGCTCATTTTAAAGATATTACTTGGAGTCTTTCATAGCATATTTCGAAGAACGTTGCATTCGAGTCATTTTCATCAAAGATTATTATTAAATCAATTTATAGTTGGATAGTGGATATTATGAAATGGTATGCATGCCTGTCAATTTTCGATGTAAAGAAAGTTTGTCTTTTAAAAATGAATGCAATATTTGTAAAATGTATCATATAGAGGTCAAATACCTCGCAATGTAATCAACTATTGTGAATCGTTTATAATGTATATGAACGGGTCCTTTCAGTTGGTATCAGAGCGGTGGTCTTAGCGAACCAGGTCTGCATTAGTGTGTCTAACTGATAAGTCAATAGGATGCATTAGTGAGTCTGGACTTCGACCGTGTCTGCATGTCAAAAGTTTTGCTTATCTTTTTGTGTCGAAAATTAACTACTTATCATCCTCAGGAAATTACCTGCTTATCATTTTTAGTCTAAGACACGTTTTGCTGCATTGATTGCATGAATAGTGTATAGACAAAAATTCATATCTTAGCATATCTGCTAAATCATATCTTATCGTATCTGTTACTTTAAACTTTGCCTGACATATCCCGTAAAGTCCTCCGTAATCTACGAAATCTTTTGATCTATATATATATATATATATATATATATATATATATATATATATATATATATATATATATATATATATATATATATATATATATATATATATATATATATATATATATATATATATATATATATATATATATATATATTCTATTTAATTAGAATACCATCCGTTAGCCAAAATCATTTCATATCGAAAAAAAAAAAAATCCTTTATCCAATCGTACGAAATGGAATTCGTCATCAGTTCAAGTCACTCAGATTCCGAAATAGAATCCCATTCAAGCTCTGAAAGCAGTGTGACCGAAATAGATCAACCAATCAGTCATCACCTATTCTGGATGAATTGGGGATGGGTTCGTAGCCTCCTCAATCATTGGAGACAAGAAGAAGGTGATCCCTTCCATCCACCACATTGCCCTCTTGACGAAGAACCTGAAGCACTTACCGACGAACCTGTCCGAAACACCATTTTCTCATTTTCAGAGTATCTCGTCACGATTATATATTACATCAAATTTTAGATTTTATTTATCCGCTCGTCCGAACCGACATTCACCCCAGTGTAATAGAAGAAGTCAACGAGCTTCGCGCTCGGGTAGTGGCTTTGGAGAATATGGTGCAGAGATTACAAACACCAGCAGCAGCATCAGCAGCATAACCAGTACCACCATCATCAACGCCAACAGTACCATTACCACCTCCAACCACAACCGCGTCGTAAACCTCAACTTCACAATCTGTCCCACGAGCATCAACGTCATACGCACCATAGATGCCAAGGAGTACCAACAACAATAACTGACGAAGTGTTAATTCATAACTTCATTGGAGAAACATTCTGCGGTGATTATGTAATCTCTAAAGTCTTAGAGATTATCTAATCTAGCCCTAACCATAAATCAGTTAAGCGAACCAAAATGATACAAGGAAGAGTAGAAACCCTGACAAAAATGGTGTGTGATTAACAAGCTAAACTTGCTTTACCAACATCATCAACAGTACCGTCAGCGTTACCAGCATCGTCAGTACAGTCAACATCCGAATCAACAACACAGATAACATCACAAACTCCGTCAGTTCAAGAATCACTGTGGACATCATTACGAATCAATAAACGTGTATATTGTATCAACGAGTTATGAAGAATTAACTCATTCCCTCTGAAGAAATTATATGTATATTATATATATATATATATATATATATATATATATATATATATATATATATTGAAATAAATCTTTCCGTGCTAAACTATTGTGTGTGAATCTTAACTACTCGGTTAATTCTTATTACAAATATGCAATAATGTACGTCCTTCGGCCGCAACTTAACCAGCGTTAACTACAATCTCTGTCGCAATTCAACAAATTCCAATTCATAATAAATCAAGTATATATTTGATTTTACACTTTCATCATCGATGTACCCGAAACTTTTCAGATAACATCATTCGTACTTTGCGAAATTCACAAGAATTCCACGAACCGAACATCATACATCAACAAATAACGAAGTATTGATTCATAATTTCAATGTCATTAAAGAAATACTGCGTAAAAGTTATGTACTTTTTAAAGCCTTTAGGGATTATTCAATTCTAGTTTCAACCGTAAATCAAATGGCTTTAATTTAACATTAACTCATTAAATCTATGTTACATCTGAAGAAAATATACATATATATATTTTCATAAAGACTGTAATAAAATTCTTTTGTACAAAATATTAATTGTGAAATTTTTTTTAACGGGTAGGTAATACCCGAGAGATATATAAATTCACAATTAATATGTTACATTCTTCGAATCTGATTCAGCAAATCATCCATTATACTCCCTACTTTCACAACAATATACATTCTTTTATAGAAATCAAAACAACCATACTCATTCAAAATTTAATTACATATTCTGATTTTGAAATCTCAAAATTCAACTTGAGATATGACCAAAATCATCACTCTTAGATCCTTACATCTTTCACAAGCTATATTTTGACTTCAAAACTGTGCTAGAACATCAAATGTATGTTAACGATTACAATCTGTGTTCAAACCCTTCGAAAATTTCTGAAGACACTTCGAATGATGAGCAATCGAGATGATGATCCAACCACATGTTACCCACAGTTATGTACCCGAAAAACTCTTGAAACCAAATAAATGTTTAAACAACGTATCCGCGTCAGATTCTTTGGCATTTATTAGCAAAAATAACTTTGCGACTCCTATTCAAAGTAGCCAGTTTTGTCACAGCTCCAGCAAGTCAACTTTGAATTTTCAATCAGACTAACCTTATTATAACCTTGAGATATACACCATCGTTACCAGGGAACCTTTTACATTCCACCACATTATTAGCAGATGTACCAACAACTTCATTACCCTTTGACTTTAGCCTCTCCAAAAAGTCATTATAATTATTTATTGAAACCCCATCATTTACTCATTCGCATCTTGTAATGAGAATTGCCATACGAATCATTGGGAATTAGCAATCAGTATTTTGAAATCTCGCAGCATTTCTATGCCAACAGTTATATGTGTATATATAACGTCTATCTTCTGGACTTAATTTGAATGTGAAGTTTCTGAAAAACACTCCGAACTACGAATTGGTTCTCCGAAAAAAAAATGCTGATGAAGCAGCAAAAACTATAAACGACTTTAAACGGTAAAAGCTGGATGATAATGATGAAGTGTGCTGGCAAAGCGCAGAAAAAGAGAAGTTTTGGAACTGGAAAACGGATTGAGCAAAGTAGGAAGGAGGCTGTGGAAAATTACAAAGACTGAACCTGACTTCAAAGGATCCAAATGATTCAGTACCTGCTGAAGTCATTAACGAATACCTTGTTCCTGACTCTAAACCCCTGCGGACAATATTCTTCATCATCCTCTGATATTTGAAATTCTAAAATATCATCATATCTTTCATTATAAATATCCTCCATATTTCTGAAGATATTTTCTTAATTTTTCTTATTTGAAATCATTTACCTCTTCACGCTATCTGTATTACATCATAAAATAAACTATTTTAGTTTCTAAATTCGGAAACATTCAAGTTTAAAATAGGAATATTTTGAAGTAGTGTTGGGAACTGAAGCATGAATTAGTATAATATAATGACACTTGATCAATGTGATTATATTACAGTAAGTCATGCTGAGTCTCTAAATGAAACGTGATGATTCACAGATCATAACATCATCATGTGCCATGTTATACGACTCTTGTATTCTATTTAACCTCTAAAATATCAAGAAAATATTTCTTGATGATTCGGCCTTTTCCAAGGTATTCTAGTAATTTGACAAGTCAAGATCGTGCCATCACAATTTCCTTCCTAGAACATTAACAATGTTCATTCTGAAATTCATATCTGTGAATTCTGGACCATTACAAGCGGTGCTTAATCGCAAGAAGAAGAAACAAAAGGACAAAACTCCGAAATAGAAATTGGGGTATAAATTGCAGCAAATAAAAGAGAGCATTAACTGTGAATGATAATGATTATAGAAGACAGAAGCAGAGACTTTGAAATATAAGGGAACATATAAAGCCCAACGACAAACCAGAAATTATAAACCAAATATATCGATGCATATAGCAATATAAAGACACGGGAGAACTAGAAACACTATAAACCCAAGAGTATAGTAGAAGTAAATAGATTCTTCCAGCGGTAGATGAAAAAGAAGAATGATCGATATGAAAGTTAGAAGTATATCGAGAATCAGAACTGGATGGAGCATATTGATGAATACTTTAAAATATGAGTTGAGGGGGAAAGAATAGAAGGTGATGAAACATGACTAGGAACTTAGAAATCAACATATTTAACTCACACAGTGGCGGAATAAGTGAATCAAACCCTCTAGTGAATAGGTTAAGTTTTTTTTTTTTTGATTAATTTAGTCAAACCACAACTAAATCAAGTGTGATTAGTGTAGTGACCCGAACTTTTCCATATTTATATATATTAATTGAGATTGATATTTACATGATTAAATGTTTCCAACATGTTAAGCAATCAAACTTGTTAAGACTTGATTAATTGAAATATGTTTCATATAGACAATTGACCACCCAAGTTGACCGGCGATTCACGAACGTTAAAACTTGTAAAAATGACATGACGATATATAAATGGATATACATATGGTTAACATGAGATTATGATAAGTAAGTATCTCCATAAGTATATTAACAATGAGTTATATACATATAAACAAGACTACTAACTTAAGGATTTCGAAACGAGACATATATGTAACGATTATCGTTGTAACGACATTTAAATGTATATATATCATATTAAGATATATTAATATATCATAATATCATGATAATATAATAATTTAACATCTCATTAGATATAATAAACAATGGGTTAACAACATTAATTGAGATCGTTAACTTAAAGGTTTCAAAACAACACTTACATGTAACGACTAACGATGACTTAACGACTCAGTTAAAATGTATATACATATAGTGTATTTAGATGTATTAAAATACTTTTGGAAGACTTCAAAGACATATATCAAAACACTCATACTTAACGAAAATGGTTACAGTTACTTTTTCATTCTTTTCTTTCATCAAGAATTCTAGTCGTATTCTTACCCGTATTATACACAGCTTCAAAACGTACTTACTATGAGTATATACCAATAGGAACTAGCATGGGATTCCACTCTTGATTATGTCATGTATGACTAATCAATTTTAACTTCTACCATGAGCTAGTCAACTAACTAGAACTCCTTTTAACCCCACTCACCACTCACCAATTACCACTCATCATTCACTCCATTTCACTTCCAATTCTTTTTCTAATTCTCTCTCAACACACACACACTATTATGAACGTATTTTTCCAGTAGTTAATCATCATCTTCATCAAAAATCACTTCAAGAATCAAGCTATAATCATCATAGGAAGAACACTTCAAGAACACTTCAAAAATCCCTTCAAGTTTACTAATTTACTTCCAAGCTTTCTAATCCATTCCAAGTAATCATCTAAGATCAAGAAACCTTTGTTATATACAGTAGGTTATCTTTCTTATTCAAGGTAATATTCATATTCAAACTTTGATTCAATTTCTATAACTATAAACTATCTTAATTCGAGTAAAAATCTTACTTGAACTTGTTTTTGTGTCATGATCCTACTTCAAGAACTTTCAAGCCATCCAAGATCCTTTGAAGCTAGATCATTTCTTGTCACTTCCAGTAGGTTTACCTACTAAACTTGAGGTAGTAATGATGTTCATAACATCATTCGATTCATATATATAAAACTATCTTATTCGAAGGTTTAAACTCGTAATCACTAGAACATAGTTTAGTTAATTCTAAACTTGTTCGCAAACAAAAGTTAATCCTTCTAACTTGACTTTTAAAATTAACTACACACATGTTCTATATCTATATTGTGACAGCCCGGAAATTTCCAACCAAATTTAAACTTTAATCTTTATATGTGTCCGACACGATAAGCAATATTTGTTAAGTTAAATTTCAAGAATTTTAAACTATGTTCATAGATTCATTCAACCTCGACCAAGTTCCAACGATTCACGAACCATTAAACGAATATGATTATATATGTATATGTGTATATATATTATAACTTGAAACGTAAACAAAATATTAGATTAAATACTTTATATGATTGTATCTGTTTCAAAATGTTTATCAATGGAATTAGAAGATAAGATCAAATGATTGAATTATCAGATATATTGAATTATGATTACAAGTCTCTGTCGAAAGGCCCACGTTGATTTGAGAAATCTTTCTATTTTAACAATATTCGAAAAATGGTAAAGTGATTTATAAATAAGAACAAATTGTTAATCATTGAGAACTAGACAAAGGATAGTGGAAGATTGAATCTCATAAAGACTCGATTGATCTATTTAGTTTCAAACGTACAAAAACGTTTTCAGTTTAAAAAGAACTTTATTATTAAAACGTATATAACTTTTATAAATATCTAGAACCACTTTTGACAACTCATTACTTAACTAGTATGATAAAGATAACGATATTTATATTTTATTTTATTAAATATATATAATGATTTAAATTAATATTATATATATTTATACGCGTATTATACGTATTATGTAGTTTTATACTTTTACTATACTTAAACTTTACCTTTACTTTATTTTTACTTTACTTTAACTTTAATAATTCACTTTAATAATTCATACTTTAATAATTCACTTTAATAATTCATACTTTAATAATTCACTTTAATAATTCATACTTTAATAATTCACTTTAATAATTCATACTTTAATAATTCACTTTAATAATTCATACTTTAATAATTCACTTTAATAATTCAAAAATCTATTATAAATAGAATTCAATAGGTTTCATTATTTCATAGAAACCTGAAAATATTTTTCTCTAAACTCTCTCAATCGATTTACATATATATATTTACTCCGTATTATTTCAAGATATTATTAGTATACATAAAATATTACGACGGAGTGCTGTCCGAGTGATTTCGAAATTGTTTTTCGAGTGGGATAGGATTAAGGAAATCATGGGTTATAGCTATGGAGGTGATTGAGTATGGTTCATGGGTATGCTCGTGAGGTCAATATAATGTTTATCATTTCCGTTGCGTCTACGTACCTTTCCTGCAATATTGAATCTCAATATTGATACGTGAGTACTCATAATTTAACTTTTACATACTAATAGTGTATCCCTGACTAGTGCTCGAGTATTTAGGATTATGCATGCTTGTACTTTTGATATTGCCCTTAGACAGGTTAGGTTGAATCTTGAATTAGTTACACTTGCGGTTGAGATAAGGTATAAGATATGCATGTCCTTAGAAAGCTAGCGAAAAATTAAGAACTTTTCCTTTAGATATCGAATGGTTTCGATGAACGGATTAGAAGTTAAAATCAATTGAATTTTCGATATTTTTATTAAAAATGATTATTATTATCGTCGTTTTTATCGTCGTTCTAGTTTTATCTTATTATTATCATTATTATTATCTTTATCAATAAAAGGGATTTATCATTAAAAATTGTTATTTTTTTTATTACTATCGTTATTATCGTTAAAGTTATAATTAGTATTATTATTATTATCCAATTATTATTATTATTATTATTGGTATTATTATTATTATTATTATTATTATCATTATTAATATATATATCATTATTTAAAAATAGTTATTGTTATTGTTATTATTATTATTACTATATTATCATTAAGATAATTATTAGTATTATCGTTAATAATGTTATAGTAACTATCATTATTAATATTAGTGTAATTAAAACAAATATTTGTAACACCTAATTATTTTGATTACTATTATTATCATTATTATGAACACGATATAAAAGACGATTAAAAGCTATTAAACGAAACGATTAGGAAATAATGGGTAAGAGTTTCATGATGAAATTAAAATATTATAAGATATTGATTTAGATAAAATTATCGTTCTTATTATTTTTATCATTACTATTATTATTAAAAGTATCGTTAGTATTAAAACTATCATTTTAACAAAAATTATCATTTTAATAGAAATGTCATTGTTACTATAAAATATCATTATTATTATTATTATTATTATTTTAAATAGAATTATTATTTTAAAGATAATATTAAAAATTATCGTAAATATTAAAGTTATCATAATTAGAATTATCGTTTTATCATAATATCATCTTAGTAATTATAAATATTGATATTTTTATAATAATAATTATTATTACAAAATAATACAACTTTTACTTACTATCATTATAGATATTATTTTATCAAATAAATATGTGATACAAACATATTTTACTACGTGTAATAACTTACTTTAATAATACCTATCATATTATCTTTATAATATTAAATGAACCCTATAAATTTTATTACTTAAATATATATAAAAGTATATTTTATTATATAAATTTAATATAAAATTTTATTTATTAATAAATAAATTATATTATTCACTCTAATAAATCTTTTAAAAATATTTAAAAATATAAAACGACGATATTTAAACTATATATTAATCATGTATAGATTTTTGGAAATTATTTTGAGTCAAATTTACTTTTGTTGACTTTTGCATATTAGTCTCGAGCATTAGGATTGTGGTACACTATGACTTGACCTAATTTGTTAGACAAATATTGACCAACACATAAATATATATAATTAATTTAGGTTCGTGAATCCGAGGCCAACCTTGCACTTGTTCAATGACGTTATATGTATTTTTACTACGAAATACAGTATGGTGAGTTTCATTTGCCTTTTTACCCTTTATATTTTTGGGACTGAGAATACATGCGCTTTTATAAATGTTTGACGAAATAGACACAAGTAATTGAAACTACATTCTATGGTTGAATTATCGAAATCGAATATGCCCCTTTTTATTAAAGTCTGGTAATCTAAGAATTAGGGAACAGACACCCTAATTGACGCGAATCCTAAAGATAGATCTATTGGGCCTAACAAACCCCATCCAAAGTACCGGATGCTTTAGTACTTCGAAATTTATATCATGTCCGAAGGAGGATCCCGGAATGATAGGGGATATTCTTATATGTATCTAGTTAATGTCGGTTACCAGGTGTTCACCATATGAATGATTATTTTTGTCTCTATGCATGGGACGTATATTTATGAGAACTAGAAATGAAATTCTTGTGGTCTATTAAAATGATGGAAATAAATGATTATGAAAAACTAATGAACTCACCAACCTTTTGGTTGACACTTTAAAGTATGTTTATTCTCAGGTGTTAAAGAAATCTTCCTCTGTGCATTTGCTCATTTTAAAGATATTACTTGGAGTCTTTCATAGCATATTTCGAAGAACGTTGCATTCGAGTCATTGAGTTCATCAAAGATTATTATTAAATCAATTTATAGTTGGATAGTGGATATTATGAAATGGTATGCATGCCTGTCAATTTTCGATGTAAAGAAAGATTGTCTTTTAAAAACGAATGCAATGTTTGTAAAATGTATCATATAGAGGTCAAATACCTCGCAATGTAATCAACTATTGTGAATCGTTTATAATGTATATGAACGGGTCCTTTCAGTTGGTATCAGAGCGGTGGTCTTAGCGAACCAGGTCTGCATTAGTGTGTCTAACTGATAAGTCGATAGGATGCATTAGTGAGTCTGGACTTCGACCGTGTCTGCATGTCAAATGTTTTGCTTATCATTTTGTGTCGAAAATTAACTACTTATCATCCTCAGGAAATTACCTGCTTATCATTTTTAGTCTAAGACACGTCTTGCTGCATTGATTGCATGAATAGTGTATAGACAAAAATTCATATCTTAGCATATCTGCTAAATCATATCTTATCGTATCTGTTACTTTAAACTTTGCCTGACATATCCCGCAAAGTCCTCCGTAATCTACGAAATCTTTTGATCTATATATATATATATATATATATATATATATATATATATATATATATATATATATATATATATATATATATATATATATATATATATATATATTCTATGTAATTAGAATACCATTCGATAGCCGAAAAATCATTTCATATCGAAAAACCCTTTATTCAATCGTACGAAATGGAATTCGTCATTAGTTTAAGTTCCTCAGATTATGAAATGGAATCCCACTCAAGCTCCGAAAGCAGTGTGACCAGAATGGATCAACCAATCAGTCATCACCTATTCTGGATGAATTGGGGATGGGTTCGTAGCCTCCTCAATCATTGGAGACAAGAAGAAGGTGATCCCTTCCATCCACCACATTGTCCTCTTGACGAAGAACCTGAAGCACTTACCGGCGAACCTGTCCGAAACACTATTTTCTCTCTCATTTCCAGAGTATCTCGTCACGATTATATACTACATCAAATTCTAGATTTTATTTATCCGCTTGTCCGAACCGACAATCATCCCGGTGTAATAGAAGAAGTCAACGAGCTTCGCGCTCGGGTAGTGGCTTTGGAGAATATGGTGCAAAGGTTACAAACACCAGCAGCAGCACCAGCAGCATAATCAGTACCACCAACATCAACGTCAACAGTACCATTACCACCCCCAACCACAACCGCGTCGTAAACCTCAACTCCACAATCTGTCCCACGAGTATCAAGGTCATACGTCCTACAAATAACATGGAAGACCAACAACAACAAACGATGAAGTATTAATTCATGACTTCATCGGAGAAATATTTTACGGTGATTATGTAATCTCTAAAATTTTAGAAATTACTTATTCTAGATCTAACCATAAATCAGATGAGTGGACCGAAATGATAAAAGAAATCCTGACCAGAATGGTGCACGATTTACAAACTAGACTTGTTTTACCAACAGCATCAACAGTACCGCCAGCATCACCAGCATCGTCAGTGTTGTCAGCATCAGCATTAGCAGCACCTATAACCTCACAAGCTCCGTCAGTTCAAGAATCACCGCGGACATCATTATGAATCAACAACGAGTAAATTGTATCAACGAGTAATGAAGAATTAACTCATTTCCACTAAAAGATTTATATGTATATCTTATATATAAATCTTTAAACCATAATAAATCTTTCCGTACTAAGCTATTATGTGTGAATCTTAACTACTCGGTTAATTCATATTACTAATATGCAATAATGCACGTCATTCGTCCGCAACTTAACTATCGTTAACTACAACCTCTGTCTCAATTCAATAAATTCCAATTCATAATAAATCAAGTGTATTATTCAAATATATGTTGATTTTACACTTTCGTCATCAATGTACTCGAAACTTTTCAGATAACATCATTCGTACTTTGCGAAGTCCACAAGAATTTAATGAGAACCAACATCATGCCCCAACAAATAACGAAGTATTGATTCATAATTTCAATATTATTGAAGTAATACTTATGTAATCTCTAAATCCTTTAAGGGATTATTCAATTCTAGTTTCAACCGTAAATTAAATGAGTTTAATTTAATATTAACTCATTAAATTGATATTACATCTGAAGAAAATATATATATATATATATATATATATATATATATATATATATATATATATATATATATATATATATATATATATATATATATATATATATATATATATATATATTTTCAAAAAGACTGTAATAAAAATTCTTTTGTACAAAATATTAATTGTGAAATATTTTTTAACGGGTAGGTAATACCCGAGAGATATATAAATTCACAATTAATATGTTACATTCTTCGAATCTGATTCAGCAATCATCAACTATAGTCACTATTTTCTCAAACAATATATATTCTTTTATAGAAATCAAAACAACCATACTCATTCAAAATTTAATTGCATATTCTGATTTTGAAATCTCAGAATTCAACTCGAGATATGACCGAAATCATCACTCTTAGATCCTTACATCTTTCACAAGCTATACTTTGACTTCAAAACTATGTTAGAACATCATATGTATATTAACGATTACAATCTGTGTTCAAAACCCTTCAAAATTCCTGAAGACACTTCAAATAATAAACAATCGAGATGATGATCCAACCACGTATTAACCACAGTCTTGCATCTGAAAAGCTCTCGAAACCAGAGTCATAATTTAACACGTATCCGTGTCAGACCCTTTGGCATTTATTAGCAAAAATAAATTTGCGATTCCTTTTCAAATTAGTCAGTTTTGTCACAGCTTTAGCAAGTCAACTTCGACTTTTCAGTTGAAACAGTCTTATTATAACCTTGATATAGACGTTGCCCTTTCGTCATCGTTACCGGAGAACCTTTTATGTCTCACCACATTAAAAATAAACTTACCAACAACTTCACTGATCTTTGACTTTCCGAAAAGTCATTATATTTATCGAAACCCCATCATTTACTCATCCGCATCTTGTAACAAGAATTGTCATGCCAATTACTGGGAATCAGCAATTAGTATTTTGAAATCTTGCAGCATGTCTCTGCCAACAGTTATAGGTGTATATATAACGTCTATCTCCTAGACTTATATACTTTGAATGTGAAGTTTCTGAAAAACACCCTAAACTGCGAACTAGTTCTCCGAAGTTTGGAAAATGCTGATGAAGCAGCAAAAACTGTAAACGACCTTAACAGTCAAAAGTTTGATAATAAAGGATAGTGTGTTGGAAAAGCTTAGAAAAAGAGAAGGTTTGGAACTGGAAAACGGATTAAGCAAACCATGAAGGAGGCTATGGACAAATCACAAAGACTAAACCTGCCTTCAAAGAATCCAAATGATTCAGTGTCTGCTAAAATTATTATCAAATACCTTACTCCTGACTCTAAACCCTTGTGAATAATATTCTTCATCATCCTCTGATCTTAGATATTCTAAAATATCATCATATCTTTCATTATAAATATCCTCCATATTTCTGAAGATATTTTCTTAATTTTTCTTATTTGAAATCATTTACCTCTTCGCGCTATCTGTATTACATCATAAAAGAAACTATTTTAGTTTCTAAATTCTGAAACATTCAAGTTTAAAATAGAAATATTTTGAAGTAGTGTTGGGAACTGAAGCATGAATTAGTATAATATAATGACACTTGATCAACGTGATTATATTACAGTAAGTCATGCTGAGTTTCTAAATGGAACGTGATGATTCACAGATCATAACATCATCATGTGCCATGTTATACGACTCTTGTATTCTATTTAACCTCTAAAATATCAAGAAAATATTTCTTGATTATTCGGCCTTTTCCAAGGTATTCTAGTAATTTGACAAGTCAAGATCGTGCCATCACAATTTCCTTCCTAGAACATTAACAATGTTCATTTCGAAATTCATATCTGTGAATTCTGGACCATTACAAGCGGTGCTTAATCGCAAGAAGAAGAAACGAAAGGACAAAACTCCGAAATAGAAATTGGGGTATAAATTGCAGCAAATAAAAGAGAGCATTAATTGTGAATGATAATGATTATAGAAGACAGAAGCAGAGACTTTGAAATATAAGGGAACATATAAAGCCCAACGATAAACCATAAATTATAAACCATATATATCGATGCATATAGAAATATAAAGACACAGGAGAACTAGAAACACTATAAACCCAAGAGTATAGTAGAAGTAAATAGATTCTTCTGGCGGTAGATGAAAAAGTAGAATGACCGATATGAAAGTTAGAAGTATATCGAGAATCAGAACTGGATGGAGCATATTGATGAATACTTTAAAATATGAGTTGAGGGGGAAAGAATAGAAGGTGATGAAACATGACTAGGAACTTAGAAATCAACAGATTTAACTCACACAATGGCGGAATAAGTGAATCAAATTCTCTAGTGAATACGTTAAGTTTTTTTTTGATTAATTTAGTCAAATCACAGCTAAATCAAGTGTGATTAGATCAACACCTAGAGCTATTATTCACCACCTGGGTGATTTGGACTGAGAGAGAATTGGAGGAGCTCACTAGATCTGAGTGTGTGTAACAAATGAGAGGCTTAACCTAAAATGAAGAACATAAGACTTTATATACCCCTGCTGTTGACTCACCCATACGATTCATTCATCACACGTACGAGTTGGCTTCATCAGCCGTACGGGTGATCACTCACTCGTGTCTTCTTATTTAGGTCGTAATTGTGACTTAGCTCAGCATCAACCATGCGTATGAGCCTGTCAGCTGTACTAGTGAGGCTTCACTCGTATGTCTGACTAAGTCTAACATAGTCAAACATCTAAATCTCGTTCCTGCAGTTCCTGTAACCACATACAAACACGGATAGTATAATAACGAATAATCATGGTGGCCTGTAAACTGTTGTACCTGCAATGGACGTGGGTAGATGTCTAGGGACTTGCATAAAATGCATCAACAGAAGGTGTGAGTTGTAAGGTAACGAAGGAGGTGAATTTATAAGAAAATCTCTGACAGAACAATTAAAATGGACGATCGCATTTAAAGGGAATCCTAATTCCCTTGATTACCGGAGAGTCAAATCTTATTAAGAAGATTTTCTTCAAATCCCTTGAAATCTGGGAATCAATCATATCTACGTCAAATGATAAGATGAATCTACACTTACTCATTTCACTCTTCTATGTTAGCTTCATTCGTACTCTTCATATAAATGGATTGTTTATCCAAATTATTCGCTGATAATAAAACTCTAATTTTCAGCCCGTATGCATCATGAAAACATACTTATTATCATTCACGACCTTTCCACTCAAATTTCGGGACGAAATTTCTTTAACGGGTAGGTACTGTGACAGCCCGGAAATTTCCAACCAAATTTAAACTTTAATCTTTATATGTGTCCGACACGATAAGCAATATTTGTTAAGTTAAATTTCAAGAATTTTAAACTATGTTCATAGATTCATTCAACCTCGACCAAGTTCCAACGATTCACGAACCATTAAACGAATATGATTATATATGTATATGTGTATATATATTATAACTTGAAACGTAAACAAAATATTAGATTAAATACTTTATATGATTGTATCTGTTTCAAAATGTTTATCAATGGAATTAGAAGATAAGATCAAATGATTGAATTATCAGATATATTGAATTATGATTACAAGTCTCTGTCGAAAGGCCCACGTTGATTTGAGAAATCTTTCTATTTTAACAATATTCGAAAAATGGTAAAGTGATTTATAAATAAGAACAAATTGTTAATCATTGAGAACTAGACAAAGGATAGTGGAAGATTGAATCTCATAAAGACTCGATTGATCTATTTAGTTTCAAACGTACAAAAACGTTTTCAGTTTAAAAAGAACTTTATTATTAAAACGTATATAACTTTTATAAATATCTAGAACCACTTTTGACAACTCATTACTTAACTAGTATGATAAAGATAACGATATTTATATTTTATTTTATTAAATATATATAATGATTTAAATTAATATTATATATATTTATACGCGTATTATACGTATTATGTAGTTTTATACTTTTACTATACTTAAACTTTACCTTTACTTTATTTTTACTTTACTTTAACTTTAATAATTCACTTTAATAATTCATACTTTAATAATTCACTTTAATAATTCATACTTTAATAATTCACTTTAATAATTCATACTTTAATAATTCACTTTAATAATTCATACTTTAATAATTCACTTTAATAATTCATACTTTAATAATTCACTTTAATAATTCAAAAATCTATTATAAATAGAATTCAATAGGTTTCATTATTTCATAGAAACCTGAAAATATTTTTCTCTAAACTCTCTCAATCGATTTACATATATATATTTACTCCGTATTATTTCAAGATATTATTAGTATACATAAAATATTACGACGGAGTGCTGTCCGAGTGATTTCGAAATTGTTTTTCGAGTGGGATAGGATTAAGGAAATCATGGGTTATAGCTATGGAGGTGATTGAGTATGGTTCATGGGTATGCTCGTGAGGTCAATATAATGTTTATCATTTCCGTTGCGTCTACGTACCTTTCCTGCAATATTGAATCTCAATATTGATACGTGAGTACTCATAATTTAACTTTTACATACTAATAGTGTATCCCTGACTAGTGCTCGAGTATTTAGGATTATGCATGCTTGTACTTTTGATATTGCCCTTAGACAGGTTAGGTTGAATCTTGAATTAGTTACACTTGCGGTTGAGATAAGGTATAAGATATGCATGTCCTTAGAAAGCTAGCGAAAAATTAAGAACTTTTCCTTTAGATATCGAATGGTTTCGATGAACGGATTAGAAGTTAAAATCAATTGAATTTTCGATATTTTTATTAAAAATGATTATTATTATCGTCGTTTTTATCGTCGTTCTAGTTTTATCTTATTATTATCATTATTATTATCTTTATCAATAAAAGGGATTTATCATTAAAAATTGTTATTTTTTTTATTACTATCGTTATTATCGTTAAAGTTATAATTAGTATTATTATTATTATCCAATTATTATTATTATTATTATTGGTATTATTATTATTATTATTATTATCATTATTAATATATATATCATTATTTAAAAATAGTTATTGTTATTATTATTATTATTATTACTATATTATCATTAAGATAATTATTAGTATTATCGTTAATAATGTTATAGTAACTATCATTATTAATATTAGTGTAATTAAAACAAATATTTGTAACACTTAATTATTTTGATTACTATTATTATCATTATTATGAACACGATATAAAAGACGATTAAAAGCTATTAAACGAAACGATTAGGTAATAATGGGTAAGAGTTTCATGATGAAATTAAAATATTATAAGATATTGATTTAGATAAAATTATCGTTCTTATTATTTTTATCATTACTATTATTATTAAAAGTATCGTTAGTATTAAAACTATCATTTTAACAAAAATTATCATTTTAATAGAAATGTCATTGTTACTATAAAATATCATTATTATTATTATTATTATTATTTTAAATAGAATTATTATTTTAAAGATAATATTAAAAATTATCGTAAATATTAAAGTTATCATAATTAGAATTATCGTTTTATCATAATATCATCTTAGTAATTATAAATATTGATATTTTTATAATAATAATTATTATTACAAAATAATACAACTTTTACTTACTATCATTATAGATATTATTTTATCAAATAAATATGTGATACAAACATATTTTACTACGTGTAATAACTTACTTTAATAATACCTATCATATTATCTTTATAATATTAAATGAACCCTATAAATTTTATTACTTAAATATATATAAAAGTATATTTTATTATATAAATTTAATATAAAATTTTATTTATTAATAAATAAATTATATTATTCACTCTAATAAATCTTTTAAAAATATTTAAAAATATAAAACGACGATATTTAAACTATATATTAATCATGTATAGATTTTTGGAAATTATTTTGAGTCAAATTTACTTTTGTTGACTTTTGCATATTAGTCTCGAGCATTAGGATTGTGGTACACTATGACTTGACCTAATTTGTTAGACAAATATTGACCAACACATAAATATATATAATTAATTTAGGTTCGTGAATCCGAGGCCAACCTTGCACTTGTTCAATGACGTTATATGTATTTTTACTACGAAATACAGTATGGTGAGTTTCATTTGCCTTTTTACCCTTTATATTTTTGGGACTGAGAATACATGCGCTTTTATAAATGTTTGACGAAATAGACACAAGTAATTGAAACTACATTCTATGGTTGAATTATCGAAATCAAATATGCCCCTTTTTATTAAAGTCTGGTAATCTAAGAATTAGGGAACAGACACCCTAATTGACGCGAATCCTAAAGATAGATCTATTGGGCCTAACAAACCCCATCCAAAGTACCGGATGCTTTAGTACTTCGAAATTTATATCATGTCCGAAGGAGGATCCCGGAATGATAGGGGATATTCTTATATGTATCTAGTTAATGTCGGTTACCAGGTGTTCACCATATGAATGATTATTTTTGTCTCTATGCATGGGACGTATATTTATGAGAACTAGAAATGAAATTCTTGTGGTCTATTAAAATGATGGAAATAAATGATTATGAAAAACTAATGAACTCACCAACCTTTTGGTTGACACTTAAAGCATGTTTATTCTCAGGTGTTAAAGAAATCTTCCTCTGTGCATTTGCTCATTTTAAAGATATTACTTGGAGTCTTTCATAGCATATTTCGAAGAACGTTGCATTCGAGTCATTGAGTTCATCAAAGATTATTATTAAATCAATTTATAGTTGGATAGTGGATATTATGAAATGGTATGCATGCCTGTCAATTTTCGATGTAAAGAAAGATTGTCTTTTAAAAACGAATGCAATGTTTGTAAAATGTATCATATAGAGGTCAAATACCTCGCAATGTAATCAACTATTGTGAATCATTTATAATGTATATGAACGGGTCCTTTCATATATGATATGCTAACTTAATGATTTAATGAAAGGACCCGTTCATATACATTATAAACGATTCACAATAGTTGATTACATTGCGAGGTATTTGACCTCTATATGATACATTTTACAAACATTGCATTCGTTTTTAAAAGACAATCTTTCTTTACATCAAAAATTGACAGGCATGCATACCATTTCATAATATCCACTATCCAACTATAAATTGATTTAATAATAATTTTTGATGAACTCAATGACTCGAATGCAACGTTCTTCGAAATATGCTATGAAAGACTCCAAGTAATATCTTTAAAATGAGCAAATGCACAGCGGAAGATTTCTTTAACACCTGAGAATAAACATGCTTTAAAGGGTCAACCAAAAGGTTGGTGAGTTCATTAGTTTATCATAATCATTTATTTCCATCATTTTAATAGACCACAAGAATTTCATTTCCAGTTCTCATAAATATACGTCCCATGCATAGAGACAAAAATAATCATTCATATGGTGAACACCTGGTAACCGACATTAACAATATGCATATAAGAATATCCCCTATCATTCCGGGATCCTCCTTCGGACATGATATAAATTTCGAAGTACTAAAGCATCCGGTACTTTGGATGGGGTTTGTTAGGCCCAATAGATCTATCTTTAGGATTCGCGTCAATTAGGGTGTCTGTTCCCTAATTCTTAGATTACCAGATTTTAATAAAAAGGGGCATATTCGATTTCGATAATTCAACCATAGAATGTAGTTTCAATTACTTGTGTCTATTTCGTCAAACATTTATAAAAGCGCATGTATTCTCAGTCCCAAAAATATAAAGGGTAAAAAGGCAAATGAAACTCACCATACTGTATTTCGTAGTAAAAATACATATAACGTCATTGAACAAGTGCAAGGTTGGCCTCGGATTCACGAACCTATATTAATTATATATATTTATATGTTGGTCAATATTTATATAGCAATTTAGGTCAGGTCATAGTGTAATTCTATCCTATAGCTCGAGTCTGACTCTACAGTATAGTAACATGTTATATTACTCATGCTCAATTAAGATTCTAGTAAAAGGTGACGTGTGAAACAACGTAACACAAATGGTTTCATAATCATAAAATAGTATTTTAGGTTTTTTTTTATAGAGAAAATCAACACAAAAAGTTAACTGAAAAGTTAACAGGAAAAGTCAAAGTTCAAAGTCAAAAGTCAAAGGTTAAAGTCAAAAGTCAAAGGTTAAAGTCAAAAGTCAAAGGTCAAAGTAAAAATGAGGTCGCATGCAAATATATAATAACTTATACAAAAATGATTTTCGATCAAACATGACTAAACGGGCCACTTCAGCTATTTTTAGAAAAATTATCGGAACTCCGATTGATAAACGACCAAAGATAAAAGTTACACATTACCAAAAAGATTAGGCATAAATATTACAGAAGTAAACTAAACCTAGACAACTCGTAGTTGCCAATGCGTTTTCGGCGTTTCAAAGTTAATTTTTCAGCTTTAATAAATTTACAAAAGTGACCGAGTAGCCTACTTTGGAGATTTTTAGAAAATTCCTCAAAACTCGTATTGACAAACGGTCAAAGCCTGCAAATTCTCGTTACCACAAAGATATAACATGATTTTTGGCAAGAGTAAACACATATCAGGCCGACCATGACAACTGATACAAAACTGACATTTTTAAATAAAAAAGTTTCAGCTCTTTTTAGAATTTTAAAATGTGACCAAACCGTCAACTTTGATGATTTTTAGAAAAATTGTCGAGACTCGAATTGACAAACGGCCAGAGTCGTTTGTTAGACCTTACAGCAAAGAATTCAGTGGTATTTTTTTTATATATGAAACAACGCAGATCAGCGAGAATTTCAGTTCCCGTTTCGACATTTCATCAAAATTTGCAAAACTTCTTTTGTCCATAACTTGACAACCGTTCGACGAAACGAGACGTGCTTTATATGAAAATTCATCTACTCGACGAGTAGAATCCAAATAACCACTTTTTATAACCCAGAAAATTAGTTCACTAATTATCATCAGCAATTTTAATTACGAAATTAATTATGCAATTTGTTTATTTCATAACTTTCTAACCGTTACTTGGATTCAAGTGATTCTTAAACCAAAATTCAACTATTTTTCGCTAGCTTTCCAACGACATGCATATATTATACCTTATCTCAATCGTATATGTAACTAATTCAGGAATCAACATAACCTATCTAATAGCAATATCAAAAGTACAAGCATGCATAATCCTATATACTCGAGCACTAGTCAGGGATACACTATTAGTATGTAAAAATTAAATTATGAGTACTCACATATCAACATTGAGATTCAATATTGCAGGAAAGGTACGTAAACGCAACGGAGATGATAAACACTATATTGACCTCACGAGCATACCCATTAACCATACTCAATCACCTCCATAGCTATAACCCATAATTTCCTTAATCCTATCCCACTCGAAAAAACAACTTCGAAATCACTCGGACATCACTCCATCGTAATATTTTATGTATACTAATAATATCTTGAGATAATACGGAGTAAATATATATATGTAAATCGATTGAGAGAGTTTAGAGAAAACTATTTTCAAGTTTCTATGAAATAATGAAATCTATTGAATTCTATTTATAATAGATTTTTGAATTATTAAAGTGAATTATTAAAGTATGAATTATTAAAGTGAATTATTAAAGTATGAATTATTAAAGTGAATTATTAAAGTATGAATTATTAAAGTGAATTATTAAAGTATGAATTATTAAAGTTAAAGTAAAGTAAAAATAAAGTAAAGGTAAAGTTTAAGTATAGTAAAAGTATAAAACTATGTACGTATAATACGCGTATAAATATATATAATATTAATTTAAATCGTTATATATATTTAATAAAATAAAATATAAATATCGTTATCTTTATCATACTAGTTAAGTAATGAGTTGTCAAAAGTGGTTCTAGATATTTATAAAAGTTATATACGTTTTAATAATAAAGTTCTTTTTAAACTGAAAACGTTTTTGTACGTTTGAAACTAAATAGATCAATCGAGTCTTTATGAGATTCAATCTTCCACTATCCTTTGTCTAGTTCTCAATGATTGAAAATTTGTTCATATTTATAAATCACTTTACCATTTTCCGAATATTGTTAAAATGAAAAGATTTCTCAAATCAACGTGGGCCTTTCAACAGAGACTTGTAATCATAATTCAATATATCTGATAATTCAATCATTTGATCTTATCTTCTAATTCCATTGATAAACATTTTGAAACAGATACAATCATATAAAGTATTTAATCTAATATTTTGTTTACGTTTCAAGTTATAATATATATACACATATACATATATAATCATATTCGTTTAATGGTTCGTGAATCGTTAAAACTTGGTCGAGGTTGAATGAATGTATGAACATAGTTTAAAATTCTTGAAATTTAACTTAACAAATATTGCTTATCGTGTCGAAAACATATAAAGATTAAAGTTTAAATTTGGTTGGAAATTTCCGGGTTGTCACAGTACCTACCCGTTAAAGAAATTTCGTCCCGAAATTTGAGTGGAAAGGTCGTGAATGATAATAAGTATGTTTTCATGATGCATACGGGCTAAAAATTAGAGTTTTATCATCAGCGAATAATTTGGATAAACAATCCATTTATATGAAGAGTACGAATGAAGCTAACATAGAAGAGTGAAATGAGTAAGTGTAGATTCATCTTATCATTTGACGTAGATATGATTGATTCCCAGATTTTAAGAGATTTGAAGAAAATCTTCTTAATAAGATTTGACTCTCCGGTAATCAAGGGAATTAGGATCCGCTTTAAATGCGATCGTCCATTTTAATTGTTCTGTCGGAGATTTTCTTATAAATTCACCTCCTTCATTTCCTTACAACTCACACCATCTGTTGATGCGTTTTATGCAAGTCTCTAGACATCTACCCACGTCTATTACAGGTACAACAGTTTACAGGCCACCATGATTGCTCGTTATTATCCTATCCATGTTTGTATGTGGTTACAGGAACTGCAGGAACGAGATTTAGATGTTTGATTATGTTAGACTTAGTCAGACATACGAGTGAAGCCTCACTAGTACGGCTGACAGGCTCATACGCATGGTTGATGCTGAGCTAAGTCACAATTACAACCTAAATGATAAGACACGAGTGAGTGATCACCCGTACGGTTGATGAAGCCAACTCGTACGTATGATGAATGAATCGTATGGGTGTGTCAACAGCAGGGGTATATAAAGTCTTATGTTCTTCATTTTAGGTTAAGCCTCTCATTTGTTACACACACTCAAATCTAGTGAGCTCCTTCGATTCTCTCTCAGTCCAAATCACCCAGGTGGTTAATAATAGCTCTAGGTGTTGATCTAATCACACTTGATTTAGTTGTGGTTTGACTAAATTAATCAAAAAAAACTTAACCTATTCACTAGAGGGTTTGATTCACTTATTCCGTCATTGTGTGAGTTAAATCTGTTGATTTCTAAGTTCCTAGTCATGTTTCATCACCTTCTATTCTTTCCCCCTCAACTCATATTTTAAAGTATTCATCAATATGCTCCATCCAGTTCTGATTCTCGATATACTTATAACTTTCATATCGGTCATTCTTCTTTTTTTTTTTTTCATTTACCGCCGGAAGAATCTATTTACTTCTACTATACTCTTGGGTTTATAGTGTTCCTAGTTCTCCCGTGTCTTTATATTGCTATATGCATCGATATATATGGTTTATAATTTCTGGTTTGTCGTTGGGCTTTATATGTTCCCTTATATTTCAAAGTCTCTGCTTCTTTCTTCTATAATCATTATCATTCACAGTTAATGCTCTCTTTTATTTGCTGCAATTTATACCCCAATTTCAATTTCAGAGTTTTGTCCTTTCGTTTCTTCTTCTTGCGATTAAGCACCGCTTGTAATGGTCTAGAATTCACAGATATGAATTTCGAAATGAACATTGTTAATGTTCTAGGAAGGAAATTGTGATGGCACGATCTTGACTTGTCAAATTACTAAAATACCTTGGAAAAGGCCGAATCTTCAAGAAATATTTTCTTAATATTTTAGAGGTTAAATAG
The DNA here is from genome assembly GCF_046630445.1 of Rutidosis leptorrhynchoides. Taxonomy (NCBI): domain Eukaryota; kingdom Viridiplantae; phylum Streptophyta; class Magnoliopsida; order Asterales; family Asteraceae; genus Rutidosis; species Rutidosis leptorrhynchoides. The sequence goes on along the minus strand of NC_092342.1, from coordinate 178,258,463 downwards.
AATACAAGAGTCGTATAACATGGTACATGATGATGTTATGATCTGTGAATCATCACGTTCCATTTAGAAACTCAGCATGACTTACTGTAATATAATCACATTGATCAAGTGTCATTATATTATACTAATTCATGCTTCAGTTCCCAACACTACTTCAAAATATTCCTATTTTAAACTTGAATGTTTCAGAATTTAGAAACTAAAATAGTTTCTTTTATGATGTAATACAGATAGCGCGAAAAGGTAAATGATTTCAAATAAGAAAAATTAAGAAAATATCTTCAGAAATATGGAGGATATTTATAATGAAAGATATGATGATATTTTAGAATTTCTAATATCAGAGGATGATGAAGAATATTGTCCGCAGGGGTTTAGAGTCAGGAGCAAGGTATTCGTTAATGACTTCAGCAGATACTGAATTATTTGGATCCTTTGAAGTCAGGTTCAGTCTTTGTAATTTGTCCACAGCCTCCTTCCTACTTGCTCAATCCGTTTTCCAGTTCCAAGACTTCTCTTTTTCTGCGCTTTGCCAGCACACCTATTCATTATCATCAAACTTTCACTGTTAAGGTCGTTTATAATTTTTTTTTTGCTGCTTCATCAGTATTTTTCCATTTTCGGAGAACCAATTCGTAGTTCGAAGTGTTTTTCAGAATCTTCACATTCAAATTAAGTCCAGAAGATAGACGTTATATATACACATATAACTGTTGGCGTAGACATGCTGCGAGATTTCAAAATACTGATTGTTAATTCCCAATGATTCTTATGGAAATTCTCATTACAAGATGAGAATGAGTAAATGATGGGGTTTCAATGAATAATTATAATGACTTTTTGGAGAGGCTAAAGTCAAAGGGTAATGAAGTTGTTGATACATCTGTTAATAATGTGGTGGAATGTAAAAGGTTCCCTGGTAACGATGGTGTATATCTCAAGGTTATAATAAGGTTAGTCTGACTGAAAAGTCGAAGTTGACTTGCTGGAGCTGTGACAAAACTGGCTACTTTGAATAGGAGTCGCAAAGTTATTTTTGCTAATTAATGCTAAAGAATCTGACGCAGATACGTTGTTTAAACTTTTACTTTGGTTTCAAGAGTTTTTCGGGTACACAACTGTGGGTAACATGTGGTTGGATCATCATCTCGATTGCTCATCATTCGAAGTGTCTTCAGAAATTTTCGAAGGGTTTGAACACAGATTGTAATCGTTAACATAAATTTGATGTTCTAACACAGTTTTGAAGTCAAAATATAGCTTGTGAAAGATGTAAGGATCTAAGAGTGATGATTTTGGTCATATCTCAAGTTGAATTTTGAGATTTCAAAATCAGAATATGTAATTAAATTTTGAATGAGTATGGTTGTTTTGATTTCTATAAAAGAATGTATATTGTTGTGAAAGTAGGGAGTATAATGGATGATTTGCTGAATCAGATTCGAAGAATGTAATATATTAATTGTGAATTTATATATCTCTCGGGTATTACCTACCCGTTAAAAAAAAATTTCACAATTAATATTTTGTACAAAAGAATTTTATTACAGTCTTTATGAAAATATATATATGTATATTTTCTTCAGATGTAACATAGATTTAATGAGTTAATGTTAAATTAAACTCATTTGATTTACGGTTGAAACTAGAATTGAATAATCCCTAAAGGCTTTAAAAAGTACATAACTTTTACGCAGTATTTCTTTAATGACATTGAAATTATGAATCAATACTTCGTTATTTGTTGATGTATGATGTTCGGTTCGTGGAATTCTTGTGAATTTCGCAAAGTACGAATGATGTTATCTGAAAAGTTTCGGGTACATCGATGATGAAAGTGTAAAATCAAATATATACTTGATTTATTATGAATTGGAATTTGTTGAATTGCGACAGAGATTGTAGTTAACGCTGGTTAAGTTGCGGCCGAAGGACGTACATTATTGCATATTTGTAATATGAATTAACCGAGTAGTTAGGATTCACACACAATAGCTTAGCACGGAAAGATTTATTTTTATTTCAAAATATATAAAATATACATATAATTTCTTCAAAGGGAATGAGTTAATTCTTCATAACTCGTTGATACAATATACGGGTTATTGATTCGTAATGATGTCCATAGTGATTCTTGAGCTGACGGAGTTTGTGATGTTATAGGTGCTGTTGATTCTGATGTTGACTGTACTGATGATGCTGGTGACGCTGACGGTACTGTTGATGCTGTAGGTAAAACAAATTTAGCTTGTTAATCACACACCATTTTTGTCAGGGTTTCTACTCTTCCTTCTATCATTTTGGTTCGCTTTATTGATTTATGGTTAGGGCTAGATTAGATAATCTCTAAGACTTTAGAGATTACATAATCTGCGCGGAATGTTTCTCCAATGAAGTTATGAATTAATACTTCGTCGGTTATTGTTGTTGGTATTCCTTGGTATCTACAGGGCGTATGACATTGGTGCTCGTGGGACAGCGTATAAAGTTGAGGTTTATGACGTGGTTGTGGTTGGGGTGGTAATGGTACTATTGGCGTTGATGATGGTGTTACTGGTTATGCTGCTGATGCTGCTGCTGGTGTTTGTAATCTCTGCACCATATTCTCCAAAGCCACTACCCGAGCGCGAAGCTCGTTGACTTCTTCTATTACACCGGGGTGATTGTCGGTTCGGACGAGCGGATAAATAAAATCTAAAATTTGATGTAATATATAATCGTGACGATATACTCTGGAAATGAGCGAGAAAATGGTGTTTCGGACAGGTTCGCCGGTAAGTGCTTCAGGTTCTTCGTCAAGAGGGCAATGTGGTGGATGGAAGGGATCACCTTCTTCTTGTCTCTAATGATTGAAGAGGCTACGAACCCTTACCCAATTCATCCAGAATAGGTGATGACTGATTGGTTGATCTATTCCGGTCACATTGCTTTTGGAGCTGGAGTGGGATTCCATTTCGAAATCCGAGGAACTTGAATTAATGATGAATTCCATTTCGTACGATTGAATAAGGATTTTTTTTTTTCGATATGAAATGATTTTCGGTTATCGGATGGTATTCTAATTACATAGAATATCCATATATATAGAACAAAAGATTTCGTAAATTACGGAGGAATTTACGAGATATATCAGGCAACGTTTACAGTAATAGATACGATAAGATATGATTTAGCAGATACGCTAAGATATGAATTTTTGTCTATACACTATTCTTGCAGTCAATGCAGCAAGACGTGTCTTAGACTAAAAATGATAAGCAGGCAATTTCCTGAGGATGATAAGTAGTTAATTTTTGACACAAAATGATAAGCAAAACAATTGACATGCAGACACGGTCGAAGTCCAGACTCATTAATGCATCCTATCGACTTATCTGTTAGACACACTAATGCAGACCTGGTTCGCTAAGACCACCGCTCTGATACCAACTGAAAGGACCCGTTCATATACATTATAAACGATTCACAATAGTTGATTACATTGCGAGGTATTTGACCTCTATATGATACATTTTACAAACATTGCATTCGTTTTTAAAAGACAATCTTTCTTTACATCAAAAATTGACAGGCATGCATACCATTTCATAATATCCACTATCCAACTATAAATTGATTTAATAATAATTTTTGATGAACTCAATGACTCGAATGCAACGTTCTTCGAAATATGCTATGAAAGACTCCAAGTAATATCTTTAAAATGAGCAAATGCACAGCGGAAGATTTCTTTAACACCTGAGAATAAACATGCTTTAAAGGGTCAACCAAAAGGTTGGTGAGTTCATTAGTTTATCATAATCATTTATTTCCATCATTTTAATAGACCACAAGAATTTCATTTCCAGTTCTCATAAATATACGTCCCATGCATAGAGACAAAAATAATCATTCATATGGTGAACACCTGGTAACCGACATTAACAATATGCATATAAGAATATCCCCTATCATTCCGGGATCCTCCTTCGGACATGATATAAATTTCGAAGTACTAAAGCATCCGGTACTTTGGATGGGGTTTGTTAGGCCCAATAGATCTATCTTTAGGATTCGCGTCAATTAGGGTGTCTGTTCCCTAATTCTTAGATTACCAGATTTTAATAAAAAGGGGCATATTCGATTTCGATAATTCAACCATAGAATGTAGTTTCAATTACTTGTGTCTATTTCGTCAAACATTTATAAAAGCGCATGTATTCTCAGTCCCAAAAATATAAAGGGTAAAAAGGCAAATGAAACTCACCATACTGTATTTCGTAGTAAAAATACATATAACGTCATTGAACAAGTGCAAGGTTGGCCTCGGATTCACGAACCTATATTAATTATATATATTTATATGTTGGTCAATATTTATATAGCAATTTAGGTCAGGTCATAGTGTAATTCTATCCTATAGCTCGAGTCTGACTCTACAGTATAGTAACATGTTATATTACTCATGCTCAATTAAGATTCTAGTAAAAGGTGACGTGTGAAACAACGTAACACAAATGGTTTCATAATCATAAAATAGTATTTTAGGTTTTTTTTATAGAGAAAATCAACACAAAAAGTTAACTGAAAAGTTAACAGGAAAAGTCAAAGTTCAAAGTCAAAAGTCAAAGGTTAAAGTCAAAAGTCAAAGGTTAAAGTCAAAAGTCAAAGGTCAAAGTAAAAATGAGGTCGCATGCAAATATATAATAACTTATACAAAAATGATTTTCGATCAAACATGACTAAACGGGCCACTTCAGCTATTTTTAGAAAAATTATCGGAACTCCGATTGATAAACGACCAAAGATAAAAGTTACACATTACCAAAAAGATTAGGCATAAATATTACAGAAGTAAACTAAACCTAGAAAACTCGTAGTTGCCAACGCGTTTTCGGCGTTTCAAAGTTAATTTTTCAGCTTTAATAAATTTACAAAAGTGACCGAGTAGCCTACTTTGGAGATTTTTAGAAAATTCCTCAAAACTCGTATTGACAAACGGTCAAAGCCTGCAAATTCTCGTTACCACAAAGATATAACATGATTTTTGGCAAGAGTAAACACATATCAGGCCGACCATGACAACTGATACAAAACTGACATTTTTAAATAAAAAAGTTTCAGCTCTTTTTAGAATTTTAAAATGTGACCAAACCGTCAACTTTGATGATTTTTAGAAAAATTGTCGAGACTCGAATTGACAAACGGCCAGAGTCGTTTGTTAGACCTTACAGCAAAGAATTCAGTGGTATTTTTTTTATATATGAAACAACGCAGATCAGCGAGAATTTCAGTTCCCGTTTCGACATTTCATCAAAATTTGCAAAACTTCTTTTGTCCATAACTTGACAACCGTTCGACGAAACGAGACGTGCTTTATATGAAAATTCATCTACTCGACGAGTAGAATCCAAATAACCACTTTTTATAACCCAAAAAATTAGTTCACTAATTATCATCAGCAATTTTAATTACGAAATTAATTATGCAATTTGTTTATTTCATAACTTTCTAACCGTTACTTGGATTCAAGTGATTCTTAAACCAAAATTCAACTATTTTTCGCTAGCTTTCCAACGACATGCATATATTATACCTTATCTCAATCGTATATGTAACTAATTCAGGAATCAACATAACCTATCTAATAGCAATATCAAAAGTACAAGCATGCATAATCCTATATACTCGAGCACTAGTCAGGGATACACTATTAGTATGTAAAAATTAAATTATGAGTACTCACATATCAACATTGAGATTCAATATTGCAGGAAAGGTACGTAAACGCAACGGAGATGATAAACACTATATTGACCTCACGAGCATACCCATTAACCATACTCAATCACCTCCATAGCTATAACCCATAATTTCCTTAATCATATCCCACTCGAAAAAACAACTTCGAAATCACTCGGACATCACTCCGTCGTAATATTTTATGTATACTAATAATATCTTGAGATAATACGGAGTAAATA